>NC_067398.1:121723053-122350553 GCF_016432865.1 Antechinus flavipes | reverse complement strand
TAGAGAAATAGAGATAGATATAGAAGATAGAGATAGAGAGAAGATAGAGATAGAGATAGAGTAGATATAAATATAGAGTAGAGAGAGCTAGAGATAGAGAAGATAGAGATAGAGTAGATAGAGATAGAGATAGAGAAGATAGAGATAGAGATAGAGAAGATAGAGATAGATATAGAGTAGATAGAGATAGATATAGAGTAGATAGAGCTAGAGATAGAGAAATAGAGATAGATATAGAAGATAGAGATAGAGAGAAGATAGAGATAGAGATAGAGTAGATATAAATATAGAGTAGAGAGAGCTAGAGATAGAGAAGATAGATATATAGAGAAGATAGCGATAGATAGAGACAGATTTAGAGAAAGAGAGAAATTAGAGATACTAGTTATAGAAATAGAGAAGATAGCGATAGATAGAGACAGATTTAGAGAAAGAGAGAAATTAGAGATACTAGTTATAGAAATAGAGAAGATAGAGATAGAGTAGATATAAATATAGAGTAGAGAGAGCTAGAGATAGAGAAGATAGATATATAGAGAAGATAGTAGATAGACATTGAGAGAAAAGATAGCAACTGCTGAGTTAGTTTAGAAGAAATTTGACAATTTTAATTGCAAAAGCTTGGGAAATCTTGAAAAAAACAAAGATCATCCGGGAATCAGTTTGGAGCTATCATATCCTGGATGAAATTCTGGAAGCAGATCTGAATTTACACAAAAGAACAGTAATAAACTCAAGGTGTTAGGTATACTATCATGACATCTCTTGTCATGACTATTGGCAAGAGAGCAGAGAAGTGTCAGCTTAGGAAAACTAGTTTTAAACTCAAGGAGGTGTCTTTCTGACTCTGGGCCTGTCATCTATTCACATTGCCACCTAGCTTCATCTACTTGTAGAGGAACACAGTAACTTGATCTTTTCAACAACCCTATAGATAGGCAAGGGTTATTGTCCCCATAAACAACTAAGGGTCCCAGAAAGTAAGTGGCAGAGGAGACAGAGATGAAAGATGTAATGTTATCTAGGAGTAGTAGCAAATAAAAATGTTTGGCTGGGTTATACCATGAGTAAATGTGTGATAAGCCTGGAAAGATGGGATGGAATCTGATGATGAAGGATCTTTTTCCCTTGAATAATATTTTATTTTTCCCCAACTGGGGGGGGAGGTGTGAAATTTTGTGGGAAGTCGTGGTTTCTAGAGATCTGAGAGACATACCTTGTACCAGCAATAGGAAATGGACAAGATGGTGGTTCCTCTGTACTCAATGGGGGGAGCAGCTAGGATACAACTGAGATCATAAGAGAAAACCCTCTTCTGTAGACTCTGTTGCGGTAACTCAAACCATCAGAGACTCACTTCCAAAGAAAATAGCTTTTGTTGTTATCCTGAAGAAGCTTCTCTGTTCTTATGTAGAACAAAGACATGGGCCTGGGGCTTAGGAGGACCTGTGTTTCCAATTCAACCTCACACAGAGTTGAGTGTTCCTGAGGCAAACCATTTCACCTGCTTGCCTCCATTTCCTCACTGGGTGGTTGTAAGGATCCAACGAGATGGTATATTGGGAAAGGCTGTTGAGGACAGTGGAAAGGATGGAAGAGAGGTGCTTCCTCTCTTTCTTTTTCTCCTTGAGATGACCTCAAGACTGCCTCCAAATCCTCATTGTTAGAGCATTCAAACAATTCCATCCATTGGGGAATCAAGCTGAACCGTGTGCATCACCTTGGGTGGAAAGGAGAGGAGTTCTTCACCTTGTTCTGACAATTGACATTCTGACTATTCCATCTTTCTCCAAACCATATTTCAAATTCATAAACAAATTCTTTGCAATCTCAAAATGTATATGTTTTCCGTTTTCTTTTGATTAGAGGAGGTACGTTGTACCTGTAGATATCCAATGTAGGTGTAAAAAATCCCTTTCTCCTGTAGTTGGGGAGCCAATCTGTCATTTCTTCTTAGAGAGGTCGTGTGCTTCAAAACACTGAAAGGGTTAAGAAAGGTTAGTCCAGGGTAGGCCCACATTGTAGTTAGGACTTTGGCCTTAGGTCTTGTGCATCTGAGAATACAAATAGGAGAGAACTCTTTGGGGAAAGCAGCAGCAGGGATGGGAGCCCATGGACAGTAAGCCTGACAGGTCCATAGGATGTTGTGAAATCAAAGAAAATTGGAATGATTCTCAGAAATTTTGTGCTTTGGGTAGTCTGATAGAAGTTACCCGCCACAGCAAACCAATGAACTTTACAGGTTCTGCTTTCTACTGACAGACACTTTGCCTACAAGGTTCCATCCTCTTGTTTTTCTATTGACATAGAAGGGAGTTTCTCAGTTGCTGCCTTTGGATTCCTTTGAATGATGAGGAGAGAGGAAAGAAGGGATGGAGAAAGGGGGAAACAGGGAAAGGGACCTTTAGGAATGGATCAAACTGGATAAAATGGAAAAAAAAAGGATTTTTATCAATTGTGTTGAGGCTGGCTCTACTGTAAAAACACATAGGATGATGAAAGGCAATAGCTGGGCTGTGCCCAGTGAGCTGTCCGGGCTTTCTTGTACTGCTTGCTGCTCCTTTAGCTGGGAAGATGGGGTAGTTATTGGAACCAAAGCTTAGTGTTAATTTGTTGACATTTTTTCCCCTCAGGAATTCCCTCGGCTTCAACATGGGGAAGAAAACTCGGATATTGCCCCACGGTGAGAATCAATTAATCAACAAACATGTAGCCATACTTGTTCTTTTATCAGTCACTATATTAAAGGAGGAAGAGACACCCCAAAATTCATTCTAAGAGGAAAGGCCAAAAGCTCACAAACAAGAATATGCCAGATCAATCTAGAGGATAGAAAAGTAATGTGTCAAGGCATGATCCTAATGGAACAATCAGGTTAACAAAAGAGTTTAGGAGACAGGGGAACAGGGTGAACTGGTTGCTAGCTCCGTGAGGGAAGAAAAGAAGACCTCTGCGGAAAAAAAGGTTGAGTAAGGAATTCAAAGATGCCTAACTCGATGGCTCCTATGTGGGCTAAGCAAAGGGAAGAGTGGTGGCTGCCTGAGCCGGCACACCTGGTGGACAGAAAAGGGAATTTCAGAAGAGGGCAGAGAGTGCAGGACAAAGAACAGATTCTGTTTTGGACACTTGGAGCTTCTGGTGCAGTTGGGCAAATGGGACAAAATGTTTAAGAGATATGATGTGGGAATTTGGGAAGAGAGCTCAAGTGAGAGACTGAAGCAGGTTCAATCCACCTGGGAGTGGTTAAGCTTGATGTGATAACATTGCGACATAGGAGGATGCTTTCAACTGCTTAGGACATGATCAATATTCTGATAGGTAAAAGGAGTATCCATAGTCAGAGGGTAAGGGGTATGAGTAGAATAGGAAGGGATAATATCTTTTTTTAAAATGATGGAAAGGACTGCTATAGGAATGTACAGGAAGAGGGGAAAAGAGAAGTGAATGGTGTAAATGATCTACCATAAGAAAGAGAGGCTAGAAAAAAGTTTTCTAATAGATTGGAAGAGGGAGAGGAGAAGTTGGTTGAGTGAACCTTATTCTTATTGGTATTGGTTCAAATAGGAGGCACCATAAATACTGAATAGGGACATGGAACTCTTTCTTCTTCTTCTTTTTTTTTTTTTGAACATTTACCATATCTTACAATGTATATTCCATTTTTTTCTTTTTTTTTTTTAAATAACTTTTTATTGATAGAACTCATGCAGGGTAATTTTTTACAACATTATCCCTTGCATTCACTTCTGTTCCGATCTTTCCCCTCCCTCCCTCTACCCCCTCCCCCAGATGGCAAGCAATCTTTTACATGTTGAATAGGTTACAGTATATCCTGGATACAATATACGTGTGCAGAACCGAACAGTTTTCTTGTTGCACAGGGAGAATTGAATTCAGAAGGTAGAAATAATCCGGGAAGAAAAACAAAAATGCAAGCAGTTTATATTCATCTCCCAGTGTTCTTTCTTTGGGTGTAGCTGTTTCTGCCCATCTTTGATCAACCGAAACTGAATTAGCTCTCTTTATCGAAGAGATCCACTTCCATCAGAATACATCCTCAAACAGTATCATTGTTGAGGTGTATAATGATCTCCTGGTTCTGCTCATTTCACTTAGCATCAGTTCATGTAAGTCTCGCCAGTCCTCTCTGTATTCATCCTGCTGGTCATTCCTTACAGAACAATAATATTCCATAACGTTCATTTACTCAACCATTCTCCAATTGATGGGCATCCATTCATTTTCCAGCTTCTAGCCACTACAAACAGGGCTGCCACAAACATTTTAGCACATACAGGTCCCTTTCCCTTCTTTAGTATCTCTGTGGGGTATAAGTCCAGTAGAAACACTGCTGGATCAAAGAGTATGCACAGCTTGATAACTTTTTGAGCATAGTTCCAAATTACTCTCCAGAATGGCTGGATGTGTTCACAATTCCACCAACAATGTATCAGTGTCCCTGTTTTCACACATCCCCTCTAACATTCCACTTTATCTTTCCCTGTCACTCTAGCCAATCTGACAGGTGTGTAGCGGTATCTCAGAGTTGTCTTAATTTGCATTTCTCTGATTAATAATGATTTGGGGCATATTTTCATATGTCTATAAATAGTTTCAATTTCTTCATCTGAGAATTGTCTGTTCATATCCTTTGACCATTTATCAATTGGAGAATGGTTTGATTTCTTATAAATTAGAGTCAATTCTCTATATATTTTGGAAATGCGGCCTTTATCAGAACCTTTGATTGTAAAAAGATTTTCCCAGTTTATTGTTTCCCTTCTAATCTTGTCTGCATTTTTTTTGTTTGTCCAAAAACTTTTTAATTTGATATATCAAATCAAAATTTTCTATTTTGTGGTCAATAGTGATCTCTAGTTCTTCTTTAGTCATAAATTCTTCCCTCTTCCACAGGTCTGAGAAGTAAACTATCCTATGCTCTTCCAATTTATTTATAATCTCATTCTTTATGCCTAGGTCATGAACCCATTTTGACCTTATCTTGGTGTACGGTGTTAAGTGTGGGTCAATGTCTAGTTTCTGCCATACTAATTTCCAATTTTCCCAGCAATTTTTGTCAAATACTGCCTTCTTATCCCAGAAACTGGGGTCTTTGGGTTTGTCAAACACTATATTATTAAAGTTATCAGCTGTTTTGTCCTTTGAACCTAACCTATTCCATTGATCAACTAGTCTATTTCTTAGCCAATACCAGATGGTTTTAGTAACTGCTGCTTTATAATATAATTTTAGATCTGGTACAGCTAGGCCACCTTCATTTGATTTTTTTTTCATTAATTCCCTTGAAATTCTTCACCTTTTGTTTTTCCATATGAACTTTGTTGTTATTTTCTCTAGTTCATCAAAGTAGTTTTTTGGGAGTCTGATTGGTATAGCGATAAATAGATTAATTTAGGTAGTATTGTCATCTTTATTATATTTGCTCGCCCAATCCAAGAGCATTTAATATTTTTCCAGTTGGTTAGATCAGACTTAATTTGTGTGGAAAGTGTTTTGTAGTTTTGCTCATAAAGTTTCTGATTTTCCCTTGGCAGATAGATTCCTAAATATTTTATACAATCATTAGTTACTTTAAATGGAATTTCTTTTTGTATCTCTAACTGTTGGGTTTTGTTAGTGATATATAAGAATGCTGATGACTTATTTGGGTTTATTTTATACCCTGCAACTTTGCTGAAGGTGTGGATTGTTTCTAATAACTTTTTAGTTGAGTCTCTGGGGTTCTCTAAGTATACCATCATATCATCAGCAAAGAGTGATAATTTGGTTTCCTCATTGCCTATTCTTATTCCTTTCATCTCTTTCTCAACTCTTATTGCCAAAGCTAGCATTTCTAATACAATATTAAATAGTAACGGTGATAGTGGGCAACCTTGTCTCACTCCTGATCTTATTGGGAATGGTTGTACTTTGTCCCCATTACATATGATGCTTACTGTTGGTTTAAAATAGATGCTACTGATTTGTTTTAAGGAAAAGTCCATTTATTCCTATACTCTCAAGAGTTTTTAATAGGAATGGATGTTGGATTTTATCAAATGCTTTTTCTGCATCTATTGAGATGATCATATGGTTTTTGTTAATTTGATTATTAATATGGCCAATTATACTGATAGTTTTCCTAATATTGAACCAGCCCTGCATTCCTGGTATAAATCCTACTTGATCGTGGTGTATTATCGTGGGGATGATTTTCTGTAGTCTTTTTGCTAATATCTTATTTAAGATTTTAGCATCAATATTCATTAGGGAGATTGGTCTATAATTTTCTTTCTCTGTTTTCAACCTATCTGGTTTAGGTATCAGTACCATGTCTGTGTCATAAAAGGAATTTGGTAGGACTCCTTCATTCCCTATTTTTTCAAATAGTTTATAAAGCATTGGGGCTAATTGTTCTTTGAATGTTTGGTAGAATTCACACGTAAATCCATCTGGTCCTGGGGATTTTTTTTTTTTTAGGAAGTTGATTAATAGCTTGTTCTATTTCTTTTTCTGAAATGGGACTATTTAAGCAATTTACTTCCTCCTCTGATAATCTGGGAAGCCTATATTTTTGGAGGTAGTCATCCATTTCACTTAGGTTATCAAATTTATTGGCATAAAGTTGGGCAAAGTAACCCCTTATTATTTCTTTAACTTCCTCTTCATCAGTGGACAGTTCTCCTTTTTCATTTTTAAGACTGCTAATTTGATTTCCCTCTCTCCTTTTTCTAATCAGATTTACCAAAGGTTTATCGATTTTATTGGTTTTTTCATAAAACCAACTCTTAGTTTTATTTATTAGTTCAATAGTAGTTTTACTTTCTATATTATTAATTTCTCCTTTTAATTTTAGAATTTCAAGTTTAGTAATTGATTGGGGGTTTTTAATTTGGTCTTTTTCTAACTTTTTAAGTTGCAGGCCCAATTCATTGATCTTCTCTTTTTCTATTTTATTCAAGTAAGCCTCTAAGGATATAAAATTTCCCCTTATTACTGCTTTGGCTGCATCCCATAAATTTTGATATGATGTCTCACCGTTGTCATTATCTTGAGTGAAATTGTTCATTGTGTCTATAATTTGCTGTTTCACCCAATCATTCTTTAAGATGGGATTATTTAATTTCCAATTACTTTTTGGTCTATTTACACTTAACTTTTTGTTGAATGTAGTTTTTATTGCATTGTGATCTGAAAAGAAAGCATTCACTATTTCTGCCTTCCTGCATTTAATTTTGAGGTCTTTATGCCCTAATATATGGTCAATTTTTGTGTGGGTTCCATGAACTGCTGAGAAGAAAGTGTACTCCTTTCTGTCACCATTCAGTTTTCTCCAGAGATCTATCATACCTAATTTTTCTAATATTCTATTTACCTCTTTAATTTCTTTCTTATTTGTTTTGTGATTTGATTTATCTAAATCTGAGAGTGCAAGGTTGAGATCTCCCACTATTATAATTTTGCTGTCTATTTCTTCTCGCAACTCTCTTAACTTCTCTTTAAGGAAGTTAGATGCTATACCACTTGGTGCATATATGTTTAATACTGATATTGCTTCATTGTCTATAGTACCCTTCAGCAAGATATAGTTTCCTTCCTTATCTCTTTTAATTAGAGCAATCTTTGCTTTTGCTTGGTCTGAGATAAGGATGGCTAGCCCTGCTTTTTTGACTTCACCTGAAGCATAATAGATTCTACTCCAGCCTTTTACCTTTACTCTGTATGTATCTCCCTGTTTTAAATGTGTTTCCTGTAAACAACAGATTGTAGGGTTCTGACTTTTGATCCAGTCTGCTATCCGCCTCCTCTTTATGGGAGAGTTCATCCCATTCACATTTATGTTTAAAATAACCAATTCTGTATTTCCTGCCATCCTAATATCCCCAGATTATATTTTTCTTTTTCTTGCCCTCCTTCCCTCCTTCCCTAGTATTAAACTTATTGGTCCCACTAATGTCACGCAGCTCTCCCTCTTTAGTATCCCTCTTTCCTCCCTTTGAATCCCTTCCCCTTTCTTGTACCCTTCCCTTATTACTCTTTTTCCTTCTCCCTTTTCCTCTCCCACTTTTTAATGAAGTGAGAGAAGAATCTCTGTAAAACAAAATGTAAATTGTTTCCTCTTTGAGCCAACTCTGATGAGAGTAGGATTCACACAATGTTCCTCCCCCTCTCTAAGTTCCCTCATATATGATAGGTTTTCTTTGCCTCACTGTCCCATGTAGTTGCCCTCTTTTTATCTCCCCTCTTCCCTTTTTCTGACATTATCCCCTTTCCATTTCTACTTCCCTTTTTTATGTTATATCGGTAAAATCAAATTATACATATGGTTTTTATGTATATCTACAACAGAAATACAGTTCTCAAGAGTTGCTTTTACCTTTTCCAATTCACATCTCAGGAAGTTGTTTTCTTTTTCCAATTCGCAAACTCTGTTTTTTACCTTTTCCTACTTCTCTTGATTCCTGTTGTTGGCGATCAAATTTTTTGTTTAAGGCTGGTTTTTTCCTTAGAAACAGATGGAATTCCTATTTCATTAAATGTCCATCTTCTTCCGTGGGAAAAAATACTCAGCTTAGCTGGGTAGTTTAGTCTTGGCTGCATTCCAAGTTCTTTTGCCTTTCGGAATATCGGATTCCAGGCCTTTATCCTGGCTGCTTGTAAAATTTTTTCTTCAATCTGAAAATTCTGAAGTTTGGCCACAATATTCCTCGGAGTCTTTATTTTAGGGTCTTTTTCAGAAGGTGTTCGATGAATTATTTCAACGCCTATTTTCCCTTCCAGTTCTATTACTTCTGGGCAGTTCTCTTTGATGATTTCCTGTAAAATAGTCTCTAGGCTCTTTGTTTCATCATAATTTTCTGGTAGTCCGGTGATCCTCAGGTTATCTCTCCTAGATCTATTTTCTAGGTCTGTTGTTTTTCCGAGTAAATATTTGACATTTTTTTCCAATCTTTCATTTTTTTTGGTTTTGCTTGACTGATTCTTGATGTCTCAATGAATCAGTCATTTCTATTTGTTCAGTTCTGATTTTTAGTGAGTTATTTTCTTTTTCCAATTCGCAAATTCTGTTTTTTACCTTTTCCAATTCACATTTCAGGAAGTTGTTTTCTTTTTCCAATTCGCAAATTCTGTTTTTTACCTTTTCCTACTTCTCTTGATTCCTGTTGTTGGCGATCAAATTTTTTGTTTAAGGCTGGTTTTTTCCTTAGAAACAGATGGAATTCCTATTTCATTAAATGTCCATCTTCTTCCGTGGGAAAAAATACTCAGCTTAGCTGGGTAGTTTAGTCTTGGCTGCATTCCAAGTTCTTTTGCCTTTCGGAATATCGGATTCCAGGCCTTTATCCTGGCTGCTTGTAAAATTTTTTCTTCAATCTGAAAATTCTGAAGTTTGGCCACAATATTCCTCGGAGTCTTTATTTTAGGGTCTTTTTCAGAAGGTGTTCGATGAATTATTTCAACGCCTATTTTCCCTTCCAGTTCTATTACTTCTGGGCAGTTCTCTTTGATGATTTCCTGTAAAATAGTCTCTAGGCTCTTTGTTTCATCATAATTTTCTGGTAGTCCGGTGATCCTCAGGTTATCTCTCCTAGATCTATTTTCTAGGTCTGTTGTTTTTCCGAGTAAATATTTGACATTTTTTTCCAATCTTTCATTTTTTTTGGTTTTGCTTGACTGATTCTTGATGTCTCAATGAATCAGTCATTTCTATTTGTTCAGTTCTGATTTTTAGTGAGTTATTTTCTTCATTAGCTTTTTTCACTTCTTTTTGTATATGTCCAATTGAGTTGTTTTGCTCTATGTAATTTTTTTCCATTTCACTGATTTTTTTTTTTTTAGTGAGTTATTTTCTTTTTCCAATTCGCAAACTCTGTTTTTTACCTTTTCCAATTCACATCTCAGGAAGTTGTTTTCTTTTTCCACTTTATCAAATTTTTCTTTTAGTGAGTTATGTGCCTTTCCCCATTTCTCTTCTAGCTCTCTTTTAAGGTTTTTAATAGTCTCTTCTAGGAGAGCCTTTTGTATTGGAGACCAACAACCGTCTGGAGACTGTCTGCTATTAGTGTTTTCAGGGTTGAAAAGCTGTTCTCTTTCTGTGTAGAAACTATCAATCGTTCTTTTGATTTTTTTACTCATTTTCTTAAAGCCTGTAAGGTCTGCCTTCAGAGCCAGGAGGTTACCAGCTTCCTCTGCAGAGCAGTGAAAGGTATATGGATGGGTAGCTGTCCTGCCAGCCGGCTACAAAAAGCAGCGAGGTACTGGAGTGCTCTGGGAAAGAGCTCCCCTCTCGAAAGTAACTCAGGCCCACAGGGCCGGGCTGGGAAAGTGCCCTGCAAAGAACCCCTGCTGTGTGAGATAACGATAGCCCTGGGGCTAGATGCTGAGCAGTGAGAGTTTCACTTCCCAAGCCAAATCCCGCCCTGGGGCTGTGGGTGTTAGCAGTTGAGCAGTGAATGGATTTGCAGGGACAGGAAGTGTCTGCCTGGGAAGCACAGTCAGCTGGGGAGGTTCTATTGCCCCAGGCCGAGCCCCCCACTCTGCTGATCAGAGGCTGCCCAGGCTGCGCTCCCCTGCCGTGCAGATCAGTAACTGCCCCCGCAAAAGCCCCGAACTGCCGGATATGGCCGCAGGGCTGCGGTAAAGTCTGCCTGAGTCACTTCCGGGTTTGAGGGGTTACAGCCAGATCTCCTTAGGTTCCGGCGTTTTTTAGAGGACCCTCTGTTTTAGGCTTTAAAAAAAAAAAAAAAAAAAAAAAAAAAAAAAAAAAAAAAAAAAAAAAAAAAAAAAAAAAAAAAAAAAAAAAAAAAAAAAAAAAAAAAAAAAAAAAAAAAAAAAAAAAAAAAAAAAAAAAAAAAAAAAAAAAAAAAAAAAAAAAAAAAAAAAAAAAAAAAAAAAAAAAAAAAAAAAAAAAAAAAAAAAAAAAAAAAAAAAAAAAAAAAAAAAAAAAAAAAAAAAAAAAAAAAAAAAAAAAAAAAAAAAAAAAAAAAAAAAAAAAAAAAAAAAAAAAAAAAAAAAAAAAAAAAAAAAAAAAAAAAAAAAAAAAAAAAAAAAAAAAAAAAAAAAAAAAAAAAAAAAAAAAAAAAAAAAAAAAAAAAAAAAAAAAAAAAAAAAAAAAAAAAAAAAAAAAAAAAAAAAAAAAAAAAAAAAAAAAAAAAAAAAAAAAAAAAAAAAAAAAAAAAAAAAAAAAAAAAAAAAAAAAAAAAAAAAAAAAAAAAAAAAAAAAAAAAAAAAAAAAAAAAAAAAAAAAAAAAAAAAAAAAAAAAAAAAAAAAAAAAAAAAAAAAAAAAAAAAAAAAAAAAAAAAAAAAAAAAAAAAAAAAAAAAAAAAAAAAAAAAAAAAAAAAAAAAAAAAAAAAAAAAAAAAAAAAAAAAAAAAAAAAAAAAAAAAAAAAAAAAAAAAAAAAAAAAAAAAAAAAAAAAAAAAAAAAAAAAAAAAAAAAAAAAAAAAAAAAAAAAAAAAAAAAAAAAAAAAAAAAAAAAAAAAAAAAAAAAAAAAAAAAAAAAAAAAAAAAAAAAAAAAAAAAAAAAAAAAAAAAAAAAAAAAAAAAAAAAAAAAAAAAAAAAAAAAAAAAAAAAAAAAAAAAAAAAAAAAAAAAAAAAAAAAAAAAAAAAAAAAAAAAAAAAAAAAAAAAAAAAAAAAAAAAAAAAAAAAAAAAAAAAAAAAAAAAAAAAAAAAAAAAAAAAAAAAAAAAAAAAAAAAAAAAAAAAAAAAAAAAAAAAAAAAAAAAAAAAAAAAAAAAAAAAAAAAAAAAAAAAAAAAAAAAAAAAAAAAAAAAAAAAAAAAAAAAAAAAAAAAAAAAAAAAAAAAAAAAAAAAAAAAAAAAAAAAAAAAAAAAAAAAAAAAAAAAAAAAAAAAAAAAAAAAAAAAAAAAAAAAAAAAAAAAAAAAAAAAAAAAAAAAAAAAAAAAAAAAAAAAAAAAAAAAAAAAAAAAAAAAAAAAAAAAAAAAAAAAAAAAAAAAAAAAAAAAAAAAAAAAAAAAAAAAAAAAAAAAAAAAAAAAAAAAAAAAAAAAAAAAAAAAAAAAAAAAAAAAAAAAAAAAAAAAAAAAAAAAAAAAAAAAAAAAAAAAAAAAAAAAAAAAAAAAAAAAAAAAAAAAAAAAAAAAAAAAAAAAAAAAAAAAAAAAAAAAAAAAAAAAAAAAAAAAAAAAAAAAAAAAAAAAAAAAAAAAAAAAAAAAAAAAAAAAAAAAAAAAAAAAAAAAAAAAAAAAAAAAAAAAAAAAAAAAAAAAAAAAAAAAAAAAAAAAAAAAAAAAAAAAAAAAAAAAAAAAAAAAAAAAAAAAAAAAAAAAAAAAAAAAAAAAAAAAAAAAAAAAAAAAAAAAAAAAAAAAAAAAAAAAAAAAAAAAAAAAAAAAAAAAAAAAAAAAAAAAAAAAAAAAAAAAAAAAAAAAAAAAAAAAAAAAAAAAAAAAAAAAAAAAAAAAAAAAAAAAAAAAAAAAAAAAAAAAAAAAAAAAAAAAAAAAAAAAAAAAAAAAAAAAAAAAAAAAAAAAAAAAAAAAAAAAAAAAAAAAAAAAAAAAAAAAAAAAAAAAAAAAAAAAAAAAAAAAAAAAAAAAAAAAAAAAAAAAAAAAAAAAAAAAAAAAAAAAAAAAAAAAAAAAAAAAAAAAAAAAAAAAAAAAAAAAAAAAAAAAAAAAAAAAAAAAAAAAAAAAAAAAAAAAAAAAAAAAAAAAAAAAAAAAAAAAAAAAAAAAAAAAAAAAAAAAAAAAAAAAAAAAAAAAAAAAAAAAAAAAAAAAAAAAAAAAAAAAAAAAAAAAAAAAAAAAAAAAAAAAAAAAAAAAAAAAAAAAAAAAAAAAAAAAAAAAAAAAAAAAAAAAAAAAAAAAAAAAAAAAAAAAAAAAAAAAAAAAAAAAAAAAAAAAAAAAAAAAAAAAAAAAAAAAAAAAAAAAAAAAAAAAAAAAAAAAAAAAAAAAAAAAAAAAAAAAAAAAAAAAAAAAAAAAAAAAAAAAAAAAAAAAAAAAAAAAAAAAAAAAAAAAAAAAAAAAAAAAAAAAAAAAAAAAAAAAAAAAAAAAAAAAAAAAAAAAAAAAAAAAAAAAAAAAAAAAAAAAAAAAAAAAAAAAAAAAAAAAAAAAAAAAATCAAGTGAAGGTGGCCTAGCTGTACCTGATCTAAAACTATATTATAAAGCAGCTGTCACCAAAACTATTTGGTATTGGCTAAGAAATAGAGTAGATGGTCAGTAGAACAGGTTAGGTTCACAGAACAAAAAATCAATAACTATAGTAATCTAGTGTTTGACAAATCCAACTTTTGGGATAAGAATTCATTATTTGACAAAAACTGCTGGGAAAACTGGAAATTAGTATGGAAGAATTAGGCATGGACCCACACTTAACACCATACACCAAGCTAAGATCAAAATGGGTCCATGATTTAGGCATAAAGAATGAAATTATAAACAAGTTAGGGGAACAAAGGATAGTTTACCTCTCAGACTTGTGGAGGAGGAAGGAATTTGTGACCAAAGACAAACTAGAGATCATTATTGATCACAAAATAGAAAATTTTGATTAAAAAGCCTTTGTGTAAGACAAAACTGAAACTACTTCCACTCATATGAAAGAGTGTTCCAAATCACTATTGATCAGAGAAATGCAAATTAATACAACTCTGAGATACCACTACACAACTGTCAGATTGGCTAAGATGACAGGAAAAAATAGTGATGAATGTTGGAGGGGATGTGGGAAAACTGAGACACTGATGCATTGTTGGTGGTGTTGTGAACAAATCCAACCATTCTGGAGAGCAATCTGGAATTATGCCTCAAAATTTATCAATCTGTGCATACCCTTTGATCCAGCCATATTACTACTGGGCTTATATCCCAAAGAGATACTAAAGAAGGGAAAGGGACCTGTATTACCAAGCCCTTTTTGTGGTGGCTAGAAACTGGAAAATGAATGGATACTCATCAATTGGAGAATGGTTGGGTAAATTGTGGTATATGAATGTTATGGAATATTATTGTTCTATAAGAAATGACCAGCAGGATGAATACAGAGAGGCTTGGAGAAACTTACATGAACTGATGCTAAGTGAAATGAGCAGAACTAGGAGATCATTATACACTTCAACAACAATACTGTATGAGGATGGAAATGGATATCTTCAACAAGGAGAAGATCTAATTCAGTTCCAATTGATCACTGATGACAGAATCAGCTGCACCCAGAGAAGGAACACTGGCAATTGAGTGTCAACTGTTTGCATTTTTGTTTTTCTTCCCAGGTTATTTTTACCCTTTGAATCCAATTCTTCCTATGCAACAAGAGAACTGGTAAGTTCTGCACACATATATTGTATCTAGGATATACTATAACAAATTATAAACTGTATAAGACTGCCTGCCTTCAATGGGAAGGGGGTGAAGGGAAAAGTCAGAACAGAAGTGAGTGCAAGGGATAATGTTGTAAAAAATTATCCATGCATATGTACTGTCAATAAAAAGTTATTTAAAAAATTTAAAAAAGAAGTATGTTAACCAACTCTCTAAGAAAAAATCCCCAGGACCAGATGGATTTACATGTGAATTCTATCAAACATTTAATGACCAATTAACTCCAATGTTACCTAAACTATTTGAAAAAATAGGGAATGAAGAAGGCCTACCAAATTTCTTTTATGACACAGACATGGTACTGATACCTAAATCAGGTAGGTTGAAAACAGAGAAAGAAAATTATAGACCAATCTCCCTAATGAATATTGATGCTAAAATCTTAAATAAAATATTAGCAAAAAGATTACAGAAAATCATCCCCAGGATAATACACTATGACCAAGTAGGATTTTTACTAGGAATGCAGGGCTGGTTCAACATTAGGAAAATTAATAGCATAATTGACTATATCAATAACCAAATTAACAAAAACCATATGATCATCTCAATAGATGCAGAAAAAGCATTTGATAAAATCCAACATCCATTCCTAATAAAAACACTTGAGAGCATAGGAATAAATGGACTTTTCCTTAAAATAGTCAGGAGCATATATTTAAAACTATCAGTAAGCATCATATGCAATGGGGAAAAACTGGAACCTTTCCCAGTAAGATCTGGAGTGAAGCAAGGTTGCCCACTATCACCATTATTATTCAATATTGTATTCAAAACATTAGCCTTGGAAATAAGACATAAAAGAGAGATTAAAGGAATTAGAGTAGGTAATGAGGAAACCAAATTATCAGTCTTTGCAGATGATATGATGGTATACTTAAAGAACCCCAGAGATTCTACTAACAAAGCTATTAGAAATAATTCACAAATTTAGCAAAGTTGCAGAATACAAAATAAATCCACATAAATCCTCAGCATTTTTATACATCACCAACAAAATCCAACAGCAAGAGATACAAAGAGAAATTCCATTCAAAATAACTGTCAATAGCATAAAATATTTGGGAATCTATCTACCAAAAAAAATTCAGGAATTATATGAGCAAAATTACAAAATACTTTCCACACAAATAAAATCAGATTTAAATAATTGGAAAAATATTAAGTGCTCTTGGAAAGGCCAAGCGAATATAATAAAGATGACAATACTACCTAAATTAATCTATTTATTTAGTGCTATACCAATCAGGCTCCCAAGAAAATATTTTAATGATCTAGAAAAAATAACAACAAAATTCCTATGGAAGAACAAAAGGTCGAGAATTTCAAGGGAATTAATGAAAAAAAAAAAAATCAAATGAAGGTGGCCTACCTGTACCAGATCTAAAACTATATTATAAAGCAGCAGTCACCAAAACCATTTGGTATTGGCTAAGAAATAGATTAGTTGATAAGTGGAATAGGTTAGGTTCACAGGACAAAATAGTCAGCTATAGCAATCTAGTGTTTGACAAACCCCAAAATCCCAACTTTAGGGATAAGAATTCATTATTTGACAAAAACTGCTGGGAAAACTGGAAATTAGTATGGCAGAAATTAGGCATGGACCCACATTTAACACTGTATACCAAGATAAGATCAAAATGGGTCCATGATTTAGGCATAAAGAATGAGATTATAAATAAATTAGAAGAACATAGGATAGTTTACCTCTCAGACTTGTGGAGGAGGAAGAAATTTGTGACCAAAGATGAACCAGACATCATTATGGACCACAAAATAGAAAATTTTGATTAAATCAAATTGAAAAGTTTTTGTACAACCAAAACTAATGCAAACAAGATTAGAAGGGAAATAACAAACTGGGAAAACATTTTCACAGTTAAAGGTTCTGATAAAGGCCTCATTTCCAAAATATATAGAGAATTGACTCTAATTTATAAGAAATCAAGCCATTCTCCAATTGATAAATGGTCAAAGTATATGAACAGACAATTTTCAGATGATGAAATTGAAACTATTTCCACTCATATGAAAGTGTTCCAAATCACTCTTGATCAGAGAAATGCAAATTAAGACAACTCTGAGATACCACTACACACTTGTCAGATTGGCTAAGAGGACAGGAAAAAATAATGATGAATGTTGGAGGGGATGCGGGAAAACTGGGACCCTGATGCATTGTTGGTGGAGTTGTGAATGAATCCAACCATTCTGGAGAGCAATCTGGAATTATGCCCAAAAAGTTATCAAACTGTGCATACCCTTTGATCCAGCAATGCTACTACTGGGCTTATATCCCAAAGAGATATTAAAGAATGCCAAAATGTTTGTGGCAGCCCTGTTTGTAGTGGCTAGAAACTGGAAAATGAATGGATGCCCATCAATTGGAGAATGGCTGGGTAAATTGTGGTATATGAATATCATGGAATATTATTGTTCTGTAAGAAATGACCAGCAAGAGGAATACAAAGAGGCTTGGAGAGACTTACATGAACTGGTGCTAAGTGAAATGAGCAGAACCAGGAAATCATTATATATTCAACAACAATACTGTATGAGGATGTATTCTGATGGAAGTGAATTTCTTCAACAAAGAGAAAATCTAATTCAGTTCCAATTGATCAATGATGGATAGAAGCAGCTACACCCAAAGAAAGAACACTGGGAAATGAATGCAAACTGTTGCATTTTTGTTTTTCTTCCCGGGTTATCTTTATCTTTGGAATCCAATTCTCCCAGTGCAACAAGAGAACTGTTCGGTTCTGCACACATATATTGTATTTAGGATATACTGTGACATATTTAATATGTATAGGACTGCTTGCCATCTGGGGGAGGGGGTGGAGGGAGGCAAGGGAAAAGTTGGAACAGAAGTGAGTGCAAGGGATAATGTTGTAAAAAATTACCCAGGCATGGGTTCTGTCAATAAAAAGTTTTAATTATTAAAAAAAAAAAAAGAAGTATGTTTCAATCTGCCTTTGGGGTTCATCAGTTCTCTTTTTGGAGGCGGATATAATTTTTATCATATGTCCTTTGAAATATCTTGGATCATGGTCTTGATCAAGATAGTTAAATCTTTTACAACCAATGATCCTTACAATATTACTTTTATTGTGTGCCGTGTGATCCTGATTCTCTTCACTTCAATTTGCATTAGTTCATGGAAGTCTTTTCAGGTTTTTCTGAAATCATCTTGCTTCTCATTTCTTATAGCACAATAATATTCTATCATAATCATATACCACAAAGTGTTTAGACATTCTCCAATAAATAGCCAGCTTCTCAATTTCCAATTCTTTGCTACCACAAAAGAGCTGCTGTAAAATTTTTCTGTCAATATGTCCTTTTCCCTTTTAAAAAAAATCTTGTTGAGATGCAGTATCAGTAATGATAGTGCTGGACTAAAGTGTATGCACAATTTTACAGCCCATTGAGAATAGTTCCAAATTGCTCTCCAAAATTGTTGGATCAGTTCACAGTTTCACCAATACTATAATAGTGCCGCAGTTTTCCCAAGAGAAAACTGCTATTAAAGCACTCAGATTTGATGCCTCCTCCTGGCTCCTAAAAATCAGAGAATGTTATAACTATAGATTAAAAGGTTGGTGAAGATCTGCTTAAACAATAAGATGCTGGGGCAGCTATGTGGTGTGATGGATAGAACACCAGCCTTGAAGTCAGGAGGATCTGAGTTCAAATCTGGTCTCAGACACTTAACATTTCCTAGCTGCTTGACTGGGCAAGTCACTTAACCCCAATTGCCTCAACAAAACAAAATAAAACAAAATATAATAAGATGACATCTTTCTGTGATAGTCCTGACACCCATATTCTGATGGTTCAAATAATTTCATGTTGCATCCTGCATGCATCAAATTGCATTTGGTCAATATGAATAAATTGTAGCTTCTAGGCTAGTGACATATTGATGGATAATCACCAGGAGACCTTGCAAGCTCCTTCTTCCTTGAAGAATGCAATAGACTAGTCAGTAGTCCCTCTGCAAAAGATCCAGAAAAAATACCGACATGTAGATACTGATGCAGCTCTGTCTGCCCTGCCCCATAATTTTGTCATCAGATTAGTCCAGAAGAATTTGAATACCAAAGAATGTGGGGTTTCAAAGAACTCCTGGCAACCTTGTTGGAGGAAATCATCATGGATACCAGACTGTCAGTCGAGGATAAAAAGAAAAAATTGAAAGTTTCAGAAATTCTATTCTGAAGTCTACCAGGATTGATTTCCCATACCAAAGAATGAAGCACTGGTATTTCCAGAAAAATCTAAATCAAAATGACAGCTGCTGATGTGATAACTGAAAAAGTTTCTTCAGCCTTTTCAAAGAACTGAGATTTTCAGATGTAACTTGTTCTGAAATCATTAGTCATCTCTTTTTTGAGTATATAGATTTGTAAGAGAAGGAAACACACACCTTTTGATTACTGAAAGATATAAAAAGTGTTATCTGGTATTAAAAATATGTTGAGCCATTATCAGTGTTTTTATAAGCCTTGATTTTTATTTTTTATGTACAGTTGATTCAGCCACATTTTGTATAGTAGACAAATTAGAAATTTTAAGAATGAAATGTTTTACTTCTTTTTCATCACTATTTTTTTCAGAAATTGTGTATAAATATGTTTGTATGCTTTGTGTATGGGTGTGTAAATGTTATTAATTCTTGAGTTGTAAATAAGCTTGGAAAAATGATTTCACTTAAATGAAAGCAAAACATTGGGTACTATAACTATGCAGCAATTGCCTCTACCAATAAGTATGATTCTATTGTATAAATTCTGTGATTTTACTTAACTGTACAAAGGTTCTTTAGTTCTAGTGCTGACTTAAAGTTCCTTTATTTTTGATGTACTGGACATCAAGATGGATTTCAATAAACCCGTTCCTGTCATGACATATTATTCACTCAGTATTTGTAAGTCTTTTTGGAATGGTTGAATTTGGGATTTTGCCAAAAGATGGAAAGTTGGACCAGATAAACTGCATCAGGTGCTCTCAACACATTGATTTCTAGTAAAAAAAAAAATCTATTTTTATTAGATTTTTCTGTGGAAAAACACAAACAAAAAAAAAGGCAATAAGAGTGAATCCTTCGACAAATTTCCCTTGTACCCTGCCCCACACTCCTTGTAACAAGTTATTGAACATCTAACAAGGCTAGTCTTCATACAATACATACAGTCAATCCCTGGACCCATATTTGAAGCCTTCTTAGATTGCTAAAAATGTTGAGCCTTCCACAGAATCTAATGGGAACCCTCGAGGAGATTTGGCTTGCAGTGTACATAGGAAAAACCAAGTGTATAGATAATACATATTACATAGGTTATGTCATGCAGTTTAATAAAGAGACAAGTATATAAAATATTACCTTATACTATGATATGGGCCCAGGTCAGAATAGATGGAAGAAAGTAGGTTGAATTGTATTTGGAAAATTATATGTTAGTTCCAATT
This sequence comes from Antechinus flavipes, assembly GCF_016432865.1. Lineage (NCBI taxonomy): Eukaryota > Metazoa > Chordata > Mammalia > Dasyuromorphia > Dasyuridae > Antechinus > Antechinus flavipes. The sequence goes on along the minus strand of NC_067398.1, from coordinate 122,330,740 downwards.
CATGCCTAGAATCATCATGCTCTGTGTACATGATTTATTCCCTTTGTTAGACTAATTTATGAGGCATAAGTTCTGCTTCATAAACATGACTAAGACTTGGTGGAGTGTGACTAATGACTTTAATGGAAAACTACACCGAATTTAAAACACATAAGGTAAGAAGGTGGATAGAACCGCATTTCATATCTAGATAACCCCTAGAACAGAGAAATTCAATTCAAAATAATTGGGAGTCTACCTGCCAAGAAAACCTGCCAAGGATTTTATGAACACAATTACTGAACACTTTTCACACAAATAAAGACAATTAGAGAAATATTAATTGCTCGTGAGTAGAATGAGCCAATATAATAAAAATGACAATTCTACCTAAGTTCATTTATTTATTCAGGGTCATATTAATCTAACTAGTAAAGAATTAGAAAAAATAATAACAACATTCATCTGGAAAAAAAAAGGTTAAGAATATCAAGAGAATCAATGAAAAAAAAATGTGTAGGAAAGCAGTCTAGCAGTTTCAGGTTTCAAACAATATTACAAAGGGGTAATCATCAAAACAAACTGCTTCTGGGTAAGAAATAAAAGAGTATATCAGTGAACTGGATTAGATAAAGAATACACAGTATTAAATATCTACAGTAATTTAAATTCAACTAATAATTTAATAAATTCAAATATCCAAACTTTAGGAATAAGAACTCTACATTTTACAGAAAAATTGCTGGGAAAAGTACAAAACGATTTGACAGAAACTAAGTATAGCTCAACATCTCATATGGCATGCCAACATAGTCAAAATAGATAAATGATTCAGACATAAAGTATGAAATCACAAATAAATTTACTTATAACATCTATAGACAAGGGAAGAGTTTAAGACCAAACAAGAAATGGAGTGGAATCCAGGAAGTAATGAGTAGTTTTGATTTTATGAAACAAAACCAATGCAATCAAAATTATAAGGAAATCAGGAAACTGGGGAATATTTTTATAATAAGTTTCTTAGATAAAGGCCTCATTTCTCAAGTATATAAGGAACTAAGCCAAATTTATTAAAAAAAAAAAAAAAAAAAAAAAAAAGAACCATTCTCCAGTTAATAAATGGTGAAAGACACAAGTGGGCTGTTTCTAGAAGAAGAAATCAAAGCTGTCAATAGCCACACTGAAAAAATGCTCTGGAAACTTAATTATCACTCTTTGCAGATGATAATATGGTATTTTTAGAGAACTTCAGAGATTCTACTAAAAAGCTATTAGAAATAATCCACAACTTTAGCAAAGTTGCAGGATATGAAATAAATCCACATAAATTATCAGCATTCTTATACATCACTAACAAAATCCAACAGCAAGAGATACAAAGAGAAATTCCATTTAAAATAATTGCTGATCGTATAAAATATTTGGGAATCTATCTGCCAAAGGAAAATCCGAAACTATATGAGCAAAACTACAAAACACTTTCCCCACAAATACAGTCAGATCTTAACAATTGGAAAAATGTTAAGTGCTCTTGGAGAGGTCAAGCAAATATAATAAAGATGCCAATACTGCCCAAACTAATCTATTTATTTAGTGCTATAACAATCAGACTCCCAAGAAACTATTTTAGTGACCTAGATAAAAACAACAAAATTCATCTGGAAGAACCAAAGGTCAAGACTTTCAAGGAACTAATGAAAAAAAAAAAAGTCAAATGAAGGTGGCCTAGTTGTATCAGATTTAAAACTATATTATAAAACAGGGGTCACCAAAACCATTTGGTATTGGCTAAGAAATAGACTGATTGATCAGTGGAATAGGGTAGGTTCACAGAACAAAATAGTCAATAACTATAGCATTCTAATGTTTGACAAACCCAAAGACCCCAATTTTTGGGATAAGAATTCACTGTTTGACAAAAACTGCTGGGAAAATTGGAAATTAATATGGCAGAAACTAGGCATTGACCCACACTTAACACCTTACACCAAGATAAGGTCAAAAGGGGTTCATGATCTAGGCATAAAGAATGAGATTATAAATGAATTAGAAGAACATAGGATAATTTATCTCTCAAACCTGTGGAGGAGGAAGGAATTTGTGACCAAAGAGGAACTAGAGATCATTATGATCACAAAATAGAAAACTTTGATTATATATTATATAAAAAGTTTTTGTACAAACAAAACAAATGCAGACAAGATTAGAAGGGAAGCAATAAACTGGGAAAACACTTTTATAGTCAAAGGTTCTGATAAAGGCCTCATTTCCAAAATATATAGAGAATTGACTCTAATTCATAAGAAATCAAGCTATTCTCCAATTGACAAATGGCCAAAGGATATGAACAGACAATTTTCAGATGAAGAAATTGAAACAATTTCTAGTCATATGAAAAGGTGCTTCATTCATTATTGATCAGGGAAATGCAAATTAAGACAACTCTGAGATACCACTACGCACCTCTCAGATTGGCTAAGTAAGATGACAGGAAAAGATGATGACGAATGTTGGAGAGGATGTGGGAAAACAGACACTGATACATTGTTGGTGGAATTGTGAATGAATCCAACCATTCTGAAGAGCAATATGGAATTATGCCCAAAAAAATCATCAAACTGTGCATTCCCTTTGATCTAGCAGTATTACTACTGGACTTATATCCCAAAGAGATCTTAAAGAAGGGAAAGGGACCCACATGTGCAAAAAATGTTTGTGGCAGCTCTTTTTGTAATGGCTAGAAAATGGAAATTGAATGGATGCCCATCAATTGGAGAATGGCTGAATAAATTGTGGTATATGAAGATTATGGAATATTACTATTCTGTAAGAGATGACCAGCAGAATGATTTCAGAGAGGCCTGGAGAGACTTACATGAACTGATGCTAAGAGAAATGAACAGAACCAGGAGATCGTTATATACTCCAACAACAATACTATATGATCATCAATTCTGATGGACGTGGCTCTCTTCAACAATGAGATGATCCAAATCAGTCCCAATTGTTCAGTAATGAAGAGAATCAGCTACCCAGTGACAGAACTATAGGAAATGAGCAGACTACAATGTAGAATTTCCACTCTTTCTGTTATTGTCTACTTACATTTTTGTTTTACTTCTCAGGTTATTTTTACTTCTTTCTAAATCCGATTTTTCTTGTGCAGCAGGATAACTATAAATATGTATACATATATTGTATTTAACATATACTTTAACATATTTAGCATGTATTGGATTACCTGCCATTTAGGGGAGGCCATGGGGGGAAAGAGGGGAAAAGTTGGAACAGAAGGTTTTGCAAGGATTAGTGTTGAAAAATTATCCATGCATATGTTTTTGTAAATAAAAAGCTATAATAAAAAAATGTTCTGAATCACTATTGATCAGAGAAATGTGGTATAAAAAGATTTCAGAAATACCATAGCACACCTGAAAAAAAAAAAAAAAAAGGAAAATCACAAATGCTGAAGGGAAGGGAAGTAAATTGGGACATTAATGCACTGTTTGTAGAATTGAGAACTAATCCAGTCATTCTGAGTAACAATTTGGAACTACGCGCAAAGGATTATAAAACTTGACATAACCTTTGATTCCACAATACCTCTACTCATACTGTCTCCCAAAAAGACTATTTTTAAAAAGGGAAAAATCTATTTCTTCAAAATTATTCATAGTAACTCATTTCATGGTGGCAAAGAATTGAACATCGAAGAGCTGTCTTTTAATTGGTGAATGACTAAATAGATGGTGATATATGATTGTGATGGAATATTACTGTGCTCTAAGAAGTGACCAACAAGGTGATTTCAGAAACAACCTAAAAAGACTTCCTCATGCAAATTGAAATAAGCAGTACCAGGATAACAAGATACACAGAAACAACAATATTATAAGGCTATTCACCTATAAGAGATTTAACTACTTTGATTAAGAAAATGATCTAAGATGATTCCAAGGACCCATGATGAAAAATGCTATTCATCTCTCATGAGAGAACTGATGAACTCTAAATGCAGATTGAAGCATACATTTCTTTACTATCTTAATTTGCATTATTTTAATTTGTTTATGTTTTCTTTTGTAACATAGTTAACAGTGAAATATGTTTTGAGCTCACATATATAATCTATATTAAACTGTTTGCTTTCTCAAGGAGAGAGAGAGGCCTAAAGAGAGGGAGAGAATTTGGAACTCAATTTAAAAAAAATTGTTTAAAAATATTTACATGTAATTGGGAAATATTAATTAACATTGAAAAATTATTCAAAAGTGATTCATGGGAAGAAAATGTTAAATTAGAGAAGAGGTATCAAAAACACCACCCACAATCTTCCCCAGTGTAGCCCAAATGAAAGTCAATACAATGAAAAAATATTTCACAAAATAAATAAAATGTAATAAATCATAGATAATATTAACATGTGGTTTTCTAACTCAACATGTTGCCTGCAGATGTAGAGCTTAGTGGCCTTCCTTTCCATTTGAGTTTGACACCATTGTTCTACCTTATCTTTTTTCTGCCAATTACCAAATATGATTTTCCTAAAGTATTACTTTTCTCTCATCAGTAAATAGTTTCCCATTTCCTTTTGGACCAAATATGAAGTATTTGTTTGTCATTTAAAACCTATACAACCAGGTTCCAATGTACCCTTACTGCCTTTTAAAACATTATTCATCACATAATCTGGCAAGAGTGGTATGAAAAAGCCACCATGGTGAATGAGTCAGTGAATCACTTAGGAAAGTATAAAAAATTGCCTTGCCTTAGTGAGGACCCAGTTGAAATTGTGTAACACAAATTTATAGCAGATTCAGCAAACACAGTTTCATTATTTTCTCCAGCTTTGTTCAGCATTTCTTAAATAGGAATAGGAGCAATGGATTTGGCAGAACAAGAGCTTCAATAAGATAAGAACAAGGTATTCATAAGAAGAAAACAGTGTAAAGTTGAACTGGTCCATCATGGGGTCAAGATGGGAAAGGGCTGACAGCAAGGGAGAGATGCCCGTGGCAGAGATGGGGGAATGAGAAGTGATGGGATTGGAGGTCACAGTGATGAGAAAGAACAGAGTTTGTTGGAGAAGGAAGAATTGGAATAATAACAAATTAATTATTAAATAAAATTAATAATTAGAGAAATTCTTGAATATGGAAATAGAAGAGCAAGGGTATATCCATTTCTATGTGTAACTGAAGTAGAGTGCAAGAGGAGATTCTAGGAAACTAGCAAGTTGAGAATTTGGGATGTTAGTATGTTAATGGGAATATCAATATATATGTTGAAGTCTTCTGATATGATGGCAGGAATTGAAAAAGAAAGACTAAACTCATTGAGGAAAAATGGAAAATGTTCTGGAGATTAGTATGCAACAATTACTAGAATCCTGATTAGGTGATAAATATGGATTGAATGAACCTCAAAGGAAGAGAAACTACTGAGTTATAGTGACAGAGAGAAAGCCCAGAAGTGGTTATAGGTAGTAAAGAATATTTTAACTCCCTCAATGAGTCAGGGGTTATGAGTGAAAATACTATCAGTGTTGAAATGTATATTTGGGGAAACTGTACTATCAAGAAGTATTCTCAGGAAGAACTCAGTGAGTTTAAGAAGATGGAGAGTTGATAAAAAGGGAAAGGTTTAAATTAAAATTAAAACTAATCTGTTACCTATGCAACAAGTTTTAAAAGGGGCACAGGGTAAGGAGTAGATATACTCAAGGTAGAAGATGAAGGGGAAGGGAGTTGAGTTTTAGGCAAAGAGAATAAAATAGTATTCACTGAGGAACTAAAAATGAGTTTTGATCATGGAAAAACCATTAAGATGGTGAATGAGATGAGGTGAGATCTTTCAAGACAGTTGTGAAAATGAGTAAGGCTTCATCTGTTTTAAAGTTTGAGTAGGAGAAGGACTTGAAGCATTAAGTCAAGGGCATACTTAAGTCCCCTTGTTATCCTCCTATGACATCAATGTCTTTCTATTTAGGTCAAATATGGGCAACTATGTATTTATTGGTCAAGTTCAATTTCTTGGGTAGTTCCCGCGTTTAGAATGTAAGATCCTCAGCCAATAAGAATGAGGGTCAGTGGTGGGAGGGGGTATTTGCGTTAGGTATTAAAAGTGTTAACCCTGCCCCCTTTGGTGCTTCTTCTCTTCAATTGTCTACTCGGTGTGTTAGGTTATTTTTACTTCTTTCTAAATTCGATTTTTCTTGTGCAGCAGGATAACTATAAATATGTATACATCCAATTCTCTCGAATGTATAATAAACTTTGCTTTGCTTCTAGAGATCTCTCCAGCTTTTTTATTAAATGGTATCTGAACCACACAATGGGGAGACAATAATGGGGCAGAAATATATTAGTAAATGAGGAAATTAGTACAGGAAGTTATCATTATTCTTAGGGATTCAGCCTATCCTAGTGATGAGGTTTAAATTTAGGGAGCCAAAATGAAATTAGGGTTTCTGGTGGTCAGGGAGTTAAATGATAAGGTGTAGGGGCAAGTTTGGGATTCAGCGCAAGAGTAGGGATTTTTGGGGACTCCCTTGTGGTGGCACAGAGTAAAAGAATTTATAGACCCCAAAACCTAGATTGATAAAAGAGTTTTATTATGGGAATTGGAAGTAATTTATTATGGGGATTAGAAATCCTGACAGAGAGGCATAAATTCTGGTTAGGAAATAGGTGAGGATAAAGAGAGGATGGCACTGGAAAGAGTATTCCAATGGACAGAGACTCCTTGGGATGCCAAGCATGGAGCTGGCATGTTCAGAACCTCTACAAAGAGTTTTGATTTGGCTCTTTTTATAATAGGAGCTTTGGCTACAAGCTGAAGGGGGCTTGTGAGTAGAGTCCCAAGTTGAGTTTCAGCTTGAGCTAGAATTTGAATTGAATTCAATGAGTTCAATGAGTTTCAGGACTGAGCTGACCCCACCCAGATAACAAGAATGAAACTGTTTGGTCCTTGGGGCAGGGTGCCTCATTGAAGCAGAGTTGAAGGAGATTTTCTCTTTCAAAGATTTTCAGAGTTTTGGGGTCCCCTCTTCAATAGGGTATTACCTACTATGGAGATGGTCATGGTCAAAAAAAGTACCTGTATTATAAACTGCAGAGAAAAAGTGTAGAGTTGTATTGGTACAGTAAATTCCTCCCTGGGAACTTCCTATACCAATTAAGTTTTAGTCCCTATATTCCCCAGAAACAAGTTCCATAGAGTTATCAAATTGATATTACAAAAGTATAGATCCCATTTGACATACAAACTAATTAATACCCAGAGTGTAAGTTCTCCAGGATGACTACTCCATGCTTAAGGTGTAATGCCGAAAAAACTGAGCAAGACAAGAGATTAGAGACCAATTCAATAGTTTATTAAATGGAAAGAAATACTGGGACCAATGGATCCATGTTTGATCCCAGGGCTAGAAGAGACTATCATCAAAGAGTCTAGCCTCAAGTATTGGGACAGCAAGCTTTTTATAGAATAACAAGAACAATAACATAGTGGAGGTACCTAGGTGGGGATAACCTAATAGAGGGAGGTTACTGATATTCTAATGACATCTAAAATGGATAAATCTTTATCTTGTCAAACATTAAAGAAGGAATGTTATAAAACCTTTATCTCAAACATTAAGAGGGAAAGGTTATAACCTAAGGCAGAATAACTAAATAGGACAATTGGAGAAACTGGGTCACAACATTAAAAGGGAACTTTGGTATAACAGTTGGCAAACAACAGTTTGGCATAACATAAGGTACTCTGTGGGTATATACTCTTTTAAAAATCATAGTTCATGAGCTCCCACTGGTCTATTTACCTTTAATACTCATCCAATTGACACAATTAGCTCTAAACAAAGTTATTTACTGTAATGGCAAAGTAAGAAAAACTTAAAATCATTTGCTCCAAATATCTATCTATGCCATAATAGATTGTAGATTGTACATTGTAGATATCTACAATGGACTCACAAATGTATGTGATAAGTGGTAAGAATCACAATTTACATAGAGTTCACTAATGGAAAGATAAATACATAGAAAATTCTCACCATAGAAAACAGGCAATTCCCATCTCAGACAATAAAACATCCCAATATCCTTTCTCCATAAGTCATTCAATTGAAATTTCATTCCTCTCTATAGTCTGATTCCATACAAAAGGGCTAATTCTCACAGGGAAGAACTCTTCCTATCTCATGCCTTGGCTCCTTCTTTAAAGAATGTGATTTGATTTTTAAAAGGGCTGCTAGGGTAATACAAACCTTTAACCAGTCAATCATTAGCTACCCTCTAATTCCCTTAGATTTGATTGAAACACTTCTTCACACCTCATAAAAGAGATGAACACATTTAAGCAATTCTTCACACTTCATTTATGATTTGAACACCTCATTGTCTCTACTACCTTGTCTTTTTTTAAGGTGGGGTTGAACTTTACAGATCAATAAGTTTAGAACTAATTCTTGGTCAGATTCTAAGCTATATTCAAATGGAGTAATTTGTGTGCAAATAGAAATGGAAAAGGTGATCTCTATGAGCCAGAAAGGGTTTATCAAAAGTTAAAAATGTTATTGCACTTTAAATATATTTATTTTTGTTCCTCTTAATACTATTTATGTGATATGATATACCTAGATTTAATTAAAACATTTGACAAAATTTTTCATAATATCCTTATGGATAATATGGCTAGGTGGGCCTTATTTAGAGGAATTTGGAACTGGTTAAATGACCAGAAAAAAAGAATGAATATTAACAGATCTGTGTTAACCTAAAAGGAGGTTTCAAGTGGACTGTCTTAGAGATTTGTCCTTGGCTCTGTTCTGTCCAATATTTTTAGCAGCGAATTTATGGGTGCATTGATGGCATACTTAACCAAATTTACATATGCCACAAACTTGGGAAAGATAGCAAACATGTTGATTAACAGAGTTTGGATCCAAAATATATTTCAAGAAGCTAGAATAAAGCTCTTATTCTAAAGAGGTTATATTAAATGATTATAATTGTAGAATCCTACATTTTAATTGGAAAAAAAAAATCACCTGTGTGTGACCCTGGGCAAGTCACTTAACTCCACTTGTCCCAGGGAAAAAAAGTTCCTGGAAGAGATGACACCTGAACTCTGCTTTGAAGGAAGCAAGGGATTAAGGGGTAGAGATGAAGAGGGAGCACATTCCCAGCATAGAGGACAGTTAGCACAGAGGCAATCAAATTTCTAATTGGAATGTCATGTATGGGGAACAATGTCATGTGTGGAATGTGTCACGAGCAAGACAGTGACATGAAGATACTCAACTGAGGTCATTATTTGGGTAGCAGGAATTCTATGGGATTCAGTTTGAGAGGAGTCATTCAATAGTAAATATGGTCTTCAAGAGCATGAACACCAAGAAAATGCTTTAGAGGGCAAACCATTTAAACTGCCTAATCCATTGCTCTTTGTGACTCAGTGCAGAGCTTCTGATCGTTGCTGTTAGCATGCCCTGTGATCACCAGGAGAAGAGGCAGACACCACAGAACCTTCTTTCCCCCAGACCATTCACTAGCCAGTCATGTGCTTCTGAAACAAGACACCAGGAGGCCAGACTGATACAGAGTGAGAAGAGTCTCTGCCTATCTCACTAATCCAATGAAAGCATAGCTTTACAGAGAGGACATAGCGTTCTACTCAACCAGGGCTGCTCGTGTGTGTCTGAGGGAGACAACATTGTTAGATCCTGAAGGAAAGTCTGCATTCCCTGGACAGACTGCCTAGCTACTAGAGATAAACCTGAGCAAGGAATTTGCAAATAAAGATGCTTTGTGGTGCAAAGAACATTCATCAAGAAATCAGAAGTCCTGCGTTTTAGTTTCAGCTCTGCCACCTACTTTGTGACCTTGACCAAATGATTTCATCTCTGTGGATCTCAATTTATTTGTAAAATAAGACAGCTGGATCTTAGGTTCCCTTTTCTGGCTCTATAGTTTTATAAATGACTCAACATAGTCTAGTAAGCACAAACTCTGATTCCTCAGTTAAATGGTTTATTTATAAAAGAAAGGGGAAACAGAAAGTTTTGCAAGGGTCAATGTTGAAAAATTACCCATGCATATGTCTTGTAAATAAAAAAGCTTTAATAATTTTTTTTTTAAAGAAAAGAAAGGGGGAATTTTTTTTAAGTTTGAAGGAGGTGCTTTATTTATTTATTTGTTTGTTCATTCATTTATTTGCTTGTTTGTTTAATGGGCAGCTGTTCTCCATGACAATTCCATTCAGCTTGAATGTGCGCATTTAGCATAATGAGGGCTGAGGATACTGAAGAAGAGGTTAGACAGGAATGGGTGAGGTTCCGTGTTCTCCAAGGCCCAAGTTCAGAGCAAAGGAATTTTGCTAAACCCAAAGGCTATAATAAAAAACACTTTATTGTTAGTTAAAGAGACACCAAAAGGGACTTTCTTGGAGGGCATATCATTCTCAAGAGAGAAGTGATCTGCAAAGTAATATTTTCTGAAGACCCATTTTATGCATGAGTCTAAGAATTCTCCAGTAGGTGTAACATCCTTTCAAACTTCCTCCAAGCCACTTATCTTGCCCCAGAGAATGCAAGACCATTTGGGGTTGAATATACATTTTGTTGGTGATTTTACATAACTTTATAGTGCTGACTCATATCAAGCAGAGTTTTACTCTCATCAAGCACACAGGGACACTCAGTAAATACAGTGAAGCTGATAACTAAATCTCAGTTATTTATAAGCCACATGTGAAATAAGGACCTAAAACAATACTTTTGCCATCAAAGGAAACAAATAGATATTGACTTCCTATTGTTTCATCAAGAATAGTCTTGTACTAATAGACTAGAAAAACAGTAACAGAAATAATTTTTTTAAAAGGAAGTGTACAATACTCTTTTCTGATTATTGTTTTTTAATCGAAGCTTTTTATTCTCTTTTTTAAAATTGATTTTAATAGCCTTTTATTTACAGGTTATATGTATGGGTAACTTTACAGCATTGACAATTGCCAAACCTCTTGTTCCAATTTTTCCCCTCCTTCCCCTCACCCCCTCCCCCAGATGGCAGGATGACCAGTAGATGTTAACTATATTAAAGTATAAATCAGATACACAATAAGTATACATGACCAAACTGCCATTTTGCTGTACAAAAAGAATTGGACTCTGAAAGATTATACAATTAGCCTGTGAAGGAAATCAAAAATGCAGATGGGCAAAAATATAGGGATTGAGAATTCAATGTAATGGTTCTTAGTGATCTCCCAGAGTTCTTTCGCTGGGTGTAGCTGGTTCAGTTCATTACTGCTCCATTGGAACTGATTTGGTTCATTTCATTGCTGAGGATGACCAGGTCCATCAGAATTGATCGTCATATAGTATTGTTGTTGAAGTATATAATGATGTACTGCCCCTGCTAGTTTCACTCAGCATCAGTTCATGTAAGTCTCTCCAGGCCTTTCTGAAATCATCCTGCTGGTCATTTCTTACCAAACAATAATATTCCATAATATTAATATACCACAATTTATTCAGCCATTCTCCAATTGATGGGTCCACTCAGTTTCCAGTTTCTGGCCACTACAAACAGGGCTACCACAAACATTCATGCACATACAGATCCCTTTCCCTTCTTTATGATTTCTTTGGGATATAAGCCCAGTAGTAACACTGCTGGATCAAAGGGTATGCACAGTTTGATAACTTTTTGAGCATAGTTCTAAATTGCTCTCCAGAATGGTTGGATGTGTTCACAATTCCACCAACAATGTATTAGTGACCCTGTTTTCCCACATCCCCTCCAACATTCCGCATTATCTTTCCCTGTCATTCTAGCCAGTCTGACAGGTGTGTAGTGGTATTTCAGAGTTATCTTAATTTGCATTTCTCTGATTAATAATGACATAGAGCATCTTTTCATATGGCTAGAAATAGTTTCAATTTCTTCATCTGAGAATTGTCTGTTCATATCCTTTGACCATTTATCAATTGGAGAATGGCTTGATTTCTTATAAATTAGAGTCAATTCTCTATATATTTTGGAAATGAGGCCTTTATCAGAATCTTTGACTGTAAAAATATTTTCCCATTTTATTGAAGCTTTTCATTCTCAAAACATATGCAAGAATAATTTTTCAACATTGACCTTTGCAAAACTTTGTGTTCCAATTTTCTTTCTCCCACTCTCTTTCCTAGTTGACAAGTAATCTAATATATGTTAAACATAGTAATAAAAAAAAAAAGTACAATACTCCTTTTTAAAAGAATGTATATGTCTTTTTTCAAATACATTTTCCTTGTCTATAAAATGGGAATCATAAATAAAACATTTAACTCACAGTTGTTGAGTATCAAGTGAATTAACAAACAAAATATTTTGTAAATTTTAATTTACTATATAATATTAGGTCTTATAATGACAAATGTTGGAGAGGATGTAGGAAAACTGGAACACTAATACATTGTTGGTGGAATTGTGAACAGAATCAACCATTTTGGAGAGCAATTTGGAACTGTGCTCAAAAAGTTATCGAACTGTGTAAACCCTTTGATCCAGCAGTGTTTCTACTGGGCTTATATCCCAAAAAGATCTTAAAGGAAGGAAAGGGATGCACATGTGCAAAAATGTTTGTGGCAGCCCTCTTTGTAGTGGCAAGAAAATGAAAACTGAATGGATGCCCATCGATTGGAGAATGGCTGAATAAATTGTGGTATATGAATGTCATGGAATATTATTATTCTGTAAGAAACCAGTAGAATGATTTCAGAGAGGCTTAGAGAGACTTACATGATGAACTGATGCTAAGTGAAAAGAGTAGAACCAGGAGATCATTATACATGGCAACAACAATATTATGTGATGATCAATTCTGATGGATGTGGCTTTCTTCAACAATGAGATGATTCAAATCAGTTCCAATTGTTCAATGATGAAGAGAGCCATCTACACCCAGAAAGAGGACAGTGGGAACTGAATGTGGTTCACAACATAACATTCTCACTCTTTTTGTTGTTGTTTGCATTTTATTTTGCTTTTTTTTTTTTTTACTTATTTGGTTTGATTTGATTTTTTTCATGCAGCATGATAATTGTATAAATATGTATGCATATATTGGATTTAATGTATATTTCTTCCATGTTTAACACATATTGGACTATTTGCTAGGGGAAGGTGTGGGGGAAGGGCAAAATTAGAACACAAGATTTTGCTAGGGCTAATGTTGAAGAATTGTCCATGCATATGTTTTGAAAAATAAAAGGCTTTAATAAAAAAAAATTAGGTCTTAATATCTTTATGTTATTTTTTAGTACTACAAGTCAGTATTAATATGTTTATCTATTTCACCAGTGATAAGTTTTAGGATCACAAATTTGGAGCAGAAGGGACCTTGCAGGTACTTCTAGAATTATGCTACCCTCAGCTTTAGGACAAAAAAATAGAAAATGGATTGTGATGCTTTATACTATTATCAAAACTATAGATTTTAGAAGAGGAATGAACTTTAGAGATCATTTAGCCCAATCCATAAATTTTGTAAAAGAAAAAAAAAAAAAAAAAAAAAAAAAAAAGACTACCAGAAGGGAAAATGATTGTCTAAGTTCAAAGAGATAGCATGTATCAGATCTGGGATCTGAATCCAGGTTCTTTGATTCCAAATTCACAATCCTTTCTGAAACAACACATTGCACCTCCAAATCATTCCTATTATGTATTAAAAGTTTATGTTTAAAGATTTTGTTGCTGTTATTTAGTCATTTCAGTCATGTTGGATTCTTTATAACACCTTTTGGGGCTTACTTGGCAATGATTTTGGAATGGTTTGCCATATCTTTCTTTAACTCTTTACCCCAATTTCCTCTAAAATGAGTTAGAAAAACTTGCCCCTGCTCACACAACTAGTACTTATCTGAAACTGAATTAGAACTTTGGTCTTCCTCACTCCAGGCCTGGTGCTCTATTCTCTGTGTCACCTAGCTGCCCTGTTTAAAGGTATTCAGCTGGCAATATTTAGTTTAACATTCATATTTTCCATTTCTATTAGTGGCTAGTAGATCCACTATAAGTGGTCAGATACTCTAGCAAAAAAAAGTCAATAAGATGATTTAGCAAATAAATTTACTTGATGCCTTTTGTTTTTATATCAGCATCATTTCCCCCCATTTCAGAATTTCTGGTTACTCAAGACAACTACATAAAAACATATAAGAATAGTAAGTACATCAGACAACATGTACAACATTCTTCCCCAGGACACAAATGCATTCCATTAAGAGTTTGGCTTCCTTTCACTGAATTTTTCATTTATATTGTTGTAGTCATTGTATACATTGTTCTTGTATTCCTGCTTATTTCAGTTTGGTTCATGCGAATGTTCCCATGTTTCTCTAAATTTCCCATATTTGTCATTTCTTACTGTTACAACATAGTAACATTCAATTCAATCCATTTATTGCAGTTTGTTCAGGAATACCCACAATGGTTTCTAATCCTTTTGCTACCACAAGAAGTGTAGCTATAAATATTTTAGTGTATATTAGAAGTTTCTCTTCTTATTTTCCTTTTAGTGAGTTTTCTGGGCAAAGGGCATGAACAGTTTTGTTTTACTGAATAAGTACAAGTTGATAGAAACACTAGATAAGTTCACCACTCCACAATTTAGTTTGTCATTATTTTCTTTTTGTGTGTGTGTGGAATGGGGAGTCAAAAAGGAAAACCATTTTTGCCATTTTGTAGGATTAAAGTAAAATCTCTAATTAGTTTTAATTTGCATTTCCCCTGCAATCATTGATGTGGATCATGTTTTCTTATGGTCATTTATAGTTTGTGATTCTTTTGAAGATCATTCAAATATTTTGACCACTTTATTATGGAATGACTCAATCTTATATCCTTGTCAGTTCTAGATATCTTGGCTATAAAAATTGTTTTTTTTTTATTTAATTTTTATTTAATAATTACTTTATATTAACACTCGTTTCTGTTCCGATTTTTTTTCCCTCCCTCCCTCCCTCCACCCCCTCCCCTAGATGGCAAGCAGTCCTTTATATGTTGGATATGTTGCAGTATATCCTAGATACAATATATGTTTGCAGAACCGAACAGTTCTCTTGTTGCATAGGGAGAATTGGATTCAGAAGGTATAAATAACCCGGGAAGAAAAACAAAAATGCAGATAGTTCACATTCGTTTCCCAGTGTTCTTTCTTTGGGTGTAGCTGCTTTTGTCCATCATTTATCAATTGAAACTCCGGTCTCTTTGTCAAAGAAATCCACTTCCATCAAAATATGTCCTCATACAATATTGTTGTCGAAGTGTATAATGATCTCCTGGTTCTGCTCATTTCACTTAGCATCAGTTCATGTAAGTCTCGCCAGTCCTCTCTGTATTCATCCTGCTGGTCATTTCTTACAGAATAATAATATTCCATAACTTTCATATACCACAATTTACCCAGCCATTCTCCAATTGATGGGCATCCATTCATTTTCCAGTTTCTAGCCACTACAAACAGGGCTGCTACAAACATTTTGGCACATACAGGTCCCTTTCCCTTCTTTAGTATTTCTTTGGGATATAAGCCCAATAGAAACACTGCTGGATCAAAGGGTATGCACAATTTGATAATTTTTGGGGCATAATTCCAGATTGCTCTCCAGAATGGTTGGATTCATTCATAACTCCACCAACAATGCATTAGTGTCCCAGTTTTCCCGCATCCCCTCCAACATTCATCATTATTTTTTCCTGTCATCTTAGCCAATCTGACAGGTGTGCAGTGGTATCTCAGAGTTGTCTTAATTTGCATTTCTCTGATCAATAATGATTTGGAACACTCTTTCATATGAGTGGTAATAGTTTCAATTTCATCCTCTGAAAATTGTCTGTTCATATCCTTTGACCATTTATCAATTGGAGAATGGCTTGATTTCTTATAAATTTGAGTCAGTTCTCTATATATTTTGGAAATGAGGCCTTTATCAGAACCTTTAACTGTGAAGATGTTTTCCCAGTTTGTTGCTTCCCTTCTAATCTTGTTTGCATTAGTTTTAGTTGTACAAAGGCTTTTTAATTTGATGCAATCAAAATTTTCTATTTTGTGATCAGTAATGGTCTCTAGTTCATCTTTGGTCACAAATTTCTTTCTCCTCCACAAGTCTGAGAGATAAACTATTCTATGTTCCTCTAATTTATTTATAATCTCGTTCTTTATGCCTAGGTCATAGACCCATTTTGATCTTATCTTGGTATATGGTGTTAAGTGTGGGTCCATGCCTAATTTCTGCCATACTAATTTCCAATTATCCCAGCAGTTTTTATCAAATAATGAATTCTTTTCCCAGAAGTTAGGGGCTTTGGGTTTGTCAAACACTAGATTGCTATAGTTGACTATTCTGTCTTGTGAACCTAGCCTTTTCCACTGATCCACTAATCTATTTCTTAGCCAATACCAAATGGTTTTGGTGACTGCTGCTTTATAATATAATTTTAGATCAGGTACAGCTAGGCCACCTTCATTTGATTTTTTTTTTCATTAATTCCCTTGAGATTCTCGACTTTTTATTGTTCCATATGAATTTTGTTGTTATTTTTTCTAGATCAATAAAATATTTTCTTGGAAGTCTGATTGGTATAGCACTAAATAAATAGATTAGTTTAGGGAGTATTGTCATCTTTATTATGTTCGCTCGGCTGATCCAAGAGCATTTAATATTTTTCCAATTATTTAAGTCTGACTTTATTTGTGTGGAGACTTTTTTATAATTTTGCTCATATAATTCCTGACTTTCCTTTGGTAGATAGATTCCCAAATATTTTATGGTATCAACAGTTATTCTGAATGGAATTTCTCTTTGTATCTCTTGCTGTTGGGTTTTGTTGGTGATGTATAAAAATGCTGAGGATTTATGGGGATTTATTTTGTAGCCAGCTACTTTGCTAAAATTATGAATTATTTCCAATAGCTTTTTAGTAGAATCTCTGGAGTTCTCTAGGTATACCATCATATCATCTGCAAAGAGTGATAGTTTGGTTTCCTCATTGCCTACTCTAATTCCTTTAATATCTTTCTCGACTCTTATTGCCGAGGCTAGTGTTTCTAATACAGCTATAAAAATTGTTAATGATATTTGATACTTTTTTCTACTTCTGAGTTTCAATTATTATTCAATCTGCATTGATTTTATTCATCACCAACTTCTTTATTTTATGTAACCTAAATGTTAAATTTTCTCTTTTATGGACATTTCTTTGACTTATTTGATTAAAAATTCTACAGTCAACAGAGTGATTTTCAAAGAAAGAGATTAGAAGAGCTGAAATAAGCATGGGGTATTTGGGCATTAATAAAGTATCTTTCTGAAAGAGGAAAACTTACAAATTTAACTACAAAGTGGATATATTCTCTTGAGAACTGTTTGTTCATATTTTTGACCACTTATTTATTGCTACATAAACAGACCAAACATTTCTCTGGTATTAAAAATAATTGAACATTATAAATTATCACAAGATAATAGAACAGAATAATGTAAAAGTATAAAAACCTAAAAAGAACTATGAGAAAACACATTTACTTCCATCTTTTGCAGAGATGAGAGGTTGTAGTGCCATTCATAGGAAACACTATTATATCAGGATTTTTTTTTTTTTCCCAAATAGTAGTGCTATTTTTTCCCTTGTTCTTCTTTATTTAAAAAAAAATATTCTTTCAGAAACTGTTTTCTGGGAGGAAGGAAATAAATGAAAATATGGATAATATAAGATTAAAAGTTATCAATAAAAATCTATTTTAAAATATGCATAACCATATTTTAACCATTTTGCAATTTAACCATTATGCAATAATGCATAACCATTTTAACCATAGAACAAGGGGTCTTAAACATTGCTTCTCAGTTGCCTACCAAAATTTCTACAGCTAGATGGCACAGTAGATAGTGCTGAGTTTAGAGACAGGACTCATCTACCTGGGTTTAAATCCAGTCTCAGACACTCATTAGCTGTGTTACCCTAGGCAAGTCACCTAACACTATTTAAAGGAGCTAGAGAAAGAAATGGCAAACCACTTTTTGCTAGGAAAAACTTAAATGAGGTCATGAAGAAACTATACATGACTTTTTAAAATGACAATAACAAGCCAAACTTCTGACTACCAAGCAAAACCTTCAGGCTAACAAACCATTGACATGAAAAATAACTTTGCATTATGTAGATTAATTTTCTTATCAATAAAATTCTGGCTACATAATCATGTATATACTTGATATATTATTGAATTCAATAAGTATTTATTGGTTAGCTATTCATTGTATAGTACTGTGCTGGAGAGTTAGGGAAAGCTCTATAAAAATAGTTATTAATTTGGGCTTGAAGAATGGATAGAAATTGGATGGATACAGTAAAGGGGGTAAGATATTATTGGCTATAGAATTATTGGTGCTAGATATAGCTCCATATGCAGGCTAAGGAAGTTAATTTTTATCAAGTAGGCAGTGAGAGGCAAAGCAGGGCACTAAATCTGCCCCCAATATTAGGAAGATCTCACTGTAAATCCTGCCTGTGTGACACTGGGTGATTCACACTCTGTTAGGGCACCAGACATTCTTCTTAAAGCTACAAGCTTTTGACCACTCCAAAACTTTCCTATGCCAATAAAATCACAGATATGGTAAAATAAAATGTGAGATTATTAAATGCTTATTGGAAGAAGAAGGAATGGAGACAGGGGAGGACATGATGAAAATGTTTTTTCAAGAAGATCAATCCAACAGTAGTCTGGAAAAGGGAAAGATTGAAGTTATAGAGGTCAACCAAGTGGCTATTACCACAAGCTAAATGAAAGATGACCTAAGTTCTCCCATTTTATCTCAGAAGAAATAATACAGCTTGTATGCATCACTTGTACATCTTAATAGTTTCAAATGCATGATCTCACTTGATCCTCTAAGAAGTCTCTGAGGCAGGAAGGAGATATTATTAGCATTCAAAACTTACATGTAACCTGCCCAAGGTCATACAATTCAGGGGAAGGATTTGAACCCAGGGTACTATCTCTAGATCTTTAGATGACACCAAATAGCATCTCTTAAAAGCAAGCAATGTGTCTGGATGTGGGCAATCCAGTCAAATCTCCTCTCTGCTTTGGTCACTTAATGAATCCAAGACAGAAGTAGACAGAATCATTTTGACTACAAATATGTTTATAGAACCATGAATCGGGTTTTCTATGTGCATGCCTCTAAATAATAGGGCTTGTCATTATCCAGAAATGATAATTATATTTATTTGCATTTGGTCTGAAAGAATGTGGGGAAGGTGGTGCTATAGAGGATTAAAGCTAACATTTATGTATAAGCTTTCTGGAAGTTAGAGCAACTTCCTAGACTCTTCTCCATACCCACTCTAACCAGTAGGTGGAATTAAATCTATATTTTGTTCTTCATTTTCTGAACTTTTTCAACTCCCTACAATAAGTTCTCACTTTGGATATGTTGATATCCTGTATCCCTCTCTGATAAATAGGAAGTCCTTGATCTGTAGCAACATTTCATGAAGTATCCAGGCCATATTTATTTTACTTGTGGCTCCACTCTTCGTTTTCCATACTTCTATACTACCCCATCAACAGCCTTGTTTTTGAGGTGTTCCCATCCTCCCCATTCCACTTTCTAATTCCCCTTTTCATGTTGTCTTCTACTAGGGGAATGTAAGATTATTTTACAATAGGTACCATCTTCTTTGTATTTGTATCTCTATAGCTTGGGAACTTTGGAATCAATTGGGAGACATTAGCACAGAACTGCCCAGCATGGCATGCCCACATCAAATAAGATGCTGTACTCTATGAATAATAGCTTAAAAGAAACCTGAAACATTTTTACTTCAAATGTTCATGTTGACTTTTTGTGCCCAAATTGTGGTTGAGTCTTTTGAATTCATATTGACCTGATCAGTTACAGTCAACACTATACCCTAACCCTGACATAGTGATGTCATTTTCGTCTTCTTGAAGCATGAAGGAAACATGAAAGAACAAATCCCCATAACTTAATAAAATGCCTGCACACAGTATGTGCTTAATTAACAATTTTTCTATCTATTACAATATGAAGGAAATTGCCAAAGCCCCAAAATATTGTCCTCATTCAAGGATGATAATCCCAGAATACTCAGAAAAGCAACCATTAGTGATTTATTCTTTTTAAATACTGCCTGCCCTACCTACACAATGGTTCATTATTTAAATACAAACATTACTAAAAAAGGTAAAATATTAAGCTATCATCAGATGCAATACTTTAGTGTAAATTAATTCTAAATCACTTTCTCAATGATAGTAGACTTTTAGGCTATAAGGGATGATCTTGTCCAATAGACAAAAAGGATGGAACAATTTACAGTTTTACCAACAGTGTATTAGTGTTCTGATTTTTACCCATTCCCTCGAACATTTGTTATTCCTCTTCATATCATTTTAGCCAATCTGATAACATAGAATTCAAAATGTAATGAAAACAAAATTAAGGGAAAAAAAGAAAATAAATAAAATGTGGGAGTTAATATGTTATCCTTGCTAATAATGACAATTAAATGAAATTTACTGTGTCTTCTTGTAGGTCTTTGGTGGTGGTATATAGAAATACTGCTGATTTGTATGAGTTTACTCTTTATTCTGTGACTTTGCTAATATTATTGTTTCAATTAATTTTTTAGATGAATCTTATCATTTTAAGAGAAAGTTCATTTATACCCATGCTTTCCTGGTATATAGAAATACTGCTGATTTGTATGAGTTTACTCTTTATTCTGTGACTTTGCTAATATTATTGTTTCAATTAATTTTTTACATGAATCTTATCATTTTAAGAGAAAATTCATTTATATCCATGCTTTCCAGTGTTTTTAATAGGAATAAGTATTGTATTTTTTCAAAATCTTTTTCTGCATCTATTATTATAAGCATATGATTTTTATCTTTTTATTGATATAATCAGTTGTACTAATAGTTTTCTTTATATTGAACTAGTTCTTCATTGTTGCTATAAATCCCATTTGGTCACCATGTTTATCTTTGGGATATATTATAGTTATTTTAGTTATTTTTACATCAATATTTATTAGTGAAATTGGTCTATAGGTTTTTTTTGTTCTGTTTTTTTTTTTCCTGTTTTGTAAAATAAGCCGTATTTGTTTCTTAAAAGGAGTTTGGTATGGTACCTTTTTCTGAACAATTTCTTTATTTTTAGAATTAGTTGATCTTTAAATATTTAGTAGAATTCACTTGTAAATTCATCTGATTGATACTATTTTTTTCTTAAAAGTATTTTCTTTAAAGTACTTTTCTTAAAAAGTTCATTTGTGTTCCATTCAATTTCCTCCATTTCATTTGAATTGATAATTTATTGGCATATAAAATTGAGTAAAGGAACTACTAAAAATTGCTTTAATTTCTTCTTCATTAGCAATCCATTCACTCATTTTATTTTGATATGTGAGGTTTTCTTTTCTTTTAAAAAAAAATAATGTTAACATAGTTTAACGTTTAATATGTATTGGTCTACCTGCCATCTGGGGGAGGGGGTAGGGAAAAGGAGGGGGAAAATTGGAACAAAAGGTTTTGCAATTGTCAATGCTGAAAAAAATTATCCATGCATATATCTTGTAAATAAAAAGCTATAATAATAAAAAATGATAATAATGTTAATTAATTTTCCCCAATAAAATCAAATTTGAGTTTTATTTATCAGTTCAATGTTTTTCCTACATTCAATATTTTGATCTTGTCTTTAATTTTCAGGGTTTCCAATTTAATTTAATTAGATATATTTAGTTTGTTCTTTTTTTATTGGCCTGTTCTTTCTTTAGATAGATATACACATCTTGTCTCATTATTATCATTCTCTTTAATAAAATTATTCATTGTTTCATGACTTGTTCTTTAATCCACTTATTTTCAAGATTAAATTACTTAATCTCCAGCTAATTTTTAATCTGTTTTCCTATAGTTCTTCACTAAATGTCATTTTTATTGAATTATAATCTGAAAAGGATACTATTTAATATTTCTGTCCTTTTTTGCATTAACTATAAAAATTTTTATGTTTTAACACATGGTCAATTTTTAAAAGATTCCTTGTGACATAAAAAGGATATTTCTTTTTATTCCCATTCAATTCTTTTTAAATGTCTATCATATATAGTTTATGTAACATTATATTCATCTCCTTAACTTCTTACCTCTTTTTGGGTTAGGTTTATCTAGCTCTGAGAGGGAAAGGGCGAAGTTCTTCATTATTATAGTTTTGCTATCTATTTCCACCTGTAACTCATTTGTTTTCCTTTAAAATTTTGGTATTAAAAATCTTAATATTGATGTTATATAATTTAAGTGTATGTATGTTTAATGCTGATATATTTCGTTGTCTATGTTACTTTTTAATGTAATATAGTTTCCCTGCTTATCTGTTTTGATTAAATCCACTTTAGTTTTAATTTGCCTGAAATAATGGTTGCCACCCTGCTTTTTTTTTACATCAGTTGAAGCACAATAAATTCTTCTCCAGCTCTTCATTTTTACTCTATGCATGTGTGTCATTTTAAAATATATTTCTTAAAAACAACATATTGTTGGAATCTGGTTTTTGACCCATTCCATTATCCATTTTCATTTTATGGATGTTCATCATCTAAATATTCAAAGTTATAATTATTAGTTGCATATTCATCTCTATTATATTTGTTTCTCGTTGTTCATCTTTTTCTTTCTCTCTTTTTAACCTTTTACTCCTCAGAAATCTAATTTGCTTCTGATCACTGTCTCCCTAGTCTGCATATCCTTCTAAGATTCCCTTCCTTTTCTTATACCTTTGCCTTCCTTTTTCTCTGTTATTAAGAGACTTTTATGCACTACTAAATGTATATAATATTTCCTCTTTATCCTAGTTTGTATTTGAAGATGATTCCTACCTATCTTCTATCCCATCCTTCACTCTATCATTGTTATGGGACAGAACTCTGAACTTTGAAACAAGGATACTTACAAGGTGCTAAGTCCATGAAATTGATAAAGACAATGGTTATCTAGTTTAGTATGGTGCTTAATAGTTTTCTGAGTTCAATATGATTGACTTAATCTTACAACAAATAATGGTTTCCTAGTGAAATAATGATTGGTTTATACTTAGAATAGAGCAAATTAGCCAGGGGAGAAGGAGAGAGAGATTCATTTCCACCTTCAGTCAGGGTCCTTGTGGCTTTTCTGCAGGACTGAGAGGCTTCAAGAGGGGACCAGAGAAGACAAGCAGACTGGAGGCTGAAGCAAAAGTCCTTGGAGTCAGACTCACTTCATCTCACATCACCTTCATGGCAGACTCTCCTGCATTTTCTCCACTGAAACCAAGTCCCCTCTAAAGGCCATGAGAAAGCTACCGTGTTTCCCCGATAATAAGACCTATCCTGAAAATAAGCCCTCCCCTTACTGTGTAAAATTCCTCTAAAATAAGCCCTCCCCCAAAAATAAGCCCTATTGAGATTGCTATTGTAGTGAAGGTGATCCCCTGCACTACATGCTACATTACGGTACCCTCTGTATGCACTGTCTTTCCCCCTCCTTCCTTCCTCCTCCCGGGTGAAACGCACGCCGTGCTTCAAGCTGCATCCAATCAGAGCTGCAGCAGTGAGCGTGTCATCCTGTTCTTCCCCAGTGATTTGCTTGCTGGCGCCATTGAGAGCAGTGCCGCAGAGGAGAGCTGAGGCAGGACAACATAAAAACCCGATATGTAAGCGGGAGTGAGGGGGCATGATGGAGGATAAAAGAAGAACTCAGGGGGCATGATGGAGGATAAAAGAAGAACTCAGGGGGCATCATGGAGGATAGAAGGAGCATTCAGAGAGCATGATGGGGTTAAAACAGTATTGAGGGGCATGATGGAGTGAAAAGAAGGACTGATGGTCATAATTTTATTATTCTGTCTGTTTTGACCCCCAGACATGAGTACAAAAAGGAAGAGCTATACTGTTGAGTACAAGAAAGCAATTGTAGAGGAATCACATGGCAAGAATCTTGCAGTTTTCTGTAAAGAAAAACTTTTGGATCTTCGAATGGTCAGAAAATGGAGAGCAGATTATAATAACCTCAATCAACAGGTGGATGAGGGAAAAGGGGAAAAGCGCAGGTCTGGATCAGGTCGGCAACCTTTATATCCTGACTTGGAGATCCTCATTGGTGAATGGATTGCTGACAGGAGAGCAAAGGCCTTGGTTGTGCGCAGAGCTGATATTCAAGCATTTGCCCTTTCAATGGCACCAGAGTTTGAAATGGTCTCAGAAGGATTCAAAGCATCACAACACTGGTTGGACGGTTTCCTTCAACGGTATGAACTGTTCCTAAGAAGATCTACAACACTGTTTAAGCTGGAAGATGCTGAAGTTATTAAACGTGCACTTGCATTCAAGTCCTTTATTGATAGGATCAACATTTCCAAGTACCAAACCTGCAATATGATTGCTATGGATGAAACTGCAGTGTTTATGGAACAAGGATCTCAAACAACAATTCATCACAGGGGTGCAACATCAATCTACATTCCCACTGGCTATGAAAGTGCACAGATCACCTGTGTTTTGGCAATTCGCTAATCATCAGTAAGGGCAAGAAAGATAAGATTGAACGTGTATCAGGCATTTACATTCTTGAAACTGAAAAAACCTGGTGTACACAAGCCATTATAAGAAAGTGGGTTGATTTAATGCTGCCACTTGTTATGCGAGGTAACCAAAGAGGTCTGATAATCTGGGATTCAGCCAGCACTCACTGCACTAAAGAAATGAAGAACTTCCTTGCAGAGAGAAGAATAGATCAAGTAATGATTCCTGCAGGAATGACTGCCTATCTCCACACCCTTGATATTGCAATAAACAAGCCATTCAAGGACCATTTGCGCATGGAAGTCAATGAATACATTGAAAATAGAATGGAAAGAAATCAGCGAGGAAACTTTGTGAAGCCCTGTCTGCAAGAAGTTGTGACTTGGGTGAAGAAGTCATGGGATAAAATTACTGACAGATGTGTCGCCAAGGCACTACGAGCAGGTTACCTGGACAAGACATGTTCATTTAAAGAGAGCTATATTGCTGGACATGACAGATTGGATCCACTTCTTCTGAAGGAAATAGAGGCGCAAGACATCCAGGACGGAATTCAGGGTATGGACACATGACGATGTTGTTGAAGAAGATGACATGATCATTATTGAATAAAGGTACTTTTTTTGGTTCACATTTACTTGTTTATTAAAATTGCTGTCAATGTTCATTAAAATAAGCCCTCCCCTGAAAATAAGCCCTCTGTGTGTTTCTGTCCAAAAAAATAATGAGACAGTGTCTTATTATCGGGGAAACACGGTAGCTCAAGTGAAGGAGACAGTAAAGACTTTTGGACTTTAATACCTGGCTATTCTTGTGGTGATTACTGAGCTGAAAGGAAGGCTGCTCCAAGACTTCCAGAAAACCACCAAGAACACTACATTTTTGCACTAGAACATTATATATAACAGTTCTTCCATTCATACCTCTTTTGTATAAGATAATTTACTCCATTTTACCTTGCCCTGCCCAATTTTATATTTAGATCATCCTCTCACAATCATCTCAACCTCAAACCTTCTATCAATCTATATTCTTTCAAACAACTCAAGTTATAACTCTTAAGAGTTACAAATATTATGTTCTTAACAAGAAGTAAAAAGTTTAACCTTATTAAATTCTTTATAATTATTCTTTAATGTTTACTTTATTGTGCTTCTTTTGATTCTTGTAGGCTAAATCTTCTGTTCGATTTGGTCCTTTCCTCAAGAATACCTTGAAGTCTTTTAATTCATCAGATATCTATTTTTTCCTTAAAGAATTATATTCAACTTTGCTGGATAGATTATTCTTGGTTGTAAACTCAACTCCTTTGCTCTTTAGAGCATAATCCATGCCCTTTGGTCTCTTAAGGAGGAAGCTGTTAAATCTTGTGTTGTCCTGACTATAACTTCACAATATTCAAATTATCTCTTTTTAATTCCTTATACTATGTTCTCTTCCTGAGAACTGTGAACTCGAACTAATAAGGTTTCTATGAGTTTTCATTTGGGGATCTCTTTCAGGCAGTGATTGGTGGATATTTTACAATTACTATTTTTCTCTCTAGCTTTAAAGCTTCAGGACATTTTCCCTTAATAATTTCTTGTAATACAGTCTGGACTGTTTTTGGCCATAACTTTCAGATAGTTCAATGATTCTCATATTATCTCTCCTTAATCTGTTTTCCAGATCAGTTGTTCTAATGAAATATTTCATATTCGCTTCTATTTTTTTCATTCTTTTGATTTTGCTGTTTTTTTTTTTTTTTGATATCTTGGAAAATCATCAGCTTCTTTTTGTCCAATTCTAATCTTTAAAGAGTTATTTTCTTCAGTAAGGTTTTGGATATCTTTTTCTAATTGGCTGACTTTCTTTTCATAATTTTCATAATTTTCCTGCATTACTTATTTTTCGTCATTTTCCTCAACTTCTCTTATTTAGTTTTTAAAGTCCTTTAAGAATTTTTGAGGTTGGCACCATTTTACATTTTTTCCCTGAAACTTCACAAGTATCTGTTTTCATATCACACACCTTCTAAGTTTAAACCCTGATCTTCTCTATTACCATAGTAGTCATCTATGGTCAGGTTCTTTCTCTGTTGTTTATTTTTAATAGCCTAAACCTTGGCTGTTAGCTTTATGTTAGAGTTTGGTTTTGCTTCTTGAATGTGGAAGATGATATTTCAATCTTTATGTGTTTTTATGCTATTGTTTTCTAAAATCCATCTGGGGGTTCTTTGACTATTTGGCTCTTCCAATGTTTTGTGATTAAAGGGCAGGTGTGATCACAATTTCTCCCACTCATGTCTCAATAGATGAGAGACTTCTATCTACAGCTGAGTCATGACCAGAGACCCCAACACCACTTTGTTATCTAGCTGTCACCTCATATGTGAAATATTCCAAACTGAATTCTTCATTATGTTCTTTAAAAGCCATCTTTCATCTTCAATATCACAGTAAATAACTTCTTATTTTCCTTATTTTTTAGGGCCTTCTGTCCTTACCCCCAAGGAATAAAGTTTAGAATCATTAGAAAAGTTAGAAAAACACAATGGGAAACAATACTATTTCTAAACTATATAAGAAAAATACAAGAAAGCCATCACTATATTAACAAATTCAAATAAAGAAAGGCAGAAAACATTTAAATAATTGAGTGGAATCGCAATAGCATTTTACTCAACAACCATGAATTTTATAAATGTGCTTTATAGTGCTTTGTAGCAGGAAGACTCATTTTCATGAATTTAAATCTGGCCTCAGACTTTTTTTATGCTATAACAGCAATATTTTTATTTTTAATTTTTTTTGTACAAATGAGTCCTTTATTTTTCTTTCTTTATTTTTTACTTTTTTATTATAGCTTTTTTATTTACAAGATATATGCATGGGTAATTTTTCAACCTTGACAATTGCAAAACCTTTTGTTTTCCCCTCCTTCCCCCCATTCCTTCCCCTAGATGGCAGGTTGACCAATATATGTTAAATATGTCAGAGTATAAGTTAAATACAATAGATGTATACATGTCCATACAACTATTTTGCTGCACAAAAAGAATCAGACTTTGAAATAATGTACAATTAGCCTGTGAAGGAATTCAAAAATGCAGGCAGAAAAAAATAGAGGGATTGGGATTCTATGTAGTGGTTCATAATCATCTCCCAGAGTTCTTTTGCTGGGTGTAGCTGGTTCAATTCATTACTGCTCTATTGGAACTGATTTGGGTCATCTCATTGTTGAGGAGGGCCATGTCCATCAGAAATGATCATCATATAGTATTGTTATTGAAGTATATAATGATCTCCTGGACTTGCTCATTTCACTCAGCATCAGTTTATGTAAGTCTCTCCAGGCCTTTCTGAAATCATCCTGCTGATCATTTCTTACAGAACAATAATGTTCCATAATATTCATATACCACAATTTCTTCAGCCATTTTCCAATTGATGGGCATCCACTCAGTTTCCAGTTTCTGGCCACTACAAAGAGGGCTGTCACAAACATTTTTGCACATACTGTTCCCTTTCCCTTCTTTAAAATCTCTTTGGGATATAAGCATAGTAGTAACATTGCTGGATCAAAGGGTATAAAAGTTTTATAACTTTTTAAGCATAGTTCCAAACCATTCTCCAGAATGGCTGGATGTATTCACAATTCCACCAACAATGTATCATTGTCCAAGTTTTCCCACATTCCCTCCAACATTCTGCACTATCTTTCCCTGTCATTTTAGCCAATCTGACAGGTATGTAGTGGTATCTCAGAGTTGTTTTAATTTGCATTTCTTTCATTAATAATGACTTGGAACATCTTTTCATATGGCTAGAAATAGTTTCAATTTCTTCATCTGAGAATTGTCTGTTCATATCCTTTGACCATTTATCAATTGGAGAATGGCTTGATTTCTTATAAATTAGAGTCAATTCTCTATTTATTTTGGAAATGAAGCCTTTATCAGAACCTTTGACTGTAAAAAATGTTTTCCCAGTTTATTGTTTCCCTTCTAATTTTGTCTGCATTAGTTTTGTTTGTACAAAAACTTTTCAATTTGATATAATCAAAATTTTCTATTTTGTGATCAATAATGATCTCTACTTCTTCTTTGGTAATAAATTCCTTCCTCTTCCACAGGTCTGAGAGGTCAACTATGCTATGTTCTTTTAATTTATTTATAATCTCATTCTTTATGCCTAGATCATTAACCCATTTTGACCTTATCTTGGTGTATGGTGTTAAGGGTGGGTCAATGCCTAGTTTCTGCTATAATAATTTCCAATTTTCCCAGCAATTTTTGTCATACAGTGAGTTCTTATCCCAAAAGGTGGAGTCTTTAGGTTTGCCAAACACTAGATCATTAAAGTTATTGACTGTTTTATCCTTTAAACCTAACCTATTCTAATGATCAACTAGTGTATTTCTTCACCAATAACAAATAGTTTTTGTAACTGCTGCTTTATAATATAATTTTAGGTCTGGTACAGCTAGGTCATCTTCATTTGATTTTTTTTTCATTAATTCCCTTGAAATTCTTGACCTTTTGTTTTTCAATATGAACTTTGTTGTTATTTTTTTCTAGGTAATTAAAATAGTTTTGGGGGAGTCTGATTGGTATAGCACTAAATAAATAGATTAGGTTAGGGAGTATTGTCATCTTTATTATATTTGCTCACCCTATCCAAGAGCATTTGATATTTTTCCAATTGCTTAGATCTGACTTTATTTGTGCGTAAAGTGTTTTGCAGTTTTGCTCACATAGGTTCTGATTTTTCCTTTGGCAGATAGATTCCTAAATATTTTATACTATCAGTAATTACTTTAAATGGAATTTCTCTTTGTAACTCTAACTGTTGGATTTTGTTAGTGATATATAAGAATGCTGGTGACTTATGTGGGTTTTTGTATCCTGCAACTTTGCTAAAGGTCTGGATTATTTCTAATAGCTTTTTAGTGAATCTCTGAGGTCCTCTAAGTATACCATCATATCATCAGCAAAGAGTGATAATTTGGTTTCCTCATTACCTACTCTAATTCCTTTAATCTTTTTCTCAACTCTTATAGCCAAAGCTAGTATTTCTAATACAATATTGAATAGTTATGGTGATAGTGGGCAACCTTGTTTCACTCCTAATCTAATTGGGAGTGGTTCCAGTTTATTCCCATTACATATGATGCTTACTGATGGTTTTAAATAGATGCTACTGATTATTTTAAGGAAAAGTCCATTTATTCCTATATTCTCAAGTGTTTTTAATAGAAATGGATATTGAATTTTATCAAATGCTTTTTCTGCATCTATTGAGATAATCACATGTTTTTTATTTTAAGGAAAAGTCCATTTATTCCTATATTCTCAAGTGTTTTTAATAGGAATGGATGTTGAATTTTATCAAATGCTTTTTCTGCATCTATTGAGATAATCACATGTTTTTGTTAATTTGGTTATTAACATGGTCAATTATACTAATAGTTTTCCTAATATTGAACCAGCCCTGTATTCCTAGTATAAATCTTACTTGATCATGGTGTATTATCCTGGGAATGATTTTCTGTAATCTTTTTGCTAATGTTTGACTTAAGATTTTTGCATCAATATTCATTAGGGGGATTGGTCTATAATTTTCTTTCTCTGTTTTCAACCTACCTGGTTTAGGTATCAGTACCATGTCTGTTTCATAATAGGAATTTGGTAGGACTCCTTCATTCCCTCTTTTTTCAAATAGTTTATATAGCCTTGGGGCTAATTGTTCTTTAAATGTTTGGTAGAATGCACATGTAAATCCATCTGGTACTGAGAATTTTTTCTCAGGGAGTTGATTAATAGCTTGTTTTATTTCTTTTTCTGAGATGGGACTATTTAAGCAATTTACTTCCTCCTCTGTTAATCTGGGAAGCCTATATTTTTGGAGGTAGTCATCCATTTCACTTAGATTATCAAATTTATTGGTATAAATTGGGCAAAGTAACTCCTTATTATTGCTCTAATTTCCTCTTCATTGGTGGAAAGTTTTCCATTTTTCATTTTTAAGACTAACAAATTGATTTTCCTCTTTCATTTTTCTAATCACATTTACCAAAGGTTTATCTATTTTATTGGTTTTTTCATAAAACCAACTTTTAGTTTTATTTATTAATTCAATTTTTTTTTTTACTTTCAATATTATTAATTTATCCTTTTAATTTTAGAATTTCAAGTTTAGTATTTGATTGAGGGGGGTTAATTTGGTCTTTTTTAGCTGTTTAAGTTGCAAGCCCAATTCATTGATCTTCTCTTTCTCTATTTTATTCAAGTAAGCCTCTAAAGATATAAAATTCCCTCTTATTACCACTTTGGCTGCATCCCACAAATTTTGGTATGATGTCTCACCGTTGTCATTATTTTGAGTGAAATTATTAATTGTATCTATAATTTGCTGTTTCATCCAATCATTCTTTGAGATAAGATTATTTAACTTCCCATTACATTTTGGTCTATTTACCCCTAACTTTTTGTTGAATGTAGTTTTTATTGCATCGTGATCTGAAAAGAAAGCATTTACTATTTCTGCCTTCCTGCATTTAATTTTGAGGTCTTTATGTCCTAATACATGGCCAATTTTTGGATAGATTCCATGAACTGCTGAAAAGAAAGTGTACTCTTTTCTGTCACCATTCAGTTTTCTCCAAAGATCTATCATACCTAATTTTTCTAATATTCTATTTACCTCTTTAATTTCTTTCTTATTTGTTTTGTGGTTTGATTTGTCTAATTCTGAGAGTGCGTATTGGAATCCTTACTAACTGCTAATTAATTAGAGTTGATCTAATCTTAAAAGAAGATTTTAGCCAGAACCTGAAACAAGGTACTAAGTAGAACTAATTAATACAAGGCTTGTGTTCACACCTTTACTCATTGGAGTTCACAAGTATGCCAGCTTCACAAAGTAAATTTTCTAACTTCAAGGGAGTTCACACCTCCCTTAAAGCTCTTTGGGCCAGAGAACACTATGGGAGAAAACCCATAATCCCATTCTCTCAGAAGATTCGCATATAAGGAGAGAGAGCTATTCGAGAATACATTTTTTCCTCTTGGCTGGCTGGTGGCAGATGAAGAGTTTTCAGAGGATAAAGCTACGAGTGGAGAGGTCAGTGGACAACCAGATTCATCTTCATCTCACACCACTGTAGTTGGTGGCTGGGCTCCCCAGAAGGAGACAAGAGAGACATTCTATCTCTGTGTTGGTTGGAGGCTGAAGAAAGCAGAGGCAGAGGCTAACGGACAGAACCTTTGGATTTGGAGATATTCGGAGGGCCCTAAGCTAAACCGGCTGTGTTTTGAGAAGAACAAGAACTCCAACATTTGAACTCATAACAAGTGTGAGGTTGAGGTCTCCCACTATTATAGTTTTGGGGTCTATTTCTTCTTGCAACTCTCTTAACTTCTCCTTTAGGAAGTTAGATGCTATACCACTTGGTGCATATATATATATATATAGTATTGATATTGCTTCATTGCCTCTGTTACCATTTAGCAAGATATAGTTTCCTTCCTTGTCTCTTTTAATTAGATCAAGTTTTGCTTTTGCTTCATCTAAGATAAAGATGGCTACCCCTGCTTTTTTGACTTCATCTGAAGCATAATAGATTCTGCTCCAGCCTTTTACCTTTATTCTGTAGGTATCTCCCTGCTTTAAATGTGTTTACTGTAAACAACATATTGTAGGGTTCTTACTTTTGATTCAGTCTGCTATCTGCCTCCATTTTATGGGAGAGTTCATCCCATTCACATTTATAGTTAAAATTACAAATTCTGTATTTCCTGCCATCTTATTATCCCTGGATTATGCTTTTCTTTTTCAACCCCCTTACTCTCTTTCCCAGTATTAAACTTATGGGTACCACTTCTATCATGCAGCTCTCCCTCTTTAGGATCCCTTCCTCCCCCCTTTGAATTCCTTCCCCTTTCTTGTACCCTTCATTTATTACGCTTTTCCTTTTCCCCTTTCCTCTCCTACTTTTTAATAAGCTGAGAGAAGGTTCTCTATATAACAAATATATTAATTATTTCCTCTTTGAGCCAATTCTGATGTGAATAAGATTCACACAATGTTCCTTCCCCTCTCTAAATTCCCTCAGATATGATAGTTTCCTTTGCCTCTTCATGGTATGTAGTTTCCCTCTTTTTATCTCCCCTTTTCCCTTTTTCTGACATTATCCCCTTTTCATTTCTACTTCCCTTTTTTATGTTATATCAGTAAAATCAAATTATACATATACTCTTTATGTATATTCATAACAGAAACACAGTTCTCAAGAGTTCTTTTTACCTTTTTCTGTTTCTCTTGAGTCTTATGCCTGGAGATCAAGTTTTTTTGTTTGGATCTGGTTTTTTCCTTAGAAACAAATGGAATTCTTCTGTTTCATTAAATGTCCATCTTTTTCCATGGAAGAAAATGCTCAGCTTAGCTGGGTAGTTTATTCTTGGCTGCATTCCAAGCTCTTTTGTCTTTCAGAATATCAAATTCCAGGCCCTTTGATCCTTTAATGTGAAAGCAGCCAGATTTTGAGTGATCCTTATTGTGGCACCTCGGTATTTGAATTGGTTTTTTCTGGCTGTTTGTAATATATTTTCCTTAGTTTGATAGTTCTGAAATTTTGCCACAATATTCCTTGGAATTTTTATTTTAGAGTCTTTTTCAGAAGGTGTTTGATAAATTCTTTCAATGCCTGTTTTACCTTCTGATTTTATTACATGTGGGCAGTTCTTTTTGATGATTTCCTGTAAAATTGTATCTAGGCTCTTTTCTTCATCATAATTTTCAGGTAGTTCAATGATCCTCAGATTATCTCTCCTAGATCTATTTTCCAGGTCTGTTGTTTTTCCAAGTAGATATTTAACATTTTTTCTAGTTTTTCATTTTTTTTGGTTTTGCTTGAATGATTCTTGATGTCTCAATGAATCATTCATTTCTATTTGTTCAGTTCTGATTTTTAATGAGTTATTTTCTTCACTAGAGTTTTTTTTACTTCTTTTTGTATATGTCCAATTGAGTTTTTAAATGAGTTGTTTTGCTCTGTGGAATTTTTTTCCATTTCACTAATTTTTTTTTTAACTGAGTTATTTCTTTTTCCAGTTCACAAATCCTCCTTTCTTGGGAGTTCTTTATCTTTTCCAATTCACAAATCCTACTTTCTTGGGAGTTCTTTATGTTTTCCAATTCACAAATTCTGTTTCCCTGGACTTCCTGGGAGTTCTTTACCTTTTCTAATTTACATTTCAGGAAGTTGTTGCTCTCTTGCATAGCTTCTCTTTCCTTTCCCCATTTTTCTTCTAGTTCTCTTTTAAGATTTTTTATAGTTTCTTCTAGGAGAGTCCTTTGTATTGGGGACCAGATTACATCCCCCTTTGGGATATTGTCTAGAGACTCTCTGCTATTAGTCTCCTCGGGGTTGAAAACCTGGTCTCTTTCTATATAGAAGCTATAGATTGTCCTTTTGATTTTTTTACTCATTTTTTAAAAGCCTTTAGGGTCTGCCTTCAGGTCAAGGAGGTAAC
Source organism: Antechinus flavipes (assembly GCF_016432865.1). Lineage (NCBI taxonomy): Eukaryota > Metazoa > Chordata > Mammalia > Dasyuromorphia > Dasyuridae > Antechinus > Antechinus flavipes. Next base: position 122,296,588 of record NC_067398.1, on the reverse strand, counting down.
CACCTTTCTCTGCAGAGCAGGGATAGGTATATAGACAGTAGCTATCCTGTCTATGGGCTGCAGAGAGCAGCCAAGGTGCAGGAATGCTTGGGAAATGCTCCACCCTGGAAGTGACTGGGGCTGAGTATCATAGCCCAGTTGCTGAAGTGCCTTGCAAGGAGCCCGCTGTGAGGATTAGCAACTACCTTGGGGCTAGAGGCTGAGCAATGAAAATATCACTGTTCCCCCCCAATTCCCCTATACCTCTTCCCCCCCTCAAAAGCCCACTTGAGTATTAGCAGTTGCCCTACCCCTCACAGCACCAGAAGTGTCTCTGACTCGGAAGCATAGTCCCCACTGCCCCAAGCTGAGCTCCCCACTGTGCAGATTAGAGGGCCCCAGGCTATGCCCCCTGCCATGGAGATTTATGACCACCACCCCCCCCAAAGCCCCTAACTGCAGAATGCAACTGCAGAGCTGTGTTATGGTCTGCACTGGGTCACTTCTGGTCCTGGGTGGTTACAGCCAGATCCTGTTAGGCTCTGGCATTCTTCAGAGTACCCTCTACTGTAGACTCTAATTTCTCTGCTGGTCCACTACTCCACAACTGAAGCAATCAGTCTATGATAGAGAGCTCTCTGTAAACCTTCCAACCATGGAGGCCACCTCCCCCCCCTCCCATTTTTATCCCTGCCTGTGTCCCACCCCTCAGGACAAACCTTTTCTGGCAATCATCCTGATTATCTTCTACCGGTAAGTTGTTGTACTACCAATCTTCATGAATTTTACTAGTCAAGCACTACTTTTGAAGCTGATTTTAAAAATTGATAATGAGGGTATAAGAGGAGCTTAGAAAGTTGTGTGTGCTTTCTCCGCCATCTTCTGGCCTCAGATATTTACTAGCCTCATATGTGACCATTGGTAAGCCTCTGTTTTCTCATCTGTAAAATAAGCTGCAAAAGGACATGACAAAGGACAGCTAGGTGGTGCAGTGGATAGAGCATCAGCCCTGAAGTCAGGAGGATCTGAGTTCAAATTTGATATCAGACACTTAACACTTCCTACCTGTGTGACCCTGGGCAAGTCACTTAATCCCAATAGCCTGAGCAAAAAAGAAAAGAAAAGAAATGACAAGTCACTTCAGAATATTTTCCAAGAAAATTCTAAATGGGGTCATAAAAGGCCAGATACAAATGAATAACAACAACAACAATATTTTGGGTATCTTGTCAACTGGTAGAGCATTTCTGAGTAAATACTGGCAAAGCATTATAACTTTAGCTTTCTCCACAATGTAGTCATTCCACTGGAATGACTCTTTTTCTTTTCATAAAAATACCAACCTTAAAGTATGACAAGTTAAAACATACCATTGAAAAATGTTATTTTTATTTTCATATTCCTGGTTCAATCAGGCAGCTGAACATTGACTCAGGGAGTGAGCTTTATCAGATAAAAAGTCTAAAAAATATTTAAAAGTCTTTTTTTTATCATCACAGGCAAGAGGGACCATGTTCCCCACTTTTACACTCCATGGCAGGATGTTTTGTAGCTTCTGTTCCCTTCTAGGCTGCCCTTGATGTTCATATGAATATAATTTGACTTGAATAAAGTTATGAAAGGGAATAATCACTTTTGTTTATGGTGATACTCATACCTACTGAAATATCAATAAGCATATCCTAAAGGAAACTAGGGGTTCCAAGAAACAAAGGGTAAAATCTGAAAGTGTACCAGTTTAACTTTGTGATTTATGGGGAAGTGATGGTGCTGTCCCATAGTGGGACATTCATTGTGAAATACAAAGCAGATCAAATAGAAAGAGAATCATGACAGGGCAGTGTCATAAAAACCCAAGGAATAATAATGATGATGATGATGATAGCTATTTATACACTGACAATAATAATATATATAATAAATATATAAAATAATAATTATAATAGCATTTATATAGTATCTACTATGTATTAAGCAGTATGCTAAGTGATTTCATTTGACCATCATAACAAATCTGAGAGATAGATGCTATACTTATGCATGCTTTATATATAAGGAAACTGAGGTAAGTAGAGTTTATGTGACTGCCCAAGGTCATATGACTAACATGTATCTGGAATGGGATTTGAACTTGTCTTCCTGATTCGAGGTTCAGCACTTGTTTCACTGTACCTCCTAACTGCCGCTAAGAAGAAGAGAAAATAGAGAATAATCAGAAGAGGGTGTGGTTAACAATGTCAGATGATAGAAGGAAGTCAACACAGACCAAGGTCTGAGAAAAAGGCCATTGGATTTAGCAATAAAAAAATTATTGGTGATTTTGTAGAGAGAAGCTTTGATTATGTCATTTGTACAGAAGCCAGATGTCAAGAGATTGAGAGGTTGCTAAGAAGTAAAATAGAAGAAGCAATGTATATAGACAGTTTTTTTTATTTTTCAAGAGTTTGGTGGCAAAAAAAAAAAAAAAAAAAGAAGAAGAAGAAGGAAATACAAGGAAATAGCTTGAGACAATATTAGGGCAAATAGGGGCATTTAAAAGTTACAGCTGCCCATAGAGCTAAGACTGATCTCTAAACTGTATTTCTAAAACAAGGATGACCTTTCAGAAACACAATGCTTTTTTTTTTAATGGGATTGATCCACATGAGAGTTCTAGCTGAAACTTATTCATCCATTCCACAATCTCTGGATCACTGTTGATCAGTGGGAAGTTTCCTAATCAGTGGAAGGCTTTTATTATTCTTGTTCACCTGGCACTCAGTTCTCACCTGTAGTTCCAAGAAGCTATAATATACAAAGCAGTAACCTTCCTAGAAAATGTTTCAGCAGACAAGCTTAAACCAGAGTGAGGGTAACTTTTAGGCCATAAACCCATCTGTGAGTTAATGGAATGTCTACCCCAGGTATATGAAAACTTCTCCCAATGAAATGGGTGAATGAGAACAATTTCTTCCAAAGGCCACAAAGGTGGCTGAATCAGGATCTTTGAGCTTGAACAGACATAGAGGATGCCAAGGTCATCCACTATATTCTGGGACATCACATTATTATGACTTTTGTCTTGCAAATGGACTAAAAGAGATGCAGAAGAGAAGAAAAAGAGAAGAAGAAGAGAAAGCAGGGATGACAACTTTGTGCAGCTCTAATTCACTAAAATCCACTTCCCTATGATGTCATTGGTACTCTTTGAAAATGAAGAATAAACAACAACACATTTCCTATCATCCAGAAAAAAAAAGAGAGTAACTCAACTCATCACTCAATTCATCCCTACAATTAAATTTTCACTTCTTCAAGGGATGCCCCTGGACTTTAAATCTCAGGGATGGTACAAGTTTCATATGCTCTCCTCTTTCATGATCCTATAATAGAAGCCCAGAAATGACAGAACAATTAAAGGAAAAAGAGGAGTGTGGCTATCATAGTTCTTCCCCTAGTAGAGCAAACAACATAATCTATCCATGGCCCAGTGCTCACTTCTATGTTATTCTTGTGTTATCCATTTGGTCTTGCTCAGCTCAGAAGGCTGATGCAATTTTCTTTCACTTCTTACTTTTCCCTTTGATATTGGTCATCCTGTGAACTCTAGCTTAACGCTAAATAAGACTGTTTACTGTCTGGAACCATGATTTGGACCCCAGGATCTTTTTTCCCAAGGTTTTTTTTTTTTATATTGTTCCCTGCAAGGATTCTTTTAATAATCTCTATTCACCAATATTCACAGGTTCTATCCCTGTTTGGGTATGGAGAATTCTATATACTCTTGGAATTTATAAGAGAAATGGATTCTTAGGAACAAAAGAACACCCTAAGGAAAGGAAAGAACACAAAAAAATAGAGACATCACAATTTTCTTAAGATCTCCTCAAATTAACAAACATTTAATTAATCTTAATGGAATTAGGAATGGAAGTAAAACCATTAATGTCCCCTTAAAGTCTTGATGTGGTCAGTGCATATCTTCTCAATTTCTTCTGCCTTCTTAAAAGGGTCAGTTCCAGAATCTGAAAGCATTTTAGCAAATATTGAGAATCACCCAATTTTAGAATCCAACCCATATATGAAAGGAGGACCAATAACTAGCAAGAATCCTAAAGGCTGCCAGCTCTTTCAGGCTCTTAGTATCATCATCTCAGATTGTAGTTATATAATAAAATGATTACATTAATGATTAATAAATAAATTGCTTCACTTAACTTTGATGAAGACCCATTTGATTTTTGTAGCAAGAGGACAAATAGAACTCAGGAAGTAACTTTCCTATGTAGCATGTGACTACAGTTCTCTAAAGTGAATCACCTAGAAATCTCAGACAGCTCAGGCATATGTAGTCACCGCTATGGCAATAATGCAATGACAGTCTGCCATGGGGGTGCTCCCCTGCTATAATTAGGCCAGAAGACATGACCAGCAGGGCATTTTTGAGAGATTGTTCTCACATACTTGCTTGATAGTGTAAGATATGTGGTCAAAGTTAGACCAACTTGAAAGCACCCAAAAAGGTACAATAATCCTTTCATTTAAATGTCCTGCCCAAAGTGTTTGACTGCTATTTATAAACCATGTTTAAAATGGGATAATGTCCTTACCTTTATTTTACAGGTTACTTCTGCTTCAAGGGACTTGGCCAATCAGAGGGGCTACTTCCTGGGTGACCACAATTTTTTCTGGCATTTCAGCATTTGGTCCGTTGCCCTCTTCACACTAGGGCAAGGAGAAAAATCAGGGGAGGGGTGTTTGGATATGTCCATGCCTTCAGCTCTTTGTTATACCATGATCCCCTATGCAGGGATAGATTTTTCAGAGTAGTAATCAGCAGCACAATTTGCAAAAACTAGAGATTTACTTAGAATTACAATACTGGGTCCTGGGAAAGCAATTGCAGATTGAAATTTAATGCTTAAAGGCAAAAAGGCAGAACTAACAAAGAAATAATGATAATTAATAATAATGATGTCAATAATAAGCATGCTAATAGCTATAAGCTTTAAGATTTGCTTTACATAAATCATTTCATTAAATTCTTTTAATAATCTTGTCAAATAGGTGCTATTCTTATCTCCATTTTGCAGATGAGGAAACTGAGGCAGAGGGAAGTTAAATGAATTAAGCAAGGGTTTGAACATTTAGTTACATGGCTAATAAGCTATGGCAACATTAAACTCAGGTCTTTATGACTCCCAAATCTAGTTCCCTATTCACAAAAGCCTTCTAACTATTTATTCATTTTGTGCTGTGCCTTACAGGGACAAAGACTGAGCAGGAAATAACCTCCAACTAATTTTAAAAAATTGTTTAAATTTGTTTTAGAAAAAAAATCTTCTATTAAAAGCTTCTCAAACCACTTCTGCTCATTTATTTCAGAACTAGAAGGAGCCCTTAATGAAGAAACTTTCTCCATCAATGTAGGGAAGTATCTCTTTTATGACTTATGATCCCAAGGTAATTAGTTTTGTTATTTTTTATGCAAAAGTTTTATTTTATTTTTATAATAGCTTTTTATTTTCAAAATACATGCAAAAATAGTTTTCAACATTTACACTTGCAAAACTTTGTGTTCCAAATTTTTCTCCTTCTCTTCCCCTCCCTCCCACACCAGAAAACAAGTAATCCAATTTACATTAAACATGTACAGTTCATATATATATATATATATATATATATATATATACATACATACATATATAATATGTGTGTGTATGTGTGTGTGTGTATATATGTATATATATACACACACATATATATATTCACATTTATCATGCTGCACAAGAAAAATCAGCTCAAAAGGGGAAAAATGAAAAAGAAAAAAAAGCAAGGAAGCAACAATAAAAAAGGTGAAAATATTATGTTGTAATACACATTCATGTTCATAGTCCTCTTTTTGGATGCAGATGGCTCTCTCCATCACAAATCTCTTGGAATTGGCCTGAATGACCTCATTGTTGAAAAGAGCCAAGTCTATCAAAGTTGAGCAACAGCTATTTGTTTAGGGCAGTAAGGGGTTAAGTAGATTACCCAGGGTCACATAGTTAGCATTTGTCACAGGCAAGAGATGGCATCATGCTTTTCTAACTCTAAGGCTGGCCCTTCATCCATCAAACTCCTATCTGAAAAAGCCATCAGGGAAAATTAATAATCATAATTGGCATTTATACTGTGCTTTCAAGGCCCTGAGAGATTAAGTGATTTTCCCCAGTGTAATAGGTACTGAGTAGCATAGCTTGGGTTCCAAGTCAGGTCCACCAATGTCCCATGCAACACTCTCTGCACTGAGCCAAGTGTCCTCTCAATTCCATCCTCAAGTGCCACTCAGAAAACTCAATTAGACTTGTTGAGAGCCAGAGCATACTTATGATTGCTCCAGCCTGGTATAGGTTTTGAAAATGTGCCTCTAGGAGCATTTTAATTCTTTTCCAAAAGCAAAACAGTTGATAAAGGAAAAGAATAAGGCAGGAAAACTGGAATAAGAAACTGAAATAGAACTACAGAGAGAACCTCAATGTGTAGGACAGGATAGACCACATAATTCAGGTTCCTTTTGGTTAAATTGGAAAGGATAAAAAAATAAATAAATGGCAATAAAAGGCAGGAAGAATCTTCTCTTTCTTTCCTGAGGTTGACCTATCCAAGGACCTATGTGAGACATCGAGGGGGCTTAGGAAGACCCGAGTTCAAACCCAGCCTCAAATACTCACTAATATTGTATCATTGGGCAAGTTATTTATTCTCACTTTTGGTGGTACAGAGAATTATATGTATGTGTGTGTGTATGTGTATATATATATATAGCATTGGACCTGGGATCAAAAAGATTTATCTTCCTGAGTTCAAATCTGGTCTCAGACACTTACTAGCTATGTGATTCTGGACAAGTCACTTAACTCTGTGTGCCTCGATTTATCTCTAAAATGAACTACAGAAGGAAATGGCAAACTACTCCAGTATCTTTGCCAAGAAAACCCAAAATGGCGTCATGAAAAATCAGATATAATGGAAATGACTGAACAACAACAAAATGGGGATTTCTATTAGTACCTACCTCCCAAGATTTTTGTAAGGATCAAATGAGATATTTGCAAAATATTTAACTCGGTGCCAGGAACATAGTAAGTAATATGTAAATTGTAAAATGCAAATTAAATCCATGCTACATTTGTAAGTCAGTATCTCCTACATCTTCTATCAGCAACTATTCTCAGTCACAGTGGTGAACTGTAGAATAGGATGGTTTCTCTCATTCAGTCACACTTCATGTCAAGTCATTGAAATTCTGAGTTTTTCTTGAAACCAGAGTAATACCATGGTGATGGATTATTTCTTACTATCCCCTCTCCCAAGACCATTCAAAATTCTACTCTCTCTGTATCTGCATGGGTTTAGAATGGGTCCAAAGGGAAGACTGTCTGTCTGGGGTCTGTCAGTTAGAAAATGTAAGTCAGGGAGATGTACTAGACTGGGTTTTTGCATACCCACTTCTTTTTTTTTTAAGGAGTATTTTCTATTTTTCCCCAGTAGCAGGTCAAGAAAATTTTTAGCATACAGTTTTAAAAGATTTTGAGTTCCAGATTTTTCTCTTTCTTTCCCTCTCCTGCCCTTTTCTGAAAAAATGGTAGGTAGCTTTATATAGTTATATATGTGCTATCACACAACACATATTTCTGTATTAGTCACAATAGTGAAAGAAGAAACAGGTCAAAAGGGAAAAAACCATGAGGGAGAACATAGTAAATTTAAATATATATATATGCTTCAATCTGCATTCAGAATCCATCAGTTCTTTTATCTGGATATCAATAACATTTTCTTCCATGAATCCTGTGTATTTGTCTTGAGTTGTGTTGCTGAGAAGAGCTGAATTATCATTATGACTCATGATCATCACACAATGTGGCTGATATTGTGTACCTTATTTTCCTGGTTCTGTTCATTTAATTTTGCATCAATTCATAGAAGTCTTTTCAGGTTTTCCTGAAATCTGCCTATTCATCATTTCTTATTGCACAATAGTATTCCACTACATTTATATATCATGGGTGGTTCAGATAGGCATGCCTTCAATTTCCAATATTTTGCCACCACAAAAAGGGATGCTATAAATATTTTTTGCACATGTAGGTACTTTTTCTCTTTTTATAATCTCTTAGGATATAGACTAGAAATGGTATTGTTGGGTCAAAGGGTATGCTCAGTTTGGTTGCGCTTCAGGCATAGTTCCAAATTCCTCTCCAGAATGGTTGATCAAATCACAACTTTACCAGAAGCATATTAGTGTCCCAATTGTCCCACATCCTCTCCAACATTTATCATTTTCCTTTCTTGTCATATTAACCAGTCTGATAGGTGTGAGGTAATACCTCAGATTGTTTTAATTTGCTTTTCTCTGATCAAAAGTAATGTAGAGTACTTATTCAGATGCCTCTGGATAGCTTTGATTTCTTCATCTGAAAACTGCCTGTTCATCTATTTTGACCATTTATCAATTAGGCAATGGCTTATACTCTAACATTTATCTACACCGAGAGCCATACTTTGAGATGAATAATAATAACAATAAAGTTTGGGAACGAAACAAGGAATTCTTTGATATAGAAGACTCCCAGATGAGAAAACTTCCTTCACAAATACAAATTGGCATCTTCTCTCCAAGAGAATGCAAGAATTAACTAGAGAACTGAGAGAATAAATGATCTGCCTAAAGTTTCAGAGTCAGAATGTGAGAGGTAGTACTTGGACCTAGATTTTCCTGACTCTGAGGCCAGCTATCACTCAACTTTAATGTTGATATTGATTTAAATTGTGAAGCACTTCCTATATACTTTCTTTTTTTTTTAATTTTTTATTTAATAATTACATTATATTGACACTCGTTTCTGTTCCGATTTTTTTTCCCCCTCCCTCCTTCCACCCCCTCCCCTAGATGGCAAGCAGTCCTTTATATGTTGGATATGTTGCAGTATATCCTAGATACAATATATGTTTGCAGAACCGAACAGATCTCTTGTTGCGTAGGGAGAATTGTATTCAGAAGGTATAAATAATCCGGGAAGAAAAACAAAAATGCAGATAGTTTACATTCGTTTCCCAGTGTTCTTTCTTTGGGTGTAGCTGCTTTTGTCCGTCATTTATCAATTGAAACTCAAGTCTCTTTGTCAAAGAAATCCACTTCCATCAAAATATGTCCTCATACAATATCATTGTCGAAGTGTATAAGGATCTCCTGGTTCTGCTCATTTCACTTAGCATCAGTTCATGTAAGTCTCGCCAGTCCTCTCTGTATTCATCCTGCTGGTCATTTCTTACAGAACAATAATATTCCATAACATTCATATACCACAATTTACCCAGCCATTCTCCAATTGATGGGCATCCATTCATTTTCCAGTTTCTAGCCACTACAAACAGGGCTGCTACAAACATTTTGGCACATACAGGTCCCTTTCCCTTCTTTAGTATTTCTTTGGGATATAAGCCCAATAGAAACACTGCTGGATCAAAGGGTATGCACAATTTGATAATTTTTGGGGCATAATTCCAGATTGCTCTCCAGAATGGTTGGATTCGTTCACAACTCCACCAACAATGCATTAGTGTCCCAGTTTTCCCGCATCCCCTCCAACATTCATCATTATTTTTTCCTGTCATCTTAGCCAATCTGACAGGTGTGTAGTGGTATCTCAGAGTTGTCTTAATTTGCATTTCTCTGATCAATAATGATTTGGAACACTCTTTCATATGAGTGGTAATAGTTTCAATCTCATCCTCTGAAAATTGTCTGTTCATATCCTTTGACCATTTATCAATTGGAGAATGGCTTGATTTCTTATAAATTTGAGTCAGTTCTCTATATATTTTGGAAATGAGGCCTTTATCAGAACCTTTAACTGTGAAAATGTTTTCCCAGTTTGTTGCTTCCCTTCTAATCTTGTTTGCATTAGTTTTATTTGTACAAAGGCTTTTTAATTTGATGTAATCGAAATTTTCTATTCTGTGATCAGTAATGGTCTCTAGTTCATCTTTGGTCACAAATTTCTTTCTCCTCCACAAGTCTGAGAGATAAACTATTCTATGTTCCTCTAATTTATTTATAATCTTATTCTTTATGCCTAGGTCATAGACCCATTTTGATCTTATCTTGGTATATGGTGTTAAGTGTGGGTCCATGCCTAATTTCTGCCATACTAATTTCCAATTATCCCAGCAGTTTTTATCAAATAATGAATTCTTTTCCCAGAAGTTAGGGGCTTTGGGTTTGTCAAACACTAGATTGCTATAATTGACTATTCTGTCTTGTGAGCCTAGCCTTTTCCACTGATCCACTAATCTATTTCTTAGCCAATACTAAATGGTTTTGGTGACTGCTGCTTTATAATATAATTTTAGATCAGGTACAGCTAGGCCACCTTCATTTGATTTTTTTTTTCATTAATTCCCTTGAGATTCTCGACTTTTTATTGTTCCATATGAATTTTGTTGTTATTTTTTCTAGATCAATAAAATATTTTCTTGGAAGTCTGATTGGTATAGCACTAAATAAATAGATTAGTTTAGGGAGTATTGTCATCTTTATTATGTTCGCTTGGCCGATCCAAGAGCACTTAATATTTTTCCAATTATTTAAGTCTGACTTTATTTGTGTGGAGACTTTTTTATAATTTTGCTCATATAATTCCTGACTTTCCTTTGGTAGATAGATTCCCAAATATTTTATGGTATCAACAGTTATTCTAAATGGAATTTCTCTTTGTATCTCTTGCTGTTGGGTTTTGTTGGTGATGTATAAAAATGCTGAGGATTTATGGGGATTTATTTTGTAGCCAGCTACTTTGCTAAAATTATGAATTATTTCCAATAGCTTTTTGGTAGAATCTCTGGGGTTCTCTAGGTATACCATCATATCATCTGCAAAGAGTGATAGTTTGGTTTCCTCATTGCCTACTCTAATTCCTTTTATATCTTTCTCGACTCTTATTGCCGAGGCTAGTGTTTCTAATACGATATTAAATAATAATGGTGATAGTGGGCAACCTTGCTTCACTCCAGATCTTACTGGGAAAGGTTCCAGTTTTTCCCCATTGCATATGATGCTTACTGATGGTTTTAAATATATGCTCCTGACTATTTTAAGGAAAAGTCCATTTATTCCTATGCTCTCAAGTGTTTTTATTAGGAATGGATGTTGGATTTTATCAAATGCTTTTTCTGCATCTATTGAGATGATCATGTGGTTTTTGTTTGTTTGGTTATTGATATAGTCAATTATGCTAATAGTTTATTGAACCAGCCCTGCATTCCTGGTATAAATCCTACTTGGTCATAGTGTATTATCCTGGTGACAATTTTCTGTAATCTTTTTGCTAATATTTTATTTAAGATTTTAGCATCAATATTCATTAGGGAGATTGGTCTATAATTTTCTTTCTCTGTTTTCAGCCTACCTGGTTTAGGTATCAGTACCATATCTGTGTCATAAAAGGAGTTTGGTAGGACTCCTTCAATCCCTATTTTTTCAAATAGTTTATATAACATTGGAGTTAATTGTTCTTTAAATGTTTGGTAGAATTCACATGTAAATCCATCTGGTCCTGGGGATTTTTTCTTAGGGAGTTGATTGATAGTTTGTTCTATTTCTTTTTCTGAGATGGGACTGTTTAGGATATTTACTTCTTCCTCTGTTAGTTTGGGCAAGCTGTATTTTTGGAGGTGTTTTTCTATTTCATTTAAGTTGTCGAATTTATTGGCATAAAGTTGGGCAAAGTAACTCCTAATTATTGCTCTAATTTCCTCTTCGTTAGTGGTGAGTTCTCCCTTTTCATTTCCTATATACTTTCCCATTTGATCCTTTCAACAAGCCTATTAGATAGGTACAATTATTGTTGCTGTTTAGTCATTTCAGTCTTGACTTTTCCTGACCCCCATTTGGGGATTTCTTGGCAAAGATATTGGAGTGGTTTACAATTTTCTTCTCTAGCTCATTTTACAAATGAGGAAACTAAATTATATATGTCCATATCCACATATTAACAACTTCCTCAGTGTTTTTAAAGCATTCAAAATACTTTAAATTGGTCAATGATAACATATGTGCCCAGATACATAGCTTTTTCTTTCTGTCTACTGCTACCTTCTGAGAATAATTAAGAGATTTGCCCAGGGTTGCACAACTAATGAATGTCTGAGGCCAGATATGAATTCAGAAAGATGAGTCTTTTTGACTTCTGGTGCTTTATCTGGGTACTACCTAGCTGCTTAAAGTCTATTATATCTTTATTTAACCAAGGAAGAAACTGAATTCATACAACTAATAAGTGTCTTGTAGAAATATACTTGAATCCTTATCTTGTTGATTAGAAATCTGGTATTCTATTACTATGGTTTGCTATACTGTGTTACTCCAGCTCTGTCTTTGTAAACAATCAAGTGGCCTAATAGATAATGCAATGGGCCTGGAGGCAGAAAGACCTGAATATAAACCCAGTTTCAGATACACCAAGGATCTAAGTCTCAACATGTCACTTAATTTCTTTCAGCCTCAGTTTTCTTATCTGTTAAAATGGAAATAATATTAATAACAACTGTTTCACAGGGTTTATTGTGAGAATAAAATGAGATAATATTTTTGAATGGCTTTGTAACCCCTAAAGTATTATATAAATGCTAGATGTCATTATATAATTTAGCAACCTAAAGATCATCTAGTGAGAACTCTCTATTACATTTATGAGGGAAATTATATCCAGAGGGATGACCCAAGAGTTCAGTAGCACCAGCTAAAGGATTAGCATATTCTGCCTTCTTTTTCTGGTAGACTGAGACCCATTTCTTACCACCTTTCCTAAGGCTTGACTTGGAGAGAAGGGTGATAGGCAGTGATACAGGCCAGCCAAGGATTACAAATTGTGGGACAAGCAATCTCTGGACCATAATGGGAAGAAATGTCTCCCCTCCAAAGGAGAAAGAATATCTCCCAGATGTCAGTGCCTAGAGCAATTAAGTGGTGGTGCAGTGGATAGAGTGTCTGAAGTCAAGAAGACTTAAGTGTAAATCTGGCTTCAGATACGTATTGGCTATGTGACCTTTAAGCAACTTATTGAACCCTGTTTGCCTCAGTTTCCCATCTGTCAATAAGCTAGAGAAGAAAATTGTGTATCACTCTAGTATCTCTGCCAAGAAAATCCCAAATGCAGTTATTAAGTGGCAGACACAATTTCCAAATGATCAAGAACAAAGCACCAACTGCCCTATTCTAATTATAGTTCTGAATAGCAGACCTGAGATTCTTATATGAGGCTTTGTTTAGGAGGATCAGGATGCCATGCATCACACCACACTGTCACTTTTTTCATTGTCAGCAGACCAACATTTTGTTAAACAGTATAAAGACCAGTGGTTGGGATTAAGTGCAGAGATTCCTCAAAGGAAACTCACTTTTTTTTCAGAGGTTAATTAATGAGTCTTGTTAAAGGAATAAGGAGTCAAGAAACATTACTGATGCTAGTCAGATTAGGTCAATGAATCTGCCAGAAGTAAGAGAATCATTACTAGGGAAGAAAAAGTTGAAAGAATTTTTAACATGAGAGTAAACATGGCTCTGTGGTCTAGGATCCTAACATGTCTTTCATTCTATCTCCACCAGTGTGCTTTACTGTGACAAGTCTCATGTGAAGGAAGTATCCAGCCTACAGATGTTTCCTTGGTTGAGTTATGTATGTCCATATCCACATATTAGCAACCTCCTCGGGGGGTTTTAAAATATTCAAAATACTTTAAACTGGTCAATGATAACATATGTGCCCAGATACATAGTTTTTTCTATCTGTCTACGGCTACCTTCTGAGAATAATTGCCTTAATTATTGCTTTCAAACTTTATCCTCGGTGGAAGTGGGAGACCTCATTAAAAACAACGCAGATATTTTAACTATGTATATTCTCTAGCAGAATGGGAAATGCAGATTACTCAAAGCCAAGAATACAGATCCAGCTTGAAAAAATCATCAAACATTCAAAAGCAAACCCTAAGAACTGTCTGATCAAAGAGTCAAGAGCAAAGGCAAAATTAGAATAAAAAACATTAAAATCAAATCCTGGAATCTTGCTGAGATATTCTCTTTATTAAGAAAATCTTACAGATAGTATATGAAATGAAGAGAGAATGAAGAATGAAGAAACTGGTCAATGATAAATAACCATGTCCCAGACACATAGCTGTTTCTGTCTGCCTACTGCTACCTTCCAAGAATGATTATCTTAATTCCTTTTCTTTCAAGATGGTGGAAATGGGAAGCCCCATTAAATAAAAACAAAAGTATTTTAATATACACAGACAGCAGCAGAAGGTGTATCTTAATATATGCGGAAAGCCAAGAAAACATCATATTTGAAAAAAGCATCAAACATTCAAAGCAAACCCTAAGAATGAAACAGTGGAATATCTAATTTTTTCTGAACAAATAATGAGGGTTCATTCTCAGTCCCCTGAACAACATCTCCCAGCCAGTCCTTCATCTCCACTTTCTCCACTACCACTCCTAAGAGGACTACAGATAATCACATTATCTAAGACTTGGCTCTGCATTGATTCCTCAAAGTCCATGTTGGCTGAACACAAAGGAAAGAATTGAACTCTTCTCTGATCCAGACACTCTTCCTGATGCCAGGTAGTTTCAACTAAAGAAATCGTGAATTTCCAGACTTTCCAACTCATAAAGTTGCCTCCAAAACTGAAATTGTTTCTCTTAGAATTACCATTTGATCACTTGTGCTCAGGAAAATAGAACAAAGTAAGAGAGATAGCTGGAATTTCTGCTCTACTGTCAAACTCATCTAGATCTATTGCTACCTTCTGAGAATAATTAAGAGACTTGCCCAGGGTCATACAACTAATGAATGTCTGAGACCAGATATGAATTCACAAAGATGAGTCTTTTTGATTCTGGTGCTTTATCTGGGCACCACCTAGCTGTGTAAAGTCTATTATACTTTTATTTAACCAAGGAGGAAACTGAGTTCACACAACTAATAAGTCTTGAAGAAAGATACTTGAATCTTTATATCCATATATAAGCTACCATATGTGAACAGTTTACCACAGTGTCCTGCATCCTGTAAAGGACTTGAAAAATACTGAAATTCTTGATAGTTGGAAATAATGAATTGATGAAGAAACAGATTCTTTAGAGGATCAAATGAAGTAACATGTAAAATGCTTTACAAATCCTATGATACTATGTAAATTCCAGCTACAGTAATTGTTACTATTGATATCTGACTCATTGTGATCCCATTTTGGGGTTTTCTTTGCAAAAATACTGGAGGTTTACTATTCCTTCTCCAATTGTTGCTGCTATTGTTAATAAGGAAAGATAGATTTAGATAGATAAAAACTCCTTTTTAAAGTTTCTTTAGTATATAGCTCTTTCTGCTTCAATGATTAGTTATCTCTGATGTAGCCACCATCACAGGTACCCCCTAGACATTGTTGCATCAACACTTTCAGCACTGATCCCGCATATGTAGTCCATGTTAAAATAGGTGACCAGAAAAGACCCATATGCAAGCATGCTCTGTGAAGCATTCTCTAGTCAGTAATAATCAGAAAAGATTTCCCCTGATTACACCCACATTTAGTTATGTCACTCCCAGGTTTAAAAATGTTCACTGGCTCTCTATTGTTCTTGTTTGATTATCTTCAGTCATGTCCAACTGTCCATGACCATATTTGGGGTTTTCTTGGCAGAGATTCTAGAGTAGTTTGCCTGTTCCTTCTCTAGCTCGTCTTACAGATGAGGCAAACAAGTGACTTGCTCAAGGTCATCTGAGACCAAATTTCAACTCAGGTTTTCCTGACTCTAAAAACTATGCCACCTAGCCTTTTTGAAAAAGGCTCTCTATTTCCTACCCAGAAAGTTTAAAACCCTTTATCAGATGGCCAAGAACCTCCACAATCTGATTCCACACTGCTTTCTAGACTTCTCTCATAATATTTCCTTCTAAGGCCTTCTATCATTCATCCAAAATGTACTTTTTTCTGCCTCCTGAATATGTCTGCATTTTCTCGCTGCCAGTCTTTTGCTCACATTCTTAATTAGACCTAAAATGTTTTATATTCTTCCTCCTAATCTATCTGTTATTTTCTAGTCTATCTCAAATGCTGCCTATTCCATGAAACCTTCCTTTGCTAAGTAAGAAAAGTCTATCCTTAGTCTTCATGTTGTATTTTTTGTTTAGTTTTATTATGTAATATAATATATTTGAGTTTTTTGCAACTCATTAGATTGCAAAGCAGAGTCTGTGCCTAATAAAAATGTATATCCTCCTCCTCCAATATTTAAGATCACAATTTTTTCTCCTAGTAAGTGCTTAATACATTTTTATTCAATAAATTAATGAATTATGATGTGATCATCAATATCTTCAGGAAGCAAGTACTGAAAGCTAAATGGGGGAGAAATAAAGTAGATGTTAAGAAGCAGAGTCCACTCTTTGGACTCTGTCTACATTACTCAAATGAGTTGGTCCAAATGCCAAGTATCTTCCCTTTGATTTACAGAATGGGCATTGCTTCAGATAAACTGAGAACTGGGAAATACCTGAGCTAAAAGTGCAAGATCTCCCACTGTATCCAGGACCATTTCTAGTTATCCTCAGATTGCTCCAAAGCAGAGAGTGAGGTTAGTGACTTTCCACAGTCTTTCCTCACTTAACTCCAATTCACTTACAAATCAAAACACGACCTTCCTGATGTCATTGTTCCTCTTTGAGAATGAAGGAAAAGAAAAGGAAAATGATAAATGTTGGAGAGAATATTGGAAATTTGGAACATTAATGCATTGCTGGTGGAGTTGTGAACTGATCCAACTATTCTAGAGAACACTTCAGAACTATACCCAAAGGGATGTAAGACTGTGTATCCTTTGATTCAGCAACATTATTCTAAGTCAGTATCGCAAAGAGATCATAAAAAAATGGACATACAAAAACATACAAAAATGTTTATAGTGGCTCTCTTTGTTGTAACAAAAATTGGAAATCAAGGGGTTGTCCATCATTTGGAGAATGACTAAACAAATTGTGGTTATATGGATGTCATGAAATATATTGTTCTGTAAGAAATGATGAGCAGGCAGAGTTCAGAAAAACCTGAAAAGATTTACATGAACTGATGCTGAGTGAAGTGAGCCAAACAAGGAGATCATTGTATTAAGTTACAGCAACATTGTGCAGATGATCAACTTTGATAGATTTTGCTCTTCTCAGCAATACTAAGATCTAAGAATCATGATGGAAAATGCTATCCACATCCAGAAAAAACTATGGAGTATGAATGTAGATAAAAAGTATACTCTTTTCACTTCTTTTATTTTTTTTTCTTCTGGCTTTTCTCTTTTATTCTAATTCTTCTTTCATAACATAACTAATGTGGACATATGTTTAATATGATTGTACATATATAACCTAAAACAGATTGATTGCCATCTTGGGGAAGGGGGAAGGAAGAAAAATTGGAAATCAAACTTTTAGAAAAGTAAATGTTGAAAATTAATAATTTTTTTAAAGGAGAATGAAAGACAAACAGCCACAACAGATTACTCAAAAGCCTTTGTGCTTCCTGAGATTTCTGTTAGGAATTTCCAGTAATTACTACAATTTTCACAAACACTCTTTGGTCTCTATGTTAGTTATGAAAAATTCTAGAATTCACATTGTTCAATTTAGATATTAAATATCCTTCTAGTGCCTAGAAAGAACCTATTTTTATCATGTCTAAAAAGCTAGTATATGATGAAACTAGAAAATGGATGCTCTATCATTCTATCTTCTAAAGCTGCAAAATTCTTTTATTCATCTGAATACTGTTGGTTACCCTCTTTTTACATACTATCCACTTTGTTCAACACAGCCTGGTAATTCTTTAAAGTCCTTTTCAAAGTTCCATTTCAAATGATTTTGCCATTCATCCAAGTTCTCTTGAGACACTATGTTCCTTTTTATATAACATTTGGACAAATGCTAAAATAATTTTATAAAACAGTCAAGTTCACAAACAGTACTATAAATGATAATAATGGATGGAACTTAGCAAAGATTTATATACACAAATGCTTGAGTTTGAGTCAACATTTTCTCCAAAGTTCAGAAGATTGCAGATCTTTCATTATACATGGCCTCAGTAGCCACCTAGTCCAACCTCTAATTTTACATAAATGATTGCCCAAAGTCACGAGGTTATAAGTAGCAGAGTCAAGGTTTGTTTTCAAGTCCTGTTACTCTAAGATAATTGTATCATGCTGGGTTATACTATCATAGAGCTAGTGTGGGAAGGAGCCTTAGATATTAGACTTCATCTAACTCTCTTGTTTTTATGGATTTAAAAAAATCAATCAAAAAACATTTGTAAAGTGCCTGCTATATGCCAGGCATTGTGCTAAGTGCAAGGGATATAAAAAGAAGAAAAATCTGCTCTCTCTCTCAAGAAGTTTAAAGTCTAAGGGGGAAGAGAACATGCAAACAAATATATGAAAAACAAACTACATGTGAGATAAAGAGGAAATAATTAACAGAGATAAAGTACTGGAATTAAGAGAGATTGAGAAAGACTTCTTGGAGAATGTGGGATTTTAGTTGGGACTAAAGGAAGCAGTGGGAATGAAAATAGGTAATGTTTATTCAAGTTCCCATAGGTAGTAAGTGGAAAAGCTATTATTTGAATCTAAGTTATCTGACTCCAAATCAAGTGTGTATATCATCAACAAGCATTTATTAGACATCAGCTAAGTATTAGACATTATGGTAAGTTCTAAGGATACAAAGACTATAATGAAGCAATCCCTGCTATTAGGAAGTTTACATTCTTTCAGGAAGATGCAACAGATACATATGAAAGTATATTCAATGTTATATAATCTTTCCATTGCATCGCTAAACCAATCAATACATGAGCTCTCATGGAGAGGAGAGTCCCTGGAAGAGAGTCCCTCTGATTTGTGAAAGGGAAGAGAGAAAATAATTGGAGAGAAAATTTTCAACGAGCAATTTTTCTCAATATTTTCCAAAAATTATATAATAGGCTCCTGATTCAGCTTTTGTTACCAAACCAAAAACTGAAAATGAGCTTTGTAATTCAAGAAAGCTTCATTAAATGGAGAAAAGGGGATCAATTTTATAATGATCTGATTCTAGTGCTCTGGCCCTAAAGAGCATGGCAAAGACTCATAGCAGCTTGCCAGAGAGTATAGATGCAGGTGTACATGTTTTTAGTGGCTCCCTTAGGAATCTGTTCTGTACTTTCTAAGCCAATAGGATTATAAAAACTAATTTTCCAACTATAAAAGTAAAAATGAATTCTTAATATTCTTTTAAAAATGCATATTTCAAGCTAAGAAATGTTTAGCCCCCAAAGACTTCTTTTTGGCAAAACACAACTTTTTAGTGCAGCCCATGTAAGCAATCCTTTTTCCAATTCTTATCCTCATAGAGGAGATGCTAGTCCAGAGCAAGGCTCCCCCTCAGGATTCTAGAGTTAGCTCTGAGGAGTTTGAGGAAGATTCTCTTAATGCCTTTGGCTCAAGCCCCCACTGGTATGCTTCCTCCAAAGACTATGATTTGGAAATCATTTTAGTCAGTCATGCTCTAGTAGCTTTTAGATATAGAGTGTAAATAACTCTAAGGATCTTCGCCTCTCAGATTGATTTTTTTTCTTTTTTGAGTAAATAGGAGAGGCAGTCTTGTTTCATTTATTACCTAGTCTTGATAACTGAATGAGTGTTCCTTCAAATAAATTGAGAACCGGAAATGTTTAAAAAGGCCAAGATCTCCCACTACAATCAGTCTTCAGTTGTCCTGCTCTAGATCTTGCCACTGGACCTAGATGACTTTGGAAGAGACAGTGACACTGGTGACTTTACATAGCCCTGAATCACAAATCCAATTCACTTGCAAATCAAGACATCACCTTCTTACTATTATTGGTCCTCTTCCAAAAGGACAAACAGCAATAGATGGAAGTATCTAAAGATACTAAAGAGGTAAAATAAGAACAGTCAGTGTAAATATCTCTAAATATCTCCTTAGTCTGTGATTTACTCTCCTATGAGTACACAGAGTAGAAGAGAAAGTGGACTCCAATTTGACAAGAACAAATGACAAAGGGCTAACTCATAACTGATTTCTGAGAGTCTTTCTCCCAATAGTGGGGTGCTCAAGAATTTCCCTTTAGGCATGTTATAATTTCTTTGCTGAGTAATTTTTCTTTGCTATGTTTACACTTCTGGTCCCTGCAGGACTGTTCACTGCTCAGATGCTAATACACACAGCCCCAGGGTGGGATTTGGCTTGGGTTAGTGAAATTTTCACTGCTCAACATCTAGCCCCAGGGCAGTCATTAACCTGCTCAGCAGGGTTCTCGCAGGGTACTTTCCCAACTTGGCCCTGCAGGCCTGAGTTACTTCTGATTGGGGAACTCTTTCCCAGAGCACTCCTGTACCTTGCTGCTCTTTGTAGCTGGTTGGCAGGACAGCTACCTGTCCATACACTTATCACTGCTCTGCAGAGGAAGCTGGTAACCTCCTGGCCCTGAAGGCAGACCCTACAGGTTTTTTTAAATGAGTAAAAAAATCAAAAGAACGATTAATAGCTTCTATACAGAAAGAGCAGCTTTTCAACCCCAAGGAGACTAATAGCAGACAGTCTCCAGACAATTGTTGGTCCCCAATTCAAAAGACTCTCCTAGAAGAGACTATAAAACCCTTAAAAGAGAACTAGAAGAAAAATGGGGAAAGGATAGAGAAGCTATGCAAGAGAGCAACAACTTCCTGAAATGTGAATTGGAAAAGGTAAAAAAACTCCCAAGAAGTGCAGGGAAACAGAATTTGTGAAGATTTTACTGATATAACATTAAAAAAGGGGGAAGTAGAAATGGAAAGTGTCAGAAAAAGGTAAAAGGGGAGATAAAAAGAGGGAAATTACATCCCATGATGAGGCAAAGGAAACCTATCATATCTGAGGGAACTTAGAGAGGGGGAGGAACATTGTGTGGATCTTACTCTTACCAGAGTTGGCTCAAAGAGGAAATAATTGACATATTTGTTTTACAGAGAATTTTGTCTCACCTCATTAAAAAGTGGGAGAGGAAAAGGGAAAAGGAAAAAGACTAATAAAAGAAGGGTACAAGAAAGGGGAAGGAATTCAAAGGGGGGAGGGAGGGATCCTAAAGAGGGAGAGTTGTGTGATGCAAGTGGGACCCATAAGTCTAATAGTAAGGAGTGGGGGAAGGAGGTCAAGAAAAAGAAAAGCACAATCCGGGGATATTGTGATGGCAGGAAATACAGAATTAGTAATTTTAATTGTAAATGTGAATGGGATGAACTCTCCCATAAAATGGAGGTGGATAGCAGACTGAATCAAAAGCCAGAACCCTACAATATGTTGTTTACAGGAAACACATTTAAAGCAGGGAGATACATACAGAGTAAAGGTGAAAGGCTGGAGTAGAATCTATTATGCTTCAGGTGAAGTCAAAAAAGCAGGGGTAACCATCCTTATCTCAGATGAAGCAAAAGCAAAACTTGATCTAATTAAAAGAGATAAGGAAGGAAACTATATCTTGCTAAAGGATACTATAGACAATGAAGCTATATCAATATTAAACATATATATACCAAGTAGTATAGCATCTAACTTCTTAAAGAATGTTCTAAAGGAGAAGTTAGGAGAGTTGCAAGAAGAAATAGATAGCAAAACTATAATAGTGGGAGGTCTCAATCTTGCACTCTCAGAATTAGATAAATAAACCACAAAACAAATAAGAAAGAAATTAAAGATGATAAATATTAATTAAAGATTAATAAAAAATTAAAGATACAATATTAGAAAAATTAGATATGATAGATCTTTGGAGAAAACTGAATGGTGACAGAAAGGAGTATACTTTCTTCTCAGCAGTTCATGGAACCTATACAAAAATTGACCATATATTAGGACATAAAAAGAATTCATTATTTGACAAAAACTGCTGGGAACACTGGAAATTAGTATGGCAGAAATTAGGCATGGACCCACACTTAACACCATATACCAAAATAAGATCAAAATGGGTCCATGATTTAGGTATAAAGAATGAGATTATAAATAAATTAGAGGAACGTAGGAAATTTTATCTCTCAGACTTGTGGAGGAGGAAGAAATTTGTGACCAAAGATGAACTAGAGATCATTATTGATCACAAATAGAAAATTTTGATTATATCAAATTAAAAAGCCTTTGTACAAACAAAACTAATGCAAACAAGATTAGAAAGGAAGCAACAAACTGGGA
The DNA here is from genome assembly GCF_016432865.1 of Antechinus flavipes. Lineage (NCBI taxonomy): Eukaryota > Metazoa > Chordata > Mammalia > Dasyuromorphia > Dasyuridae > Antechinus > Antechinus flavipes. The sequence goes on along the minus strand of NC_067398.1, from coordinate 122,274,299 downwards.
AAACATTTTCACACTTAAAGGTTCTGATAAAGACCTCATTTCCAAAATATATAGAGAATTGACTCCAATTTATAAGAAATCAAGCCATTCTCCAATTGATAAATGGTCAGAGGATATGAACAGACAGTTTTCAGATGATGATATTGAAACTACGTCCACTCATATGAAAGAGTGTTCCAAATCACTATTGATCAGAGAAATACAAATTAAGACAACTCTGAGATACCACTACACACTTGTCAGATTGGCTAAGAGGACAGGAAAAAATAATGATGAATATTGGAGGGGATGCGGGAAAACTGGGACAGTGATGCATTATTGGTGGAATTGTGAACAAATCCAACCATTCTGGAGAACAAGCTGGAATTATGCCCAAAAAGTTATCAAATTGTGCATACCCTTTGATATAGCAGTGCCACTATTGGGCTTATATCCCAAAGAGATACTAAAGAAAGGAAAGGAACCTGTATGTGCCAAAATGTTTGTGGTGGCCCTGTTTGTAGTGGCTAGAAACTGAAAAATGAATGGATGCCCATCAATTGGAGAATGGTTGGGTAAATTGTGGTATATGAAAGTTATAGAATATTATTGATCTGTAAGAAATGACCAGCAGGATGAATACAGAGAGGCCTGGAGAGACTTACATGAACTGATACTGAGTGAAATGAGCAGGAACAGGAGAGCATTATATACTTCAACAACGATACTGTATGAGGAGGCATTCTGATGGAAGTGGATTTCTTCGACAAAGAGAAGATCTAAGTCGGTTTCAATTGATAAATGATGGACAGAAGCAGCTACACCCAAAAAAGAGAACATTGGGAAATGCATGTAAACTGCCTGCATTTTTGTTTTTCTTCCCAGGTTATTTTTACCTTCTGAATCCAATTCTTCCTGTGCAACAAGAGAATTGTTCGGTTCTGCACACATATATTGTATCTAGGATATACTGTGACATATTTAACATGTACAGGACTGCTTGCCATCTGGGAGAGGGGGTGGAGGGAGGGAGGTAAAAAGTTAGAACAGAAGAGAGTGCAAGGGATAATATTGTAAAGAAATTTTTCTTAAAAATAAAAAAAAAATTTTAAAAAGAGTTAAAGTTATTGTTAATTAAAATACTGGTTGAGAAAGATTGATTTTTGCATCAGGGAGCAATTCAATATCATCGAAAAGGCCACAAAAATCTCGCACTTGGGAAGGCTCGGCTGGCTGTCTCTCCTCTGCTCTTCCTGTTCATATCTGTCTTTAGTGGGAGGCCAAGATGGGCTTTCATAAGCTTTCCATCCTGTTGCATATCATATTCTAGACAATAAGCATCTTCTTCTTATTTCCTTTTTCCTGTGTGAATTGTTAAGCTGATTTCTTTTGAGTGCTCTTGAGTCTCACTGAAGAGTGGTTGCTCTTCTGGGGCTTGATTTGGTCAGTACAAGGTTTTCCATAATAAAGACCACCTGGAGGATTTCATCATCAGCCAGCAAACCTTCTTTCACTGGGACACTGTGCAGGAGATTCTCCACAGCAGTAATGACAAATTTGGCAAGCATTTGTTTGATGCTTTGTTTGATATCTCTTATTATACCAATAAGAAATCTTGTATGATCTTATTATTCACAGGAGGCATCCTGTTGAAGAATATCTTTTAAAATCTTGTTCTGTCAAATCAAATGTTTTTTTCCCTAATCAACAAACAATAAACATAGTAAAATCTTTATTTTTGTATTTTGAAATTTTTTAAATGTAAAATTGTAAATTGATTGGAAATGTATAGAACATATTTCCCCTAAAAGTTTTTGGAAACTGAGTGGATGCCCTTCAGTTGAGGAATGGCTGAATAAGTTATGGTATATGAATATTATGTAATATTATCATTGTTCTATAAGAAACAAGCAGCAGGATGGTTTCAGAAAGGCCTGGAGAAACTTATATGAACTGATGCTAAGTGAAGTAAGCAGAACCAAGAGAATATTGTACACAACAACAACAAAATTATGTAATGATTAACTCTGATGGATGTGGCTGTTTTCAACAATAAGGTGACTCAGACCAATTCCAATAAATGTAATGGAGGGAGCATCTGCATCCAGAAAGAGTACTCTGGGGACTGAATATGGATCACAATATAGTATTTTCACCTTTTTTGTTGTTATTTGCTTGCTTTTTGTTTTCTTTCTCATTTTCCCCCTTTTTATCAGATTTTTCTTGTGAAGCATTTTAATTGTGGGAATATGTATAGAAGAATTGCACATGTTTAATGTATATTGGATTATTTGCTGTCTAGGGGAGGGCTGAGAGGAAGAGAGGGAGAAAAAAATCTGGAACACAAACACAAGGTTTTGCAAGGGTGAACACTAAAAACTATCTTTGCACATATTTTGAAAATAAAAGGCTATTTTAAAAAAGATTAAGTCGGGGGCAGCTAGGTGGAGCAGTGGATAGAGCACCAGGCCTGAAGTCAGAAGGATCTGAATTCAAATCTGATCTCAGACATTTAACACTTCTTAACTGTGTGACCCTGTACAAGTCACTTAACTCCAATTGCCTCAGCAAAAACAAAAACAACAAAAAAAAGATCAAGTTGTTCTTATTTTGTGTTATAAATGCATAGGCAGACTATTAAAGCTGATGGGCAGCAAGGTGACACAGTGGATAAAATTTTGGGGGCTGAAATCAAGAATACTCATCTTCTTGATTTCAAATCCCGCCTTACTTACTAGTTGTGTGAAACTGAGTAAGTCACTTAACCCTGTTTGCCTCAGTTTCCTCATCTGTAAAAATGATCTGGAAATGGAACTGACAAACCACTCCAATGCCTTTCCCAAGAAAAACTTAGAGGGGATCATGAAGAATCAGACAAGATTGAAAGCACTGGACAACAATGAAACCTATGGATCCTTCTCAGAATATGTTAAATATGTTAGATAAAATAGATAGAACTACAAAAAATTATATTGAGATACAGTTATCAAAATATTTTAAAAACAACATGGAACCCAGATTAAGAATCCTTGGAATAGATAGCCCTTAAATCCCATGATTCTGAACAGAACAGCTAAGTGGCACAGTATATAGAATGCTAGACTTAAGAGTCAGGCAGACCTGACATCAAATCCTATCTCAGATATATACTAGTTGGGTAACTTTGGACAGGTTACTTAACCTCAATTTCCTCATTTATAAAATGGAAATAATAATAAGATCTACATCTCAGGGTTGTTGTGGGGCTAAATGCAATAATATATATGAAATACTTTGCAAAACTTAAATTCCTATATAAATACCTGCTATTATATTACAATACACAAGTTATATAGAATGAAGTTATGGAATCCAGTTATAGAAGTTCCTTCTTCAGAGGACTTAGTAAGAACATGTACCTCATAAATCAGAATTAATTACCTTTCTTTCAGAGGAATATACTAGACAAAAGCCCCTCTATCACTATAACATTATGAAAAGGGATCTTTAGATACCTTGGCATTTCCATCACTATAATTATGTTTGGTGGTTAGGCTACTTCTGAGTCAAAAAGTCATAACCATCTCTATTTATATTTCACTATTATCATTGTTAATATTTGTAAGTACCCAAAGAAAAGCAGACATGGCACCAAGTTTGTAAAAATAGGGTTACTCAGCACACTTTAAGAAGACAAATCAACTAAGTAATCCATGTCTGACAAATTCATTCCCTGTTGATCTCCAGATGTTGGAAATATATAAGAACAATGTAATTTACCATGCTTTCCTATCTAAGCCATTTTTCAAATCCTGAAGAATGTAGAAATTTCAAACTGGCCAGCTATTCTATTGGTATTTCCAAATTCAAAAGAAATGATATCTGACCACTAAGTCATAGAACACATGTTGCCTAAGATCAAGAGTTCTTCCTAAAGGACTATCATTTTATTCAATTGCTAATCCTTTCTTTCTGGAATCTATCTGGGATCATATCAGAAGACAATAGCAACACTATTCCTTTGGGATATTGTGCTAAGTCCTGGTTTTCTTAGTTTAGAATTTTAGAAGACCCTATACCATATATCATCTATCCAGTTGCAGAACTGAAAATCTGGTGCAGATTTAATCTAAATAAGGCAAATTCATTTGAACCCAATAGAACTCAGCAGCTGCTAGAGCTTTCCCCCTTAAAGGTAACTATCAATTTTTTCTGTATTTTTTGTATGTACTTCTAAATGAAGCATCTCATGGTTCAGTGGTTAGAACACTGGGTCTGAAGTTAGAAGACCTGAGTTAAACTCTGGCTTCATGCAATTATTAGCTGTTGCTCAGTTTCCTTAACTGTAAGATGAGAATAATAATAGCTTTCCGGAGTTTTTGTGAGGATAAAATGAAATGATTATAAAGTGCATAACAGAGTACTGGATACAGAATAAGCATTACATAGATGTTAGTTATTAAAATTAACATTTTTATCATCTTCTTCTTTAGAATATAAATTCCTTGAGAGTAGTGGTTATGTTTTTGCCTTTCTTTGTATTCCTAGTATAGTTGCTGATTTAAGTAAGTACTTTAATAAATACTTCTTCATTGATTGGGTACCTATTATGTGTTAATCCCTTTATGATATACTGGGAATACATTGACAAAAGCAAAACAGTCTCAATTTGTACACCAAAGGATGCACTTTAAAAAGTGTGTGTGTGTGTGTGTGTGTGGTGTGTGTGTGTGTGTGTGTGTGTGTTTATTGGAATTGAGGTTAAACCAAAATGACAGATTGAAGGTAGGTATTCATCCAAGTTCGTCCCCCAAATCCTCCAAATACCTTTAAATAATGACTCTAAGAACTCACAAAAAGACAGTGTGGAACAATTTTCCAGTTAAAGGTGACTTGGAATGTCAGCAGGAGGGGTCTGTGGCATTAGAGTGGGTCTAGAGTGCAATCACAATGTGCTACCCAAGTCCCCATGAAACCAGGAACAGGTTGTGAGTCTACTACATTGGAAGCAGTATCATCAATCTCCAGACCTCTCAGACCACAGAGGGGGGCAGCAACAGCAGCAGCTTCTAGAACTCCCAAAACACAGGTTGGTGATGGGGGAGGGGGAACAGCTGGTCAGAGGAAGGTTGCAGAGGGCCTCTTTACATTGTTGATTCTGTTGCTTTGCCAATACTAAGATCTGAGCAACAGAACTGATTCACAATACAGGTCCCTAGAAGGATCTCTAAACATAGCTACACAAAACCCCTGTAGCTTGGGACATTGCACCCTCCACTCTGGAAAAAGCCCTATTTTAATAAAGAGTTAAAGCCAACTAATAGGCTGAGGAAATGAGCAAACAATAAAAAAAAAAAAAATTCTGATCATAGAAAGCCTACAAGAAAGATAAAAATTGACCACAGGCCATGAAAGAGCTGCAAAGGGATTTTAAAAATCAAATAGAGGAAAAATTAGGAAGAGAAATGAGACTAATTCAGAAGGAAATACAAAAAAGCTAATGAGAAGAAGAATACCTTAAAAAGCAAAATTGGCCAAGTGGGAAAGGAGGTACAAAAGCTTATTGATAAAAATAATTCCTTAAAAATTAGAATTGAGAAAATGGAAGCTAATTACTTTATGAGAAATCAAGATGCAATAAAATAAAATCAAAAGAATGAAAAATAGGAAAAGATGTGAGTTATCTCATTGAAAAAAAAATTGACCTGAAAAATAGATCCAGGAGAGATAATTTTAAAATTATTGATCTACCTGAAAGCCATGATTTAAAAAAAAAGAGCTTCGACATCATCTTTCAAGAAATTATCAAGGAAAATTTTCTGATATTCTAGAACCAGAGGATAAAATAGAAAATGAAAGAATCCACCTATCACCTTCTACAAGAGATCCCAAGAGGAAAACTCACAGGAATATTATAGCCAAATTCCAGAACTTATGGGTCGAGGAGAAAATACTGCAAGCATCCATAAAAAAACAATTCAAGTATAGTGGAGACACAGTCAGGATAACACTAGATTTAGCAGTTTCTATATTAATCAATCGGAGGGCATGGAATATGATATTCTGAAGAGTAATGGAGGTAGCAGTACAACCAAAAATCACCTACCAAACAAAAATAAGTATAATTCTTCAGGGGAAAAGGTGGATTTTCAATGAAATAGAGGACTTTCAGGCATTCATGATGGGAAAAAAAAAGAGAGCTGAATTTTGATTTTCAAATATAGGACTCAAGAAAAATCTAAGGAGATAACCAGGAAAAGGAAATCATAAGAGACTTAACAATGTTTATCTGTTTACAGTTTTACATGGGAAGATGATATGCATAACACTTAAGAAATTTCTCATTATTATGGCAGTTAGAAGGAGTATATATGTAAACAAAGGGCACAGTGTATGAGTTGACTATAAAGGGATAGTATCTAAAAAAATAAAATAAAATGAAGGAGTAAGAGAGAAATGAACTGAGAGAAAGGGAAAGGGAAAGGTGGAATAATGTAAATTATCTGACATAAAAGAGGAAGGCAACAGTTTTTACAATGGAGGGGAAGAGGAGGGCATTTTGGGGGTGTGAGTGAACTTTACTCTCATCAGAATTGGATCAAAGGGAAAATAACATTTATATTCAATATGGCAATGGAAATCTATCTTATCTTGCAGAAAAGTAGAAGGAGAGGGGAGTTCAAGAAGTGGGGAGGGTGATTAAAAAAGAGTGGAGCATTAGAATGGATCTGGAGTGCAATCACAATGTGCTGCCCAAGGTCCCAGGAAACCAGGAACAGGTTATAAGTCTACTACATTGGAAGCAGTATCATCAATGTCCATTCTTCTCAGCTCACAGAGGGTGGCAGCAATAGCAGCAGCTTCAGAACTCCCAGAACACAGGTTGGGGGTTGGAACAGCTGGTCAGAGGGAGGTTGCAGAGGGCTTCTTTGCATTGTTGACTGTTGTTGACATTGTTGACTCCCCCAACACAATGTAGGAGGGGATTGTCAAAACACTTTTGAAGAGGGACAGGGTGAAAGGAAAGAGAGAATAGAATAAATAGGGTGAATAAAGAAATAGCAATGGTAATTATAAAAATAATTTTGAAGCAAGGTTCTTTGACGAAGTCATCACTTTTCAAATGTACCGGGAATCAGTCAATTTTTTTTAATAGGAGCCATTCCCCAATTTATAAGTGATTATGCCTAAAGGATTATAAAATCATGCATATACTTTGACCTAACAATATCACTATTAAGCATGAATCTCAAAAGAGATTGTTTTAAAGAAAAAAAACCAAATCTATTGGAGTTGTTTTGGATCACTTTATCGCTGAGAAAATCTAAGTTTATTATAGTTGATCATCACATCACTTTGCTGTCACTGTGCACAATATTCTCCTGATTCTGCTCACTTTCTTGAACTGATGCTATTTCAGGATTTAGAGCTATAATAACTTCAGAGATCCACTAGCCTAATCTCCTCATATTCCTGAGGACTCAGTAACTGAGATTTAGGGGAAGGACTTAAAAAGGAAGATCACATAGGCAGTAAATATCAGAACTATGATTGAACCCACATCCTTTAGCACCTCTATACTACATTACTTGCCTAAATGGAAATCAAGGAAATAGTTTATATATATATATATATATATGTGTGTGTGTGTGTGTGTGTGTGTGTGTATATGTATGTATGTATATAATTTTATTGTTTTGATGTGAGGACTTGGCTTTTACTTCTGATTGAACTATTATAGGAAGATCCTTATGTAGTATTCTCTCTACTGGTATAGATCTTAAGATTTTGAGGGTAAACTAGAAGCTTTAGAGGCCATCTACTCCAAGCTCTCTTTTTAGAAGAAACTCATAGAGGTTGTCACTTGTCTAAGATCATGTTGCTATTGTTCAGTTGTGTATTTGTGACCCCATTTTGGGGGTTTTCTTGGCAAAGATACTGGAGTGGTTTGCCATTTCCTTCTCCAGCTCATTTTACAGATGAGGAAACTGAGGCAAGCAAGGTTAAGTGACTTACTCATGGTCACATAGCTAATAATGGTCTGAAGTCACATTTGAACTCAGGTCTTCCTGACTTTAAGCCTAATGTTCTATCCACTGTGCCAAACAGCTGCTTACAAAGGAGTAAATGTTTGAAATCAATATTTTATTGATTCCAGAATCAGCATTCTTTCTCCATACCAGAGGTGTCAAACATTCAGCCCAAGGACTAAATGCATTCCCCAGTGTGGCTCAAACCAGATTAAGTTGTAGTTCCTAACTGCTTTAATTTGTTGATTTATAATAAAAAATGTGTAAACATGGAGAGGAGAAATGTATGTGTTGTGTTAAGTGAATTCAACAATAGTGTATACCTAGAAATATTAGGATACAGACAAGTCATATATAGCTCTTGATTAATGTTAAGATGCCTCTTATTTCAAGAGTCAATAAGCAGTAACCAACCCCTTCTCTCTGGATAATCTTGTTTCTCTCTAGTGCATGAAAGATTCTGCAGGAGTTCTGATGGGTGATGTAAGGTCACTTAATTCTTATTGGTTAATTTTTTCTGATTAGTCAGAGATTAGTTGTGCCAGCTTGGAACCTGTACCCTGGCAGCTCCAAGGCAAAATGCCTTCCAGAAGCTTTCTGTCAAGACTATGGCTGATGGAAATGCATCTTCAAGGCCAAATTCCACCCTTGGATATGTGGCTACAGCTCCAGATTTAAGTCAATGGCACCACACCCCTAGCCCAAAGGCAAAGATTTCATTCATTTCTTTGTAATCCTTTCCCATTCCTTCTACTTTTTTGCATCCTCAGAATTAGATGGATAGAGCACAGAACTAAACTCAAGAAGGCCTAAGGTTAAATGTGGCCTTAGACACTCCTAGCTGTGTGATCTTGGGCAAGTCAGTTAATCTCTGATTGTCTCATTTTCCTCAACTATGAAATCTGAGTAATAATAACACCTACCTCCCAGAATTCTTGTGAGGATCAAATGAGAGAATTGTAAAGCACTTAATAACTACATGATTGTTCTTCTTCCCACCTCCCACTCCCATGGCCCTTCATCCAAAATAAGAACCTCTAGCTCTTCCATAAAAGAACTGAGCTTCCCAGAAGAAAGAGCTATATTTCAAAGTCTTGGTGAAAGGGAAAGGAGAAATAATTTTCAGAATATATTGAAATTCAAGTCTTGAGATCTTTACACTAATTTTTCTAAGTGTTAATGGGCTCCTCAAATAAAAAATAAGTAGGCATAGTTTATACCATCAAGAAATCTCATTGAGATATTGAAATCAGTATCTTCCTGCTATGTAGTGGCAGGCTGAATGAGTACACACACAATTAGTCACAGTTAGGGACAGGTAGGTGGCTCAGTAGACAGCTAGATAAGCCCAGGCTTGAAGTAAAGAAAACTTGAACTCAACTCTAGATTCAGACACATACTAGTTGTGTAACAGTGAGCAAGTCAATTGATCCAATTTGCTTCAGTTTCCTCATCTGTAAAAAGAGCTCAAGAAGGAAATGGCAAACCCCTCCAGTATCTTTGCCCAAAATAAATAAATAAATAGCAACAACAACAAAATAATCCTAAACAAGATCTTTAAGAGTGGGATACAAGTAGCTCAATGTAATGGAATACTGAGTTCAAATCCAGCCTCACGTCCTTGATTTCTGTAAAATGGAGGTAAAAATATGTAATGGGCTGAAGCTCGAGTTGATGCACTGAGGTCCCAAGCACATGAGGCTAAATAGCAATTAGATGATACTCTATCAATATATACTTGGAGAAAGAATGGCCCCACCCACTCTCTGCAAGTTTTGATGCGTTGTATAGGAAATGACATAGAGACGACTTTGGTGGGTGGAAAGAGAGAGGCAGGGAGAGAGTCAGAGAGATTGCTGGCCGTATTTGTGTCGCAGCTGCTCACATTCTTATCACCATCCCCCTTCACCTCCACAAAGAATAAAGATCGAGGATTTTCCCTTAATCTGAATTCCTGGCTCCAATGGATTTTAAAATACGTGGTCATCACAAAAATAGCACCTACTTCCCAGGTCTGTTGTAAAGATCAAATGAGATAATAATTATAAAATACTTAGCACAGTGCCTAAAACAGAGTAAGCCTATATATTAGCTAATACCATTAGTGCTATCACTGTCATCATTATTTGAACAAAGGGAATGCTCCTACAACCTATTGTGCCATTAGCACAATTCTAAAAGAAAATAATACAGGTAAAGATGAAAAGCTTTTCCAAAATGTCCACAATCAACACAACAAGGAATATGCTCAGGATCAAAAAATGTTAGCTATGTTAAAAAAAGAGTCCAAACTCCTTAAGTAGCAAAGTAGGAAACTGAGACTCAGAAAAATCATGAAGGGAGCAAAACCAGGATCCTATTTAAGGTAATTTAAGGAAATTGGATTGTTTCCCAGCCTCCAAGAATAATCAAAGTAATTCTCTATTCTCTTCCCTGTGGAAATGCCTAATGCTATCCCTGAAACATACGAGTTTGTTGTCTTGCTTTAGATTTTTTCTTTCAGAAAAAAAGCTCATTCAAAAAGCCCATGACATATGACCTCTAAGAAGCTCATCAATACCATGTACCCAGGTGAGTCAACTCACACCCACATAGACTGAATGCAAACCTTTTTCTTCCTCTATCCTATGGCAAAAAAATCAACAAATTCCATCTGTTCTCAACAATTCCTTCCTTACAGAATAATATTATTTTTAAAGTTCTGTTTGTAACATGCTTCTGTCTTTACTTTCCTGGTACACCTTAAAGCTATTTGGCAAACTCTTGCCATTACTTATGAATGAGATATTTTCAATAAACTAAGTACATACATCCTTTAAAGGGATGTTGTCATGATAGCTAACTGTGCTGAACTAAATTCCAAGTACTTCAACTCATTTTTTTTAATCTGAGTAAAATAAAAGTTTAAGAGTCCATGAGGCATAAGAACATCATCTATTTTTATTTGACAAAGAATTGGTCTTTAAGAAAACTCCCCCTCTCTTTGAGAATCCAGTTTTTACACCCTCATTTGGCATTTACAACCTGGCCCTTTTTATATCTCTCTACAACCTGACCATTTTCTATCTCTTCAGTCATCTTACACATTACTTCTTTCTAGACATATTACAATACAACTATAATAGCCCAGTTGCTACTGCTTGTATACAACTCTATCTCATTTCTGTGCCATTGTACTGGTTGTTGTTCAGGCATAGAATAATCTCAATTCTACCTCTTAAGATTTCCTGGCTTCCTTCAAGACTCAATTCAAATGCTACCTCCAGGAGGTTTTCTCTGGTCTCTCAACTGCTTGTATCTTTCCTTCCAACGTGACCTTATAGTCATATAGGTACATATAAGTTCCTTGAGAGGAAGTACTATCTTCACTCTCAGCATTTAAGATAGACCCTGGCACAAAGTAAGGCCTTAGGAAATATTTGTTGATTGATTAATATTAGCCATCTAAAAAATAGTCTTGCTTAAATTTCACTAGTAGAATTATGTGTGCATATGATTTGAGAAGGGCAGCTAAGTGGTGCACTGGATAGAGTGCTCTGCCTGGAGTCAGGCAGGCTCATTTTCCTAAGTCCAAATTAGTCCTGAAACATTTACTGTGTGACCCTGGGTCAGTCACTTAACCCTGTTTGCCAGTTTCTTTATCTGTAAAATGATCTGGAGAAAGAAATGGCAAACCATTCCAGTATCTTAACCAAGAAAACCCTAATTGGAGTCTCAAAGAATCAAACATAACCAAAAAACTAAACGACCACAACAAATGATATGTGAAAAAAAAAGAAAGCTCTGGTATAAATTACAGTTCTTGGGCCTTACTCCAATAGTTCTTTTGATGCTTAAGAGATGTAAGTTTTGTCTCCTACATTCAACCTCCTAAGAACAGGAAGGAATTATATACAATAGAAACAAAAATGAAATAAACATTTGTTGTAACCATTATGTGGGCTTAATCAAATCCCAAGGTGTCTATCCTCACCTGGAGAATTAGAGCATTGGTTTCCCTCATTCATCATCAGAAAAAAATGAGATTTGGCCTATTTGTGCCCTTTTCTGTGTACACCCAGATCCATCTCAGCAACCAATTACATGGTTTGTTTTTAACATGCAATAAACAGGCAGGAGATATTCATTCCCTTCTCTCCATTATATGCTATCATTCACTTTCAGAAGTAGGCTGTCTAATCTCTCAATAGAGGACTCCTGTGCATAATCCTAGATCTGGGCCCTTATTAGCCAGCCTACTCCAATATTTTCATAACCATTTAAACATTTTCATAGGCAAATTATATTTTGAACATATTGCCCATTTCCCTAATATAGATCAGAATTCTAGGTCATAAGACAGAAGCATTGTCCTTCCCCTTGATTCCTCATTGCAATACAGGAACAGGTCTCAAAATGGTCTACACATCAATCATTTCCAGCCACACATGTAAATATAAATCACAATTATAAGAATCTCAATTGCCAAAATCTCACAGAAATTTTGTCTTAGTTTATGTAAAGTGGTGAATAGGTTTTCTGAAGTATACTTTCATTAGCTGAATTTAACTAAATTGAGCTTCAGGGATTGGATATCACCATTATCAACATGCATCACTGGCTGTCCATGCCTGATGAGTAAGGTCAGAGGTAGATGTAATTAGAACTCATTCTGTGGACTGCTACCTCATCTCAGGTTGCAGTCTTCAGCACAAAATAATGAAGGATAGGAACACTAGGAGGAGAAGGGAATCTTTAAGGTGAAATTAAAACAACTAAACTTGGATAGTATGAAGTATTAGTGCTCAAAGACAAATTTACTATTATTGTTATGGAAAAGGAAACATCTCTTGCTGTTCTGGAAATGTCCAATGTCACATGGAGTTTGCCAGGATTCAGAAAATCCAACCAACCAGCCAGTACCATTTGGATTGTTCCTTGATGGGAGGCCATATTCTAATTATGAGAGAATATAGAGTGGGAGGCCCTGGGTTCACATTTTGATTTAGTCTCAGTTTCCTTATCTGTAAAAGTATAAATAATGTTGGTGGTCTCACAGCTGTGAAGAACAATTGAGATAAGGTTCAAGGAATGGGAATTGTATTGGTCACTTCATTGATGTTAGGAACTCACAAAGAGGAAGTTTTCTCTACCAGTGCAAGTTAATACCTTCTCTCCAGCTCATATTCTCAGAGTAATCCGGACCCCTGAAAGATTAAGTGATTTACTGAGGATGACACAATTAGTGGGGGTCAGAAGCAAACCTTGAATCCAGATCTTCCTGACTGAGGTCAGTTCCCCATCCAACAAGCCATTCTGTCTCTTTTTAAAGCACCATATAAATAGCAGTTAGCTTCACTGATACAAACTTAAAGCTGTACTTTTCCTGCTTTAGGCTTGCATTAAACAGCAGAAAAGGATTGGGGGAGGGATGATTGTTTGTTTTGTTTTCCCCTCATGCTACAAAACTGAGACTGGCTGCATCCTGCCCTAAAATCTCCTAAGAACACAAATGCACTTAACTTAAAAGGCTTAGAAAATGGAGGGGCTGTTAAACATGAGGAAATTGCTTCTTTGTTTGTTTTCATCTCCTCAGTTTCCCCCAGAAAGCAGACTGAAAGTTCTCTCCTGAACCTTAAAAGAGTTTGAGCGGGGCAGAGTTGTTGACCTAGAAGGAACTGACCAAGTTGGTGACCACACAATGGAGAGTAAACTGCATTGTCCCAGGCTTCTGTTTACTATCAAGGCTCGATGGGTAAAATGATACATTTGGAGCTGTAGAACTTTTTTTGTGCCCCTTTCATTAGAAATCTCTGAGAAATCCTCCTAAGTTAGAGCAAATCCATCCTTTCTGTTTTTCCTCTGGTTGAGTATAGTTTTAAGTGATTATATATAATTTCCAAAGTCTGTCTTTATGAAGCAAGGAGCTAACCAATTTCCACTAAAAGTCTCCACCAAATCAGATGAATACAGGGTCAGTGGAAAGCCAGCAACCTGAAAATATGCAGTTAAGATCTTCATACTACATTTCAGTCAACTGATGACCTGATTGCCTCTGAAAAAAATCCCATGCTCTGACAAGGCAGTGATAGGAAACCAAAGCATCTTTGTGGCTCCTTTGAAAATGAAACCATTTCAACAAAGAATAGATCAATTGAATTCAACTGGCTTTCAAACAGATAATGTAAAAAACATATTATGATAAGTTTGGACATCAGTTTGACCTTGTGAGGTTTATGTTTCAAATCAAGCTGAAACGTGTTGGTGTATTTTGTAGTTGGTATGAAAAAAAAAGTTATGTGTGTGTATACACACACATATATATACATATATTTTAAAATATGAAAATATTTTAAAATAAATGTATTCTATATTTAAACATACATACATATAAATTTTAAAGAAAAAGACATTTTTTCATTTGGAAAACACAACTTTTAAAAAGAGGCTCCAAAATCTTTTTGGATGTGAGCTGGCTCTTACAAAACAATGTTAACGAGCTAAGTGTAAATGAATCAGAAACATACGGATTCCATTTCCCTTTAAATAAATGGGTATTTGGAAGCCAGAGAAAAAAGTACTGGGGAATATGCATTGCGTGTAGTATCTAAACCACAAAATCCAGCATGGGAGCTGGAGAGGCATCTGTTGAGTTACAAATGGGCTCGAGTTCCCAATACTTGCCCCAGAGAGAAACCTCCTCAGCCCTTTTACTCAAGAAGTACCATCAAAAACCAGTCCTTACTATCTCACTGGGTTCCTATATAAAGGAAAAATCTTCATGACTTTATTAGAAATGATTTCTTTTAAATAGTGTATTGGGTGGGGAGAAACCCTTACTAGCAGACCATGAGCACCTTGGTGGCTTTCCTACAACTTACATAGCACCCGGCACACAGTAGGAGCTTAATAAATATTTGTCAGTTGATTGATCAGGTTGAGTCCCGGGACAAATGTATATGATAATTAATAGGTTTATTATATTATATCAGACTTTTATAGAATGGTATTAAATCAGGGAAAGGAAAATCAGAATTTGCTCTTTGGTTTTCTGAATACATGTAATAACCAGCTACATAGCAAGAGCTATAAATGGAGAGCATTGTTATTCTTGGTTTTAGCAGTAAAAACAAAACAAAACAACAAAAAAAACCCAAATTGGTTGGTGTCTACCCACAAATGCACCTAAATACAAATACAACAGAGATATGTGATTTCCCGTCTATGAATGAGTTCATAAATCCTACGGATCTGCTTAAACAACAGAGGGAAGTTGTGACTTGCTCAAGGTGCAGAGTGAGGGTGAAGGTGGAGTATACTTTAATATGTGTGGAAAATGGGATTATGAGCAGAAAGCCTTCCTAACTCCAATCCAGCACTCTAACCTCTGCATAATATTGCCTCCACACCTGAATTGGAAAGAAAGTATGTCCCTGAAATGTTATTGTTCAGTCATTTTAGTTATAGCTAATTCTTCATGATCCCAACGGAGATTTTCTTTTTTTTTTTTTTTAATAACTTTTTATTCATAGAACCCATGCCAGGGTAATTTTTTACAGCATTATTCCTTGCACTCACTTCTGTTCCGATTTTTCTCCTCCCTCCCTCCACCCCTTCCCCCAGATGGCAAGCAGTCCTTTACATATTGAATAGGTTACAGTATATCCTAGATACAATATATGTGTGCAGAACCGAACAGTTTTCTTGATGCACAGGGAGAATTGGATTCAGAAGGTATAAATAACCTGGGAAGAAAAACAAAAATGCAAGCAGTTTATATTCATTTCCCAGTGTTCTTTCTTTGGGTGTAGCTGCTTCTGTCCATCTTTGATCAATTGAAACTGAATTAGCTCTCTTTATCGAAGAGATCCACTTCCATCAGAATACATACTCAAACAGTATCATTCCAATGGAGATTTTCCTGGTAAAGATATTGGAGTAGTTTGCCATTCATTCTCCATCTCATTTTATGGATGAGGAAACCAGGGCAAGCAGGGGAAAGTGCCCTGGTCTTTAATTCAGGTCTTCCTGCATCCGAGCCTGGAAATCTATCAACTATATCACCTAAGTACCCCACATAAATTAAAGGTGATTCTAATTCCAAAGTAAACTGGCCTTCTTTGCTTAAATGGAAATAAGAATATCAAAGCATACTTTTATATTTTCATTTAGGTAGCTAGTCATTAAAAAAAAACTGCTATGAAATAAGGACATAGTGGAAAACATAAAGCTAAATAAGGCATAATCCTTGCCTAAAAAGAATCCACAAAATATTGCGTGAATGACAAAGCACTTGTTAAGCACCTGTTATCAACACTACATCGTACTATCAGATATATGCTTAATTTGAACTGTATTTTTTTTTAAGATCTTCTGCCACAATTTATCTTTTCAAGTATATTGGTTATTTACTTTTGTCCTGGTGATAAACATTTTCCCTCTTCCCTGCCCCAGAAAAATACTTAACTTCTGGGAAATACAAAGGAAGGAATACTACACTCCAGATTGATCTTCATTCACAAAACTGAAAAATTGGAAAGGATCTCAGAGAGACTATTTAGTTCAATTCCTTCATTCTACAAAACCAGAAAGGGACTAAAGCAAAGGTGAAATGATTTGCTCAGTGTCCCTCACTCGAAAGATCTATGATTAGAACCAGGTCTCCTGCTATTCTGTGCCACTTTCCTGAGGAAAGCAACCAGAGAAGATGAAAGTTGGATTGGAGTCATATTAATCAATCCAACAGCCTATCGCCTAAATGATGGCAACATAGCTTATTAAGAAAGTGACCTAAGAACTTTCTGGCTACCTTTGGTTCCTCTTCCTTGTCTCAAGATGTCCCCAACACATTTACCATATGTCCTTATTCCTTTAACTATTCCTTGTCTCAAGTTCCTTCCTCTGAATCTCTCTGTTCTGCCTTGACAATCCAATTCAGATTTGGCATCCAGTTTGGTTCTCAATTCACCTAAAGTACTCGAAAAACTATCCTCCCATTTCTTTTCAAGGGAAATTTTTAAAAGCAACAAAGTATAAGACAAAGAAACCCAATTTATATTTGACCCTCCCAGTCCTGGGAGTAAAAACTTCACAGGCCTTAGGAGACTGCCCCCTAACCACTACTTCACCCCCAATTCAGTTAAACAAATATTCTTCTTCCAGGTCTTAGGAATGCAATCAGACTGGGAGTTTCTCTTACGGACTCCAGATCTGTCTAGAGCTCCTAAAGTGGAAAAGCAGATGAAAGGAAAAATATCTTATGGATGACCAATGAGGCAGTCATCCCCGAAGGCTTATTCTTACCTCCTCAGTCAGCAGGCACCAGGGACTGATGAGAACCATGAGTTCACAAGGAATTACTTATCACACAATTTGTCACTACAATTTCCTAATGGCTTAAGACCAATGTGGAATCTTTCATCTCAATGGAGCTAAGGAAATACTTTCAAGGTTCTTAATTGGTGGGTGCCAGTATGGAATTCACTATTTCCCTGTTTCCAATATGGACCAATTTAACCTTCAAGTCAGAAAGGTAGACTCTAGAAAATAAATAAACAAAAACTAAAAAGATATTTGGAGGAGGAGAGATAGATGAGAAAGGGATAGAATCCTTTTCTTTCAAAGAAAAAAAAAAAAGCAGGGCGGGGGGAGGAGGGAGGGAAAGGCATTTAATCTCTGGGAATGTATTTGTTTTCCTCAGCAGCAAGCTTAGTGATTCTCTTCCATCTCATTAGTATTAATTCCACTTAGACAACAGCTTGACCTAGGAAAAATCATGAACCAAGGAGTTTGAGGAAAGGGAGACTAATTTGGATTTTGCCCTCCAGCCTCTTACCAATTGGCATTATTTCCAGGAAGCCATGTCTAGACAGTTAAGAAAAGCATGGCTAATATCCTCCCCAATCAGTTGTGTTCTGAACATTGGGAGGCTGGGGAATGCTTGTGTATATATGTCCAAGCTCTTAGAACCCCAAACTCAAATAAAATATGAGGCCAATATGAACTCTAAGAACCCTGCTTTCTCTTCAAGGATTCCTGGGAGTCCCCTTAGGCTTCCACAGAACAGTTTGCAAACCACAATTCTGGATTCCCCACCCTGCCTAATTTTCTCCTGTGGGTCTCCTGGTATTTCAATGAACTCCTTCTAAAAGGATGAATTTTGACAGATGGGAATTGGGAGTGAACATCAAACAAAATGTCTCATCTTAGGTAAATGATCTTTTGTTTATCTATAAATAGACCTCCTACATTTCTATCCACATAATTCTCTACCACAAGGAAAGAAGAAAAGACCCCAATAGGCACAATATCTGAAAGAAAATAAAGATGGTAACAGGAAACCTGTTTTTAAAAAATGTTTTATTGATGACCTTTAAAAAACCACTAACTTCCCATTGGCTCCCTTAGTACTTAATAGAACACTATGTTGTAACAAAGTAGTAAGTACACTTAAGCAAAACCAGCACTGGCCATGGCTAACAATATATTTTTCATTCTGTACCAAGAGTTTACCATCTCTTTTCTAAGAGATGAGAAAAGTGATTATTTTTCTATTATATTATTGTATTAGGGCTAAGAATTTTTCTATTTCCTTATGCAGGGACCAGTCCTTGAAAGCCAATCTCTGAAGGATAGCTGAAATTGACCAAATACTCTAGGAACATGTTTCTTGACTTTGGGAGACCCCACCCAATTAGAAGATCTTATTTTTATTTACCTACAAGATTTAATCTAAGTGAATTTTTGCTCTTGGGAAATAAGCCCATGCCATTCTGCCCCTCCATTGGTTTGAGAATCCAATTTATGAACAGAAAATTAACCAGTGATCTGAGCAGAGGTAGACTCTCCTGTCTGGTTTGCTACAGGCAACTGTTTGTTGATCAAGCTATATTGACTATATGAAGACTTTTAGTCCATCTCCTCATTAATATGTCTACTCCCCCCTCCCCAGTTAATTGTTTGCTAATCAGGGGTGATTTTTACCTGAGGAAGGCACTTTCATTTCTCAACAGTACGTAAGCATTCAGGGATCTCCATGGTTTTGTTTTTGGTTTCCATGAGGAAAAAACTGACCACTAATTTATTAATCATCAGCTAGCTTAATTTGTAAATTAATTATTAATTATCCAGAAACTCTATCAGGTTTTTTATTCATGTCAGAGGCAAGAGACATGCTTCAAAAATAGTCATAGATCTTCAACATAGTATATATATTTGGATCATGGTAGCATAGTAAGATCAATTTGTTTTTGTCCTTGATTTTGGAAGAGGACGAAAATGATATTACAGGCCATCTTGACATGTGGATTAACTATATTTAAGTGAGGCAGAGTTGCACAAAGTCATCAGACTCTTTTTCAGTAATTGCTTTTCAAGGTAATTCCAATAGATTTGTGATAGATAGTCATTCACATCCATGGAAACTGAATCTAGATCACAGCATAGTATTTGCACTTTTTTTGTTATTTGTTTCTTTTTTGCATTTTCATTTTTTCTTTTGATCTGATTTTTCTTGCACAGCATGATAAAGGTAGAATATGGTTAGAACTGCACTTATTTAACCTATATTGGATTATTTGCTATCTAAGGGAGGGAAGGAAGGAAGGAGAAAGGGAGAAAAATGGAATACAAGGTTTTGTAAGAGTGAATGTTGAAAACTCTTTGCATGTATTTTGAAAAACAAAAAACTGTTATTATTTTTTAAGAAAACAAAGTTCATCAGCCTCCCTCTCTTTTCCAGAATTTTTGAGGTCCAGTGGCAGGACAAAAGTAAGGATGTAGTAGGTGACCTTAGTGTATTCAATGTGTGACTAAGGTCTAAAGGCTCCACAGCATCTGCTTTAACTGCCTTCATGGCCATTAGAAGAAATTGTTCTCATCTGACCATTCCACCAGGGGAATTCTTTCCATGCTTGGGACAGAAACTCACCTAACTCACTGAGGGATTTCAAGTCCACTGGTTGCCTTCAACCTGGATTAAAGATCATAATCCCATTTCTTTCAGAAGCTCAGAGCAGGGAAGGTATAGCTCATGAGAGGTAGTTTGTTATAATGGAAAGAATAGACTTGGAGTCAGGAGTTATATGGGTTTAAATACCTCCTCCATTCAAATACAATCTACTATTGGAGTATGATCACATGTAATATGTTTCAGCACTGGTTGTGATCTGGCCACTCTGGAAGCCAGTTGTAGTTTTACCAGAATTGGAGGGAGGGATGCAAGGTATAGGGAATAAAGATGATTGGAGGGTGACATCAGACACCAGCATTATCCACTCTCCTTCCTCACTTCAGTGTACTATCACCTGTTCCCCTGGTTTTATTGCAGAGTAAAAGACAGGGATAGGTAGAGTAAAGATTTATACTCTCCAATACAGCCCATTTCTCATCTCCTGATTTTTCTCTCTATAGAGAAAAGTGTCAGAAGTGAGACAAATCCTGGTCTTCTTGATTTTCGGACCAATTCCCTATCCTCTACCTTCTCTGGCACAAAGTGGGCACTTAATTTGACAGGTTGAATAATTGAGTTAGATTGTATTTTTTTGTTTGTTTTTGCTTCAGAACCCTAACAGATCCCAAGGGTAAAGAGTTAAAACAAACAGAACTAGTGAAGAGAATTCTATCTATAAAAGTTGTAAAGGTAGATGAGGCTGACTAGAATTTAGGAGTCTATTTTTCTGAAATTCTAGTGAATGATATGAGGACTAAATGTTTTATTTCTAAAGAAAATTTATTTTTATCACTTAAAAAATATTATTTATTTTTTATTATTATTTAAGAAAAGCAAGTGATCCCTTCAAATGGATCTGAAAAATGCTCCCTTGAGTCATATAAGTACTGGAACAGCAAACATCTCACAAGTCAGGCAGAAAATATGCAAACCTAGGTATATTCACTGGGCATTCAATAAGCATTAAGTACCTGCTACTCTGTGTTAGGTACTGGGGAAATGAAAGCAAAAGCAAATCCAATCCCTACCTTCCTGGCAAAGCTTACATTTCCCTTATTTTGCAGATAGATCATTAACTTGCCTATAGGGAAACAACTAACTTCCAAACTTTTAAAAATTATTCTCTATAATATTCTTTGTTAAAATTCCAAGTTCCAAATTCTCTTCCTTCCTTTAGCTCCTCTCCCACCCATTAAGGAACTAAGCAATTTTATATCAATTATACATGTGAAATCATGCAAAACATATTTCCATATTAACCATGTTTCCAAAAAAAGGGAAGAAAAATAAAATGAAAAAATTATACTTCATTGTGTAGTCAGAATTTATCAATTCTTTCTCTTGTGGTAGTGTGTAGCATTTTTCATTATGAGTCTTTCAGAACCATCTTGAGTCATTGTCTTGTTCTAAAAGTAATTAAGTCTTTCACAACTGACCATAGTTACGTTACCATGACTATACAAAAGGTTCTCTGAGTTCTGCTCACTTTTACTTAGCAACAGTTCATATAAGATTTCCCAAATTTTTCTGGGGGTGCGGTGGGGGAGGGAAATAGACTCTTGTCCTTTATTATAGCACAATAGTACTCCATCACAATCATATACAATAACTTGTTCAACCACGCAGCAATGAATGGAACTTTCCTCAATTTTCATTTCTTTGCCATCATGAAAGGAACTGCTATAAATAATTTTGCATAGGTAGGTTCCTTTCCATTTTCTTTGATTTCACATTCAAAATTTTTTGAAAGAGAAAAAGACAAGCCTCTTCTTCTGCATAACAGAACTTATGGCCATATGATACAAAGATAAATATAACACTAATAATCAGGCTAGTTGGGACAATGAGAACACTTTGTTCCACTTTCCACACAGGTTCAGGTTATTCCTACACAAACAGGATAGTTCTTGGAGATAGTTAGCCTTTGCATCCCATAACATAAGACTTTGATTTACCTATAGACTAACATCTAGACATATTAGTCAATCATAGTCTTGCTGACATATTTTAAGAAGTTAGATTAAAAACTGAAAGCCTAAAGCAAACTCTGCTGGAAACAATAAATAAATAAAAACCTAAGTGAGTCAGAAAAAAATGTCTATCTGCTAACTTACCTAAAATACCTATTACTTCTTAATCACAAATGACATTCAAGTCATTAATATAGTATATAAACTCCAAAAAGCTTGTTAGTGCCAAACCCATTTTTCTAGCTTAAAAGATGAAAAAAAAAAAAAAAAAAAAAAAAAGGACAAAGCAAATATTCAATAGTCAGAGTCAGGAAGAGCCAGGGTTAAGGCTCAGCTGCTATCCTTCACTTCTAGAAGAAGATGATGTCCATGAGCAGTGTTTATATACTCAGAATATTGATTTAGTTCTTGCTAGCATGAGTGCATCATATCTTCCTTCTTCCTCCTTTATCACAAGACTTTATCATCATGTTCTCTTCTACTAATTACAATTCTCATGATAGATAGAATGAGTAATGTTTCAAGATTCTCCAAAAATCTCCTGAAGTTCTTCAAAATGTTCCTTACGCTCAGGAAAAAGTAGTAGTTGTTTTCCTGATATTGGAGAAGGGAAATGCCATACCCATCCTGCCACAGAAAATAGGAACAGTGTGGTTCTTCATTTTCTTCTCTTCTTTTTCTCCTCTCCTTTCAGACCTAACCAAAAATATAAAAAATGGATATTTCTCTCTCCCCGCTATACTTTGTACCCATGGATTGGTAAGATTTTGGAATTTTAGGAACAACTCTCTTTTATATAGAATTGCATGGTATAACACCATCCTTACAAGAATTCTGTAAAACAGGTACTACAAATAAGATTCCTATTTTGTAGATAAATTGAAGCTTAGAGAGGGTATGACTTTCTCATTGTATTGCTAATAAGAGTTACAGCTAACATTGGAACCCAGATGTTCTTAACTTTTCTCTGGGATCATTCTCCCAATCTACATAGTCAGTGACAGGTTGAATCCCCAGAAAGTCAATTACTCCATCTCCCAGGGTCTAATAGTATCTCCATAGGATCTTCTTAACCTTTAATTCACAAACCCTCATTGGTGTGTTTCCTACTTAACAATTATCCAGTAGATTCTATTAGATCTTTAGCAAAGGTATTTAGTCATAATAAAGTTATATTGTATTTTAAAATATAAAGAGCATTCTTACCTCAAGCACTATATATCTCTTAGTGCTTTAGCAGCATCCATACTTTACTAACCTAAAATTAGAGTTTTGGAACAATGTTCTTTACAACTGCAGTCCTACTATAATCTTTCAAAAAAGGCCAGGATTGGTAGAAGTTCCTCTATTTTACTCTAGAAATGAGTGTGAACCACTACATGGAATTCCCAATCCTTCTATTTTTGTCCTCCTGCATTTTTGATTTCCTTCACAGGTTAATTGTACACTGTTTCGGAGTTCGATTCTTCTTGTACAGCAAAATAACTGTATGAACATGTATACATATATTTCATTTAACATATACTTTAACGTATTTAACATGTATTAGTGTATCTGCCATCTGGGGGAGAGGGTGGAGGGAAGGAGGGGAAAAATTGGAACCAAAGGTTTTGCAACTGTCAATGCTGAAAAATTACCCTTGCATATATCTTGTAAATAAAAAGCTATAATTAAAAAAAGAGAGAGAGAGAGAGAGATACAGGGAAAAAAAAGAAGTTCCTCTATTTTGATATTTTCAGTTTTGCCATCTCTAAGCAGGAGGCTGGAAAGGTCTGACCTCTCCTATTCAATAATCATATCTCTGCTCTAGGGGCAAAGCCATCATTTAATTCTTATTGTTGTTGTTTTCAGTCATTTTCAGTCCTCTCCAATTCTTTGTGACCTCATTTGGGGTTTTCTTGGCTAAGATACTTACTACTTCTTTCTTCAACTTACTTTACATACAGGGAAACTGAGTTCATTCACTTACCCAGGGTCATTCAGTTGATAAGTATTTGAGACCAGATTTAAACTCATGAAGATGAGTCAGCTTAGCATTCTATGCACTGCTTCACCTAGTTGTTCCATTATTTCATTAGCCTTATTATATGTAATTGATCTATTCAAAACTGAGACTCTTTCTAAAGTATAAAAGGCTTTTCTTTTATCTGAAAAATCTTCCCTGTTACATGTCAGTGACCATTTTTGCCACTTCTAACATTCAACTTTACTAAGTCTTAATGGGGCAGACTATCACAATTGGTTTTTTTTTTTTTTTTTTACTTTTACCAAATGGAATATAAGATACTTGAAGTAAAGGACCATTTGGATTTTGTCTGTTTACACTTTATGCCTAGCAAAATAGCTGGGTTATAGCAAGCACCTAAACAATGCTTACAAATTGATTCTACTATAGCACTCTACATACCATTCCCTCTCATGTTTCTGTCTAATTTCCAATTTTAGGGATAAGCTTATATATTTGGCAAGGAGGGAAAAATTCAACCATAGAAGATGTGGGTAGGGCCTGAATACCTTGCCATATTTCAAATTGACATATTCAAAACTGAACTCTACTTCCATCTAACTTTGCAAATTCTGTTGGCAATGCCACTATCTTCCCAGTCACTCAGGCTTGACATGTTAAAGCCATCATTGACTCTTGCCTATCACTGATCCCCAAATCTAATCCACTTCAAAGTATTATCAAGTCTCCCTCTATCTGCATACCCTACCACCACCTCCTTTCTCCATGGGTTAAAATTTCAAAGGCTCCAGAGTTGCAGCTTGCTCAACCTGTGCGGACACTTCCCTAATGCAATCCTATGAGAACTAGGGAGGAGGCCAAACAGCAGCTGGAGGCTGCAAAGCACCACTATTTGTTCTAGTATTTATATATTTCTTAACTATTTAACATGCATAAAAATGGTGTTTAATTTTTATTAGATTTCTATCTAATTTTGTCAGTATCTTGTCAATGACTAAGTTTTAATTTTTATTAGATTTCTATCTAATTTTGTCAGTATCTTGTCAATGACTAAGTCAATGACTAAGTTTTTGAGTGTTATGCTTCTAATAACCCATAAGCTCTTTATATTTTTTATTGAACAATTTTGCATAGTGTGATGTTTTGGGGGAACACATATAAAGTTATAGCAGAACTGACCTTAGCTCACAAAGGGGGAATAAAATTAGGGGATGCTCACATTATCTTTTCACGAAACTAGGAGACTTAATGTGGGTGACCACATTTGGTTTTGTGTAAATTGTATGAATTTGCATTTATCAAGTGTGCCCAGAAGCACTCAGTGTATATTGCTTATTTAGCATGACACATGTGGTTGAGTTTGCTCTCTCCAGTAATTCTGCATAGGAAAAGAGTGCATATTCAGTTGCAGGCTTTGTTAAAAGTTAATGAAGTCTCAGAAAAGGAATATAATACTCTTACTGGCTCTCCACCGCCGGTCTTTGTAAACAGCATGGCAAGGCTGCTGAGTTACTATGAAAGTTATAGGAACTGGCAACTAGCAGAGCAAACGTTTGCTTCTGCTCTGACCCCATAAAGCTGAGTTGATAGTTTTGCGGTTCATTCAAAAGAAAATATTATAGAAAACAGTGAAGGAATTAAAATTGTTTCTTTTTGGCGACAGACTGTCAAATCTTGTAATTTCAAAGCAAGCAAGAAAAAAGAAATGATTTGCCTCTATATATGTTTGATTCTAGAACAAGGTAAACTCCTCTGGGCCTCAGTTTCCCCTTCTGCAAAACAAGGACAATGACATTGCTTTAACTACATCTGAATAAGGAAAGTATCTTTGAAGATTGTAGAGTGCTTTGAAAATGTGAGCTGTTATCGAGGTCCTAATTCTTATACATAAGCACTTCTAGCTTCAATATATAAAGAGCCTCCTTTGGGATAGTTTTTCAGTAGATAAAGGTGATCTCTCCACTCATACTCTATCATCATTTTTCCTTTGTGACCTAAGATTTCACATAGCAGTGGAATGGAAAAAAGAGGTGGGGCAGTCTGTGGCCATAGAACAAAGTTTTCCCTCTATTCTAAGCTAGCTGGCTAGCAAAGGAATGAAACCCATGACCTTGGTCTCATTAGAAAGCTGCTCTAACCAACTAAGTTGACCAAAGTAGTGAGAGCCAGTCTCACTGACTGAAGAAAAATACAGAGGGTTGTTAAAAGCTTTTTTTTCTTTAATAAATGCTATTTTGCCAAATAAAGCTTATTATTGACAAAACAGGAAAACAGGGTCACCGAGCTCTAAAAACTTGGACTGGGTCTTGAGAAGAAGACACATTAGATAGTGGTTTCAGAGGTCAAAACATTTTATGGCATTGATGTCATTTAAGATCCTGGGAATAGAGGTAAGTAATTAAATATACTTAAATATAACAACAGGCACTTCCCAGGACTTAAGCAACTGGCCTTTAGCTAGTCATCAGACCACATTCTTTCACAGTTCATGAGAAGGAAAAGGGAGAAAAAATGGGTAGAGATATGTGTCTATTGAGAACTTACTACTCATTCATTAACTGATCTATCAGCAATATGCCAGCCAATGCAAAGTCCCAGAAATACAAAGAGAAAAATGAAACAGTCCCTATCCTCAAGGGGTTTACCTCCTATCTAGAGAAATGTATATATATAGAATGAATTATTAACAAATTAAGTACAAGGTAATTTGCCTTGTACTTAATTTATAAATAATTCATTCTATATGAGACAGCACTAGAAATCAGAGTAGTAATCAAAGGTTTCATATAGAAGTTTAAGAAGTTGAAGGAACTTAGGTGTTCTAAGAGGCAGATATGAGGAGGGAGTATATTTCAGGAAAGAGAAATAGCTAATGCCTTTGCATTCTAAGGAAATAGAACATTGAATGTTGTGTGTGACTAATAGCTAGAAGAGTAGACCTATGAGCTTAGAACATGTAAATCTCCAAATCAGTTCATAGGATGGAAGATACAGCCTCAAGGAGTAATCTTTTTTAGCCAGACCAGCAGTGAATCTACAGGGAAGCCATTCTTGCAAGCAAAATTTGTCCAGCTATTTTGCCATACCCAGAAGTAAATTTGCTGGGTTGAATGTTGATAAAAGTCATGTTAAGTTTCAGCCTACTCTCCACCAGAACTGAGTGGCAGAGAAGAAAGTATATCCCAGGTTTAGGGAATTTGATTGTCTTTCTTTTTTTCCTATATCTTTGTAAAAGGTAATGGATGTTAACTGTTTATCAATTAAATTGAGGAACTAACAACTAGTTAGATGATCCTGAGGAGTTACTATCATTATTTTATGGATACAGTAATCACTGATAATAGGTATTGGGGGAGAGTACATTAAATTAGGAGCTCAAACCAATACCATTAGAAGAACTCCTAGAACTCTAGAGGAAGATGGAGCAGTAGCATAATTAAAGGGACTTATCAGCATAATTTTGATTGGCAGCATGAGCCTAGAACTTGTATGTGTTTACATGTGTATATAAGTGCCCATATATTTACATGTTAGACTTCAATGGATCTCGTCAATAGATCTCCTACAATGCAAATTATATCTGCCTGTGCTAAATTTCATTCATTCTCCACTACAGGGGATCCTCCCAAACTGCTTATGGCTTTCTTCCAGGAACATACAAATTATATAAAAGATTTCTTTCTCAAGAATCTTTCAATCTAGAAAACTGTATGATATAAGTAATTATTTCAGTAAACATTTATCAATTTATTAATTTAAGAGTATTTTAATTGGATATCTTGTTTCTAATAATATAAGAAAATACTTTGCTCTTTTCAATTAAATTAATTTTAAGCACTAAGGAAAAAGGATTAGAAACATCCTTCTCCTGAGATTCCAATGTCATAGCACGAAAGTTGATGCCTACTGATCCGACCTGTTAAGGTTACTTGCTATATCTGAGAATCCTTTCCTTTATCCCATCATTAAAAGACAAACTTTTGTGTCATTAGAAGAAAAAGAAATACTTAACAAGATTCTTAAAAGTGAACTATTCATTATAGCCTAGAACAAGTTTCTTAAACTTTTTCCACTCACAACCCCTTTTCACCTGAGAAATTTTTTCTGACCCCCAATAAATCATAATTTTATGACCCCCACATTCAGTTATGTGACTCCATATGGGATCACAACTAACAATTTAAGATGCTTTGGCCTAGAAAGTGGGAGTTCAACTGTAGAAACACTGATCACCATGGAAATCAACATACTCTACAATGCTGAGTGTAATGCCAGCATGTTATAAACATGGCTGATTTATGGAAAACATTTATTTTTATCTATGCAGTCCCAGTCCCATCTTACTGGTGAGGAGACTTTCTTTAGTGAATCAATCAATAAACCAACCAATCCACAAACATTATTATGTTATGTGTCAGGTACAGGGGATCCAAAGACAAACATGAAACACGCTCTGCTCAAAGGCAGTTTATGTACTCTCAGAGAAGTCAACATGTGTATATAAGTGCATTGAAAAATAAACAATGTACCAAATTAGTAGAGAGAAGCATTGAAACCTGGAAGGAACAAAATGCTTCACATCTAAGGAGCACAGGAGCTAGGGTTGAAAGAAACAAGGTCTTCTTAGGCTTCACAGGAAAGCAACAGCAGAGAGCTGTGTCTATGACCAGAATATTGTGGTGTCTTTGACATTTAATATCCTGGAACTGGAGGTAAGTAATTCAACAGACCTAAATTTAACAACCAACACTCCTTAGTACTGAAATGGTGACCCATGCTGGTCAAACCATCAACTTTACATGGGCACTCCATATATGCTGATTTCCCAACAGGGCCTATCTAAAAAGGAAAATGTTAAGCTTATAAGCTTGGATATTTAGATGAGTATCAAGGCCTCTCTAATGTGTCTGCTTCAATGAAATCATGTTTTTTAAAAAAAACTTGAGGAAGTTGGCAGGAACTTTTAGGGAGACTTTAAAAGCAATCTGATGACTTTAAAGGTTTGCAGTTTCTTAGTAAAAAGAATATATGAAAGGACTGAACAATTGTACAGATAAAGTTAAAAATATTTCAGAAGCAAAGTGATTACAGAGTGATAGCCAAACTGATTATGAGATTGCTAAGGGTGAGAATAAAAGGAGGTAGCATTCACCAGGGATAGGATTTTGTTTGAAGCAGGCTGATACTGTGGAGAAAGACCTGGGTTTAAAACCTAACCAAATTTATAATAGCTTCATGATTGTGAACAATGATTAGACCTCTTATTAGAGTAATATGTGGGAAAACATAGAAATAGTAACCAGATTTATAAT
This sequence comes from Antechinus flavipes, assembly GCF_016432865.1. Taxonomy (NCBI): domain Eukaryota; kingdom Metazoa; phylum Chordata; class Mammalia; order Dasyuromorphia; family Dasyuridae; genus Antechinus; species Antechinus flavipes. The sequence goes on along the minus strand of NC_067398.1, from coordinate 122,245,134 downwards.
AGCTTCATGATTATGAACAAATGATTAGACCTCTTATTAGAGTAATATATGGGAAAACATATAGAAACAGTAACCAGATTTATAATAGCTTCATGATTATGAACAAATAATTAGACCTCTTATTAGAGTAATATATGGGAAAACATATAGAAACAATAACCAGATTTATAATAGCTTCATGATTGTGAACAAATGATTAGACCTCTTATTAGAGTAATATGTGGGAAAACATAGAAATAGTAACCAGATTTATAATAGCTTCATGATTATGAACAAATGATTAGACCTCTTATTAGAGTAATATATGGGAAAACATATAGAAACAGTAACCAGATTTATAATAGCTTCATGATTATGAACAAATGATTAGACCTCTTATTAGAGTAATATACGGGAAAACATATAGAAACAGTAACAACTGTTGATAGGTCTTATAGGAGAATACATTGAAATAGAATCTCTCTAGGCCTAGGCAACTTTCTAAGACTAAATTGCTAATTTGTATCAGTGAAGGAAGTTTTTCTACTGGGAGTTCCTATACCAAGGGATCAAAAACAAAGCAAACCAAAAAGTGGAGGGAATAGAATGTTGGAATCCTTACTAACTGCTAACTAATTAGAGTTGATCTAATCTTACAAGAAGATTTTGGCTAGAACCTGAAACAAGGTACTAAGTAGAACTAATTAATACAAGGCTTGTGTTCACACCTTTACTCATTGGAGTTCACAAGTATGCCAGCTTCACAAAGTAAACTTTCTAACTTCAAGGGAGTTCACACCTCCCTTAAAGCTCTTTGGGCCAGAGAGCACTCTGGGAGAAAACCCATAATCCCATTCTCTCAGAAGACTCAGATATAAGGACAGTGAAGAGAGAGCTATTCCATAATATATTCCACTTGGCTGGCTGGTCGTGGAAGAGAGTTCAGCTGGATTGGAGAAGAGCACTCTGGTGCAGACACAGAGCACTTTGAGAGATTTCAGCGGAATTACGCCAGAAGCCCTCTCTCTGAGGCAAGACAGAATATTTTCCATTTGGCTGGCTGGTGGCAGAAGAAGAGTTTTCACAAGATAAAGCTACGAGTGGAGAGTTCAGTGGACAACCAGATTCATCTTCATCTCACACTACTGTAGCTGGTGGCTGGGCTCCTGCACGCCCCCCACTGAGACCAAGCTGGTCTGAAAGACTCACCAGAAAGCTAGCCGAGCTCCAAGAGAAGGAAACAAGAGATTCATTCCATCTCTGTGCTGGTTGGAGGCTGAAGAAAGCAGAGGCAGAGGCTAACGGACAGAACCTTTGGATTTGGAGATATTCGGAGGGCCCTAAACTAAACTGGCTGTGTTTTGAGAAGAACAAGAACTCCAACATTTGAATTCATAACAATAGAAAGAAACAGACATTTTGCCAAATTGGTCACATTGTCAAATCTGTACCTTCTTAGGTGGTGTGATGAACAAAGGACTGGGCTTTGAATTAGGAAGATTCATCCTCATGAGTTCAGATCAGGGTTCAGCTGTTTACTAGCTGGGTGACTGCAGTCAAGTCCCTTAACACTGTTTGCCTTAGTTTCCTTATCTGTAAACAAACTAGAGAAGCAAATGGCAAACTACTCTAATATCTTTGCCAAAAAAACCCCAAATGGGGTCATGAAAAGTCAGACACTACCGAAGAACAACAATGACAACAGAATGCCTCTTCCACTGGGTTGAAACCAACAAACTAAGCCAACAATTTATGATCAAAGTGATCCTCTCTATTCTCCTCTGTTCAAGTTGTACAGTAAAGAATTTTACTGAATGAAAGAGTTTGTGTTTTGAGTGTTCCCACCCCCACCCACAACTCCAACACATACCCAGTTCTATTTTTTTTTAAAATTTAAAGCTGATGATTTGTGTCCTTACTCTATTAGTTACAAATTATCATCCTGTAACAGTGTTCGGTAAATGTCAAATTCTGGACAGGGGGAAGAAAAGTTTCTGAATTATTCATCTAAATGTGCCCTGCATACAAAAGGGCTCCAGTGCAGACTTTTTAGAGTTAGGTTCCAAGGGCCAAATGTTGGCCCTCATCATCTTTGGGACAAAAGCAAGCATACATTACTCCAGCAAAAGACCCTTGCATAGCCCCCATCAGGCAGACCATTCATATCAAGACCATGGAATTTTCCTGTCATGTAAAGCCATGTTGGGGTCAAGATGCAGAGATACTAGCAAAGTAACATATAGGGCCTTTTGGATGTGCCACCCTTCATTCATTATTAAGGGAAATTGAACAATCTCTTATAGATTTTAATAGGATATAAAAATCAAGTCAGATTAGCTCCACTCCATCTAGTTCCTTCATCATTCTCCAAAAGAATAATCAATCAACAAATTCTTATTTATTAAATATACATTTGGTGCTAGGCAAGATAGTCCACAGCAGCCCAAATAGAGTTCCTTAACAAACCATGTATTCTTTATGCCCAGGATGTGTTGATGCCAGCTCAAACTGGTCAATGCACACCTCTGATATTGGAAAATAGATTTCATTGATAACTGATACCTGTACTTGGTTTTGAAAGAACAGAGGGATTTCAACAAGTCAAGACTTGGAAACAAGTCACATCTTTTTCTATAAACTCATCACCCTCAACTTTGCATTTTATTTATTAGTTTTTTGTCTCCATTTAGATAACCTCCTTGAAGGCAGGCACTGTATTTTATCTGTCTTTATATTCCTATCAGTCCCTTGCATATACTGGTTACTCAACTATATGAGGGAAATTGGCAAGAAATTAGAAAGATATATAATAGTCCTGCCCTCAAGAAGCTTTCAGTCTTGTTGGAGTGATAAAATAAACACTCATAAAAATAACTAGCACTATAATATAATATATTTTAAATTTCCAAGTCATTAATATAGACAATAAGTGTTAATGGAGGGAGTCTGTAGAACTTGAAGTGGGCTTTGGAGGATGAGGAGCATTCCAATAGGCAAAGGCAATGGAAGGGCATTCCAAGAGAGGGGTTATTTCCTGGCAGAAACAAGACCTAAGGAATAGCAGTATACAGGTAAGCCAGTTTGACTGAAATGAGATTTGTGTTGAAACAAGCTTTAAAAGGCATCATATTCCAGAAGACTGGTGGAAGTGGCAGATGATCCTCTCCATTTTTACAGGGAAGGAAACTGAGGTTCAAAGGGATGAAAAAAGATGTAAACAAATCTAGATTCAGATACCTTTACTTCTAATCCTCAACTTGTTTTTGAGCATGCCTCCAACATGGTAGTTGTCATTTAATTCAGTGTGCTTGTCATCCTGATTTCATGAAATTAAAACCACCTGATCTCAGTTATTAGTTGCAGAATTAAAGATATTGAAGGGGGAAAGTGCCTTTATTTCTTCAAAACACTGAACAGAAACAGTGATAACTATGACAATGCTAAGATATTCTAAAAGAAAGATGAACCCAAAAGAAGTTTTCCCCATATTCATTATGTTGGGGTCAAATTATGTGGGGCCTTAAATAGCAGAATAAGATGTACTTATCACAGATACAAATGAGAGGCACTGAAAGGTTCTGATGAGGGGAATCATCTATTGGAATTGGTATTTTAGGAAGATTAATTTAGAGGCATCTAAAAAAAGGGAATTGGACTGGGTGATTTTGGAATCAAAGAGTCTAGTATTACACTACTACAAATGCATAGGAATCAAACTCTCCTTCTTAGCTACTGAAGTTCTCATCTCAAAGCCAAGTAATAAAGTGAATTAACCACAATTGCTGTAATCTGCAATGCCTCTGCCTAGATGAGAAGAAAGATTAGCAAAGTTACCCTTCAAATTCTACTACTCTGGTCATCTAAACAATATGCAGGCACAAAAATAGATTAAATACCTACGTCAATCCCTGTGCTAAATACAAAAGTTTGTGGGTTTTTAGAATTACCTTTTTTTTTAAAAGCTTTCATTTTAATAAACAAGGAAGTCAAGAAGGAAATGAATAACGTGTTTACCTAGCAAAGAAAGTATTTACATTGCAATGAAAGTAAAGGAACCATTGGACCCTTCTACACTTTATCAAGTAGAGGATCGTAAAGGGCAGGAAATTTGAAGAAATATACTTAAGACTCAGTATGATTGATTTAAACAAGGTGTTAACTTAAGACAATGGTTATCTAGTTTTACATGTACTTAATACTTAATATAGTTCTACAAGATTGACATCTACGATGATGTAATTATAATAAAGTATATAAATGCTAACAAGGACTGGACAAGAGACGTTCCATCTCCCACCATCATGGTGGCTGGCCTCTCCTTCTTCATTTCTCCATTGACACCAAGATCCATCTGAAGGTCTCCAGAAAGCTAGCCCAGGCTCCAGGCAAGGAGACAATAAAGACTTTTGAACTTTATCCCTGGCTATTCTTGTGGTGATTACTCTGCTGAAACGAAGGCTGGTCCCAAGACTTCCAGAAAGCTAACCAGAAAAGAACAGAAATGCACACAGTTTCCCCAAAAGTCAAATATCTAGGTGAGAAATGGTGGCCAGACTCAAGGCCAAGAAAAAACAGGACACATTTGATGAACTTGAAACCTCTACTTACTATTGCCAGAACTCCAAAAGAAGTTGTCTATATCCAGAACCTTTAAAGAGCAATCATTATGCTAGAAAACATCATAGTAATACAGAATGATAAACATTCCAAATCAGGCAAATTTGAGTGTCTTTATTTGGAGTAGCAAATGATGCCATTTTGGATTTTCTCAATGGGGGAAGCCTGCAGAAAGTGATGGCAAATAGTAATTCCACTTGAAATTTTCACTTTTTTTAGTATGCTGCACACCTTGCTTTGTTGAACACTGAAAAAATATCTCACAATCATCGAACAGGAGATTTGGAAAGGACTAGAATAGGAATATAGGGCAATCCATACCTGAAAGATATCTCTGGTTTAATATCACTGACAAGCCTCTAACTAAAGATTTTTTTTATATGAAGAGAACCTAACAGTTCTTCGAGCAACTCATTATATTTATGAATAGTGTAGTTCTAAAGTTTAGAAAAGTTATTTTTATTTGTTTGTTTTACTTCCAACTATAATCTATAACTTGCTTCTTTGTAACTTCCATTCAGATTTTTGTTGTTGTTGTTCATCTCTCTGAGGGCAGTCAAGATAAGCCTACTATCTCTTCCACAGGATGGTCTTTTAAATACTTGAAAACAACTGTCTCATCCTCTCAAAATCTTCTCTTCTCTAGCTAAACACATTTAAAATTACCATAATGTAATCCAATAGCTTCAAACAATACACTTTACAAAATTTCTACTTGAGCCTATTTCCCTGCCCATATTTTATACCACTCAGACCATCATGATGAGAAGTAGCTTCATGGTTGGCTCCTACAAGGGGACCAGAGTATATCCGTGACTTATAGCCACTAGGATTTTCATGACAGCCATTTCCAAAGTATTATTTTGTTGGTATAGAAAGACTCTAAATCAACCCTCAAGTATTTCTCCTTGCTCTATTACTCTTTCTAAAGACACATTAATTTGTATGAAATGCTCAAATTCTACATATGTATTTGACAGTAGGCTTTCACCAGTTGGGTATTTTGACACAGAAATACACACACGCTATTAACTACTGCCTACATTTTCTTTAATAAAATCCACTGATCTGTATAGATCATATTTTTCAGGCATTATTCATATAGCCCGATGATACAGTGGGAATGAGTTCAAATCCTGTTCCCAATAGGATATGGGCAAGCAATCCTCTATAACTTTGCACAAGTCACTTTGCTGCTCTTCAGCTCTGTTTTTCTTGTCTGTAAAATGGGCATCTACCACAAACAGGGTTATTTTGAAGATGAAAAGAAATAATACCTATAAAGTACTTTGCAAACCTTAAAATGCTACATAGTTGCTATTATTATTTAATTCTTACAAATGCAGTCAATTTTCAAAATCCATGCCAATGGAAATAAGCAGAGTTCCAAATTAGTATCTTTAAAATACTTTATTTCTGACTTTGAAATACATTCTTAGACTTTTATTTATTTTAAAGATTTATGTTTCTTCCTTAGGCTCATAGCAAAATTAATTTGTATTTCCTGAACATTTATCAAATGGAAATAAGAAAAGGTAGCCTGGAAACCTCATGATTAATGGGGGAAAGGGTCTGGCACAATATTAAATATTTGTTAAATATAACCCCCAAAGCAGAAAGTCTTCACTTTTGAACGCATCAAGTGTTGGAATCTTTACAAACTGCTAACTCATTAGAGTTGATAGATTATTGATCTGATCTTACAAAAGATATTTTGGGCCAGAACCTGAAACAAGGTACTAAGTAGAACTAATTGATACAATGCTTGTGTTTGCACCTTTACTCATTGGAGCTCACACGTTTCGGAAATTTCAGGGTTTAGTATGAGATATCTGAATTCACACCTCCCTTGAAGCTCTTAGGGCTAGAGAGCACTATGGGAGAAAATCCATAATCCCATTCTCTCAGAAGAATCATATATAAGCCAGTGAAGAGTGATTCATTCCAAGGAATATTTTCCACTTGGCTGGCTGGTGGCGGAAGAAGAGTTTTCAGAGGAAGAAGCTATGAATCGACAGTTCAGTGAAGATTGAGAAGGCTCTTTCAGAGCAAGACAGATTCAACTTGGTGCTGGCTCTGTAGGCTGAAGAAAGCAGAGGCAGAGGCTGAAGGACAAAACCTTTGGATTTGGAGACATTCAGAGGGAGCTCTTGGAACCAAGCAGAGAGGTAGGCCTCTAGGACTCTAAGCTAACCGGGCTATATTGGAGGCAATAAAAGATCTGAACTTTTATCACCTGGCTGCATTTTGGGGTAATTATTGATCTGAACTGATACTAAGGCTGCCTCCAAGAAAACCGCCTCCAAGAAAACCTCCCCGGAGAAACCTACCCTCTCCCCCAGAGAGAACTATTCTACTTATTTTAAAAGAAGAAGATCACCACAATCAAGACTAACTTCCAGAAGAGTGAAGAAATTGTCAAACCATGACCTTGTACAAGGAACAATCCCCTTTATAACAGGGTTTTGTTTGGAGGGGCTTAGTTTGGACCTTTCATCATTTCAAGGAAATATATAGTAAAGAAACTCCTTGCAAATCTATTCAGCTACTACTTTGCAACTCTTAGTGTTTCCTGGAGCATTTAGTCAAGATCATGTAGCCAATATGTATCATAGTTAGAACATGAACCTAGGGCTTTCTTACTCAGAGAACATCTCTCTAGTACCTTAACATTGTTTCCCATAACAGAAACTAAAATGCAGAAAATATGGTACTGTCACCCTGGAAAGTCTGTTATAAGAAGGAAGGGCACCACTGTTACTGAACCTTAGCATTTAAAATCATCAACCAGAATTAAATCTCAATTCTATAAAACCAACTTGTTTTTAAAAATATTTTAAATAGGATTTTATTAACTGTCCCCAGGGCTCACATTGATTGGGAAATACAATTTCTTTGGTTAAATTATTTCAATATGGAAAAAATGCAAAGATCTAATACCAGTGATTCACAGGGTGACTTTCTCATATTTCTACCAGTGAATGTGACTGAGAAGTCTACAAGACATTAAATTTTGATGATACCTTGATGAATATGAGGAAAAGGATAAGATGAGAAGAGGCCTAAAAACAGAAGAAAAAATAACAGGAGGATAAAAGATTGCTTATTATATGTGGATGCTAAGTTAATTTTTACATTCATCTAAGAGTTTGATGAAGTTTTAAAAAAATAACCTAGAATTCTTTCCATAAGCTTTAAGAGCTATGACTCCAACCTCATTAATGAGTAAACTGAGGCCTAAAAGATTTGAATAGTTTTCATAAGGTCCTACAGTTAGAAACAGAACCAAAGCTACTATGAGGTCACATAATTCCATGCAGTCTTCTTTTCACTGCCTTAGTAAAAAGTACTATATTCCCTTAGAGAATTTTTATTTTGACAGTGGGAAAATCCTTTTTAGATACTGATGAAAGCATAAGTTACAAACCCAGTTAAAAAAAAATTGTGATCCATCACTGATGTTGAAAACCAAAGCTATACAAACATGGTTCTAATGTATAATTTTGGAAATACATGACTTTGCAAATAATTTAGGCTCTTCTACTTATAATCAGAGCAGGCTCACTTCCGTTTGCATTAAACTTAGTTTTGTTATGGTATCCCATTACCATCATTATCATCAATTAATAGCCTTCCTTTGCACTGAGCTCATCTGTCTTCACTAGGAATTCTGCACTTGGAATGATGGGAGTAACACGATTCCCCAACTATGATGTTAGGAACAGTTGATAGCACCTTGGCAAACCAACTGACTAGGCCCACTCCTTGGAGGAGGTATCGGATGTACCTGTGCTGGTTGCTCCATCCTTTGATTATTTTCACTGAAAGACCAAGGAGCTCTAGTCCTGTTGTATGTCTTATCTTAGCACAGAATCATAGAATCTTGGAGCAAGAGATTTAAGAGATGATCTAGATTAATTCTCTTGTTTGACAGATGAGGGAACTGAGATGTATGGTTTTAAGGACTTACCAAAAGATGTATAGATAGATAGCTTCTTCTGAATTTCAGCCTAATATGCCTTCCTTGTTACCATTCTGATTAAGAAAAAGTATTTGTGGAGTTTTGTAACATACCCTGTGCCAGGCTGGAGTGGGAGGAGTTAGGTGGATCAGTGGATCAGAGAAAGTCCAAAGAGAGGGATTCTGCTCTCAAGGAGTTTAGAATTGAGATGGGGAAGAAAGATCAGCATAGCAAATGGTTAGTGACAGGGCAAATTGTTTTGCTTCTGGAGTCAAAGGACACAAATTAATTTTCTGCCACTTATTACCTTGTGATCATGAGGAATGTCATTTTCTTTGTCTAGGTCTTAATTTCTTGATCTGTTAAATGGAAAGATTGCACTAGATGACCTATAAGTTCTTCAGTTTTAAATCTATGATCCAGTGATTAGAGGAAAATGGACAAACTGATATAAAGACAATTAAACAGCGTGGCCCACTCTGTTGACAGTGTTAGTGTCATTTCAACTTAAAACCAATCTCTTTTTTTTCTAAATCCCTGTTTGTTGTTGTTATTGTTGAGTTGTTTCAGCCATGTTCAATCCTTCTAGTCTCCATTTGGTGTTTTCTTGACAAAGATATAGGAGTGGTTTATCATTTTCTTCTCCAATTCATTTTACATATAAGGAAACTGAGCCAAACACAATTACTTGATTTACCTAGGCACAAAGCAAGTAAGTATCTGTATTTGAACTCAAGTCCTTCTGACTCCAGGACTGGCACATTATCTACTGTACCACTTAGCTACCCCTAGATGGTTCAGTGAATAGAGCACTGGTTTTAGAGCCAAGAAGACTCATTTTTATAAGATCCTCAATCATTTACTTGCTTTGTGATACTGGACAAGTCACTTAAATGAGTCTGCCTGTTTCTCATCTGTAAAATGAGCTGGGAAAGAAAATGATAAATCACTCTAATATCTTTGCCAAGGAAACCCCAAAATGGAGTCACAAAGAATCAAATCTGCTTGAAATCTCTATAGTGATTTTGAGACATTCTGTATAATTCCAGACTCTACAAACCCCTATGGAGATTTAGTGAAGGGAAGATCAGTGTGAGCTAGAATAGTTGGAGAAGGCTTTTTGTAAGATATAAATTAAGATTTAATGTCATTAAAAACAATAACTAATAATTAGTCCTTTAAGGTTTATAAAGTTCTTTAACTGTTTTCTCTTTTGATCTTCATTTGTCAGTTAGGGATTGTGATTATTATCCCCACTTTATAGATAAGAAAACTGAGGTTGAAAGAAGTGAAATGACTTACCCACTGTCACATAGAGTCTGAAGAAGGATGCAAACTCAAGATTTCCTGACTTCAAGTACAAAGATCTTTTCACTGAATTACTTCTCTAATATTTCTTTTTAAGATACAGGTTTAACCAAGTACTCTACATTTTGGTTTCAGTAATTTGGATCCTTAAAAGAATCTATGATTATCAATATGGATATTCCCTCTAATCATACAGATTGTAACTCATCCAATTTTTTTAGCTTTGGTTTGCTAATTAATCTTTAGCTTTTTAGCTTTGGTTTACTTATAAGAAAAACTCCCTGGTTTTTCATCTTTACATAGAATTGGTCTGCAAATCCTTTACTTCTCTCATTTTCTAATAGATTTAATTTCAACATGAACTGAAGCCAAACTATATAGGATTTCACCATCCTAGAAAAGTGGGGTACAGTGGAAGGATTCCTATAGTTGAGCCCCAGATTACAAATCCTTCCTCATTCTTTTATCTGTGCCCCCTTAATCAAGTTACTTCAGATCACTGTGACTTAGTTTCCTCATTTATAAAATAAGAAAGTTAGACTATATGATTGCTGAGGTTCTTTCCAGCTGGAAATCTATGACTCTGTTTTTAATAGACTAGACAAGACTGAAGGAGTACCAGCATGCCCATGAGAACACTAAAAATTAGTTCTTCCAAAACTAAGTGAAATATCTTACTTATCAAACTTTAAGAAAAGAAATTCATGACTAAGTCCTGTTTGACATGGAAGGGAGAAGGATGGCATCTGGATCCAATTAACTTTGCACAAAAGACCTCCAGCAAGATTTTGGCCTCTGAAGTGCTAAGTGTTACCTGTATTACCCAGATTATTTAATTTTTCTGAAATCTTACTCTTTGGCCCTGTTCAGACTCAGCACCCTGATCCTGGAAGCTCCTACCTCTCTAGATTCACAGCCTTGAAAATCTAAAACACATGCCATGGAAATTCTGCATTGAACTTGACAAGAAATATCCTGTTTATTCAAAATTACTCGTCATTTCCAATGATCCCCCTTGTCTACAGTGAGTGAAGCATATTCAAAGCTTGTGAAGTTTAGATGTTGTTTACCCAAGCAGCTCACTGGAATGTCAGGCCAAGCAAGAAAAATGTTGAAGCTCCCTACTCCTGTAACTGTACACTGCCCTTGCTCACAGGCTGGAACCAGCTACTGCTATTCAATATTACCACAGGGCCTAGGGAAAGTTCTTAAATAACCCTACTTTGCTATAGGAGGGCACAGTTAGTAGAGGAGGCAGAAAAGGAAAATGGGTGGTTTGCACATTCCCAAGAATGCTAATTGGGTCATTTACAAAGGTGGGTCATTTTCAAGGACGTGAGACATTCCTCCATTAGAAACAAAGAGATTGGGAATTTGGAGTCCAGGATGAAATCAAGCAACTGTCTGGAAAATATAGAGAAGAAAATAACCTTTGTCTCTTAGAGAGGGTCAGATTCATTTTTTTTGTGCCTACCCAGGAAAATGTGGTTTCCACTTTAAGACTTCCACACATCGGTTGCTCCATTAAGGCTGATTATTTCAGAAATCTTGAAGCAACAACGTTTGTTGTTTCTGAACTATAATAAGTTGGGCTGACTCCTGTCAGGTAAGAAAGAGCTTGGCTGATTTTCTTCTATCTTGAATTTATTTCCTGCCAGCTTGGTGGAGCGCCTACATAATGAAGCCTTCATTCTGAACTGATTATCTATGTTGGGTGTGCTGTGAAAAAGAACATGAAACCAAGGAAATCAAAATTCAATGCAGGTGCTGCAGCAGCTTCTAGGAATGATCCCTGATCCCAAGTGTCTGCCATGGGATGAGAAATTGAATTAGGCAGTTTCCTGGAAGAGACAGGTGACTTGTTCCATTACACTAGTTGATAGTTTATTGTCCTGTTTGCCTGATGAACTATTCATGGTATCCTTCCTCCTTTAGGCTTTACTCAGTTAAAACCTTATTATGCATCATGTGATCAGCCTTCATGAAGATAACATGACTTGATTCCCTTTGTATGAGGGAAGATAATTCTTACTGAAATTGATTATATCAGTAACCAGGCTCTAAGTAGATGCTGAGTTTGGAATATTGATCACCTACTTCTAAGGGCTTATGTTAGCAAAGTGGTTTGTTTTTTTTTTTTTCCTCAATCATTTAATTATATATTCCTCACAATATTTGAAATTGCATTTGTCTGCAAAGAAAAGAGATGATGACCAAGTTTCTACTGTGTGACTTCTAGGACAGCTATTACCTGTTAAGTTAGGTAGAATTAGCTAGTTGAATTCAGTTTGGGATCTAAAAGGTTCAGAGAGATAAAGTGACATATCCAAGGTCACACAACTAGTATGCATCAGAACTTTGTGACACCAAGTCAATCATTCTGTCCACCATGTCCCCTTTTCTAAAGCAAATTATAGAAAGGCAATAGCTGATAGAGGGGGAAAAAAAGGATATTGACCAAGACAGGAAGGGAGCCCCTTCTATGAGGCTGATAGAACTTAAATTGTGGACAAGATGGACCCTCCTAAAAATACTGAAAATTTACTCGATGTCACACATCAGTCAATGAAGTAAAATAAAGTGTTAGTTGAATCTCAGGAGTGCTCAATCAGTGGTGTTTTTTGTTATGGAGAATTCAAAGAAGTAGCAGGCAAGGTCTCTAACATATATAATCAGCACAGGAGGGAAGAAAAGAAAAACCAAAATTTCTTTAGTGGCTTTTCCTTCCATAAGGAGTATGCTTGTGTCTGGGCAAAAATGGGCTTGTCTTGTTTAGGAGTTTTCTCACCCTAGGCAACATGTTCTTTGGAGCTCAAAGTAATCCAACAGAAGCTTGTGTCCTTGGATTTAAATTTGTTATTTGAACTCAAAGTTTTAATCTGACTTAAGATCAGAAAGTCTGCTTTATTCCACATTTAATTTTTTGCTCATTTTACTGTCAGAATTTATTTAGATTTCACCCTTTCTGTAATCTCTCAAGAGCTCTCAAGGTTTAAACCTCTCCCAATTTTCAACCACAAAACACTTTTGCCTCTTCCATGCAAATGAATGGAGAGAGAAAAAATCAAGGAACTGCTAGATTTAGGAGATAAGGCCATTTTCATTATCGAGGCACTCTCATATGTGTATGGCAGACAAAACCTTTACACATATTGAAACCTTCCCTTTATCCTAAAAATTCCTGCCTTGTGTAATGGGGAGTCAAGACATAAAGTGAGCTAGAGAACTCTAAACTACTAGGATTTATGCTTTCTTTCAAGCAGCTTCTGGATTTCCACTTTTGCCCTGAAGTCATTTCTAAATGATAGAAAGAAAAGTTAAAAAAAAATTCTCCTGGACTAACTCTTTTGAAAGATCAATAGAGCATAAACATTTTAATACTTATAAGATCAGTTTCTCATTTATATAGACACTAAACTTCAGCCTTGAAATGGATTTGGGAGATTATCTAATCTGACTCACAACTGAACAATCTCCCTACAATTTACCAAGTAAATGGTCATCCTGTCTTTGCTTGAAGACTGCAAGTAAGAGGATATGAAATACCTTTGAAGACCACCTATTCTATTTTTCATTCATCTGAAAATCTCTCTTGAATGTAGAACAATACCCCACACAGAATAGGTGTACCATACAATGGTTATTGAATTGAATTGTCCAACTGAATTTAATACATTCTATAACTCTCCCATTGAACACTGAATAATATTAAATATAAATTATCACTGGGCTTATATGTAAATATAATAAGATATAATGTAATAAGAATGTGATAATGTAATGTAATAAAAATATGAAGATATTTCAAAAAGAAAGGAATAGGGAAATGATAAAATGTGAATTGATATTTAATTTAAAATGGAATGTTATAGAATGGCACACTGTATGAATATGGTGCCATCCAGAAGAAAGTGCCATAGAGAAATAAATATTCCAGTCTATTTGGCAGATCTATTCTCTATAATGGAGAAGGGTGACTCACCAAACTCACTTAGGTCAATGGAAATATCCCTGGAGACCATCCAAATTATTTTCATCTGAGTCTCTGTTCACCAAACAAGTTTATGGTCTTAACTAGATTTTTCAAGTAGGTTTCCATTTCGTAAAGAGAATATGCTAGCTGGCCAACATGAAAATCCAGTTCATACAGATCTGTTTCTTTTGTATACTATTACTCTGGCTTTCATTGAGGTCTTATTTATGATAAACAGAGAAATTAGCTCCTACTGTGAGTAGGTTTGTCTACCTATGAAGGCTGACCATACATAACAAGTTTCCTTCCTTGCTGGTTTCTAAGACTCCGAGTTTTTAAGACTCATATTTCAAGAAGATCCTCTTATAGTAAATGACCAAACTAGAATCCCAGGAGATTATCAATGTTGGTAAATGAAGAATTAGAATTAGAATAAAATATTAAAATAAAATTAGAATTCATAGGGCTTCAAAAAAATGCATTAGAAATTCATATAACTACAAAGAATTCAAGTCCATATTATCACAAGGATATTTATCACAGATTTAAAATTGAAAAGGGTTTTAGAGGCCATCTAACCTAACCCTCTCATTTCACAGATAAGGAAACTGAGAAGCAAGGACATTAAATTAATTTGTCAGAGACATAAAAGTAGGAAGTGTAAGGGCAGCTGGGTGGCACAATGAGTAGAGTGCTGAGCTTGAAATCAGAAAACCTCATCTCCCTGAGTTTACATCTGGCTTCAGACATTTGCTGGCTGTGTGACACTGGTGAACTTACTTATTCCTGTTTGCCTCAGTTTCCTCATCTGTAAAATGATTTGGAGAAGAAAATGACAAACCACTCCAGTAATCTTGCCAAGAAAACCCCAAATGAGAACAGGAAGAGTTGGACATTACTGAAATGACTGGACAACAATAACATAAAAGTAGTACAACAATAATTGGAAAAGTAAAGCATGAACTTGGATCTTAGGGATCTAAAATTCAACATTTTTTCCCCTGGACTAGGATGTTTTTCCTCTGTCTTGTCCAATAAAAATATTAATAATTATTAAAAGAATTATAGACATCTGGCACTTAAAGTTTTTTGCATAGATTATGTAGGTACTTAAAGATTGTTAAATGAATGAATAAAAGCTCTTTAAAAGTAAAGAATAAACTAAGTTTTAACAAACAGGGATGCTGTTGGTTGCTTTATATTTACAGGGTATTTGAATAGACCCTCTTATTTTATCCTTACAGCTCTGTAAAATAGATTGAGTATTATTAACTTCTTGTAGATTTCTCAAAGTCATGTACCTTATAATTGGAACTCAAATCTCAGTCATCCCACTCTTTAAAGGACCTTCCATCCTGCCATGCAGTCTCTATAATAGGGAATGTACTGGAAATACAGCTAATATTTTTCTTTTCCTTAGGGTAAAAAGTCTCTCTTCTCTTTCATATAATCTTCCTAAAGTAGCAATATCACAAAGTGGATGGTGGGGGACCTATGGTTTTTCCAGGGAGGCATTAGTAGTACTTATATCTATTCTTCATCCACTCTTCTTCACTCATCCCTGATCTCCAGCCTGGGTACCATAATTAAATTGAGGAATGGGGTTAGAAGCTTTGGCTTTCACTCTAACTTCTGTCGCTCTCTAAATCTGAAAAAAATCACATAATCTCTCTGAATATTTTATTCATCTATAAGGTGAATATTTCACTGGGATTTCATGGGGTTGATGGAAAGAAGAAAGGAGCTAATGTTTATAATCTATTTTTCGCCAACTTACATATGAAATATAACTTAATATGATTATTCTCATAGAATTCATTAAGATTGAATCCTAGCATCCTTTGAGGACTTTGCTATTTATAGAACCTTGTCAGAGCTCAGTTAGAGAGTAAAAGGAAAAGAAGAGGCAAGGGATAAATTCTGGGAGCAATGGAGAATTCTTATCCCTTTGTCCTTCAAACAAGAAAAGATGCATACACATGTGAATATTATATGTAAAAACATATAGAACATGCATATATATCATGCCACTGGACTTGGAATACACCCAACTTTCCCCAGCTGCAGTAATTAAGCACAAGTCTCCAAGCAGTCACTTATGGTGGCCATGAAATATGATCAGAGAGGAGTCAAATTCCTTACCTGTTAGATGTTGAAATTGAAATCTTCAAGAAACAAATGGATTTTATCCCCTCATTGCCCATTCAAAAAACAGATCATTTCAAAGCAGCACACTTTTACATTGTCTGTGTAGGTTCATAAACCAATGTCAAACCTAAGTTAAACTGGTGTCTTTCAGGGCTCTGTATATCCCATGGAAAAAACAATAAAATTCAATTTAACTGCTGGTGACATTTCTTAAATGTTTCAGCATTTTCTAGTAAAACAGACAAAGTTGCACACTAAAAACACTTGGTTTCTTGAATTAATTAGAAAGACATTGAAAAGAATAAACCTAATTTGAAGGATGTAATGAGTTCTCATAACTAGAGACAGAATTAAAGAATTTCAAAATTGGAAGGAATCTAATTCAACTTTTGATTTTACCTATATAGAAAAATTTTGGTGAGAAACTCCTACCAATACAAGTCCTCACTTTCACTGTAATTTACAAACATAGAGAATGGCCTAAGCACTTCAGTCCCTTAAATTCTTTAGGAGTTTTATCCAAGGTTACCCGACAGATAGGTGTTAAAGGCAGGACTTGAACCCATTTTTTCTCATTGAGGCAAGCCCTCTATCCATGATGCAACTCTGACTATCCAACTGATGTGTAAACAAAAATCCTCTTGACAATAGTCAAACAAGTGTACCTTCCAACCTTCAACTAAAACCTCAACTGAAAAAAAAAAACCATTATCCCCAATACCAGCCCCTGCAGGAAGCCCATTCCAGTTTTGACTAGCTCTAATAGTTAAGAGTTTTTACTTTATATTAATTCTAATTATGACTTCTACTTGTTACTTCTAGCTCTTCTTTCTGGGATCAGCTAGAAGAAATCTCATCTTTTCCCTCCAAGACTTTATGGAAAATACTCAAAGCCAGCAATCACACACCCATCTCCAGTCCTCTGTTTTCCACATTAAATTTAACCTATTTCCTCAAAATTATCTTATATGAAGAGCACCTAACTCTACTAACTACCTTTTCTGGACATTTGTTTTTCAATGTCTTTTCTGATGATGGTCTCAAGAATTGAGCATGGTATGTACTCCATTTATGATTGAGGACTTACTTTGTTTTGACTTTTCTGGTCCTAAATACTTTTTTGTGAGAGACCAGACCTATTATTTCATTGATAAAAAGATCTTCCAATGAGGTATCACCCTTTGCCAAAGCTTATCAGTGTCTGATCTATAGCCCCTACTCTCAGATAGTTGCCAGGGGCACTGGACGTTTACGTCCTAGACAATATGTCTTTTTTCATTTAACCATTCTCTTTCATGGCTGCAAAATCACACCATTGCCTCATACTGGTTTCACAGTTCACTGTTAACCTTATCAGTTTATTTCTATAACAAAGAAAGAGACAGAGAGACAAAGACAGAGAAACACAAAAAGACAGAGACAAAGAGAAACAGAGAAGTAGTTAAATTCAAATCTACTTAACAAGTATATATTGTACACGCAATTCCTTACTAAACAGAGTTGGGAAGAGAACTATAAAAGGAATAGTAGATATAGTCCCCTGTTCTTAGTAACAAAAGACAACTTAGGATTAGCACCAAAGAAATGGTAAGGAAAGAAAGATAGAAAGAAGAGCTTGATGTGGACTACAAGAATCCAGGACAGCTCCCTGAAGGAATGGGACTTGAATTAGACCTTGAAAGAAAAGCAGGATTATGTTTTAGATTTGCCTGGCTAGAGTCCCAAAGGAGTCTTGTAAAGCTGTGGCCAAATTGCTGTTAATCCTCACAGTGTACAGGATGAGCTCTTAGCTCCCCTTTGCTCGTGTGCAGTGCTATCTTTTAGATACCCAAAAATATGAGAATAAGGGTCATCCTATTACCAGTCACAAGGATATAGTTGGTATTTTGGCTCTCCCATTAATCAATCAATCAGGAAAGATTTAAGCTCTGCAGGTGCTCTACTGGGAACTGACAATACAACCATCAAATAAACTAAACCCTATCTTTAAGGGATGTCTTAAGGAGACTGCACAAATTGATTTGGAGGGTGGGTACTTACAAATGGAAGAATTGGGAAAAGGGTCTTGAAAATGGTACCACTTGAACTGAAGTTTAAAGGGAATTAGGGTTAATGAGAATTAAAAGTAAGAAAATAAGTTACTCCAGCCATGAAGGCTAGTCTATGAAAAGGCAAAGTCTCAGAAGAAAGAATCAGTTTATTTGGAATGGAGTCTATGTAAGAGGGAAGAAATACATTAAAAGCCTAGAAGGATAGGCCAGAGCCCCCCTGTAAAGGGTTTTAAATGCTAAGGCAAGTTTTTTGGTTTTATTCTAGAGTCTAAAAAGCCACTAAAGTTTCTTGAGCAGGGAAGTCTACATTCAGAACTCTGCTTTAGGAATGTCAATTTGTCAGCCCTATATAAGATACCTAGAAAATGGAAAGAGACTCCATGTGAAGACTCATTAAATAGCTATTATAGTCCAAGTGAATGGTGATGAGGGCAGGCACCAGAGAACTCTTGAGGAAAATAGTTACAATAAATTCTTAAAACTGAATCACAGAAAATCTTGGAAAGTGGGAAGTAAAGGATGGGGGTAAGAAAGAAGGATTTGTAGGCACAAAAGATTCCCATCTCTCCTCAACTCCTAGGGAACATTTTTCTCTGAAAGTTCTCTTTTCTCTAGAAAGAAACAAATTGGTCAGAATAGGTATTACAGTTTTGTTTTCCCTTAGTTATCATCTCCTAAGAAATGACAGCTCCCTCTCACAACCAGGAATTTTAACCAGTTAATCACTAACATATATCATAAAAACATACAATCTCATGTTTTACCATCAGTGAGCATTTCATATATGCAACTGAAACTTCAATTTCCTCCCTCTACCCCTTCTTTTCCAGTTCTTGGCCTTCACCCAAAGAAGATGGATAAAGGGACCTTATATTTACCCCCACAGTCTAATTTCTCAGACACCACTATACTTTCCTCCCACTGAAATGGCCATGGATGCTCAGGCAGCATTCTGTTTCAGGGGTCAAAGTTAGTGGCATGCTGTGGTTGAAGCACCTGTGACCCAGGGAGTGCTCCATCAGGACAGAAGCTTAAAGATGTCATCTCTAAGGTAACCCAATTAGTGAGGGAGACATACCAAAAAATCCTGATATTTTCCATGGCTTGTTTAAAGGAAAACCTAGGACATAATAAAAGGTTACTCAGGGATACCCCCATATTTAACAGGAACCCATATTTTAAATAGGATGGATACTAAATCCATCCAATTCTTGGAATGTTACTACTCTCTTAGGAGCCCAAGAGAAGTTTCTGATGTTTGCCCATAAATCTCTCAGGCCTAAAATATCCAAAATTAGTTTCTGCTCCATGGGAACATAAAAATGATATGGCTTTCTTCTTTGACATGTCAGTTAATAAAAAATAGGAAGCTAAGCATGAATATTGCCTGCTATATTTCCAAAGAGACCTCTCATTAGAAATGGGAAGCATTTTAATTACCTGTTTGAGTTTTTGTTTTATGTGTGCATGTTGTAAGTTTTTTTTTAAGTTATTGTGAACACTCAGGAAATTATATCATTAATCATGCCCTTCTGGACACTACATAGACTGACCCTAAGTAACACTACAATTTTTAGAGTCTTTTTATTTTTAAGGTTTGTAGAGAAATTTGAAAATGATTTCTATTATTTTTACTGGATTAAACTATCAATTTTTGAGTCATAGAGAAGAATGACAGCATGGAAAGTGCAATTTGCTGATTTTACAGCTGAGGAACTAGAATGTGAAGAAGTCAAATCATTAACACAAAGGCACATAGTAAGAAGCAGAGTACAGATTTGAACTAGGTCCTCTGACTACAATTCACTACTCTTTCCACTGTAACAATCACTTTGCTTATATTGAGCTTAGGTATCTCATTTATGAAATATGGTTGAATGTGATGCTCCCTCAGATCCTCCTCTAGCTCTGAAGTTCTATGATTCAATAATAAAGGAGGGTATCTTTCTGCAAGTATGTTCCTTCCACCAAGGCCCAAGGGGAGAGAGGACCTCTTACCAACCAATCTGAGGTAGTTTGAAGAAGATACTTTACTTAAGGCTATAAGTAAGTTCATAAATACTTTCCCCTACCTCAGTCCTTGAGTACTGCTAAAGTGAAAAAAGAGTCCTGAGAAAAAGAGAGGGAAATCAGGCTAACTGAATCTGAACCCTTCAGATTCTTCTTAGAGCTTTCTAGGAATCATAGAGGAAAAATCATTCCCATACCTCAGTGGTCTGCTATTCCCAAGAATTATTGTTCTTGTTTCAGAGTATCTGTTCTGTGTGGTCCTATATTCAATTAGTTCTCCATTCACAGATGTGTGGGCTAGACAATAGTACAGTTGTAGTCACAATTGGTTGATTAGCCAGACTCAAAAAGCAGCCAGTAATGGTTTGCTGTCAGCTTGTCTGGTCTCCAGAAGAGTACCCCAGGGATCTGTGCTTTGCCTTGTGCTATTTAACATTTTTAATAATTACTTGGATAAAAGCACAGACAGTATCATTATCAAATCTACAGATGACACAAAGTTGGGAGAGATAGCTAAGCATGCTGAATGACAGAGTTGGGATCCAAAAAGATCTTGGCAAGTTAGAACTTTGGGCTGAGACTATTAAAATGAAATCTAATAGGGATAAATATAAAATCTTCCACCTGGGTTCAAGAAATTGACTTCACACATACAAGATAGGGGATGCATAGTTAGAAATAAGAGAGGGGCTGGGGTGTATGAGACTGCAAGAACATCAGTTGTGATAAAGCAACCAGAAAAGTTAGTGATTTTTTGGGCTGGATTGAGATTCAAGGGAAAAGGAGATTAGCATCCTGCTTTATTCCTCCCTGTTCTGCTCTGGTATTGTCTTCAATTCTGGAACAAGATTTTAGAAAGAATACAAACAAGCTTCAGGGTATTCAAAGAAGGAGAAGCAGGATCCTGTCATATGATGATAGGTTGAAGAAAATAAGAAGTTTAACTTAGAGAAAAAAGAATGCAGTTTGGGTAGAGGACACGGAAATTGTCTTCAAATATTTGAAGACATTATATGAAAGAGAGATAAAAAGTCTTTCTAGTTAATAATAGAGAACAGAGAATCAGTAGCAAGGGATGACTGCTACAAAAAAAGGTAGATTTAATTAAGCTTGAGATCAGGATAAGCATCCAATTAGAGCTAGCCAACAGCAGAATGGACTGCCTTGGAAGATAGTGAGGTTTCCCCCACTGGAGGTCTTCAAGCAAAGTTAGATAACTACTTGTTAGACACCTAGGCTTCTTCTCTGGGAATGGCTGGAGTATACAACCTTTCTAACTTTAAGATTCCATATAAAGAAAACAAACAAGGTTGACACCCTATAATATATTAATGGATTGAGAACAATGTGACTTAAGGGCCTAACTTTCAACCAGAGCATTCTGGGAACCTAGTTTTGTTCTACATTACTCAACCATGGATCAAGGATTCTTTCCACTTGTTATATATGGGAGAAAAAACAAAGGTTAATCATTGAGACTGGTAGGTACAAATGCAGTTGACAGGTCTTCATTTTCTGACCATTTCCACAGGGAAAGCAGCCTTTGGAAATTCCAAACCCCAATAGTCAAATGTGATCTATAACCTAGACTGTTGGATAGTCTTGGGACTGGGCAGTGAAGTTCAAGGGAGCTAGTTTTTCCTTTTGTTTCCTTTAAGTGGTAGTCTAGCCAGTGTCCTGCAAACCTTGGTAGTAGCCTTGTCCGGAAAGGGCAAGGACACTACTCATTAGGCTCCAGCCACAGGCACCCAGAACACTTGTCGCCAGCATAATTGGTATTTCATTTTCCCAGGCCTTCATTCCAGTAAAAATTGTTTGGTTAGGTTTGGGATTTTTGCAAACCACAGTGACCCTCTGAGGACGGTCTAGATCCTCCTTCCTTTTAGTAAATTCAGTCAGATAGGGATCATAGAATTATAAATTTAAGGCTGAAAGATATCTGAGAGGATATCTTGTCCATCCTTATGCTTTGATAGATGAGGAAATTGAGACCAGAAATATTAAGACCAAAAGCCAAACATATTATCTTTGCAGCAGAGCCTGGGCTTTGAACTCAGATCATCTGATTCCAATATACTAATCAATAAATCATAGCTACAGAAGTGTAAGAGGTAGTACAAACCATCTAGTTCAATCCTTCATGTTATAAGGAGACTGAAATCCAGAGACATTATGTGTACCAACTCCTATAGGCTATAAGTGACAAAAATAAGTAAGGTTCTCTGACTGGAAACCCAATATCCTTTTCCCTAGACCAAAAGGATGGTTTTCAAGGTTCCTTCCAGCACTAAATTTTATGATCCCATTAACTTCATTTTGGTCAATTTTTAAGCATTTTTAGTATTTACTATGTGGTATACTGTGCAGAGCATTGGGAATTTAAATTTAAAAATGAAGCAATTCTGCCCCTGGGGAATTTCTGTCCTAACTCTGTTACTTGTCTGTCCTCATACCATATCAGGTAGGCCTCCATCATGCCATTGAAAGACAAGTAGAAGGAAGTCAGCCTTAAATTTGAAAAGGCATTCTCTTCAGCTAAATCCCAGAAACTCCTGGGCAAGCTTTTTTCGCTCTGTTTTCAAGTTTAGGAGTATTTGAATGAGAAATTTAATCCACATGTTTCTTTTTCATATATAGACTTAACACATCAAAATACTATCCCTTTGAAGTCCAAATGGCCTATTTATAAGCCTTTCCCCTAGAAATGGAAAGTCATATTTGGCCAAAAATTAATGAGCGTGAACCCTCCAAAGCTCAAATTCCTTTCAAGAGTCTTGACTGAGTTTGAATGAATTATATATCCCATCTCCAAAAGTATCCTACTTTTTCCAAAACATAAGAGACCCTTCCACACTGTCATCCATGTCTTGATTACATATAGTTGTATCTGAGCCAATGCTGGAGCAGCTATCTTGTTGGTGAATCAACACAATAGCACTGTTGTTAGAGAAGAAAAGAGAAGTAGAGAGCGTTGTCTACTTTGCCCAGAAACCTGTACAAGAGAGAAATGCAATTACTCACCAAGAGGGACAGTGAGTATTAATGGGAGAGCTAAGAAGTAAATCTGGACTCCTGATTCATGCTGGGAATGGAAGTAACATTCCCAGAAAATCTTGATGGAACAGTGTTTCTGTTCAACCAATTGGATTTGGAGTTCCCACAATTGCCTTCTCATATATATATCAGTTCCACCACTTCTTTGATGCTCAAATTGAATCATGGCACTCTGAATGTAGGCAAATTCATCAATATCCCCTTCAAGCTCTAAATCTATAGGCCCTATATTCCTCCTCTCAGAGTAGGATTTAACCCTCAACTAAGAACCATCAAAAATCAAGCTATCCAAAGAGAGTTATTCAACTGATGGACTGTTTTCAATACAGTTGGAGACCCCTCTCTGAACTGCCAATAGTGGGTCCAAGCTAGGAGATGATAGGAGTTACCACTAAGACAGGTGAGTTTAAGAATGGCAACAAATGACTAACATGTACCCATGGTTCTGGCTTCCTTCTAAAGTCAAATAGGAAGGATTTGGGGCTATTCTTTTAAACAGTTTACTCTAGGCCTCCTCTTCCTTCCAGTTTGCTTGGACTCACTACAGCTGCCTGAGAAATGATCAGTGTCACCTTCCCACTAGAGGTTTTCCTAAACATTTATTTAGTAAAATAAATGAAACCCACATCCTAGACAACTTGCCCAGCATAAATCATTATTTACTTTAAGTGGGCAGATAATAATAACTTACATTTATAGAGTCTTTCACAGTTTATGAACAACTTTGCACACAACCCAGTTAGGTATTGTTAGACTGTTATTCTCATCTGACAAATAGGGAAACTGAGGCTCAGAAAGGACAAGAGACATTTCCATCTTTATCTTGTAAATCTTTGAGATTTTTCTACTACCCCACATTAATGGCTAGTTATTTGCAAAGAAGGACTAAAGCCCAGAAAACTAATGTTTCCTATGGATTCAGCCAAGTTTTGCATCTCAGAGGAATTCTGTTAAACGCATTTCATCTTTAGTCAGGCAGCAAGCATTTATGAAGTGCTTACTATGTGCAAAGCACTATACTAAGCTGTAGAGACACACACCAAAAGCAAAACAAAACAAAACAGTCTTTGACCTTTGACCTCAAGAAGCTCACATTCTAATGGAGAAAAACAATGTGTGAAATCTAAATACACATAAAATATATACACAGTACATAGAAGGCAATCTCAGAAAAAAAAATTCTCTGCTGGGAAGATCAGACAAATCCTGATGCTACCCCAAAAGGTAAGACTTGAGGTAAGAATGAATGCTAAAAAAATAGTAGGAAGCTTGCTTGTACATACCCAAACCAGGTTGGGAATAAGGCAGGTTCATAGCTTATTTACTAGAATTCCTGGATTTCACAGAACAGTCCCAGATGCAGCAATAATTACCAGTCCCTTATTGCTCCAAATGAAAACTAGATTCCAACATTCCAATGGCCGTACTGAACATTAGCAAAATTCTGTTTCAGCCTTCAGGAAACAGCATATTGACTTTTACCTTTAGGTCCCTTGGCAAAAATCATAGTATGTGAGATTTCTCTAAACCGAAAACCAATGGTAGAAAATTCAAGCCCTCATTTATTTTTAAAATGGCCCACACAGCCATAACCTCCATGTGTTCTACAGAGCTAAAGCACATGTTGCTACTTCTGTTATCCAAAGGATAAAAATAGAGACAGGTGGGGATTACAACATTTGCCAAAGGCATTGGCAGAGCTGGTATTTGAATTTCGAGATAATTATTTCACCTCCCAGATGTATTATCTTCCAAAGGCTATGCCTTTTATTTTCAGATCAATAAAGCTTGGGGGCAAGAACTCAACATTTTGTAAAAAAACTAGAAAGCAATTTGACAATATCTCACACTATATACCAAAAGACAATCAAAAGGGGTAAACGATCTAGGCATACAGGGTGATATAAGTAAATTAGGGCACTATGGAAAATTTTACCTGTCATACATCAACAAAGAAGGGAAAAATTTATGATCAGACAAGAAATAGAGAGGATTATTGGAAATGAAATAAATATTTTTGATTATATGAAATTTAAAAGTTGTTGCATAAAGAAAACAAATGCAGCCAAAATTAAAAGCAGGAAATTGGGGGATTGGGCAAGAGAGGAATGGGGGTGGTGTTTTATAGCAAGTTTCTCAAATATATGGAAAATTGAGCCAAATTTATAAAAAATAAAAGCCATTCCCCAACTGATAAATGGTCAAAGCACATGAACAAATGAATAGAAACACTAATGCATTGTTGGTGAAATTTGAACTGATCCATTCTTTTTGGAGAACAGTTTGATATATGCCCAAAGGACTTTAACATTGCATATTCATTGACCCAGCAATACTACTATTAGGTTTGTATCCCAAAGAAGTCAAAAGAAAAAAAAAAGGAAAAGAATAAAGGACTTTTGTACAAAAATACTGATAGCAGTTCTTTTTTGTGGTGGAAAGAATTGAAAATTAAGGTGATGCCCATCAATTGATCAATGGCTTGAACAAGTTGTGTTATATGTTTGTGCTGAAATACTGTTATGCTTTAAGAAATGACAAGAAGGATGATTTCAGAAAAACCTGGAAAGACATAAACTGATGCAAATTGAAATGAATAGAAATTGTACAGAATAAAGGCAATATTGTAAAGATGATCAATTGTGAAAGACTTAGTTACTCTGATCAAGACAATAATCCAAGAGAGTTCCAAAGAGCCCCTGATGAAAAATGCTATCCACTTTCTAAGAGAACTGATGAACTCTAAAAACAGGTTGAAGCATACTCCTCTCTCACTTTATTTTTCTTATTTTTGTTTTTTGTATTGGTTTGGATTTTTTGGTAACATAACTAATATGAAAATATGTTTTCTATGACTTCACATGTATAATTGATATTCCTTGTCTTCTCAGTAATGGAAGAGGGATGGAAGAAAAGGAGAGAATCTGGAACTCAAAAAATTTTTAAATGATTGTTAAAAATGAAATTCTTTCCACAAGGACACTAAGAGGTTAAGTGAATTTATTGTTGACTAATATATATATATAGCTAATATATATACAAGATGGGAATTAAACTCAGTTCTCCCTGATTCCAGTACACAATGGCCCATAATTTACTTACTAACCCCCTATAGAATGCTGTCATACAATGAAACCTTATGGTACATTAGTAGAAACATAGTTTCCAGAATAAGTGAGACAAACAGAAGTATTCCTGAGAGACAACTAGGTGGATAAGGCATAGAACATTGGACTTGGGGTCAAGAAAACCTGAGTTTGAATCTAGATTCAAATACTGTGTGAACCTGGGCAAGTTATTTAATCTCCATACATCTCAATTTCCCCATCTCAGAAGTGGAGATGATAGTATATCCCCTACCTCAGATTGTTGCTATGAGAATCTACTTAAATATTTAGCAAAACTTAAAGTCTTATATAAATGCTAACTTGAAATATTGCTATTTCTACTTTGAGGAAACTGAGGCCAATAATATTAAATGACTTGCCAGGCTAGTATAACTGTTGTGGATTGCTACTATAGGAAATTAAGTATTCATGAGCAGTAGGAAAAGCAGACATCTCCCTGGACCACCTCTCTTTTGTTTGGAGGGCTGAAGGGTAGAGAATGGCCAATGCCTTGCTTTACTGAAGGCAAAAATTGGACTCACTCTATTCAAGATCTGCAACCCTGCCTGTTTGCAACTCCACCCTGAAATCTCTCTATCTTAGCCCCATGTTTTCCTGCCTCCCTTTGTGTGTTGCTTCCCCTGCCATACATACACCTTAATATTGTAAGATCCTTGATAGCAAGGACCATTTTTCTTTTTATTAATTGTATCCTTAAGGAGCAGTTAGATGGCAGAGTAAATAGAGCATTAGCCCTGAAATCAGGAGGACCTGAGTTCAAATTTCACCTCAGATATTTAACACTTACTAGCTGTGTAACCCCTAGACAAATCACTTAACCCTAATTGCTAAACACACACACACACACACACACACACACACACTAAAAAAAATTTGTCTTCCCAGTTTTAGCACAGCATCTAATACACAGTAGGTACTTGTTGAATGTTTATTAGATTGGATTAATTTGGATTGGTGTCAGACAAACTGGTTTCTAGCTTGAACCTACTGCTTAATTACCTGTGTGATTTGGAGAGTTAGGATAGTACAGTAGGTATATATACTAGATGTGAAAACAGTTTCAAATCAGAGGAAATGAAGTCCTTGTCACTTGCTACCCATGTGAGCTAGAACAAAGCATTTTAATATATTTTGCCCTCAATTTTCTCACACATAAAATGAAAATATTGGACCATCAGCTCTAAATCTATTTTATTAATTTTGGGGGAGATTTGAAGAGCTTAAAGGAATTCAGATCCACAATTCTTTAACCTCTCTTAGTCACATGTGTAACATGGGGATAATAATACCACCTTCCTGGGTAGTGCACTGGAAGAAACACTGGACCTAGTATCAGACAGTTCTATATTCAAAATCCAACCTTAGATATTTACTATTTGTGTGATCACTTAGCATGTTTGCCTCAGTTTCCTCAGTTGTAAAATGAGGATAAAACACCAAATTCTTCTTAGAGTTGTTGTAAAGAATAATTCAGATAATATTTATAAAGTGCTTTGAATATTACCTGGCATATAGAAAGAATGTGATCAATTCTTATTTTCTTTTTTCCTTTCTTCTGTATGTTACAGAGTTGTTTATCAGGATCAAAAGAGATATTATGCATAAAGCATTTTGCAAACCTTAAGAAATGCTAGCTATGATGGTGATATAAGGAATTCCTAATTTGGCAACTCCCTTTGCCAACTTGTATGTAGCTTATATCTCCCTTGAAGGTGATTTATAATTGTGTCATATGTAATATATATACTACATATGATATATAATATGTGCACATTATATATAGAAACTATTTTCCTAAATAATCTCTAAAAAGAACTAGTTTTAAAAAGAATATCAAGTTGTATACATATATTGTATTTAACATATACTTTAACATATTTAACATGTATTGGACTACCTGCCATCTAGGGGAGGGGGGAGAAGGAAGGAGGGGAAAAGTTGGAACAGAAGGTTTTGCAAGGGTCATTGTTGAAAAATTACCCATGTATACGTTTTGTAACTAAAAAGCTATAATAAAAAAAGAAAAGTAAAGTATACTAAAAGATCCTAGATTCAGAGCTGGAGAGAGCTACAGAAAAAAAATATAAAGTGTTGTTTATCTGAACTTGGAGATGTATACTTTTGCACAAGATCATGCAATGTACAGATGAGGTGATGGAAATCTTTGAATCTAAAAGAGTGTTCTTTGTAAAATTGAGACCTTTGTAATGTACATTTGATAAAGAGAATTTCTATACCCATAAATATAAATGAAGTTCTTGACTGGCAATGTCTCCGGTGAAATATTTGCCAGTCATCTGTATCTGTAAAAAAATAAGAAAAATGATAAACATCTTTATGTGAGAACTTAGGAGCATAAGCTCTCCCCAGGACAAGTTACCACTGCATAATATCAAGAACTGGCACTTTATTTCAACTGAAGAAATAATTGCTCTTAATAAGCCAGTTATTGTGGAAGAATCACACTTGGGAAAGCCAAATTATTATCTTCTGAGGTGAGGGGCATACAAGTGTGATTTGTTTGGTATTGAAGAAGCCACAAGGAATGCAAATAATCATATTTTCCATGAAATATTACAACTCAGATGGAAGAATTTAGAAGCCATGAACTTAGTCCATCAAAGTGCTTATGATGTCTGACATATTAAAAAAAAAAAGTATGATGGATTCATTTTGCTTAGGTTTTTTTCCCCTTCTTTTGGAGTACGGGTCCATATGTAAACCTAAAATGGAGATTTGACAGTTATCTGGTTAATTTAATCCATGGAGACAGATAGATCAAAACTAATTCAAGTCAAAAAGTCTACTTCATCATCTGAAAATTCATTGGTTCATCCAAGTAATATAAATTCACCAGAGAGACATTAAGTCTCCACTTTCCTCTGTGATGCTCTGGCACCACACTTGGGTTCCAGTCTGGGCTTGGACAAAATATTTCCACCCCATACCTAAAAGACAGTCTATTCCAGTCTTGTAAACAAAATTCTCACCTCTAAAAAGATAAAATAAAAATCCTCACAAACCTGGAAAAAAATTCTTTCCAGCTTGTTCTTCCTTCTTAAGTAACCTGGATGGTAAAATAACAATGGAGAGTAAATAATATATTCCTTTTAATTTGCCCAGTCCAAATATTTATTCAGAGTAAGCAAGTGACTGATTACTAAGTTGATCTATAAAGTTGACTTCATGGGTCTTTGATGTATTGTGTTCAAAAAATTTGAGTTGCCTATAAGTATGATCTTTATAGTATTTGGGGTAAAGAAGGATACTTATTTCCTTCATACTGTGTATTATTTGAAGTTAACAGATTATTTATCAACATGACCAGATACTTCAGTAGCAGTGCAGAGGAAGAGGGAGTGGTACAGGATGGGGGTTGCAGGGTACAGAAAGATGCAATTCACAAAATGAGCCATTGAGCTCATTTAAACAGCTTAGATGGAGAGAGGTATAAGTTGCTCTGAATTAAGCCAGTCTGTTTTGTGTGGGCCTTAGATGCATATTGAAAATACCAAAGAAAAGAAATAAATGTTAATGAAATAATTTGATTTCAGCAAAATCTATCTATATCCAGCCCTGAATTTAAAAAAGCACTTAGGAGCAGCTAGAAGGCATAGTAGATAGTGTATAGGGCCTGAAGTCTCTGAGACCTGAGTTCAAATCACACCTTAGATGTTTACTAACTGTGTGATCTTAAGCCAATTACTTAACCCCATTGTCTACACACACACACACACACACACACACACACACACACAAGAAAAAGAAAACAATGGATTCTACCAAATGTGAAAGCAAAGACATTCCACCCTTCCCTTTTCCTAAAGGACTTTTGCTTCTATTATCCTCCAAACCTAAAATCCCTCCTTCCCTCTCTTTCTCTCTACTTCTTAAATTCTTGTTCTTTTTGATAAGCTAACTCAAATGCACTCTCTCCATGAGATGTATAGAATAATGTGAAGAACCCAGGGTTTGGCATCAGAAGCCTTGATTTCAATTCCCAGCTTCTCCATTGACTACTTGTGTGATCTGAGGGCAATGGCTTTCCCACTTGACCTTTTGTGTTCACATATGTGCAAAAGAGAATTAAACTAAATCACCTCTAAGATCCCTTCCTATTCTAAAATCCTAAACTTCCTAATTCCCTTCAAGAAACACATACCATTTATTTTTGTAATTGAATTGAATTGAATTCACTTAATATGTATAAATACGTATTAAAATTGTTGTTGTTGTTGTTCCTCTTTCATTCTGGAAGAGGACCAATAACATAGGAAGGGTATTGTCTTGAGTTGCAGGTGAATTGGATTTAAGTGAGGGAGGGCTTTGTGTGCAAAGTCATCAGCTTTACTTTCTCTAATGGAGCCATCTAGTTCCTATTGTCCTGCTTCTGAGTGCTGTGATGCTTCTGCAGCACATGGGGATGCATGATCATGCAACAAAGATCAAGGGAACTTGCTTTGCAATAATTAAAGATGGAAAGAGGTTGACAAAAGTTTTGGGAGGAAACATGAAATGTTCAGACTTCTCAGATGAAATCTATTGCTGAGTAAAAGACCTAAATTCGATGAAATTTAATTCTCCCATTACTTACTTTGTAGCAATCACTTCTTTTTAAAAATCAGTTGTTTTTTTCAAAATATATGCAAAGATAGTTTTCAACATTCACCCCTGAAAAACCTTGTGTTCCAAGTTTTTCTCCTTCCCTCCCCATCACTGCCCTCTGCTAGATAGCAAGTAATTCAATATAGGCTAAACATGTGCAATTCTTTTAAACATATTTCTACATTTATCATGCTACACAAGAAAAATCAGATCAAAAAGGAAAAAAATAGAAAGAAAAAAAAACAAGCAAGCAAACAACAACAACAAATGTAAAAACACTATATTGTGATCCACATTCAGGCCCCATGGTCCTCTTTCTGGATACAGATGACTTTCTCCATCACAAGTCTATGGGGATTGTCCTGAATCATCTCATTGTGGAAAAAAGCCAAGTCTACCACAATTGATCATCACATAATCTTGTTCTTGCTATGTACAATGCTCTCTTGGTTCTATCCACTTCACTTAGCATTAGTTCATGTAAGTCTCTCTAGGCCTTTCTGAAATCAGCCTGTGGAACATTTCTTATAGAACAATAATATACCATTATATTCATATACTTATTCAACCATTCTCCAATGTATGAACATCCAGTCAGTTTCCAGTTCCTTGCCACTATAAAACTTGCCACTACAAACATATTTGCACATGTGGGTCCTTTTCCCTTTTTAATGATCTCTTTGGGATATAGACCCAGGAGAGACACCATTGGGTATACATATTTTGATAACCCTTTTGGCATAGTTTCAAATTACTCTCCAGATTTGTTGGATCAGTTGAGAATTCCATCAAAAATATATTAGTGTTCCAGTTTTTCCACATCTCCTCCAACATTTATCATTATCTTTTCCTGTCATCTTAAACAATCCGAAAGGTATGAAATGATACCTCAGAGTTATCTTAATTTGCATTTTTAATCAATAGTGATTTAGAGCATCTTTTCATATGCTTCCTTGGCTGCATTGATTTTGTTTATACAAAAACTTTTAAATTTAACATAATAAAAATTATCCATTTTGCATTTCATTATGTTCTCTAGTTCTTCTTTGGCCATAAATCTCTTCCTTCTCCACAGATCTGAGAGGTAGACTATCCCTTGTTCTCCTAATGTGCTTTCTTATAGTATTAACCTTTTTGTCTAAATCATGAACCCAATTTGATCTTATCTTGATATAGGTTGTTAGGTGTTGAGTCTCTACAGTGTCTAGTTTCTGCCATACAATTTTCCAGTTTTCCCAGCAATTTTTGTCAAATAGTTTTTATCTGAGAAGCTGGAGTCTTTAGGTTTTTCAAATATTAGCCATTGATTATTGTGTATTATGAACCCAACCTGTTCCACTGATCAACTACTCTATTTCTTAGCCAGTTCCAAATGGTTTTGATGATCACTTGTAGCAGTCACTCCTAATTACACTGCAGAAAAACCTATTTCAGACTATCTACCATTCAATAGCATTGGGTTTGCATATTTCTTGATGAAAAAAAAATCTAAATTTTAATACATTTTCTTAAAAACATTCTGTGCCCAGGGATGCAAGTGACTCTCTGGAATATTCTTCCAATGGACTTTTTTCAAATGTTTTGTTTTATTTGTGGCCTTTCTATAAAATGTCTTGATATTTATAGCAAGTCTTTCAGTTGAGAAAAAAATACTATTCTAACTGAAGTATAAAAAAGTTAACAATAGAAAATGACAGTACAGAAATCCATTCATTTTCTATTATTAACTTTTTTATACTTCAGTTAGAATAGTATTTTTTTCTCAACTGAAAGACTTGCTATAAATATCAAGACACTGAATCAACAGGCAAAACATCTAATTTTTTCTTTTAAAAAATCTCTATTTTCTGTGGAGTATGTATAAAAATAAAACATGATACTAATATAGCACAAGATGACATTTTTATAAAAATGAACAGGTATAAAATAATTTTTTGAGAGAATCGCATTAAAGAGGGCACAAATGACATTTAAATTTGTGTACTGAGCTAGAAAATAGATTTGCTCTCCAAAAGATTTATTGTATGTATAAATAAAGATTGTGAACCAAAGATATATTTAGTAATAAGAGATGTATTTTTATTTATAAAAACTAGATAATCTATGAAGGATAGATAGCATTCTAATCCAACACAATATGTGTAGAGTTATTTTTGATAAGACATCTTTGTGATGCTTCTTTGCTTATAGTAGTGCTTTCAATGAAGAAAAAATATGACAGTTCCCTGAATCAAACATTTATTGTGCATTTTTGTGAGTAAAAATTTCTGCATAGTTGTACTAAATACCTGGTTATACCTGTCCCTGGCACTATCATTGCACTGGATGAAGTGTGTGTCCTCTGG
Organism: Antechinus flavipes; assembly: GCF_016432865.1. NCBI lineage: Eukaryota > Metazoa > Chordata > Mammalia > Dasyuromorphia > Dasyuridae > Antechinus > Antechinus flavipes. Next base: position 122,211,955 of record NC_067398.1, on the reverse strand, counting down.
CTATAAGTATTACCCTGATAATGAGACAGCTGTCCTAAATGGAAAAGGCATTGCTTATGTTCTAGTATCACCCAAGAAAAGTCATCTTTCAGCTGCATATAGAAGTTCAAGATGATGGCTCATGCTTAATTGCATATTTTAACATTTGTTCATTCTATAGAAAACACCAATTTGCTTCCTTCCTTGAATAAATAATAACAGCAATAACAATAATAGTCACAAGTCAAACACAAGTAGACCTTGCTATCTGGCACATAAACTAGAATGGCAACAGCTGGGTTGTCACACACTATCAAAGCCTTCCCTGATGTCCTTATACCATTAAATGTGGCTGATAGGCTTCCTAAGGCTGGAGGGCTTAGATTGGTTGAGAAAGGGAGTGCCATGGGATTTTCAGTCATCTAACATTAAGTTCCTGTTAGATGAATCCTCCTCACTGCTTTTTGCTTTGGTCTTTTAGGCATATATAGCTTTAGGCTTGTAGTTGACCAGTTACTCTCACAGCAACATAAACCTGTGGGAACAAGACAGCTATTTCACATCATTTCCTCAATCAAAGTAATTGTGCCTGAGTCACTCCTCAGTCACCCTGTCAGGAGAAGGGATCATACCAGGCTCATACCTGGGCTTCAGCATGCTCAAGATGTACTTCATTTTATTTATTCTGCTGCTTCTCCATTTTTTGTTGGATTGTGCTATGATAGTGCTGATTGAGTTCAAAACAAATAGTTTTGTAATAAAGACTTTTTAAATTTTTTTAAAAGTGAAATCATTCCTTACTCCATAATAAGAACTATGTCTTACCCAAACTCCTATACCTCTAACAAAACCTAAAAAAAATAGTCTATACACCATTTGGTACTCTAATAAATGTTTGTTGAATGAATGAATGAATGAATGAACAATTCAACAGAAGTCACACATATAGAAAGGCAACTAGTTAATGCAGCAGATACAAGCTGGGTCTGAAGTCAGGAAAACCTCAATTCAAATGCTACCTCTGCTATTTCTTTATAACCATGGACAAGTCACTTAACCTATATGTCTCAGTTTCCTGATCTATGAAATGAGGATAATAATAAGCCTTATCTCTTATAGTTGTCATGATAATAAAATGAAATAAGATTTATAAAATGCTTTGCAAATCTTAAAGCACTATAAAAATGTTATTTATTCTTATAGGGGACCCGATTTTTTTTTTTTTTTTTTTTTTAGGATTCTGGCTTTTAATCCATTCTGCTAACCGCTTCCTCTTTATGGGGGAGTTAACCCCGTTCACATTTATGGTTAGAATGACCAATTCTGTATTACTTGCCTTCTTGTTAACCCCGGTTTATGCTTTTCTCCCTTCTTTCCCCCTTCCCCCCCTTCCCAGTATTAAGCTTGTGAGCACCACTTGCTTCTCACAGCCCTTCCTTTTTAGTATCCCTCCCCCGCCTTAGAGTTCCTCCCCCTATCTTACCCCTTTCCCTCCCAGTTTCCGTATTCCCTTCCTCTTAGCTTATTCCTTCCCTTTTCACTTTTCCCTTCTCACTTTTCAATGAGGTGGGAGAAGTTTCACCATAGATTGAATATGTCTAAGATTTTTCACTTAAAGCCAATTCTGAAGGCAGTAAGATACCCACTATATTCATCCCTCTCCATTCTTTCTCTCAGATATAATAGGTTTCCTATGCCTCTTCATGAGATGTATTACCCCCACTTTACCCTTTTTCTGGTACAATGTCCTTTCCACATCAGTTTCTAGAACAAGGTATACATGTATTCTTTATACATCTATATAGCCGAAATATAGTTCCCAAGATTAATCTTTACCTTTTTAGATTTCTTTTGAGTTCTATTTTTGTAGATCAAACTTTTTGTTAAGTTCTGGCTTTTTCATCAAAAATAGGTGAAATTCGCTTACTTCATTGAATGTCCATCTTCTTCCCTGGAAAAAGATGCTGATTCTAGCTGGGTAAGTTATTTTTGGTTGCATACCAAGTTCCTTAGCCTTTCGGAATATCATATTCCAGGCCCTTCGATCTTTTAATGTGGATGCTGCCAGATCCTGGGTGATCCTTATTGTGGCTCCTTGATACTTGAATTGGGTTTTTCTAGCCGCTTGCAATATTTTTTCCTTCATCTGAGGGTTCAGGCATTTGGCCACTATATTCCTTGGTGTTTTGATTTTAGGATCCCTTTCAGTGGGAGATCGATGAATTCTTTCAATGTTTAATTTTTCCTCTGTTCCTATGACTTCTGGGCAGTTCTCTTTGATAATTTCCTGGAAAATAGTGTCCGGGCTCTTTTTTTCATCATGCTTTTCTGGGAGTCCAATGATTCTCAGATTGTCTCTCCTGGATCTGTTTTCCAGGTCTGTTATCTTCCCCAGAAGGTATTTCACATTCTTTTTCATTGTTTGATTTTTTTGGATTTGCTTGATTGATTCTTCTTGTCTCCTTGAGTCATTCAATTTCAATTGTTCAATTCTGATTTTCAGTGAAGTATTTTCTTCACTCACTTTTTAAAAATCTTTTTCTTGTCCCATTGAGTTCTTTTGTTCTGTGGAATTTTTTTCCATTTCGCCAATTTTGTTTTTTAGAGAGCTATTGTCTGTTTCCAGTTCACCAATCCTATTTTTCAAGGATTTTATTTCTTTATCCAGTCTCTTTAATTGAGTGGGATGACTTCTCCAGACTCTTTTGCCAAGCCTCCCTTTCCTTTTCCCAAGCCTCCCTCTCCTTTTCCCATTTTTCTTCTAGCTCTCTTGTGAGAGCCTTTTTAATTTCTTCCATGAGATTCATCTGTGCTGAGGAACAGATCTCCTCCTTTGGGGATTCACCTGGAGACTGTCTGTTTTTAGTCTCCTCAGGATTTAGAGTCTGCTCTCTATCTGTATAGAAGTTGTCAAGGGTTAAAGTCCTCTTCAGTTTCTTGCTCATTCTGTCTAATAATCAAAGACAAACTAGCAAAGAAAAAAAGAAAAAACTGGAGTCTTTCTTTGGGGGAGGGGCTGGGTGGTGTTACTGAGCTTCCTGTACAGACTGGGGGGGAGGAGGGGAAGGGAGGGGCCAGCAGTGAGGCACTAGCCCGACTGTGCTGCGCCTGCGCTCTGTGATCCGAGAGCTTGCTGAGACACTGTGGGGGAGGGGTGGCCTGGTCCTGAGAGGCTCCAGCTGTTTGGGGTTGTATTCTTCACCCCCGGTGTTTTTAGCTTCTCTGCTGGGCTGCTGACTTGCTTCCAAGGCAAAGTATCCAGTCCTGTAGCGAAGCTCTCCCCGCAGAGATGGCTGTGATCACTCCCCACCCCCTCTCCAGTCTGCTCCTGTGCTCTCACTGCCGCTGCCCTCAGCCTGCGCCCGATCTAAAACCATCCCAGCCCTCCAGTAAAAACAGACCTTTCTTGGCGAATCTCAAGGATGGCTTCTCTTGGTAACTATTTGTGGGGTTTTTTTCAGTCAAGCATTAATTCAGAGGCTTGTTATAAAATGGATAATGAGAGAAAACGCGGAGCTACACAGCTATGTGCCTCCTCTCTGCCATCTTGGCCGGAAGTCCTAGGGGACCCGATCTTAAAAAAATAAATAAATAAATACTTGAATACATAGGAAACAGTAGCAATCATCTTTAAACAGAAAGGAAAACATATAATATATGAGGTATAACCTTTAAGGATCACACTTTAAATGAAGTCATATTATATAAGTAACAAACCTAAATCTACAGAATTATTCCTAGCCCCCAAATAAACAAACCAAGGTATAAACAGACTGGGCCATTTGCAGACTGGCAGATAATAGCTACCCAAACAGTTGGCAAACCTTGTTTGGAGTTTGAAGATAACAATAATTCAAACAAATTGACAAAAAGAAAATTTGTAAATGAAATTAATCTTAAACACTTTAATACAATCCTAAAATATTATTCTGTACTTTAAAAATATAAGAGGCTCTGTAATAAGGTATTGTTATCATTGTATTAATAACTGTGATTATTATTAACCAAAATAAGTCAGCTACATGTATACTCTTTTTAAAAAATCAATAAAAATTTTTAAAAATCAATAACGGAAGAATCTATTTTACAGATCTGCATCAAGTTTTCAAATGACTTGTTTCTGCAGATGGCTTCTAAGACCTATTGTATTGCTCAAAATATAGGCCATCGCCAAATGTAGGCCACTTAACTAAAATTAGATCTATTTGAAAGGTAAAATATACTTTTAAAGGAATAAGTGAACCCTGAAAAATAATACCAATCATAATCTGCATTTGTTTTATACAAAATATATAAGATGAACTAGGAGACTAATATATTCTGACTAAAACAGTATATTATGGCCTTTATATTGAAACTGTTCCATTTGCAAATAGTTTGTTCTCTCTCTCTCTCTCTCTCTCTCTCTCTCTCTCTCTCTCTCTCACACACACACACACACACACACACACACACACGCCAATAAACCTTATAAGAAGCAAAGAAATATGAATAGAGATGATAGTGAAATGGTGAGTTCTGTATGACTACTAGGCAATCATAAGATCTTGAATAAATTATTTTCCTCATCTGAAAAATGAAAGGCCATCTAAATGATCATGATACCTCCTATATATCAATGATACAATTTGAAGATATTTTGGAGGAGGTGAGGACAAACAGAATCCAAAAATATATCTGTCTTCAAAGGATTTACAATTTATATCTTGGGGGTAGAAGAGAAGAGATATGACTAAGACATGAATACTCTGACTTCAGACAAACAAAACCTAGTCTCAAGTAGGAATTTGTTTACCAGTATTTTTCTTTCTTGGGGCAGCTAGATGGTACAATAGAAAGCCAGACCCAAAGTCAGGGAGATTCATCTACCTGACTTTTAAACTGGCCTCAGACACTCATATGCTGTGTGATCCTGGGCAAGTCATTTAACCCTGTTTTTCTCAGTTTTCTCATCTGTAAAATGAGTTGGAAAAGGAAAAGGCAAAACCTTTCCAGTATCTTTCCTAAGAAAACCCCAAATGAGGTCACAAAGCATAGGACACCACTGAAAAAGAACAAGTTTTTCTTTCTTACTCATCAAAACCCAAGTTTTCAAATAAGAACAGAAGCCTTACTCATATCTTCAAATTATTTGGCTTATTATCTTCATTACAAATGCAATGGTTTAGAAAAATAAATCATTTATAAATGAAACATATAGTGTTTGAGCCCCTGCTAGACCTTGTAGGGCAAAGGTATCAAACTATCTAAGTTTTATTCAAGAAGTACAGTAAACTCTATTAAATGTAATTGTGAAATAGTTATCAAAATGAAAATACAATAAAGCAGTGATAATTTTAACACATAGCTCTCTAAGTCAATATGTAGTCTACTGGGATCCATATATATATAATTTAGTGGTCCTCATATCTATTTGAGTTTGTAACCCTGATGCAGAGGGAACAAAAGAGTGTCATAGTCCCTATAACCAAAGATATCACAATCTAGTTAAAGAAACAAGTCATAAACACATGATAAGTTACATAAATAGCTATATGAGATTTAAATAGGAATTCAAGATAACTGAAGAACTGTTACAGGAATTATTCACATACTTTATATACACCAGTGATAGTGACAATATATTAATGTGTACTTATGGTTATTTGATTATAGAATGGTAAAATCTAGATTATGTGATTCGTTTTAGATCACACAAGTAATTAGTAGCAGAACTGGGAATAAAAGCCAGATTCTTTGATTATACACCCAGGGTTCTTTCTACTGCACTCAGTATTGCCTCAGCTTAGGATACACATACCACAATATGTTAATAAATATCTGCAAAACATCTGCAAAGATCTGTCCTTACTTTCCTTGAAATGTCCCATGTGCTATGCCCAAGGATAGGGGCTCTGGTCACTGGGTTAGAACAGTTATCTGATCATTTTGATTCCTTAGAGTGCTAGAGAAGTTTTTTTTAAGGAATTCACATTCTAAGGAAGAGGCATTCCTTTATGTCTACCTTCATGGAAGATAGATGTAGGATAAATTAAAGGCAGTCTCCAAGGAAATGTTCTAGACTTACGGGGGACCTCAAGAAAAAAATCTTTATAGAAGGTGAGATTTTAGCTGAGATTTAAAGAAAGCCAGGAAAGTGAAGAAGAAGAAACAAAGAAGGAGTTCATTCCAGGGATAGAGGACAGATACTAAAAGTGAATGAAAATCAGAAGACAGAATATTTTATTCAGGGAACAGAAATGAGGCCGTGGTTATTGGATCATAGAGTTTGCTGATCTTTGTCTAAGACAGAAACAATCTAAAACCTCAAGAATAAGTAAAAGTTTAATAGGGAAGAAGCAGGCCATTGTAGAAAAAGAGAAGTTAGAATGTTGTCAAAGGTGAGTTGGGGTGTTGGGCTATGAGCAGTTCACTTTTATACATGTTAAATTTGAAATGGTGCCTAGGAAATAAGTAGACAGAAAGAAATGTGGGACTAGAGTAAAGAAGAGAGATAAAAATGGCAGATATCCACATAAAGGAGATAGATGAATCCTCTGAAATCGAAGAAGTCAACAAGAGAAAGAATAGAGAGAATAATGACCTCCTGTCACTATTCCTATCGGCCTCCCTGAACATAAACTAGTGTTCTTACAAAACAGCACAGTCTGAGGCAGATTGGTGCAAAGAAAGAACACTGGACTCAGAGTCAAGAAGACTTCAAATTCTTCCCTAGGTGTTTCCTAGTTGTGTAACACTGGGCAAATCATTTATCCTCTTTCAGTTTCAATTTCCTCATTTGTACAAGTTGATAATAAAGAGCAATATGCCTTAATAAGTATCACAAATAATGATATGATTACACTGTAAAACAAGCCATTCATTGTATCCCTAATACACAAAACACAGGGCATGAGAGTTTCCCATCATCAGCAGCCTCTAGAAGTATGAGAAGCCCCTCATATACTGAGTGATCCCAAAGTACCAGAGTAGATTCATTAGGCAAACATATACCACAATATATTAATAAACATCTGCAAAGCAGCTAGCTGCCCATGATTCAAATACAATTCACCTTCACCTTGGCACATTACCAGATAGATACATTGTCATTTAGCAGAGATACATTTATTGACTACCCTTTAGTACCAAGTTCTAGTTTTTCAAAGTTAATAGTGGCCAAGAAGTGACTAAGGTTCTGAAGAAAAAAGAGCTGATAATGTTCCTAACATTTTGACCTCAGCATTTCAAAGAGTACCTTTCACCTATTTAAAATGTATTATGGCATTCATCCATTTGAATTTTATTGTCCTGGATGCTGCCTTCTATCATTAATTTCATCTTTCATACAGCTGACTAATGCTGCCCAGATACACAGCTGTCCCCCCAAGAGAAGTTCTATTCTTTTTAAATGGCCTCATCTCATTCTCTCCTGCAGACAAGCTGAATATTCCATTGCACCAATGGCTAAATTAGAGCTTCTCTAAGAGGTGCAGAGTTACAGCAAGCTCTCAAGAGTTCACATTGAATGCTTATATTTCAACATATAAATAAATGACTCACACTAGCGGCCCACTGCACTTTGACATGGAAAGTAAAGTCAGCCAGAGGAAACATTAAACTGAGGCAGGAGGGCAAACCACTGTTCCAAAATCACATAGATTACACCTAAAAAGTCTAAGCATCTCCAATGTCCAAAGTCACAGTCAATTGCATTGGATACAACCATTTGCAGATTTTATCTTTTGGACCTTTCCTAACCTGTTCTCTAACAGGTCCATCTCAACATTTTTGTTTCTCAGTGGTTCTACTCCTTGCGCTGCCACTGAAAATTCCTTGAGAGCAGAAGAATCTTTGTATTCCCTTTCTTTGTATTTCTTTGTATTTCTAGTAGTTAGCACAGTATCTGGCACAGAGTAAGTACTTAATAAATGTTAATTCATTGACTGATAGAGGAAATTTTCTATACTGGCCAAGACAGATCATTCATGTATTTGTGTAATAACTTCACTTACTAATACTATTTTTAATTGCTATTTGTAGAGGATCACAGTCAGTGGGAGAAGTCTGGGTAAGGTATAAGACCCTTCAGCACAGAGAGAACTGCTAAAATGTCTGGTTTGGCTCCCCATAAGCTCTCGGCCTTCCTGAGAAGTCAGGGGGCAGGGACAAGCTGTGTGGAGATTGAGGCAGAGTGATACCAGGTGGCAAACTACATACAATTGCAAGTTGTTTATGTGGTCCTATGTGCACAGCATTTTTGTTATATTATATAAAGGGGAAAACCCTTGAAATAAATGGACTCCATTTTCCCACCATCCTCAGGAGTACTGCCTCATCACTTCTCCACTAGGAAGGTATATTTTAATCACCCCGATGTGACGGCTCTAGAAAGCAATGGTATGTTTTGTCACCCTAGCTTGGGGGCTCTAGAAAGCAGGAGTCAATATTTTAATCATCCCAACTTAGGGCTCTAGAAAACAGGATACAACAACTACTAACTATAAACTTAATAATGGATTATATTTATATAGTGTTTTCTCATCATAAAGCCCTTTGTATACATACCATTTGTTCTATAGCAAGTTGTCTCTAATTATATGTTGCATCTAAGGAATATGGCATGTTTATAAATATTAAAATAGAATAGAAAGGTTTTTTTCCCTTTCTTTTCATTGGTTAGAGTCAGGCTTGATCTCAGTTAAAATTATAAAGTAGACAAGGTGTTTTCCACATTTTACTTGTGTTTCTCATTTTCTTTTTTTTCTTTGGAGGACCTTTAGACTACATATTGTAAAGTGTATTCATGCTTCTCTCTATCTATTCAAAACCTTCACTACAATGAATCATGCTTTGCTTATCCTTTCCTCCCAGCAAAATTTACTCATCCAATTGTTCCCCATCCCTGACAGAGTTAACAATTGAAGTTATTGTTATTGTTGCTGTTGTTTTCTCTCCAAGGAAAATATGCTTAGTTTTGCTGGGTAGGTGCTTTTTGGTTGTAATCCTTACTCCTTTATTATCTGGTATATCATATTTCAAGTCCTCTACTTAATGTAAAAGTTGAAAAATCTTATGTGATCCTGACTGTGGCTCCCTGGTATTTGTATTGCTTCTTTCTGACTGCTTGAAATATTTTCTTTTTGACTTGGGAGCTCTGGAATTGGGCTATAATATTTCTGAGAATTTTCATTTCAAGATCTCCTTCAGGAGATGATTGGTAGATTTTTTTTTAATTTACCTTTTGCATTGAAGATACTAGGCCAGTTTTTCTTCATAATTTTTTTAAAAATACGATTAGGCTCTTTAAAAAAAAATAATTTATATACTTATTTACAAAGTATATGCATAGGTAATTTTTTCCAACATTGACCCTTGCAAAACCTTTTGTTCCAAATTTTCCCCAACTTCCCCCCACTCCCTCCCCTAGCTGGCAGGTAATCCAATATGTGTTACATATGTTGGAATAATATTAAATACTAAATATGTGTTTATATATTTATACAGTTATCTTGCTGCACAAGAAAAATCAGATCAAGAAGGAAGGAAAAGAAAAATGAGAAAGAAAACCAAATGCAACCAAATAACAACAGAGAGAGTGAGAATGCTATGTTGTGTTCCAAACTCTGTTCCCATGGTTCTCTCTCTGGGTGTAGATGGCTCTTTTCATCACTGAACAAGTGGAATTGGTTTGAATCCTCTCATTGGTGAAGAGAAGCACAGAATTGATCATCGTATAATCTTGTTGCTGTGTATAATGATCTCCTGGCCCTGCTCATTTCACTTAGCATCACTTCATGTAAATCTCTCCAAGCCTTTCTGAAATCATCCTGCTAGTCATTTCTTACAGAACAATAGTATTCCATAGCATTCATATACCATAATTTACTAAGCCATTCATCAATTGATGGGCATCTACTCAGTTTCCAGTTTCTTGCTACTACAGAAAGGGCTGCCACAGACATTTTTGCACATGTGGGTCTCTTTCCCTCCTTTAAGATCTCTTTGGAATATAATCCAATAGAAACACTATTGGATCAAAGGGTATGCACAGTTTGATGACTTTTTGAGCATAGTTCTAAACTGCTCTCCAGAATGGTTGGACCCATTTGCAGTTCCATCAATAATGTATCAGTGTCCCAGTTTTCTCACATCCCCTCCAACATTTGTCATTATCTTTTCCTGTCATCTTAGTCAATCTGACAGGTGTATAGTGGTATCTCAAAGTTGTCTTAATTTGCATTTCTCCGATCAATAGTGACTTTGGAGCACCTTTTCCTGTGACTACATATAGTTTTAATTTCATCATCTGAAAATTGTCTGTTCATATCTTTTGACCATTTATCAGGTGGAGAATGGCTTGAATTATTACAAATTAGAGTCAATTCTCCATATATTTTAGAAATAAGGTCCTTATCAGATCCTTTGGATGTAAAAGAATTTTCCCAGTTTATTGCTTCCCTTCTAATCTTGTCTGAATTTTGTTTGTACAAAACCTTTTTAACTTAATATAATCAAAATTATCTATTTTGTGATTAATAATGGTCTCTAGTTCTTCTTTGGTCACAAATTCCTTTTTCCTCCACAAATCTGAGAGTTAAATTATCCTATGTTCTTCTAATTTGTTTATAATATCATTCTTTATGTCTAGATTATGAACCCATTTTGACCTTATTTTGGTATATGGTGTTAGGAGTGGGTCTATGCCTAGTTTCTGGTAAGATCTTTTTTTATCATAACTTTTAGGTAGTTTAATAATTCCTAAATTTTCTCTTCTGGATCCCAGGTCAGTAGTTTTTTCAATAAGATATTACAAAATTTCCTCAATTTTTAAATTCTTTTTTTGTTGTTGTTGTTTTGCTTCTTGATGTCTCATGGAATCACTAGTTACCACTTGCCCAATTCTAATTTTCTATTTTTAATAAGTTTTTTTTTATTTTCAACTGTATGCAAAGATAGTTTTCAACATTCAACCTTGAAAAACCTTGTGCTCTAAATATTTTCTCCCTCCCTTCCCCCCATCTCCTCTCCTAACCAGCAAGTAATCCAATATGTGTTAAACATGTACAATTCTTTCTTACATATTTCCACGTTTATCATGGTATACAAGAAAAATCAGATCAAAAAGGAAAAAAATGAGAAAAAAAAAACCAAAAAGCAATCAAACAACAACAACAACAAAAAGATGAAAATACTGTATTGTGATCCATATTCAGTTCTTAGAATCCTCTTTTTGGATGCAGTTAGTTCTCTCCATCAGAAATCTATTGGAATTAGCTTGAATCACCTCATTGTTGAAAAGATCATTATAGATGACACTTATTGGCAACTGTACTGCTTATATGCAATAGTGGGTCATAATTAACTAGTGGAGAGGAATGCTGAAGATTGGTCACAAAGAAATAGGGACTTCAATAACAATGTCAAGGAGCACTAAGGCCTTTTGGCCAGGGGGGGCATCAGAATTGATCATCACATATTCTTATTGTTGCTGGGTACAATGTTCTTTTGGTTCTACTCACTTCACTTAGCATCAGTTCATGTAAATCTCTCTAGGCCTTTCTGAAATTATCCTGCTGATTGTTTCTTATAAAGCAATAATATTCCATAACATTCATATACCATAATTTATTCAACCTTATTCCAACTAATGGGCATCCAGTCAGTTTCCAGTTTCTTGCCATTACAAAAAAGGTTGCTGCAAACATTTTTGCACATGTGGGTTCATTTTCCATTTTTATTATCTCTTTGGTATACAAACCCAGTAGAGACACTGCTGACTCAAAGGGTATATACAGTTTAATAGCACATTGGCCAATTCTAATTTTTAGGCAGTGAATTTTTGTACCTTTTTTTATTTAGCCAATTCTGCTTATTAAGGAGTTCTCTTCAATGGATTTTTGTGCCTCTTTTGCCATTTGGTCAATTCTGTTCTTTAATGTACTATTTTTTTCAGTATTTTTATGCCGCTTTTACCAAACTGTTAATTCTCTTTTCATAATTTTCTTGTTTCACTCTCATTTCTTTTCCCAATTTTTCTCTGTCACTTTTATTTCATTTCTTTAATTCTTCTAGTAATTGTTGTAAGGTTTGGAATCAATTAGTACTTTTCTTTGAGGCTATTTTTGTAGCTATTTTCATTATTACTTTCTAAGTTTATGTATTAGTCTTCCCTATACTACCACAATAATTTGTATGGTCAGATTCTTTTATTGTTGTTGCTTGTTCATTTTTCCAGCCTATTTCTTCACTTTGAACTTCATGTTACAGTTGACTTCTGCTCACCTGGGAATGGGAAAGTACTATCCCAAGCTTCAGGGGGTATTTTTATGCTATTATTTTCAGAGCTAGTTCTGGGAGTCTAGAAATTTTCAGTGCTTCCAAAGTGGTGTGATCCTGGGAGAAGTATGGTCACAGTTCTCCTATGAAAGTCCCCCTGGCGAAAAGGCCTAATGCTCCTTGAAATTTTTATTGAAGTCTCTCCTTGTGACCAATCTTCAGCACTCCTCTCCACCAGATAATTATGACCCACTATTGCATATGAGCAGTAGAGTTGCCAATAAGTGTCATCTATAACCAGGCCAGCGAAGGGGCCTCTGAAATTTCTTTGTGATCAATGGTCTGACACCCTTACTGTCTAAACTGTGAACTTCCAAGCTACTGCTGTGGGGCATCTAGAAAGGTCCACTCCAGTGAACCTTTTCTGACCTTTTAGGTCAGAAAAAATGTCTCACCCAACCCTTTGTTGTTTCTGATGCTTCAAAAATCTGATTTCAGGCATTATTTTAAAGTTGTTTTTAAAGAAATGTTAAACAAGTTCAGGTAGGTTATTTCTGCTAATCTACCATCTTGTTTTCTATTATTTCATTTGAATTTGTCCACAATGTCAACCAGCTGGAGAATGTTAGTGCCACTGTTTGACCTGTTATTTCTCAATGACTTTTCCATAGTAAATGAAGGTCTTTGGGATCCAAGTCTGAGATCAGTCTGAATTCTTGATGGCATCATATTCCAAGATTATTAGACTCCTTCTGGCTTCCTAAGTACCTACTCAAATCTCCCTACTCTTCACATCAGTCTGAGTCCAAGAGCAAGAGCTAAAATATCATGACCAAAAGCCAAGAGTCAATGTAACTTCTCCTCAGGTTCAGAATCAACTGTTAAAATGATAGAAATTAAGTGAGGCTTAGATTCCAAATATCAAAATCACAATCTGTTTTTATCATTGGATAAAAGAACATTTGGGAAACTGAAATCTTTCTATGCAGCTATAGATTTATTTTTTCTATATAAAGGTTCTGGTCAAATGCATCTTTGTGTTCTCCAAAAGTGTTACGAGTACTATACATAGTGTACATACACACATAGGTTCACACACGCACACACACACGCACATACACACACATACACTATCACCTGGGAAAATGCTATTTTCTTCTCTAGAAAATGTCAGATGCAAAATATGAAATAACTACCAATCTCACTCCATTCAAGCAAATTAATTGGGAGAATGGGGGTGTGACAGAGGAAGTGGGAGACAAAGTAAGGGGAAACATAAAATCAGCCAAGAAAGCAGACATAAAATTGACCTTTTCTTCTCATTACTCTAAGGTGGTGAATGAGAACCTTTGACAAAAAGCATTCCATTGATGAGATAGATTGAAATTTTCAAATAAGTCTATTTTAACTAATTGATTATAGCTAAGGAACAAGTGATTCTCAGCAGGCTAAATATTTATATTAGGTATTCCTTTTTATTTCTGACTAGAAAAGAAATTCAACTTATGGAAGCAGGACAAATTCAAGGTTTTGTTAAATGTACAAAGCCCTTAAAAAATTCACTTTTGGAAAGAAAGGAGGGAAACAGTATTCTACAGAAAGAACATTTAGAAAGAACATGTTCAAAAGATTTTAACTAGGTCTCCCTTTTATGAGCATACATGGATCCTGGCAGTATTAAACTGTAGCCCAGATATTTTAGATTATAGTGAAATTGCAATAGATTTACCCTTGCTGTCAGAATACAATGCAGCCCTGAGTAAAACTGTCATTTTCTCTGCTTATTTGATAAAATGACTACATCTTAATACTACTGGGAAGAGATTAGCCAGTATCTAGATGTAATAAGGAAGTGGGGCCAGATATGAGGGAACCACTGGTCTAATGGGATGATTAATGGGATCTGGATTTTAATGAACTTGATTTGTGTCACTCTCAGCAAGTCACTTAAATTTGATAACTCTCAATCTCTTCTTTGTAAAATAGGATTAATACTAGACATATTTTATAGCAATGTTAGTGTCATATTTTCACATTTAAAGCATGCAACCTCCCTTTCTATTAATCTTCAGGAAACTATGAAAAGAAGAATTAAAATAAAACAATCACAATCACCCCATTAGAAAGTTCTTTCAACTGGTGTTCAGCCAAAATGTACTTTGTACAAGGAATTTTTTGAACATTTGTTGGGAACTATCCAATATTGCATCCAAGCAACATTTGTCAAGGCCAAAGGAAAAGCATTTTGTAAACACTAAAGCATTATATGAAAGGCCAAAAAGAAAGCATTTTATAAACGGTAAAACATTATGTCAAGGCAGCTAAAACTAGTGGCTAGAGAGCTGTCCTTTGAGTCAGAAAAGTCTGAAATCAATTCATTTAACTCTTCAAAGCCAAGGTAAGTGTCTAATAAGATAAATTATCAACAGTTGCTGACCTGCATTGGTAGAGAGAGTCTCTCTTTATATCAATTAAGCCTCAAATCAGGACCAAGAGGGAAAAAGGGGATTATGCAAATATAACCTATTGTTCTATTATCAGAAAACCAGAGATTTCTCTTACTTAGAACTTCACCAAAAAAAAATGGATATTTTAGTGCCTGTAAAATGACTTCTATAATGGTTTTTCTCCCCCTTTTTCTTTCTTCTCAATAGACTGGACTATTTTTATTTCTGTAATAAGAGAAAGCTTTCTGTGAAGGTCTTGAATCACATACTGCTTTGAAAAATGTTTCATGGATTTATTAGCATAATCCATATAGTCTCTGCCCTTTCAGACAGAAGACTAATATCATTTCCTTCCATTTGATACCAAGTTCTGCCTTTCCCAGTTGCCACCATCGTTCCTGCTTTGTTTTGTCTTTCCCTTCAGTAAATTCTATACCCAGGTAATTTAATCTCTTTCTTAATGTCACGGTTGAATCAAATCTCTGTCACTCAAAATCTAACCCAAAGTTTGCACCATAGCATGGTCGAGTGATCAGTGCAAACATCCACAAATCGGAATTCCTCTGTTCTAGGAATGTCTCTGCCCCTGAGCTGCTAAATGGCTTCAGAAAATATGTTCCCATTCCCTCTGGAGAACAAGTCAAATCCTGTTTGAACTAGGAATTTATTGTATAAAGAATTGTCCAAAAGAAATGGAGCTGCACTGGAGCCTAAGAAATCTCTTTGTTACACAGGGAATTTGTTGTAATGGGATTTGTGCTACCAAAGTTGATGCCTTACTAATAATCGTTAGGGTACAAATAACAAAAAGAATTTCCCAACAGTTACACCCAGGAGTAGAAAATGTAGGAGATCTAAGGAAATTTCAGGGTAGATTGATTTAGAATCATAAGAATCCCTTCTCTGCCACAAATACCTTTGTGATTTGAATTAAATCACTGAATATCTCTTGGCAATAGTCTCTTTTTCTGCAAAATCAAGGAGAAGGATTGTATAACTTCTGAAGTGCCTTTCAGTTTTAAATCTACAATTCTATGTAAATAAACTGGGTTCCAAGAGTAAATAATTTCCATTTCCTCTAGTAGATATTCTTAAACAAAACTGAAAGCTAATAAAATTTTACTATCTGGTCTTAGTTCATTAGTGTTAGAGGAACTAAGGAATTTTGATGGATCTTCCTTAAGTTTGTAAGTTTAAGGAGACCTATGCTCTAGTGAAAGACTACAAACCTATTTAACATTTGTTATTGGGGAGACCTTGGAAACTAGGTTAAGGCCTATGGTAGAATACCTGAAATACATAGCTTAATTATATCAAGAAAGTATGGTTATAAACACACACAAAATATACACATACACACACACACACACACACACACACACACACACACACACAACCACACAGAGACATATGCCTCTGGTTATTTAACCTATTGGCCCTATTACTGAACACCACAAGACTAGTATTGAAAGAAGCTTAGTGGAGTCAAATTTGATGTTTGAATATTTGACAAGATTTCCCAAAACTCACTGCTAAGGTTAAAAAACTAAGGGAAAGGGTTGGATTGGGAATGACATGGTTTAGAAGCAGACCAGAAAGCATACTATATAGGGCATACATGCACAGCCTAAACTGGTGCCACTCAATAAATACCTGTTGAATTTGAAATTTAAAAATGAACAATATCCAAAGAAAGTAACAGATTTTTTTTTCAAATAAAAAGATTGAGGTGTATCACCCACATAATAGAGAAGTTGTTGGAAATAGTATGATCATGGAGAATAAACTCATCTCGTTTACAGTTGATAGTAAAATTGGAGGAGAGGCAAGTCATAAGAGACTATATTATTAAAATCAAATTGATTGAGATCATTTAAGTAATTGGACTAAAGGACAGTAGAAAAACACAGTTCAATCTAGCAAAATGTAAAATAAATTGCTCCAGGAAATAATCTAGGGAATACAGGTTAAATGGAACCACCATGTAGGCGATTGATCAGGAAGTCTCTGTAAAGAAAATCATTGAAAACAACAATCAGTACATGACCAGCATTAGTGGAAAAGGCCAAATAGACACTAATAGCTAAAATGCAAATTCTTCCATATTTACATGCATACCAGCTGTCCCTGTTCAAGAGCTGTTCTCTGCTCCCTGTGCTCTAGTGAAAGGCTAAATATTTTCATTCTATCTCTACAAATCCAATGTATTTTAAAATTGTTAAGGCTTTCCCTAATATCTCTCCAAATACCTTTATTAGCTTTCAAGCATTGGCAGCTACACTCACAAATAAAGTGAACATGTTGCAAATCCATTTGTCAGATTTCAACTAGGAATATGAGGGATAGTGCTGTCCCACTGAGATAGCAAGAATATCCTTGCCTTAGAGTAGATGCAGCAAGTAATTAAAATGTTGTAAAGCCTAAAGGTAGGAGCAAAAAGCAAAAATAAACTAAGTTCCTTTTCCCCTTAGGAACAAGAATTGGAAATAACTTAATTGGGATTTTTATAATTAAAGTTGAACTTGTCTTTGGTTAAGGGCATCAAAAACCAGGGGACCAAAAAGCAAAGAATTCTCCAGCTGATTATAAAAGGGTCACACATTGTTCTCTGTACATCTGGCCAGGCATTCTCTGGGAACAAGTTTTCCAAATCCCAAAAAGAAAAAATACACATGCATTCTTAGTTCCTTTAAAGCTCAACTAAAATATAAAATAATGGCTGGTTATTGTTTAGTCACTTCATATCTGATTCTTTGTGACTCCATTTGGAGTTTTCCTAGGAAAGATACTACATTCCAATGATCTTGTGATGAAGAGAGCCCTCCAAACCCAGAGAGAGGACTACGGGAACTGAGTGTGGATCACAACATAACATTTTCATTCTTTTTGTTGTTTGCATTTTGTTTTATTACTCATTTTTTTTCCTTTTTGATCTGATTTTTCTTTTGTAGCAAGATAATTGTATTAATATGTTTACATATATTGGATTTAATATATATTTTAACATGTATAACATCTATTGGATTGCATGCCATCTAGGAGAAGTAGTTGGGGGGAGAAGGGGAAAATTTGGAACACAAGGCTATGCAAGGGGTCAATGTTGAAAAATTATCCCTGCATAGATTTTGAGAATAAAAAGCTTTCAAAAAAAAAAAAAAAAGGAAAGATAACTAGGGTAGTTTGCCATTTCCTTCTTCAGCTCATTTGACAGATGAGGAAACTGAGACAAATATGGGTAAATGACTTGCATAGAGTCACAGAACAAGTAAATCTGAGGCTGGAATTCAAGTCTTCCTGACTTCAGACCCAGTACTCTATCCACTGTACTACCTAGCTATCCAAAATAATGGCTGTCCATACCCAAAACAAAAGTTAAATGTGGTACTGTCCAACATTAGAATCCTTGGTTCCTTTCAACAAGAGGACAACTTTATATATTAACACATGATAATAAGAGGGTTCTAGCTAAATGTTTCCTTCTTAACTCGTGTCTTTTCTATCTTGTCTTGTCCTAGAATCTTTTTCTCCTATTTCTCCCATTGCTCCCATTATCTAAGACACTACAGACTTATTTTTAAGTGATTTTTAAATATCCTAACCTTCCAATGAAGGAGTCCAATGACTCAGTCCCCAAACCTCTCAATTGAACTCTTCCTTGTAATAAAGAAATAGACCTATATAAAACAGATCAACACATTGGGCATCTCTGACAATAGATATCTCTCTGATGAAAGGAGGTGGGAATGCCTCATTGTTGGTCCTGTGAAGTTGTGTTTGATATGACATTCCGTTTAAGGAATTCAGATGCCAATATAACCATATTAGTTCACTAACTATAACTAGATTTCATAGCTTCTCAGGAGAGGTTTGAGCCTTGCTCTTTCCAAAGCATTTTCCCATGCTCCATTTGACATATTTTTTGGAAAGTAAAAGACAAAGAAAAGCTTCATTTATAGTGAAATTTCATGACAAAAAGGATGAAGAACTGAAAAATGACACTAAGCCTTTCTTCCAATTAATCTCTTCTGAGCCAGCCTTCTCAAATTGGCCATCTTATCTTAGGATGTACATTTTTGGTGGTTTTGTGATTTGATCCAGTTGGTGACTGAGTCATAATCTTTCACCTATTATACAGGCAGTGTGATATCCTGGAAAGAGTATTGAACTTGGTCTAAAAAGATCGAAGTTTATAGTTCTAACAATTTGCCAGCTATAGGATGCTGGGAAATTCACAGACTTTCAGCTTCTTTACCTGTAAAATGTGGATAATAACAACTGTACTAGCTAGCTCACAGTGTTATGGTCCAAAAATGCTTTGAAAACATGATGCTAATGGGAACAGACATTATGTTATAGTTATCTGTTGGCAACAACCAGAAATGAGGAAAGAGGGGGAGAACACACGATAAAGAGGGAAAGGTCAATATTATTCTTCAAGTTTTTTCTAATGAGGAAACTGAGAGCATGAAAAAGTTAAGTAATTAGTCTAAAAATACATAGAGATTAAAAGACAGAGCTAACTTTTGGCATATAAAGGAAAATTTTTTCTAGTTTCACAGTTTTCCTTATGCTGACTAACTATTAGCATTCCACTCTCAAAACTGACTCTCCAACTAGGACTTTCTCCAACATAATTCAAACTTAAAACATCACCTAGCAAGGAAAACACAAAAATGGAAAGTTGGGATTAGAAATGCCAGACAACTAAACACATGTGCTTCCTGCTTCTTCCTATCTTTCCAAAAAAGAGTGATTAATGGGGTATTACAGGAACATCCTGATTCTTGCTGAAATGACTGATTGATTTATAGGATTCCATAAGCCAAATAATAATCAGGTCCGTGCCTCAATTCACTGCCCAGGATCCAGAGTTGGATGGTGATTGTTATTCTGTATGCTGTTAGAATATAGAACAAAATAGCCAAAATGATTTTTCTCACATCTTTAATCCTTTTTCTGACCTCATGAATCTGGACAGCCCAATTTCCCTTTGTTTCTGAATCAGGTAGAGTTCTTCTTTAAATCATTGCCCTGTACCTGGGGTATCCTTCTTCCCTTTCTTTACCTGTTGAAGTCCTACCCATATTTTGAAATCTAAATCAAATGCCTCCTTCTTCAGGAAAATCTCTGTGATGTTCCCAGGTGGTAATAGCTTCCTATAGAATCCCACCATTAAACTTCACATAGCACTTTGTTTTCAAATGTCTAATATATCTTCATGGAATCTTGTGTGTTAGATTGGTAATATAGTGTAGCAGATAGAGCACTGGACATGGAGTCAGGAAGATATAGGTTTGTGACCCTGGACAAATCACTTATAGTCTCTGTGCCTCTTTTTGCTTTTGTTAAAAGAAAAAAGTTGGATGTTAGATGCAGCCTCTGGAGTCCCTTCTAACTCTGGGTTTATAATAACCATATTCTAACTCTAAATCTCTGATCCCATCTGTCTATGTTCCATACTCCTGTTAGTCTGTTAAATGAATAAAGGCAGAAAATGTTTCATCTGTACTTTGTTATCATTTTCTTCCATCTCTCTACCTTCAATTTTGCAAAAAGAGAGGGCTTAATTTGTTGTTGAATGAAGTTCCTATTTTTTATTTTAAATAGTATTTTTTCCAAATATATGCAAAGATAGTTTTCAGCATTCACCTATGCAAAATCTTGTGTTCCAAATTTTTGTCCCTCTCTTCCCCTTCTTCCTCCCCATTCAGTAAGCAATCTGATATGTTGAACATACCATGTTAAACATAAGCAATGCTTCTAAACATATTTATAAATTCATCATTCTGCATACAAAAAATAAGATCAAAGAGGGAAAAATAAAACATGAGAAAGAAAATTAAAACAACTATCACAAGAAAATAGTGAAAATTCTATGCTTTGATCCACATTCAGTCTTCATAGTTCTCTCTCTGGATGTGGATGGCACATTCCATCACAAGTCTATTGGAATTGCATTGAGTAACCTCATTGTTGAAAAGATCCAAGTCCATCATAGTCCAATGAAAAGATCCATTATTCTTTAAAGATCCTAAAGAACCATGAATTTGGAGTCAGGAACACTGGTCAGAATCCTGACTCTACTACTTCCTAACAGAAAAATCCTAAGTAAGTCACATACTAATAGAAACTCAGTTTCACAATGTATAAAATAAAAGAGTTGGACTAAATCTCCTCTAACATTCCTCCCAGTTCAGAATTCTATAAACCTAAGACCTCTATCTTATGAAGATTAGAGAGTCTCTCTTTGTATCTGCTTTCTTAAGTAGCAGAAAACGAATTTATCTGTCTTTATTCTTTCCCAACATGTTCCTGGGCCCTCAGTATCCAAATCTCTTTTTTTCCTGTCACTTAAAGAAAGAACAGTATTTCTGCTGCCTTCGGAGCTACATGGATCAGGCATTAAATATTTTTATCACCCACCTATTTTTAGCTATTATTGATTACCTGAGAAGAGTATGAAAACCATGTTGTATGGGGACCAGCTGAGACAAGAGGAGATATTTATCCCAGGAAGACTTTGGAAGTGACATAATAACCTATTTCAGGTATTGAAAGTTATCATATGGAAGAGAAATTAAATTTGTTCCACTTGAACTCAGAGAATAGAATTAGGAATAAGAGGATGAACTTGAGGTAAGAATTCAGTATGGTAACATTTCCATAGTCCCTGCTTCTAGGAAAATTGAGCATAGTGAAGTGTTTGAGTTCATTAAGCTGAATTAAGACTAAACCAATATTGTGCTTATATTGAGTGATACCAATAACCAGGAGAGGGGAATTCCTCTAGGATAAGTAGGGATTGACCAGGCTGCCTAAGGAGGAATATATCAAAACAGAAGTCAAAGTTTCTATTCTAATCAGTGATTGGAAAGATCAATGGTGGGTTTGCACCAAGAAGTGGCCAATGTACTTCTGGTCTGAGTGAGATACATGCAAAGATATTTTTCAGCATTCACCTTTGCAAAACCTTGTGATTCAAATTTTTGTCCCTTTCTTCCCCCCTATCCTTCCCCAGACAGCAAGCAATCTGATATGTTAAGCATGTGTAATGCTTCTAAACATATTTCCATATTCATCATGTTGCTCCCCCCAAAATCAGACCAAACAAGGAAAAAAACATGAAAAAGAAAATAAAAACAACCACATCCAAAAGATGGTGAAAATACTATGCTTTGATCCATATTCAGCCTTCACAGTTCTCTCTCTAGATGTGGACAGCATTTTCCATCACAAGTCTATTGGAATTGCATTGAACAAGACTGATTTACATTCTATTTCCCTAGTTCTCTTTCTAGATGCAGAAAGCATTTTCTATCCAGAGTTTATTGGGATTGCCTTAGATTTAAACTAAATTTTTCTTGGTCGTCACAAAATCTTGCTATTACTATGTACAATGTATTCCTGGTTCTGCTTGTTTCACTCAGCATCAGTTCATATAAAAAAAAAATCATCATTTTAATATTACAATAATATTCCATTACCTTCATATACAACAGCTTATTCAGCCATTCCCCAATTGATGAGTATCTATTCATTTATCAGTTCTTTGCTACCATAAAAAGAGTTGCTCCAAACACTTTTGCCCATATGGGTCCTTTTCCCTCCATATGATTTCCCTGGAACACAAATTCAGTAGAAGGAATTAACTTTTTTTTTTTTGTTAACAATTAGATCTATTCAAAGAAGGAATGGGTTGCCTTGAGAAATAGCAGGTTCCTTCTGAGGGCTTCAAGCAAAACTTGGATGAACCTCATGCTTACTGTCTTGCTGTAAGAACATTCAATCCTTACAATTGGATGTAAGGATACATCCAATCCTTGCTGTAAGGCTTTTAGATACTGATTGGCTTAAGTGACCACTGAAGCTCCTGCCAATTCTGAGATTCATTGATTTGAATTTTTATAACTAATAATCATCACTATGAGCAACTTCAGGATCTTTGATTAGATTGATAGTTCTGTTGTCAACTTAGTGTTTTGCTTCCTAAGGGACACAAAGTGGCATAATAGAAAGAATGGGGGACGTGGAATCAAGAGTAGCTTGACTAGCATTTTCTAATTCTTTATGATTTGAACTGAGGTTCTATGTGGATTTTATTCCTAATACTGTTAAAGACCAATTGAGTTGTTTACATGTTATAGAAGCACTATAGACGAATTGAAGAAAAATAAACCTGAAGATAGAAGAGCTAGATGAGAATGCTTATGGAACAGATTCTTTTTCAGCTATGACTTGCACTAGAAAGCTACTGAGGTCCCTTCTAATTAGGAAATTCTGTGATGTGTATTCATGGGGAAGTCACTCAACTTCCTAAGTCTCACTTTTTTTTTTTCATTTGAAAATAAGAATAGTAATTTTACTATGTTACAGAGTTTTTATGATAGAAACACTTTGTAGAACCTCTGTAGAAATGGCATTTTTTGTTTAATTGATTATTGCTATCTTTAGCAAGAATTCAACATTGTGTATAGAACCAGGATAAGAAGATAGATTCAGTTTTCCTTTTTTCCCTTAAGGTAAACTTGCTTTTTCTTTATAAATTTTTGATGTAATATAAAAGGGCTGAAACTCTTAAAAGATATGCTTGAATCAGACAATTGAGCACTTGAGGCAAATTACCTATTGGATAATGATTACATTAGCATATGTTTGGAAAAATGGCCCTTCTCACTATTCCATGCTGGCTCAATGTTTGGTGTATACAGATAATTATAGGTAAGGATTAAGGGTGGGGTGAGAAGGATGAGAGAACTTCACTTTGCAGCAGAATCAGGACAAGGGAGGTTGGTGGCGAGCTTGTGGCAATTGTCCATCTCCTTCACTTCTCCGCCTGAAGACCAAGGACTTTTACTTACCTTGACTCCAGCTGTTCCTGAAGCCTCCACGGAGCTAGTCCGGACTAAACAGTGCCCAAACTTCCTAATAAGAACAGTTAAATACATAAAACAATTTTATTGATTTGTGATAAAATCCATTTTCTTCTCCTCTAATCCTGAAATCTTATATAAGTCCAGAGCCTGGAAAGAAGAAGTCATTGCTGCTATTGAGAGGAAAAGAAAGGTTGCTTGTTACGTGGCATGATTGTGAAGTAATGAGATTAAAACCTCCATATATGGTTTTTGTAATCACTTCTGTCACAAAATCAGAGTTAGCAAGGACCTTAGAGATTGTCCAGTATAACCAACACCAGATCAAACATACCTTCAACAACTGATCATCTATTATTATTTTCTTGAAGACCTTCAATAATTGTGAATGGATAAAAGAATTCCATAAATAGTTGAACTAAAAAGCAATTTTAAAAACATATATATATTTAAATTATAGCTTTTTATTTACAAGTTATATGCATGGGTAGTTTTACAGCATTGACAACTGCCAAACCTTTTGTTCCAATTTTTCTCCTCCTTCCTCCCATCCCCTCCCCCAGATGGCAGGTTGACCAATACATGTTAAATATGTTAAAGTTTAAATTAAATATAAGTATACATGTCCAAACAGTTATTTTGCTGTACAAAAAGAATCAGACTTTGAAATATTGTACTATTATTAAGGAAATAAAAAATGCAGGCAGACAAAAATAGAGGGATTGGGAATTCTATGTAATGGTTCATAGTCATCTCCCAGAGTTCTTTCACTGGGTGTGGCTGATTCAATTCATTACTGCTCTATTGGAACTGATTTGGTTCATCTCATTGCTAGAGATGACCATGTCCATCAGAATTGATCATCATACAGTATTGAAAAAGCAATTATTTCTTACTTAGTATGTAATAGACACTATGCTAAGCAAGCACTAGGGTTACAAATACAAAAAGCAAATATAAGAACAAAACAAAACAAAACAAAAAGCAAATGTAGCAAGTATGTTATTTTTCAGAACAAGATTAGCTATATCTCCTTCTCAGGTATCTAGGATACCATAAGTAGTTGGGTTATGGGAGACCATGTCTTCTTTATTACAAAAGCTCCCATGGTTTTTTTTCCCTTCACTGTTAGGTGTCAATGAATGGTGCCTTACAATCATTTAATCATTTGACAATTTTTCACCCTTACAAAGTAATACTTACTTCAAAGATATAATAAGAACAAACATACAAATATTTTTCCCAATTCTTTGGAAGCATACTCTCAGCCAAGTTCCCATATAATATAAATTCCACTTAATTCACATCTAAATGTGGCATTTATGCTAGATTTATTTCTTTGTTTCAATTAAATCTGTAATGGTCTCTGAAGGTCAGGCCTGAAGACCACTATTTGATGCTGAGATGACTGAAACCTTCTGCAATCCCTTCATTTAAAAAAAACTTAAAAGAACAATCACAGATGCAAAGGACCAAGATCCTTTTTCATATGGCCATGTGATCTCGGGGAATATGTCCAAGGATTCTTTCTTGACACCACTATTTTTCACCAGTCAGCAAAGAAGCCAAACTGTCAGTATTCATCTAAAGACAAAATGGTCAAGGAACTAATACTGAAGTTTATTCAGGCCTTTTTGAAGGCATCTTCTTCTTAATCCTATGGTTAGAAGACTGGAACCAGATATCTCCATATGTTCCATATTCTCATCATAACTCAACATATAGAGAGGAGTGGTCACCAGGATGGATGCTTTGGTCTAGGAAGTCATTGATTGAGATTGAGGCAGCCAATTTTACTTCTGGACAGACCTTTGGGGGAGAAGTTTTCTTAGTCAAAATCTGCTCCTATACTCCTGATCATTAGTTCTGAGACCATGGGAAATACATAGAATTCTTCTTTTCAGTCCAGCTTTTTCACTCTACTGGTATTACTAATGACCTATTGGAATCATCTTGGGCCTTAGGGCCTAATCTCCAAGTAAGAAATGTATGAGTCAGGCTCTCACCAAAAATCATAGAAACTGACTCAGTGGCATATGGACCCCTCCAGGTATATGAGAAACACCAGGTGGATGTGAATCAAACAAATTCATATCCTGATACATGGACAACACTGAATATACACAAAACTTGCATTCATGAAAGTTTTATCTCCCTTCAGAGTTTAAGAATTGCTGTCTCAACAGAAGTATAAATTCTCTTTAAGTATTAGTATTAGTATTTCATAAGAATAAGAAAAGCAGGGTTGGAAGACTAAATAATGGAGAGACGTTTGTTTTGTGATCTTAGATCTCAGATCATCAGAACATGTTTCACATACAATCCAGCCACTTACTTAGATCAGTTTCCTTTCTTCCTACTAACCTACCACTCCACTGCTCAACTGATTTTCACTTTTTTACTCTGGTTCCTATAATTAAATCTATACTCTCTTTGTTTTAGAAAATGATATGTCAAAAGAGATAAAGAGAAATTGTTGATGGGCTGTGAAAAGACAGTGATTCTAATAAACTAGTGATGGAGTCATATATTGATCAAACCATTCTACAAAGCAATTTGTAATTATGTCCCCCAAAGTGACCAAGCTGATCATAGAATACCACCCTCAGCATATGTCCAGGAAAAGTTGAAGGGAGATGAAAAGGACTCATGTGCAAAAATACATATAACAACAGTCTTGTTGTATCAAAGAATTAGAAACAAAACATGTTATGGGCCAGAACTTGAAACAAGATGTTAACTCACTAGAATTGATAGAAACAATGCTTAGGTAATTGGTTCACACATTGGAGCTCACACCTTTAAGAGAATTTACACATTAGAGCTCACACATTAGAGTTCATAAGTCAGGGAGATTCACAAGTTAGACCTCCCATAATCCCACTCTCAGAGTAGGAGTCAATCTTTGAGTTTACACTTCTAAAAGAGCATAAAAAGGAGCTGAGTCAGTGGACTCAGTCAGTTCAAGAGACTGACAGAGTGAGAAGAGACTTGAAGTGATTGAGATCTAGGAGTCGGAGTTGAGCTAGAGGCAGAAGCTGAAAGACTTAAAGACAAGCTGCAAGAGCTTTTGGAACCAAGGAGGGAGATAGGCCTCTAAGAAAGCTTACCAGGCTATTTTGGAAGAGACAATAAAGATTTGGATTTTAACACCTGGCTGCATTTAAGGTGATTATTGATTTGAACTGAAACTAAGGCTGCTTCCAGAAAATCTCCCCAAGAAACCTGCTCCCAGAGAACCATCATATTTTAGAAAAAAGAAGAACACCACAAAAATCTATGGTCATGAATTAGAGAATAATTGAAAAATATATGGTATTTGAATGTAATGGAAAATGTGTATAAGAATTACTTAATATTCTGAGTTGATAAAGTTCTGAGGTTTGTATGAAATAATATAAAGTAAATAACATGAGAAGATAAATTTATTCAATGACTAAAATAATGTAAAGGATAACAACTTTGAAATATGTAAAAATTATAGTCAATTCATGACTTCAGAATACTGATAATGAAGTGTACTTCCTTGTCCCTTAGCAAAGAGATTTAGAATGAGATATCCATTTTCAGATACTGCCAGTATGTTGATTTCTTTTGCTTGACTATAGTGAATTGTTACAAAGGAGAGCATTTATTTGTGGGATAGGGAAAGCATATAATTAATAATAATGATAGTGATGCAAACAAAAGGAAAATAACTATGGAACATTTAAAAATAATGAAAAGGCAAGAGAAATTGCATAAGGGATATAAACAAATAGGGCTTTCCTATTACTATTGTGTTACTTTTAATATGCACTTTTTAAAGACAACCATCATGTAAAAGAAGTTCACAGATTTATAGAGAATTGCCTTTTTCTGTTCTAAGTATATTGAAATGTTTGATGATGTTAAATTCATAATAAAAAAGAAAATATATAATAATCAACTTCCTTTTGACTCCATCCAAAATACCTCTATTTTCTCACTACTTCCCTCTGTTGTGTCTCTCCTTAGAATAAATACTTCTGAAAATGATTTTCATTCATTCACTCATTCATTTAAATTTCAGAAAACATGACTTTTCCCTCCTCAATATTTTATATTTTCTTGCAGGAAACATGGACTTTGAGATGTCTCTGCTCAGTAAGGAATAGTAATAAATTTTCCAATCATTGAAAGTGTTCAACTAGAAAATGAATAAGCCTCTTTTCTTGGATTGAACAAGATATCTAAAATCCATTTAATTTGGAGGTTCTGATTATGGAGATTTTGTATGCTAATTAAAATATCCCTCATTTTTTGTCAGTATAGGTACACCCTTTCATGACAGTAAAATCTTCCACATTTTAGTGCATCTTTTTGATTTCTTATAGGATGGAGGAGAAAAAGAGACAGAAAATGAGAAAGGAAAGGGAGAAAAGAGAGAAAGGGAGAGGTGGGGGAGATGTATTAGAGCTGGCTTTTTTGGTGTGATGAACATCTCTAAATTAAATGTATTTGGTTCTTGGGCAACATACACACAGCCTATCATCAGGCCTGTATTTCAATCATAAATATTTATAAAATAACCTATGTGCAATGAACTAGGTGCATTCCAAGTAGAAGAGGACAACCTGTTCAAAGTAATGTTCTTCTGCATAAGAAGAATCTGTTTTCTGATCTTTGTCTATGAGTCTTTTGCAATCCAAAACAAAAACTACATCTATACATATAAAGGCCAACCTCTTTTGAAACATGGAATATTCTGTCAACTAAGTAGCACATATAGACATTATTACTAATCTGTGTTCTGAGCTTCTACTTGATTTAAGATAAGAAAATCTTCATAACTCCTACTCAATTCTCTTATGGGAACCCTATTGCTCTAAATTCATCTCAGAGATGGGGGTGAGGCTCCCCTCAAAAAAATCCCACTGAATTGTTTGGATCTGGTGCACAGAAATATATTCCAAGTCCAGCAAATCCCTGAGGTCTTGTCATTTGAATGAATCTAAGCAAGCATGAAAACTAAGCTCAGAGCACACAAAGTCATTGTCTCTTTCCTTCCTGGCCACATTTCTGTCTTTATTTTCTATATGTTATCAGCAATAACAATAGAGAGAGTAGCTAGAAAATCAGAGCATTGCACACTTGGGTTCCTTTGTCTTATATTATGTTATCTAATCCAACTAGATTAGCAACAATGAAGGTGGTTTTTCTAAAATTCTATAGAGTTCTTCATAATTTAAGCTTATACCACCATGTCCCAGGCAGTCTGAAGTTCATCTGAATAATGAAATCTATTGACAATATGTAGAGAAAAAAATAATTCTCTCATAGGCTAGATTTTCTTTGATCAATGTTAGTACCAGTTACAGGTTAATTACTTTTGCTTCTTTTGTCAATCAGTCATTTGATCAACTCTTTCCAGAGCCTATTTACCAAAGGAGCATTTTTTTTCTGGATCAAAAATATAAGAAATGAATTCTTTTTAGCTTACAATTCTCTCTTTGTCTCTTTTATCCTCCATCTGTCTCTTCTTTTCAGTTCATCCCCCTCCATCTACAAACATGTTTAGTTCTTTCCTTTAAAAAAAATTAAAATTTTCCTTATTACTATTGAGTTCTTGAGCTCTTATTGTTTTTCTATCAAATTGCCAAAAAGTAGTCTACAGTTACTTACTCCTTCAACACCCATTCATTTCTACATCCCCTGCAAACTGGCTTCCAATTTCACAATTTTGCTGAAACTGTCCTCTTTCAATGATACTGATGATTCCCTAATGGCCAAATCTCATGGTTTTTTTTTTTCCTTAATTCTAAACTTTTTTACCTTTATGCAGCATTTAACAGCACTAATCAACCCTTTCTTGATACTTTTTGCTTCCCCCCAATTTCTATGACATTGCTCTCCATTGTTTTCCTTTTATAAGGTGACAATACTTTCTCGCCCTCTTTCAACAGTTCATCTTCTCCCACTGGGGTGTGTGTGTGTGTGTGTGTGTGTGTGTGTGTGTGTAGAAAGATATATAGATATAGATGTAGATATAGATAAGTTTCAAGGTTCTGTCTTCATCATTCTTCCCTTCTTTCTCTATACTCTTTTTTTTTGGTGATCCTATTGTTGCTATTTCTTCAGTTGTAACCTTTATCTAGATCAGGGCTTTTAAAATTTTTCTACTTGCGACCTATTTTTGCCTGAGAAATTTTTATGTGATCCTATATACATGAGTATGTAAAAATAGGTCTACAAACCAAACATTTACTGATAATAAATCATAGTTTTGTAACTCCCATATTCAGTTACAAGACTCTGGTACCAGTTTAAGAAGCTGAGATCTAGAGGACTCCAAAATCTATTCCTCCAATACTGATTACCCAGAAGTCCCCATTTCCAGCTTAATATTGAACACTTCCAGCTGTATGTATCAAGGACACATCAGTCAGATTAACATGATTGAAGATATTCATAATTTTTCCTCTAGAAACTGAACTCTTTTGTATTCTTTTTCTGTTAATAGCACTATTATCCTTTTTGGCTCAATGTGTTAGAGTTATCTTTAACTTTTTCCTCCTTAACAATCTGTATACTATGAATTGCTAAATCCGGCTGATTTCCTCTCCATTTTTTATTTGATACTTGCTCACTCCTCTCCACTAACATTGCTAATATCTCTCAGGTACTTATCATTTCTGGCCTAAACAATTTTAATAGCCTTCTATTTCCTCACCAATGTACTATATTCTTATGATTACAAATTTTCCAATTGCTCATAGGACAAAATATGAACTCCTTAACTTGGCATTTAAAAGTAGACACCATCTGCTTACAACTTATATTTCCAATTAGTTAAGAAGCATTTATCAAGTATTTGTTATGTTCCTTTTCAAGGTTCTGAAGATAAAAAGATAAAAGTAAAGATTCCCTGTCCTAAAAGAAATGACATAACTGAGGAGATATTTACATAAAGAAGTTTATTCAAAATAAATGCAATCTGATTTTTAAAAGGTAAGGCACTAGTATTTAAGGGGATCAGGAAAAATTATAGAAAATAGTGTTTGAGGACTTCTGGCCAAGATGGTGGAGAGGAGGCACACAGCTGTGTAAGCTCCACGTTTTCTCTCACTATCCATTTCATTACAAGCCTCTGAATTAATGCTTGACTGAAAAAAAAAACCCACAAATAGTTACTCAAGTTACCTTGAGATTTGCAGGAAAGGTCTGTTTTTGCTTGAGGGTGGGACAGTTTTAGATCAGGTGCAGGCTGAGGGCAGGCAGCGGCAGCGGCAGCAAGAGCACGGGAGCAGACCGGAGAGGGGGTGGGGTGTGATTGCAGCCATCTCTGGGGGGAAAGCTTTGCTACAGGATTGGATACTTTGCTCTGGCAGCAAGCCAGCAGCCCAGCAGAGAAGCTAAAAACACTGGGAGGTGAAAAATACAACCCTAAACAGCTGGAGTCTCTTGGAACCTGGCCAGTCCTCCCCCCACAATGTCTCAGCACGCTCTTGGAGTCTCAGAGCGCAGGCGCAGCACAGTCTGGCTAGTGCCTCGCTGCTGTCCCCGCAGTCTGTAGAGGAAGCTCGGTAACACCACCCAGCCCCTCCCCCAAAAAAAGCAGACTCCATTTAGGGGTTTTTTCTTTTTTTTTCTTTGCCAGTTTGTCCTTGATTCTTTGACAAAATGAGCAAAAAATTGAAGAGGACTTTAACCCTTGACAGCTTCTATACAGATAGAGAGCAGACCAGAGGAGACTAAAAACAGACTGTCTCCAGGTGAATCCCAAAAGGAGGAGATCATCTGTTCCTTAGCACAGATGAATCTCATAGAAGAAATTAAAAAGGCTCTCACAAGAGAGCTAGAAGAAAAATGGGAAAAGGAGAGGGAGGCTTGGCAAAAGAGTCTGGAGAAGTCATCCCACTTATTTAAAGACAGAGTGGATAAAGAAATAAAATCTCTGAAAAATAGGATTAGTGAACTGGAAACAGAAAACAGTTCTCTGGAAAACAAAATTGGCAAAATGGAAAAAAATTCCATAGGACAATTAGAAAAAGATATTTAAAAAGTGAGTGAAGAAAATACTTCATTGAAAATCAGAATCGAACAAATGGAATTGAATGACTCGAGGAGACAAGAAGAATCAGTCAAGCAAATCCAAAAAAATCAAACAATTGAAAAGAATGTGAAATACCTTCTGGGAAAAACAACAGACCTGGAAAACAGATCCAGGAGAGACAATCTGAGAATCATTGGACTCCCAGAAAAGCATGATGAAAAAAAGAGCCTGGCACTATTTTCCAGGAAATTATCAAAGAGAACTGCCCAGAAATCATAGAAACAGAGGGTAAAATAAACATTGAAAGAATTCATCAATCACCTACTGAAAGAGATCCTAAAATCAAAACACCAAGAAATATAGTGGCCAAATGCCAGAACCCTCAGACAAAGGAGAAAAACCCAATTCAAGTATCGAGGAGCCACAATAAGCATCACCCAGGATCTAGCAGCGTCCACATTAAAGGATTGAAGGGCCTGGAATATGATATTCCAAAAGGCTAAGGAACTTGGTATGCAACCAAAAATAACTTACCCAGTTAGAATGAGCATCTTTTTCTAGGGAAGAAGATGGACATTCAACGAAGTAAGCAAATTTCACCTATTTTTTTTGAATTCTTATCTTTCCTTCTTTCTTTTTTTTTTTATTATAACTTTTTATTGATAGAACACATGCCAGGGTAATTTTTTACAGCATTATCCTTTGCATTCACTTCTGTTCCAATTTTTCCCCTCCCTCCTTCCACCCCCTCCCCCAGATGGCAAGCAGTCCTTTACATGTTGAATAGGTTACAGTATATCCTAGATACAATATATGTGTGCAGAACCGAACAGTTTTCTTGTTGCACAGGGAGAATTGAATTCAGAAGGTATAAATAACCCGGGAAGAAAAACAAAAATGCAAGCAGTTTATATTCATTTCCCAGTGTTCTTTCTTTGGGTGTAGCTTCTTCTGTCCATCTTTGATCAATTAAAGCTCTCTTTATCGAAGAGATCCACTTCCATCAGAATACATCCTCAAACAGAATTTCACCTATTTTTGATGAAAAAGACAGAACTTAACAAAAAGTTTGATCTACAAATATAGAACTCAAGAGAAATCTAAAAAGGTAAAGATTAATCTTGGAATTATATTTCGGTATAAAGATGTATAAAGAATACATGTATACCTTGTTCTAGAAACTAGATGTGGAAAGGACATTGTACCAGAAAAAGGGTAAAGTGGGGGTACTACATCTCATGAAGAGGCAAAGGAAACCTATTATATCTGAGAGAAAGAATGGAGGGGGATGAATATAGTGAGTATCTTACTGCCTTCAGAATTGGCTTTAAGAGAAAAATTTTAGACATATTCAATTCATGGTGAAACTTCTCCCACCTCATTGAAAAGTGAGAAGGGAAAAGTGAAAAGGGAAGGAATAAGCTAAGTGAAAGGGAATACGGAAACTGGGAGGAAAGGGGTAAGATAGGGGGAAGAACTCTAAGGCGGGAGGAGGGATACTAAAAAGGGAGGGCTGTGAGAAGCAAGTGGTGCTCACAAGCTTAATACTGGGAAGGGGGGGAAGGGGGAAAGAAGGGAGAAAAGCATAAACCGGGGTTAACAAGATGGCAAGTAATACAGAATTGGTCATTTTAACCATAAATGTGAACAGGGTAAACTCCCCCATAAAGAGGAAGCGGTTAGCAGAATGGATTAAAAGCCAGAATCCTACAATATGTTGTTTACAGGAAACACATCTGAAGCGGGGAGATACATACAGGTTAAAGGTAAAAGGTTGGAGCAAAATCTACTATGCTTCAGGTGAAGTCAAAAAAGCAGGGGTAGCCATCCTGATCTCAGATCAAGCTAAAGCAAAAATTGATCTAATTAAAAGAGATAAGGAAGGGCACTATATCTTGCTAAATGGGAGTATGGATAATGAAGCACTATCTATATTAAATATATATGCACCAAGTGGTGTAGCATCTAAATTCCTAAAAAAGAAATTAAGAGAGCTGCAAGAAGAAATAGACAGCAAAACTATAATAGTGGGAGATCTCAACCTTGCACTCTCAGAATTAGATAAATCACACCACAAAATAAATAAGAAAGAAGTCAAAGAGATAAATAGAATACTAGAAAAATTAGATATGATAGATCTCTGGAGAAAATGTAATGGAGACAAAAAGGAGTACACTTTCTTTTCAGCAGTTCATGGAACCTATACAAAAAATTGACCATTTATTAGGACATAAAAACCTCAAACTCAAATGCAGTAAGGCAGAAATAGTAAATGCATTCTTTTCAGACCACGATGCAATGAAAATTATATTCAACAAAAAGCCAGGGGAAACTAGACCAAAAAAATAATTGGAAACTAAATAATCTCATACTAAATAATGATTGGGTGAAACAGCAAATCATAGACATAATTAATAACTTCACCCAAGAAAACGATAATAATAAGACATCATACCAAAATGTATGGGATGCAGCCAAAGCGGTAATAAGGGGAAATTTCATACCTCTAGAGGCCTATTTGTATAAAATAGAGAAAGAGAAGGTCAATGAATTGGGCTTGCAACTAAAAATGCTAGAAAAGGAACAAATTAAAAACCCCCAGTCAAACACTAAACTTGAAATTCTAAAAATAAAAGGAGAGATCAATAAAATTGAAAGTAAAAAAAACTATTGAATTAATTAATAAAACTAAGAGTTGGTTCTATGAAAAAAACCAACAAAATAGACAAACCCTTAGTAAATCTGATTAAAAAAAGGAAAGAGGAAAATCAAATTGTTAGTCTTAAAAATGAAAAGGGAGAACTCACCACTAACGAAGAGGAAATTAGAGCAATAATTAGGAGTTACTTTGCCCAACTTTATGCCAATAAATTCGACAACTTAAATGAAATAGAAGAATACCTCCAAAAATATAGCTTGCCCAAACTAACAGAGGAAGAAGTAAATATCCTAAACAGTCCCATCTCAGAAAAAGAAATAGAACAAACTATCAATCAACTCTCTAAGAAAAAAACCCCAGGACCAGATGGATTTACATGTGAATTCTATCAAACATTTAAAGAACAATTAACTCCAATGTTATATAAACTATTTGAAAAAATAGGGATTGAAGGAGTCCTACGAAACTCCTTTTATGGCACAGACGTGGTACGGATACCTAAACCAGGTAAGCTGAAAACAGAGAAAGAAAATTATAGACCAATCTCCCTAATGAATATTGATGCTAAAATCTTAAATAAAATATTAGCAAAAAGATTACAGAAAATCATCCTCAGGATAATACACTATGACCAAGTAGGATTTATACCAGGAATGCAGGGCTGGTTCAATATTAGGAAAACTATTAGCATAATTGACTATATCAATAACCAAAGAAACAAAAACCATATGATCATCTCAATAGATGCAGAAAAAGCATTTGATAAAATCCAACATCCATTCCTAATAAAAACACTTGAGAGCATAGGAATAAATGGACTTTTCCTTTAAATAGTCAGGAGCATATATTTAAAAACTTCAGTAAGCATCATATGTAATGGGGAAAAACTGGAACCTTTCCTAGTAAGATCTGGAGTGAAGCAAGGTTGCCCACTATCACCATTATTATTCAATATTGTATTAGAAACACTAGACTCTGCAATAAGAGTTGAGAAAGAAATTAAAGGAATTAGAGTAGGCAATGAGGAAACCAAACTATCACTCTTTGCAAATGATATGATGGTATACCTAGAGAACTCCAGAGATTCTACTAAAAAGCTATTAGAAATAATTCATAATTTTAGCAAAGTAGCAGGATACAAAATAAATCCCCATAAATCCTCAGCATTTTTATGCATCACCAACAAAATCCAACAGCAAGAGATACAAAGAGAAATTCCATTCAGAATAACTGTTGATAGCATAAAATATTTGGGAATCTATTTACCAAAGGAAAGTCAGGAATTATATGAGCAAAATTACAAAAAAGTCTCCACACAAATAAAGTCAGACTTAAATAATTAGAAAAATATTAAGTGCTCTTGGTTAGGCCAAGGGAATATAATAAAGATGACAATACTCCCTAAACTAATCTATTTATTTAGTGCTATACCAATCAGACTTCCAAGAAAATATTTTAATGATCTAGAAAAAATAACAACAAAATTCATATGGAACAATAAAAAGTCGAGAATCTCAAGGGAATTAATGAAAAAAAAAAATCAAATGAAGGTGGCCTAGCTGTACCAGACCTAAAATTATATTATAAAGCAGCAGTCACCAAAACCATTTGGTATTGGCTAAGAAATAGATTAGTTGATCAGTGGAAAAGGTTAGGTTCACAAGACAGAATAGTCAACTATAGCAATCTAGTATTTGACAAACCCAAAGATCCTAACTTTTGGGATAAGAATTCATTATTTGATAAAAACTGCTGGGATAACTGGAAATTAGTATGGCAGAAATTAGGCATGGACCCACACTTAACACCATATACCAAGATAAGATCAAAATGGGTCCATGACCTAGGCATAAAGAATGAGATTATAAATAAATTAGAGGAACATAGGATAGTTTATCTCTCAGACTTGTGGAGGAGAAAGAAATTTGTGACCAAAGATGAACTAGAGACCATTACTGATCACAAAATAGAAAATTTTGATTACATCAGATTAAAAAGCCTTTGTACAAATAAAACTAATGCAAACAAGATTAGAATGGAAGCAACAAACTGGAAAAACATCTTCACAGTTAAAGGTTCTGACAAAGGCCTCATTTCCAAAATATATAGAGAACTGACTCAAATTTATAAGAAATCAAGCCATTCTCCAATTGATAAATGGTCAAAGGATATGAACAGACAATTTTCAGAGGATGAAATTGAAACTATTACCACTCATATGAAAGTGTTCCAAATCACTATTGATCAGAGAAATGCAAATTAAGACAACTCTGAGATACCACTACACACCTGTCAGATTGGCTAAGATGACAGGAAAAAATAATGATGAATGTTGGAAGGGATGCGGGAAAACTGGGACACTGATGCATTGTTGGTGGATTTGTGAATGAATCCAACCATTCTGGAGAGCAATCTGGAATTATGCCCAAAAAGTTATCAAATTGTGCATACCCTTTGATCCAGCAGTGTTTCTATTGGGCTTATATCCCAAAGAAATACTAAAGAAGGGAAAGGGACCTGTATGTGCCAAAATGTTTGTAGCAGCCCTGTTTGTAGTGGCTAGAAACTGGAAATTGAATGGATGCCCATCAATTGGAGAATGGCTGGGTAAATTGTGGTATATGAATGTTATGGAATATTATTGTTCTGTAAGAAATGACCAGCAGGATGAATACAGAGAGGCTTGGCGAGACTTACATGAACTGATGCTAAGTGAAATGAGCAGAACCAGGAGATCATCATACACTTCGACAACGATATTGTATGAGGATGTATTCTGATGGAAGTGGATTTCTTTGACAAAGAGACCTAACTAAGCTTCAATTGATAAATGATGGACAGAAGCAACTACACCCAAAGAAAGAACACTAGGAAATGAATGCGAACTATCTGCACCTTTGTTTTTCTTCCCAGGTTATTTTTACCTTCTGAATCCAATTCTCCCTGTGCAACAAGAGAACTGTTCAGTTATGCAAACATATATTGTATCTAGGATATACTGCAACATATCTAACATATATAGGACTGCTTGCCATCTAGGGGAGGGGGTGGAGGGAGGGAGGGGAAAAATTGGAACAGAAACGAGTGCAAGGGATAATGTTGTAAAAAAAAAATTATCCTGGCATGGATTCTGTCAATATAAAGTTATTATTAAATAAAATAAAATAAAATAAAATATTTAAAAAACAGTCTGCTTGATTAAAAAGAGTGGGAGGAAAGGAATAATATATGAAAAACCTGGAAAAATGGATTGGAGCCAGGTTGTAAGACAAAACAGATGAATTTATTTTGATCCTGGAAGTAATAAAGAGTCACTTATTTTTGTTGATTAAGGAAATGACATGATCAGCCTTGTGCCATCCATTAGTATGGAGGGTGGACCAGAGAGAAGAGAGGCAAAGCAGGGAGAACAATTAGAAAACCAACAGTGAAAGTGATGAAGGCCAGAACTAGGGTGATGACTGTGAGTGCAGAAAAGGAGACAGACTAAAGTGGTGTTGTAGAGATAGAACTGATAAGATTTGTTAACTGATACAATATGTGGGGTTAGGGAGAGTGAAGAAGATAGTTCTAAGGCTGAGAATCTGAATGACTTGCAAGATGGTACATGCTTGACAAAAATAAGGAAATCTGAAAGAGGATAGGATTGGGGGTGGGGATGGGTAGGACATGATTCAAATATGTATAGTCATTTAACATAAAAATAGAAAAGGGAAGAATATGTCTTTCACCAACATAGCTAAGAAGAAAATCTTCATAACAAAACCTCTGATAAAAGTCTAAAATTATATATATTATATATATATGAAATTATAATACATAGGGAGAAACAAAACAGGAAAATGGGTAATTACCTAGCAATGGTGTTAAAAAAAAAAAAAACATGATTTCAAATCCTGACTTTGACACATACTGAATATATGACCCATGGCAAATCACTTAAATTCTCAGCAATTATTTGTGTGTATGTATGTGTGTATACACACACACACACACACACACACACACACAAGTATGTAGATATATGCATATTCATATTAATAAGAGCCATTCTATGCCAAATATATACATATATATACAAACATCCATAATAATATTAATGAGAACCATTCAAAACTTATGCACAGATAGTTCAAAATGCAAGCTATTAACAATGATATGAAAAAAATGCTCCAGATCACTACAAACAAGAGAAATTCAAATTAGAACAATGCTAAGGTTCTATTTCATGTACAATATATTAGCAAAAATAACAAAAGATAACAATGCTGATTGTTGGAGAGGCTAAAAGAACAAAGTATATTAATTCATTGGTGGCAGAGATGCAAATTAATCCAAGTTTTCCAAATATAATTAGAAACAGAGCAGAACCAAGATGGCAGAGAGGAGACATATCTTTTTCTGAGCTCTATCAATATCTCTCAAATTAACAGCAAATAAAGACTCTGAACTGATTTTGGAGTGACAGAACCCACAAATATTTGGAGCATAACAAATTTCCAGCAGAAGATAATTTGGGAGATCTTCAGAAAAAGTTGGTTTCAATTGGGTACAAAGGGAGGCAGACCAAGCATAGGCAGCTGAGGGCAGGCCCCCAAGGGCAGGCAGAGCAGAGATCCAGGGTGGTGTGGACTTTATGTACTAGGGAATCTAATGGGAGGAATCTACAGCAGTGTTGGATACGCTGTTCTAGTTGCAAATCAGTAGGTTGCCAGATTATCTATAAGACATCCAACACAAATACAAAAGGCAAATATTGAGGCCCTGAATCTCAGAATATTGGGACTTGGCCATGCCCACCCAGCACAGGAATTTAATCAGTGCTGCCCCAGCACAACCACTCTTGCCTAGAGAGAAAGCTTGGACAATTTCCACTTTGCCCTAAAAATAGATCTCAACCTTTTTTTAAAAAATGAACAAAAAAAGCAAAAAGAACTCTGATCATAGATAGTTTTTATGGAAAAAGAGAAGAACAGATTTCAAAATTTGAGAACATTAACAGCACATCATCTCCAGATGAAGTTCCAAAGGGTGATATTAATTGGTCCCCACCTCACAAAATTCTCTTGAAAGAATTCAAAAAGGATCTTTAAAAAGAGTTAGAAGAAAAGTTGTGGAAAGGAAATGAGAACTTTGCAATTGGTTTTGGAAAAGGAAATACAGAAATGATCTGAAGAAAAATCCTTACAAAATATATTTAGTGAAATGGACAAAACATGTTACTGCTTGCAAAACAGATGTGACAAAATGGGAAAAGAAAACAACTCTTTGAAAAATAGCATTTGTGAAATGAAAAAATAAAACAAGTCCTTGAAAAACAGAATTTGTAAAATGGGGAAAAAATCCATAGAACAAAATCATTCATTTAAAAATTCAATTAGCCAAATAAAAAAAGAAATAAAAAAGGTAATTGAAGAAAATAATTCATTAAAAATTAGAAATAAACAAATGGAAATGAATGACTCAATGAAACATCAAGAATCAGTCAAACAAAACCAAAACAATGAAAAAAATAGAAGAAAATGTAAAATACCTCATTGGAAAAACAACTGATATAGAAAATAGATCTAGGAGAGACAACCTAAGTATTATTGGACTTTCTGAAAATCATGATTAAAAAAAGAGCTTAGATATTATATTTCAGGACATCATTAAAGAAAACTGCCTCAATGTCCTAGAATCAGAAAATAAAACACCATTGAAAGAATTCACTGATCACCTTCTGAAAGAGGCCCCAAAATGAAAACTCCAAGGAATATCATAGCCTAAATTTCAGAATTATTGACCAAGTAAAAAATATTGCAAGTAAGCAGAAGGAAACAATTCAAATATTGAGAGACAACTCTCAGAATTATTCAGGACCTAGAAGCTTCCACTTTAAAACATTGAAGGACCTGGCATCTGATATTCTGAAATTCAAAGGAACTTAGATTATAGCCAAGAATCAACTATCCTGCTAAAGTGAGCATTATCTTTCAGGGGAGAAGATGGACATTCAATGATACAGTTGAATTTCACTTATTTCTGATGAAAAGATCAGAGCTGAACAAAAAATTTGATTTCCACATACAGAACTTAAGAGAAGCATAAAAAGGAAAAGGAAAGAACTCTTGAGAACTATAACTCTGTTATGGGTATACTTAGAGAGTGCAGGTATAATTTGATTTTACTGTGAAAATATAAAAAATAAACTAGAGGTAGATTTTACTGGAAAAAGGAGGAAAATGGAGGTAAAATGATGGAAATTATATGTCATGAAGAGGCAAAGAAAACATAAATGAGAGAAAGAAGGGAGGGGGATGAATACTGTGTGAATCTTACTCTCATCAGATTTGGCTCAAAGAGAGAATATTAGACACATTTGGTTTCACAGAAAAACTTGTCTCACTTTATAGGGAAGTGGGAGAGGAAAGGGGGAAGCAACAGGGGAAGCTAATAGAAAGGAAAACAGTAGTAGGGGAAAGATATAAAAAGGGAGAGGGGCTGTAAAGGGGGAGAGCTATTTGAGAGAAGTGGTGGTGAGAAGCAAAATACTGGAGAGGAGGAAAAGGGGAAAAGGAAAGAGAAAAGCATAACTTGGAGAAAGATGGTGGGAAATACAGTCATTTTAACTGTGAATGGGATGAACTCTCCCATAAAAAAGAAGCGGACAGCAGACTGAATTAAAAGCCAGAATCCTATAATATGGTGTTTGAAAGAAACACATTTTAAGTAGCAATACATACAAAGTGAAGGTAAAAGGCTGAAGCAAAATCTATTATACTTCAGCTGAAGTAAAAAAAGCAGCGGTAGCAATCCTGATCTTAAATCAAGCAAAAACAAAAATAAAACTAATTAAAAGAGATAAGAAAGGAAACTGTATCTTGCTAAAGGGTACCATACATAATGAAGTAATATCAATACTAAACATTTCTACACCAAGTAGTATAGCATCCAAATTCCGAGAGAAGTTGAGAGCTACAAGAAGAAACAGAGAGCAAAACAATAATAATGGGGGATCTCAACTTTGCTCTTTCAGAACTAGATAAATTGAATGATAAAATAAATAAGAAAGAAGTTAAGGAATTAAATAGAATTTTAGAAAAATTAGGTATGATAGATCTTTGGAGAAAATTGAATGGAGACAGAAAGGAGTACACTT
Source organism: Antechinus flavipes (assembly GCF_016432865.1). Classification (NCBI taxonomy): domain Eukaryota; kingdom Metazoa; phylum Chordata; class Mammalia; order Dasyuromorphia; family Dasyuridae; genus Antechinus; species Antechinus flavipes. Next base: position 122,170,587 of record NC_067398.1, on the reverse strand, counting down.
TTTTCTTGGTGGTTCATGGAACCTATACAAATATTGACTATATATTAGGGCATAAAGACATCAAAATCAAGTGCAGGAAGGCAGAAATAGTAAATGCAATCAGATTATGATGCAATAAAAATTACATGCAATAAAAGAACAGGGGAAAATAGGCCTAAAATTAATTGGAAACTAAATAATCTAATCCTAAATAATGAATGGGTGAAACAACAAATCATAGACACAATCAATAATTTCATCCAAGAGAATGACAATAATGAGACAACATAACAAAATTTGTGGGATGCAGCCAAAGCAGTTATTAGGGGAAACTTTATACCTCTAGAAGTTTACTTACATAAATTAGAGAAAAAGAAGTTCAATGAATTGGGCTTGCAACTGAAAAAGATAGAAAAAGAACAAATTAAAAACCCCCAATTAAATACCAAATTTGAAATTCTGAAAATAAAAAGGGAGTTATATAAAATTGAAAGTAAGAAAACTATTGAGTTGGTTATATGAAAAAAAATAGATAAACCTTTAGTTAATTTGATTAGAAAAAGGAAAGAAGAAAATCAAATTGTTAGTCTTAAAAATGAAAAGGGAGAATTTTCCACCAATGAAGAGGAAATTAGAGCAATAATTAGGAGTTATTTGGCCCAGTTATATGTCAATAAATTTGATAATTTAAGTGAAATGGAGAATGCCTACAAAGTATAGATTGCCCAGATTAACAGAAGAGTAAATAAATTATTTAAGTAATCCCATTTTAGAAAAAGAAATAGAACAAGATATTAATCAACGCCCTAAGAAAACATCCCCAGGACCAGATGACTTTACACATGAATTCTACCAAACATTTAAAGAACAATTAATTCTAATACTCTACAAACTATTTGAAAAAACAGGAAAAGAAGGAATCCTACCAAATTCCTTTTATGAAACAGATATGGTGCTGATAATTAAACCAGGTAGGGTGAAAACAGAAAAAAGAATATTATAAACCAATTTCCCTAAAGGATATTGATGCAAAGATCTTAAATAAAATGTTAGCAAAGAGATTATAGAAAGTAATCCCCAGGATAATATACTATGGCCAAATAGGATTTATACCAGGGATGCAGAAAGAGTTCAATATTAGGAAAACTATTAGCATCATTGATTATATCAATAACCAAACCAAAAAAAAATCATATGATTATCTTAATAGATGCAGAAAAAGCATTTGATAAACTCCAACACCCATTCCTATTAAAAAACACTAGAGTATAGGAATAAATGGAGTTTTCCTTAAAATGATCAGTAGCATTTATCTAAAACCATTAGCAAGCATCATATGAAATGAGGACAAACAAGAATCATTCCCAATAAGATCAAGGGTGAAACAAGGTTGCCCACTGTCACCATTACTATTCAATATTGAATTAGAAATGTTAGCTTTGGCAATAAGAGATAAAAAAGAAATTAAAGAAATTAGGGTAGGTAATGAAGAAACCAAATTGTCACTCTTTGCAAATGATATAATGATATACTTAGAGAACACTAGAAAATCAACTAAAAAAACTGCTAGAAACAATTCATAACTTTAGCAAAGTTGCAGGATACAAAATAAATCCATATTTTTATATATTACCAACAAAGTTCAGCAGCAAGAGATACAAAGAGAAATTTCATTTAAAATAACTGTCAATAATATAAAATATTTGGGAATCTATCTGCCAAGACAAAGTCAGGAAACTATACAAACACAACTACAAAATACTTACCACACAAATAAAGTCAACCACACAACCACACAAATAATCAATTGGAAAAATATTCAGAGCTGCTGGGTAGGCCAAGCAAATATAATAAAAATGACAATACTACCTAAATTGATCTACTTATTTAGTACTATACCAATCAAACTCCCAAGAAATTATTTTACCTACCTAGAAAAAAAAATAATAACAAAGTTCATCTGGAAGAACAAAAGATTAAGAATTTCATGGACATTAATGAAAAAAAAATGCCAATAAAGGTGACCTAGCTGTGCTAGACCTATAACTATGTTATAAGCAGCAGTCATCAAAATCATTTAGTACTGGCTAAGAAATAGAGTAGTCAATTAGTGAATAAGTTAGGATCACAGGATAAAATAGTCAATAACCATAGCAACCTAGTGTTTGACAAACCCAAAGACCCTTTGGGGATAAAAATTCACTATTTGACAAAAACTGCTGGGAAAATTGGAAACTAGTATGGAAGAACCTAGGCATTGACCCACACCTAACACTGTATACCAAGATAAGGTTGAAATGGATTCATGATTTAGACATAAACAATGGTATTATAAGCAAATTAGAAGAACAAAGAATAGTTCACCTCTCAGATTCCTGGAGAAGGAAGGAATTTGTGACCAAAGAAGAACTGGAACTCATAATTGAATACCAAATAGATAATTTTGATTGCATTAAGTTAAAAAAATGTTTGTACAGAGGCAGCTCGTTGGCATAGTGGATAGAGCACCAGCCCTGAAGTCAGGAGGACTTAAGTTCAAATCTGGTCTCAGACACTTAATACTTCCTAGCTGTATTACCCTGGGCAAGTCACTTAATCCTAAATGCTTCAACAACAACAAAAAAATAGTTTTTGTACAAACAAAACTAATGCAGACAAGATTAAAAGAAAAGCAATAAATTGGGGACACGCTTTTACATTTAAGGGTTCTGATAAAGGCCTCCTTTCTAAAATATATATAGAATTGACTCAAATTTATAAGAATTCAAAACATTCTTGAATTGATAAATGGATATGAACAGACAATTTTCAGATGTAGAAATTGAAACTAATTCCAATTATATGAAAAGATGCTCTAAATCAGTATTGACCAGAGAAATGCAAATTAAGACAATTCAAAGATACCAGTACACACCTCTCAGATTGGCCAAAATGACAAAAAAAAAAGATAATGATGAATGTTGGAGGGGATGTGGGAAAACTGGGGCACTAATACATTTATGATGGAACTCTGAATAGATCCAGTCATTATGGAGAACAATTTGGAACTATGTTCAAAAAGTTATCAAACTGTGCATACCCTTTGATCCAGCAGTGTTTCTACTGGCCCTATATCCCAAAGACATCTTATAGAAAGGAAAGGAACTCTCATGTGCAAAAATATTTTTGGAAGCCCTTTTTGTAGTGGCAAAAAACTGGAAACTGAGTGAATACCCATCGGTTGGAGAATGGTTGAATAGACCAAGCTGGTCTGAAAGACTCACCAGAAAGCTAGCTGAGCCCCAAGTGAAGGAGACAAGAGATTCATTCCATCTCTGTGCTGGTTGGAGGCACAGAAAGCAGAGGCAGAGGCTAAAGGACAGAACCTTTGGATTTGGAGACATTCGGAGGGCTCTAAGCTAAACTGGCTGTGTTCTGAGAAGAACAAGAACTCCAACATTTGAACTCTTACATTTTGGTGCCCGAACAGGGACCGACAAAATCCTGATTCCAGGGAAGGCACCCAGAGAGAACATTTGAATATGAATGTTATGGAATATTATTTTTCTATCAGAAATGATCAGGAGCATGATTTTAGAGAAGCCTGGACAGACTTACATGAACTGATGCTAAGTGAAATGTGCAGAAGCAGGAGATCATTGTACACAGCAACATTAATATTATACACTGATCAATTCTGATGAACATGACTCCACCAATGAGATGATTGATGCCAGTTCCAATGATCTTGTGATGAAGAAAGCCATCTACCCACTTGCATTTTCTTTTCTTACTCATTTCCTTTTTGATATGATTTTTCTTATGCAGCAAGAGAATTATATAAATATGTTTACACATATTGTATTTAACATATATTTTAACATGTATTACATATTGGATTGCTTGCCATGAAGGGAAGGAGGTGGAGGAAGGAGGAGAAAATCTGAAACACAAGGCTATGTAAGGATCAATGTTGAAAAATTATCTGTGCATATGTTCTGAAAATAAGAAAATTTTAAAAATTTTAAAATAAAATCATTTTCTTCCTTCAGAGCACGGCTCAGGTTCCCTTCCTACATGAAGTCTTCCCTGATCCTTTCAGCAGAATATGATATCTCTAGTTCTTCAAAAATTTTATAGAACTTAATCAAGATCTTTCTTTTTGCCTTTATCACCTATTTATAACCTCTAGAGCCTCCATCACATGTGGGTCCACTGAAAAGTATGCAAGGCTTAAAAAACTCTGTGCTATGAATCAACAGCTACTCAATTCCACAACCAACAGGTTGATATTTCTTTAACCAATCAACCAAAAGATATATTAGTTGAAAGCAAAAGGTATTTAGTTATGCACTCCACCCTCACCCCTATTCTTCATTGTTACAGTATTATCATGGGAACATGAAATGAAGTAAGATCTATTTACTTGAAGCTGCCTTTTTATTTCTTCCCAGAATTCCATTTAAGGTCAATGGAAAGTTCAGTAAAACCTGACTAGCTTTGAGAGGCTCTGTTCACCCACAAAAAAGATCTTTCTCTATCTCATGTTACTATGGTAAACACAAAAATGATGAATTGGAGAGTTACATTCAGATGTCACAGCAAGAGTAATGACAAGGCAATCCACCAAATATCTATAAGTATGCTTTTCCAAAAGGTACCATTCTCTGAGCAGAAAACAGGACATACCCAAGAAGGTGAAGGAAATCCTCAGAGGGAATATGTGTAGCTCAGGAAACCTACTTCCAACATTGCAGAACTGCTTGTTAATATTTTTTGATAATGTCCAGTGAGACCATTCTCTACAGAGCAGACATCTCTGGATCTTCTGTTTTGTTATGCTTCTCTGGACTAGGCATCCATGATAAGTTTCTCTTTGTTTGGCATCTTTGAGGATGGCTTCTTCCTGAGCTTCTCAGACATTTCTCTTCTCTGCCAATATATATTTTTCTTTGGCTATAATGGGATTTCATCTCTCAAAAAGCAAAAGGTGTGCCAGCTCTTCATCATCTATTTTGAAATAATTTTCTTATTCTTTTGCTCAGCTTCTTTCACCTTGAATTCTTAGTTGAGTCATGGTCCAAAATTCATTTTACATTATATTCCAATTATTTTTTCAAAGTATTGATTGTAGCATAAAGCTTTTGCAGAGTCTACAGGTTTTTCTCATTCCTTACTCTTACTCCTTATTTTCCAAACATGTTTTCTCATGCTTGCCTATATTCATCTTTGCATTGAAAAATATTATGTATCAAAAAATTCTGATTTAATTTGGAGAGGCTTACTGACTTTTACTGTTCTCCATTTCTTCATCTTCTGCAACATATGCTAATTACTAAGTTGCAAATACTATCAAGATGACCTTCTGCAAATACTCATCATAAACAGTTCAATACAAGGTGACTAAATACCCTATGATGTGATATTTGTTGTTGCATTTCATAACATGATTAAAAAAACTTGCTCAGCCATTTCCTTTATTTGTCTGTCTGATTGATTTTTATGTATTAGCCACTATGCTAGGTGATTAGGATACAAAATCAAACAAAAAAAGACAGTTGTTGGCCTCAAAAAGCATTCTAATGGAGAAAAGACAACACATGAAAGGAGTCTGTAACAGGATAAAGGATACACCCATGGGGACATGGTAGGAAAGTCAGTACAATAAGAAGCATAGGTAGAAGTGGAGTAAAGCATAGCCGGCCTAGGACTTTTCCCAAAATGGATCCCCCCAGTCTCCCAAAGATAATTAACCAATGGAGGGGAATGATACAAGACCAGGATGGGCTCATCTCTAAAGTGGTGGCCTTGTAAAGAGATTACCAATGGGGAAAGAAGGCAAACATGAAATATTAGTAGGGTATTGCATGGCAGGCATAGCAAGAGTTTATTCCAGGATGAGAAGGCAATTGAGTAAGGGCAGCCAAGTCCATGGTGCTTCTATAATTGCAATTCTCTCCTATATTTTGGTTTTACAGATAGTAGTGAGAATGTCAATACCTTCAGTGGTATATCCACTAATTAGTCACTGAATAAGAAACACACTTAAGAGTACCAAAAACTAAGTGGGTGCTAATAACCTAAAAACAAAAACAGAAAGAACTCAAAAAGAAGCTTAAAAGGGAGGTAAAAGAAAAATTGAGAAAAGAAGAGAAAGTGATGCAAGATAATTGTGAAAAAAGAGTCAACAACTTGACTGTTTAAAAAGTAGAAGTGGCCAAATTGAAAAGGAGACATAAAAATCGACTGAAAAGGACTTCTGGTTAAGATGGCGGAGAGGAGGCACACAGCTGCATAAGCTCCATGCTTTCTCTCACTATCCATTTCATTACAAGCCTCTGAATTAATGCTTGACTGAAAAAAAACCCACAAATAGTTACCAAGAGAAGCCATCCTTGAGATTCACCAAGAAAGGTTTGTCTTTACTGGAGGGCTGGGACGGTTTTAGATCGGGCGCAGGCAGCGGGCAGCGGCAGTGAGAGCACAGGAGCAGACCGGAGAGGGGGTGGGGAGTGATCCCAGCCGTCTCTGCGGGGAGAGCTTCGCTACAGGTTTGGATACTTTGCTCCGGCAGCAAGTCAGCAGCCCAGCAGAGAAGCTAAAAACACCGGGGCTGAAGAATACAACCCCAAACAGCTGCAGTCCCTCAGGACCTGGCCGCCCCCCCCATCCCTCCCCACAGTGACTCAGCACGCCCTGGGATCCCAGAGCGCAGGCGCACACAGTCCTGCTAGTGCCTCACTGCTGCCCCCTGCAGTCGGTAGAGGAAGCTCGATAACATACCCAGCCCCTCCCCCAAAGAAAGACTCCAGTTTTTTCTGTTTTTCTTTGGTAGTTTGTCTTTGATTATCATACAGAATGAGCAAGAAGCTGAAGAGGACTTTAACCCTTGACAGCTTCTACACAGATAGAGAGCAGACTCTAAATCCTGAGGAGACTAAAAACAGACAGTCCCCAGGTGAATCCCCAAAGGAGGAGATCATCTGTTCCTCAGCACAGATGAACCTCATAGAAGTAATTAAAAAGGCTCTCACAAGGGAGCTAGAAGAAAAATGGGGAAAGCAGAGTGAGGCTTGGCAAAAGGAGAGGGAAGCTTGGGAAAAGGAGAGGGAGGCTTGGCAAAAGAGCCTGGAGAAGTCAGTTAAAGAGAGAGTGGATAAAGAAGTAAAATCCTTGAAAAATAGGATTGGTGAACTGGAAAACAAAATTGGCGAAATGGAAAAAAATTCCACAGAACAAAAGAACTCAATGGGAATATTAGAAAAAGATTTTTAAAAAGTGAGTGAAGAAAATACTTCACTGAAAATCAGAATTGAACAAGTGGAATTGAATGACTCGAGGAGACAAGAAGAATCAGTCAAGTAAATCCAAAAAAATCAAACAATGGAGAAAAATGTGAAATACCTTCTGGGGAAGACAACAGACCTGGAAAACAGATCCAGGAGAGACAATCTGAGAATCATTGGACTTCCAGAAAAACATGATGAAAAAAAGAGCCTGGACACTATTTTCCAGGAAATTATCAAAGAGAACTGCCCAGAAGTCATAGGAAGAGAGGAAAAAATAAACATTGAAAGGATTCATCGATCACCCATTGAAAGGGATCCTAAAATCAAAACACCAAGGAATATAGTGGCCAAATGCCAGAACCCTCAGATGAAGGAAAAAATATTGCAAGCGGCTAGAAAAACCCAATTCAAGTATCAAGGAGCCACAATAAGGATCACCCAGGATCTGGCAGCATCCACATTAAAAGATCGAAGGGCCTGGAATATGATATTCCGAAAGGCTAAGGAACTTGGTATGCAACCAAAAATAACTTACCCAGCGAGAATGAGCATCTTTTTCCAGGGAAGAAGATGGACATTCAACGGAGTAAGCGAATTTCATCTATTTCTGATGAAAAAACCAGAACTTAACAAAAAGTTTGATCTACAAATATAGAACTCAAGAGAAATCTAAAAAGGTAAAGATTAATCTTGGGAACTATATTTTGACTATATAGATGTATAAAGAATACATGTATACCTTGTTCTAGAAATTGATGTGGAAAGGACATTGTATCAGAAAAAGGGTAAAGTGGGGGTAGTACATCTCATGAAGAGGCATAGGAAACCTATTATATCTGAGAGAAAGAATGGAGGGGGATGAATATAGTGGGTATCTTACTGCCTTCAGAATTGGCTTTAAGTGAAAAATCTTAAGACATATTCAATCTATGGTGAAACTTCTCCCACCTCATTGAAAAGTGAGAAGGGAAAAGTGAAAAGGGAAGGAATAAGCTAAGCGGAAGGGAATATGGGAACTGGGAAGGAAAGGGGTAAGATAGGGGGAGGAACTCTAAGGCGGGAGGAGGGATACTAAAAAGGGAGGGCTGTGAGAAGCAAGTGGTGCTCACAAGCTTAATACTGGGAAGGGGGGGAAAGGGGAAAGAAGGGAGAAAAGCATAAACCGGGTTAACAAGATGGCAAGTAATACAGAATTGGTCATTCTAACCATAAACGTGAACGGGGTAAACTCCCCCATAAAGAGGAAGCGGTTAGCAGAATGGATTAAAAGCCAGAATCCTACAATATGTTGTTTACAGGAAACACACCTGAAGCGGGGAGATACATGCAGGTTAAAGGTAAAAGGCTGGAGCAAAATCTACTATGCTTCAGGTGAAGTCAAAAAAGCAGGGGTAGCCATCCTGATCTCAGATCAAGCTAAAGCAAAAATTGATCTAATTAAAAGAGATAAGGAAGGGCACTATATCTTGCTAAAGGGTAGCATGGATAATGAAGCACTATCTATATTAAACATATATGCACCAAGTGGGGTAGCATCTAAATTCTTAAAAGAGAAACTAAGAGAGCTGCAAGAAGAAATAGACAGTAAAACTATAATAGTGGGAGATCTCAACCTTGCACTCTCAGAATTAGATAAATCAAACCACAAAATAAATAAGAAAGAAGTCAAAGAGGTAAATAGAATACTAGAAAAGTTAGATATGATAGATCTCTGGAGAAAATGTAATGGAGATAGAAAGGAATACACTTTTTTTTCAGCAGTTCATGGAACCTATACAAAAATTGACCATATATTAGGACATAAAAACCTCAAACTCAAATGCAGTAAGGCAGAAATAGTAAATGCATCCTTTTCAGACCACGATGCAATGAAAATTACATTCAACAAAAAACCAGGGGGAAGTAGACCAAAAAATAATTGGAAACTAAATAATCTCATACTAAAGAATGATTGGGTGAAACAGCAAATCATAGACATAATTAATAACTTCACCCAAGAAAACGATAATAATGAGACATCATACCAAAATGTATGGGATGCAGCCAAAGTGGTAATGAGGGGAAATTTCATATCTCTAGAGGCCTATTTGTATAAAATAGAGAAAGAGAAGGTCAATGAATTGGGCTTGCAACTAAAAATGCTAGAAAAGGAACAAATTAAAAACCCCCAGTCAAACACTAAACTTGAAATTCTAAAAATAAAAGGAGAGATCAATAAAATTGAAAGTAAAAAAAACTATTGAATTGATTAATAAAACTAAGAGTTGGTTCTATGAAAAAACCAACAAAATAGACAAACCCTTAGTAAATCTGATTAAAAAAAGGAAAGAGGAAAATCAAATTGTTAGTCTTAAAAATGAAAAGGGAGAACTCACCACTAACGAAGAGGAAATTAGAGCAATAATTAGGAGTTACTTTGCCCAACTTTATGCCAATAAATTCGACAACTTAAATGAAATAGAAAAATACCTCCAAAAATATAGCTTGCCCAAACTAACAGAGGAAGAAGTAAATATCCTAAACAGTCCCATCTCAGAAAAAGAAATAGAACAAACTATCAATCAACTTCCTAAGAAAAAATCCCCAGGACCAGATGGATTTACAGGTGAATTCTACCAAACATTTAAAGAACAATTAACTCCAATGTTATATAAACTATTTGAAAAAATAGGGATTGAAGGAGTCCTACGAAACTCCTTTTATGACACAGACATGGTACTGATACCTAAACCAGGTAGGCTGAAAACAGAGAAAGAAAATTATAGACCAATCTCCCTAATGAATATTGATGCTAAAATCTTAAATAAAATATTAGCAAAAAGATTACAGAAAATCATCCTCAGGATAATACACTATGACCAAGTAGGATTTATACCAGGAATGCAGGGCTGGTTCAATATTAGGAAAACTATTAGCATAATTGACTATATCAATAACCAAAGAAACAAAAACCATATGATCATCTCAATAGATGCAGAAAAAGCATTTGATAAAATCCAACATCCATTCCTAATAAAAACACTTGAGAGCATAGGAATAAATGGACTTTTCCTTAAAATAGTCAGGAGCATATATTTAAAAACTTCAGTAAGCATCATATGTAATGGGGAAAAACTGGAACCTTTCCTAGTAAGATCTGGAGTGAAGCAAGGTTGCCCACTATCACCATTATTATTCAATATTGTATTAGAAACACTAGACTCTGCAATAAGAGTTGAGAAAGAAATTAAAGGAATTAGAGTAGGCAATGAGGAAACCAAACTATCACTCTTTGCAGATGATATGATGGTATACCTAGAGAACCCCAGAGATTCTACTAAAAAGCTATTGGAAATAATTCATAATTTTAGCAAAGTAGCTGGCTACAAAATAAATCCCCATAAATCCTCAGCATTTTTATACATCACCAACAAAACCCAACAGCAAGAGATACAAAGAGAAATTCCATTCAGAATAACTGTTGATACCATAAAATATTTGGGAATCTATCTACCAAAGGAAAGTCAGGAATTATATGAGCAAAATTATAAAAAAGTCTCCACACAAATAAAGTCAGACTTAAATAACTGGAAAAATATTAAGTGCTCTTGGATCGGCCGAGTGAACATAATAAAGATGACAATACTCCCTAAACTAAAACTATTTAGTGCTATACCAATCAGACTTCCAAGAAAATATTTTATTAATCTAGAAAAAATAACAACAAAATTCATATGGAACAATAAAAAGTCGAGAATCTCAAGGGAATTAATGAAAAAAAATCAAATGAAGGTGGCCTAGCTGTACCTGATCTAAAATTATATTATAAAGCAGTAGTCACCAAAACCATTTGGTATTGGCTAAGAAATAGATTAGTGGATCAGTGGAAAAGGCTAGGTTCACAAGACAGAATAGTCAACTATAGCAATCTAGTGTTTGACAAACCCAAAGCCCCTAACTTCTGGGAAAAGAATTCATTATTTGATAAAAACTGCTGGGATAATTGGAAATTAGTATGGCAGAAATTAGGCATGGACCCACACTTAACACCATATACCAAGATAAGATCAAAATGGGTCTATGACCTAGGCATAAAGAATGAGATTATAAATAAATTAGAGGAACATAGAATAGTTTATCTCTCAGACTTGTGGAGGAGAAAGAAATTTGTGACCAAAGATGAACTAGAGACCATTACTGATCACAAAATAGAAAATTTTGATTACATCAAATTAAAAAGCCTTTGTACAAATAAAACTAATGCAAACAAGATTAGAAGGGAAGCAACAAACTGGGAAAACATTTTCACAGTTAAAGGTTCTGATAAAGGCCTCATTTCCAAAATATATAGAGAACTGACTCAAATTTATAAGAAATCAAGCCATTCTCCAATTGATAAATGGTCAAAGGATATGAACAGACAATTTTCAGAGGATGAAATTGAAACTATTACCACTCATATGAAAGAGTGTTCCAAATCATTATTGATCAGAGAAATGCAAATTAAGACAACTCTGAGATACCACTACACACCTGTCAGATTGGCTAAGATGACAGGAAAAAATAATGATGAATGTTGGAGGGGATGCGGGAAAACTGGGACACTAATGCATTGTTGGTGGAGTTGTGAACGAATCCAACCATTCTGGAGAGCAATCTGGAATTATGCCCAAAAAATTATCAAATTGTGCATACCCTTTGATCCAGCAGTGTTTCTATTGGGCTTATATCCCAAAGAAATACTAAAGAAGGGAAAGGGACCTGTATGTGCCAAAATGTTTGTAGCAGCCTTGTTTGTAGTGGCTAGAAACTGGAAAATGAATGGATGCCCATCAATTGGAGAATGGCTGGGTAAATTGTGGTATATGAATGTTATGGAATATTATTGTTCTGTAAGAAATGACCAGCAGGATGAATACAGAGAGGACTGGCGAGACTTACATGAACTGATGCTAAGTGAAATGAGCAGAACCAGGAGATCATTATACACTTCGACAACGATATTGTATGAGGACATATTTTGATGGAAGTGGATTTCTTTGACAAAGAGACCTGAGTTTCAATTGATAAATGACGGACAAAAGCAGCTACACCCAAAGAAAGAACACTGGGAAATGAATGTGAACTATCTGCATTTTTGTTTTTCTTCCCGGGTTATTTATACCTTCTGAATCCAATTCTCCCTATGCAACAAGAGAACTGTTCGGTTCTGCAAACATATATTGTATCTAGGATATACTGCAATATATCCAACATATAAAGGACTGCTTGCCATCTAGGGGAGGGGGTGGAGGGAGGGAGGGAAAAAAATCGGAACAGAAACGAGTGTCAATATAAAGTAATTATTAAATAAAAATTAAAAAAAAAACTCAAAAAAAAATCGACTGAAAAAAATTAACTCCTTAATGAGTACAATTGGCCAAGTGGAAAAGAAAGTACAAAATCAAATTGAGAGAAACAAATCTTAAAAGTTAGAATTAGGCAAGTGGAAGCTAATGACTATATGACTCATGAAGAATCAAACAAAATTTTTAAAAATGAAAAATATGGAAGAAAATACAAAAAAAAAAAAAAAAAAAAACTCATGAGAAAAACAATGACCTGGAAAATACATCTAGGAGAGATGATACCAGAATCATTGGACTTAAAATGAAAGCAACAGTCAAAAGGAGGAATTGGACAGTATCTTTGAAGAAATTACCAAGGAAAACTGGCCTGATATCTTGGAAACAAGGGGCAAAATAGTTATTGAGAGAATCCACAGATCATTTTAGGAAAGAGAGCTCAAAATAAAAACTCCAAGGAACATTATAGAAAAATTCAGAACTATCACATCAAAAAAAAAAAAAATACAAGTAGCTAGGAAAAAAATTCGAGTATCAGGAAGTCATATTCAGGATGATAGAGGATGTGGCAGTTGCATCTCCACGGAGATGATGGAAGATGGAAGAGCTAAGACTACAACCAAGAATCACTTACCTGACAAAATTAAGTATAATACATCAAGGGGATATGGTCAGTCAATGAAATAGAAGATTTTCAAGATTTCAAAAAGAAAAAACAAAAACAAAAACAAACATTTGACCACAAATTTCAACAAATTGGTATCTATTTGTAAGGAATTATATGCTTTTTCCATTTTCTCTAAATCTATTTTTAAGAAGTTTTCTTCAGAAAATTTTCCTTTTCCAAACTCTCCTGAAAAGTTCTCATTTCCTTTCCCCATTTTTCTTCTAACTCTCTTTTAAGATCCTTTTTGAATTATTTTAAGAGAACCTTGTGAGATGGAAACCAACTCATATCACCCCTAGGGGCTTCATCTGGAGATAATTTGCCTTTAATGTCCTCAGGGTTTGAAGTCTGTTCTTCTCTGAATCCATAAAAGCTTTCTAGGGGTAAATTACTTTTTTTCTTTTTTGCTCATTTTTAAAAGTTGAGGCCTGCTCTTAGGGCAAAGGAGAAATTGTGTCCCAAGTTTCTTCTACAAGTATAGCAGCTTTATGCTGCCTTGGGGTGCTGCTCTGGGGCTAGTGCTGCTAATTTCCTTCCTATGCTATGTGGGGATGGCCAACTACTGCTTTATTTGGGTGTTCAGTTTGTCTTTTGTAGTTGCATTGGATATCTCACAGCTAGTATTCTGATCTGTTAGCTTCTGAGCCAGGACAGAGTAGCTAATGCTGCTGTATTTTGGCTAAGAATCTCCCAATAGACTCCCTTTCCCCATGGATGCCATACCACCCTGGGTCCCTGCTTGGTTACCTCCCCCTATGTCTGATTGAAACAGACCTTTTCTGAAGTTCTTCTAAAACATCTTTTGCTTAAAATTTGTTACACTCCAAATATTTGTGTTCTGTCACTCCAAAACCAGTTCAAGGGGCTTGATCTGGTGTTGATCTGAGGGAAATTGCTCAATCAAAGACCTGTCTACTTTCAACTATCTTGGCTCCACCCCTGACCACAAAAATCAAGACCCAAGAGAAGCATAAAAAGATAAAAAAGGAAAAGAAAACATAATTCAATAGAGATAAACTGTTTATATTCATACATGGGAAAATATTTCACTGTGAAAAGATAGAAAAAATATGAAGTACCTCACTGGAAAGACAATTAATCTGAAAAATAGATCCAGGAGAGATAATTTTTAAATTATTGTTCTACCTGAAAGTCATGATCAAAAAGAGATTCTGGACATAATCTTTCAAGAAATTATCAAGGAAAACTGTACTGATGTTCTCAAACCAGAGGATCAAATAGAAATTGAAAGAATTAATCTATCACCTCCTGAAAGAGAGTCTCCAAATAAAAACTCTTAGGAATATTAAAGTCAAATAAGTCCCAAGCCAAGGAGAAAATATTGCAAGCATCCAGAAAGAAACAATTCAAGTATTGTGGAGCCATAATCAGGATAACACAAGATTTAACAGCTTCTACATTAAAGGATTGGAAGGCTTGAAATATTTATACTCCAGAGAGCAATGGAGCTAAGATTGGAAGCAAACATCACCTACCCAGCAAAACTGACTATAATCCTTCAGAAGAAAAGATGGTCATTCAATGAAATAGGTTTTTCAAGCATTCATGATGAAAAGACCAGAGCTGAATTAGAAAATTTGATTTTCAGATTTAGGATCCTGGAGAAGCATAAGAAGATAATCAGGAAAGTGATATCACAAGGGACTTAATAAGTTTTATCTGTTTACATTCCTATATAGGAGGATGATACTTGCAACTCATTAGAATGTTCTCATTATTATGGAAGTTAGAAGGAATATATTTAGATAGAAAGCATGGGGGTGAGTTGAATATGAAGGGATAACACCTTTTTTTAAAAAATGATGAAATTAAGGGTGAGAAAGGGATATACTAGGAGAAATGGAAAAGGAGAAGTGGAATGGTGCAAATTATCTGCCATAAAAAAGAGTCAAGAAAAAGCTTTTATAGTGGAGAAGAAGAGAGAGAGGAGAGGGTGAGTTAATGACCTTACTCTCATCAGAATGGTTTCAAATAAGAAATAAGATACATACTCAATAGGGTATAAAAATCTATCTTACCCTTCAAAAAATAGGAGAAGAATGGGATATGGGGAGGAGAGAGGGTGATAAAAAAGAGAGCATATTGGGGAGGAAGTAGTCACTAGCAAATCACTTTTGAGAAGGGACAGGATAAAAGGAGAGAAAGAATTAAGGGAAGGAAATACAAATAGTAACGAAGCAAGTTTCTCTGATGGAATATTATTGTTCTCTGGAAAATAACGAAGAAGTTCTCAGAAAAAAACAAACAAGCCTGGAAAGTCTTCCATGAATAAAGTGAAAGATACTGCATACAAAGTAAGAGCAATGTTTTGGGATGACCTATTGTAAATGACTTTGTTTTTCTCAGCATTACAATCACCCACAACAACTTTGAAGGATTTATGATGAAAAATCCTATCCATACCCAGAGAAGGAACTGATAGAGTCTGAATACAGATTAAAGCATTCTCCATTTCTCTCCCTACCTCTCTCTTTATTTTTCTTGAGGATTTTTATTTTCATTAGGGTAGGAGATCTATGTTTTCTTTCACAACTTGACTTTTATAAAAATGTTTTGCAAAACTTCATATATGGGACTTAATTCTGGATGGGGATAAGGGAGAGAACCTAGAACTCAAAAATGTTAAAAACAAATAAAAAAATTTTTTTGAATGTAATTGGGGAAAATATTAAATAAATTTTAAAATAAAAATAAAATTATATCACTAATAGCTAAAAGGACTATATATAATTAGAGGATGTTGGTATAAGATTAATCTGAGGGAACAACATAAAAAAATAAGGGATGAGAAAAAAAGTACACTGTTTGCAGAAGGAAGAGAGAGATAGAATGATATAGATAATTTCACATGGAAAGGCATTAAAGACTTATTACACTGGAAGGGAAGATGGGAGGTTGGGTAATAAGAATCACTTGAACTTTATTCTCTTGGCTCAAAGAGGGAATGATATACACAATCACTATACATGAAATATATCACTATACACTAAATATAGAAATCTTTCTTACTGACAAAGAAGTAGAAATGGAGGAGATTAAGTAAAGGAGAAGGGGAATTAGAGACTGATAGAAGGGTGAGCAGATCAAGGGAGTATGGATAGAAGCAAAACACTGCTAAGGAGGAAAAAAATGTGAAAGGAGAAAGAGGATAAACAGGAAGAAGTATAAGATGGATGAAAAAGACACATAATAATCATAACTGTAAATGTGAATGGGATGAACTCTCCCATAAAACAGAAGCAGATAAAAAAGAGACAAAAACCAGAGTTCCACAATATGTTGTTTAAAACAAATATTCTTGAAGGAAAGGGACGCACACAGTGTAAAGGTAAGGTGCTGGAGCAAAACTTATTAGGCATTAATTGAAGTATGTGTGTGGAGCGGGGGGAGCATGGGTATTAATTTTAACCTCAGAAAAAGTAAAAGCAAAAATAGATTTAATTAAAGGAGATAAAGAAGAAATTACATCTTGCTGAAAGATACCATAGACAATGAAACAATACTAAATATATATTCACCAAGTGGTATAGCATCCAAATACTTAAAGGAGAAATTAAATGAGTTACAGAAAGAAATAGACAGCAAAACTATTCTAATGGGGGACCTCAACTATCCCCACTCAGAACCAGATAAATCCAACCAAAAGAGAAACAAGAAAGAAACTAAAGAGGTAAATAAAATAAAGAGGTTAAAAAAAAGAACAAATTTGAAATCCCCAATTGAGCATCAAATTGGAAATCCTGAAAAGCAAAGGTGAGATTAATAATAGTGAAAGCAAAAAAAAAAAAAAAAAAAGTACTATTGAGTGAATAAATAAATCTAGAAATTTGTTTTATTTTAAAAAATAAAAAATATAAGCCATTTGGTAATTTCATTTTTAAAAAAGAAAGAAAATCAAATATCCAATATCAAAAATGAAAAGTATGAAATCACCTTCAACAAAGAAGGAATTAAAGCAATCATTGGGAAATATTTTGCCCAATTTAAGTCAATAAATATGACAAACTAAGTGAAATTGACACACATTTGCAAAAAATAAAAATTACTTAGATTAACAGATCAGGAAATACAAAGCCTAAATAACCCCATTTTAGAAAAAGAAATTTAAAAATTAATTAATGAACTCCTTAGGAAAAAGTCTTCAGAGTTAGATGGGTCCATAAATGAATTTTATCAAACATTTAAGGAACAATTAATTCCAGTACTATATAAACTATTTGAGAAAATAGGCAAAAGAGTCCTATCAAACTCCTTTTATGACACAAATATGATGCTGATACCTAAACAGGAAGAGCTAAACCACAGAAAGAAAAATTTAGCCCAATTTCCCTGATGAATATCAATGTAAAAATTTTGAAGAAAATACAAGCAAAACTATTGCAGCAATATATCACAAGGATCATGCACTATGCCCCTGTGGAATTTATACTAGGAATTGAGGTTTTGTTTAATATTAGAAAAGTCATCAACATACCAACAACAAAACCAACAAAAATCATATTATTATCTCACTAGGTGCTGAAAAATGTTTTGAAAAAATATAACACCTATTTCTATTAAGAACATCAGAGAGCATAGGAATGAAGGGAGCATTCCTTATAATAATAAGCAGTTTGTATCTAAAACCATCAACAAATATATGTAATGCTAGAAGCTTCCCAATAAGATCAGGAGTGAAAGAACAATACTCATTATCATCCCTATTGTTCAATATTATACTAGAAATGTTAGCTATAGCAATAAAAGAAGAAAAAGAAAGCAAAAGAATTAAAATAGATACTAAATAAACAAAACTATCACTATTTGCAGATGATATAATAGTACACTTAGAGAACTCTAAAGCATCAGCTAAAAAATTATTTGAAACAACTAACAACTTTAGCAAAGTTTCAGGATATAAGATAAACCCACATAAATCATTAACATTTCTTTATATAATCAACAAAATCTAGCAGCAAGAGCTAGAAACATAAATATCATATAACTGTAAATAATATAAAATATTTGGGACTCTATCTGCTCAGGAACTATATAAACACAATTATAAAACAATTTTTTCATAAAAATAAAGTCAAATCTAAACAAATGGAAAAATATCAATTGCTCGTGAGTAGGCCAAACCAATATAGTAAAAATGATAATTCTGCCTAAATTTATTTATTCTATGCCATATCAATCAAACAACCAAAAATCTATAGATAGAGCTAGAAAAAGTAACAACAAAATTTATCTTGAACAAAAGGTCAATAATATCAAGGGAATTAATGAAAAAAAATTCAAATGAAGATGACTTAGCAATACCAGATCTCTATATTATAAAATAGCAATCATAAAAACTATCTGGTACTGGCTGAGAAATAGAAAGATGCATCAGTGAAATAGGCTTGGTACACAAGTCAGAGTAGTTAATATTTAAAGTAACCTAATGTTCTATTCCACAAATCCAAAGATCCCAGCTTTGGGGGATAATAATTCACTATTTGCCAAAAACTGCTGGGAAAACTGGAAAACAATAGGACACAAACTAGACGTAAACCAATATATATACCAAAATAAAGTCAAAATGGGTGGGTGGTTTAGACATAAAAAACGATACTATCAGCAAATTAGAAGAGCAAGGAATAATCTACCTGTCAGATCTATGGGAAGGGGGAAAAATTCATGACCAAACAAGAGATAGCATTACAAAATGCAAAATAAGTAATTTTGATTAAGTTTTTGTACAAAGCAAACCAATGCAACCAAAATTAGAAGGAAAGTAGAAAGCTGGAAAACAATCTTTACAGCAAGTGTCTGATAAAAAACTTCATTTCTCAAATATATAGATAATTCAAGTCAAATTTATCAGAATACAATTAATAAGTAACCAAAAGTAATAGATGAATAGGCAGTTTTCAGATGAAGAAATAAAAGTTATCTATAGGTATATGAAGAAGTGTTCTAAATCACTTTTGATTAGAGAAATGAAACTAAAACAACTCTGAGATACTACCTCATATTTATCAAATTGGCTAATTTGGCAACAACAAAAAAAGAAAAATGATAACTATTGGAGAGGATGTGGGGGAAATGACACATTAATTCATTGTTGGTGGAGTTGTGAACCAATCCAATAATTCTGGAGAGCAATTTGGAACTAAGCCCAAAGAATAACTAAATTGTGCATATCCTTTGATTCAGCAATGTCACTTACAAATCTGTACCCCAAAGAGACCATAAAAAGAGAAAAGACATTGCAAAAATATTGAGAGTAGCTCTTTTTGTGATGGCAAACTATTGACAATTGAGAGGATATCCATTAATTAGGGAATGGCTAAACAAACTGTGGTATGTGAATGTAATGTAATATTATTGGGCAATAAGAAATGATGAACAGCTGGATTTCAGAAAAACCTGAAAAGACTTGTATGAACTGAAGCAAAGTGAAATGAACAGAACCAGGAAAACATTGTATATAGTATCAGAAACATAATCAACCACAATTGCCTCAGGTCTTCTCAGCAACACAATAATCTAAAACAAGTTCAAAGAACTCATGAAGGAAAATGCTATCTATAACTAGATAAAGAACTGATAGATTCTGAATGAAAATTGAAGCATTTTTTTTTTACTTATTGCATTCTTTCTTGTGTTTTTTAATCTGTTTCTTCTTTCACAACTGACTAATGTAAAAGTGGGTTTCACACATGTATAAATTATATCAAATTGCCTACTGTCTTTGGAAGAGAGGAGTACAGGAAAAGAGAACATCTTGGAATTCAAAATCTTGTAAAAGTGAATGCTAAAAATTTTCCTGACATGTAACTGGGAAAAAATACTATTTTCAAAAACAGAATAGAAAATCTACTCACTCACTTCCCTCTAGTGCTGTCCTTAATTTCTAATGATTTATATGACTCACCATTCACCTGATTTAGGTATGTCTTCTTTGTACCTAGGATCATGGATCTTTGATATTCAGTTGCTCCATTTATAATATCAGGAAATGAAGAGGACCAGAAACTAGTTCTAGCTTAGTTAAGTTGTAAGAAGACTAAAGAGTGATCTAGAATAATAGCTGGCTCACAGGCAAGTTATGTCCTAGATGTCCAAATGAGCTATGTTCTGACATTTGCAATGTCCCTCTTTGCAATGTTGCTCATTTGGGAGATGGAATAAAGGGATAGGTAGGGAGCAAGTACCAACCCTAACATGAGAACTCTAAGAATAGCATCAGCAGTAGGGGGAGGGAAGATATGAGGAGGAAAAATAAGTGTTTAAATAACACTTACTATGTGCCACACACTGTGATAAGTGCTTTACAAATATTGAAAGTTAGGTACTATTATTATCCCCATTTTACAATTGAGAAAACTGAGGCAACCATATGAGAAAAGATTTGGACTCAGATCTTCTTGACTTCAGAGTCAATGAGTAGAAATAGCAAATGTCTATTAAGGAATCTAAGCTCTTGGTTATTCCACTCCTAAATATATTATTAACCAAGTAGGACTAGTACCTGACACATGGTGAACACATAACAAATTCTTTTTGACTGACTTGTTGACAATACCCTCTGAAGGAGAATATTTGTTTTTGAAGGAAGCTCATGGCTGTCCTCTCTTATAAAGCCAGCTTCATTGAGGCTCTAGCTTGTGTTGTTCTAGTCTCATCCATCATGCTAGTCTTTGCCACAGGATGACAGGGCACATTTCCTGGGTAAATCCATCTGATTTTTCCAATGAAGCAAAGGCACCACTTTTTTCAGCAGATATATGGGGCATCCTTCTCTTCCTCTTTGTTCTCTGACTGTGAACAGATGTTAGACATTCTTCTCATTATCTCAGGATACTGTATAATATTATTATGGTGTCAGGCTATTAGAGGCAATGAGTGTTACATAGTAACAGCCTTAATTGAGGCTTAGAGTTGTGCTGTAAGCATGTAACCTTACTTAAGAATGTTGTCAAATCTGTCTGGAAACAGTTAAAGAAGATGTTTTCAATTGTATGAGCAGCAGCTTGCCCAGCCAGGATCACATAAAAGTCACTATATATATGGGCCCAATTGATATATTTCTTAAGATTTCAGGTTGTTTTTGTTGTTGTTGTTTTGTTTTGCTTTTTCAGCAATAGAGCAGGGTCAACGTGTGAGTCAAAAAGCTACACGTACTCCACCTTCCATATTATTCCAGAGAGAAAACTAATCACACTTGTACTCAAATCTACAGTGATCTCACAGCCCCAGAATTTCATCTTCTCTTTGAAGTCACTTTACTATGCTAATAATTATCTGTCCAAGAGCCCATATTTGCTACATATAAATAACAAACTACAAATTCCTTCCACCCTGCCTGGAAAGAGAAAAAACAAAAACAAAAACAACACTCAACCAGCTCCTCAGGAAGTCTTCAGTCAATCCAAGGAAGGAAACACTAGCCACCTTGCAAATGGAGTTACTGGTCTTACCCTCCCTAAGAGCAGAGCTGCTCTCCAAATTTTTGGTGCAAGCAGGTGGATCAATTCTGATGTTAGCAATATAGGACAGTAAGGAAAATCTAGTTTATGAAAGATTGGTTCCAGGCATAAACTATTAAAAGCCTGGCTACTCTGAAAATTTGGAATGAGTAAAGGAAAACAGAAATCACTTTGAAAAGTATATACAAATCTCTGTTATTCAAAGAAATATTCACTCAGTCAGTAGATTCTCTAGTCCTCCTATTTCTCCCTTGTTTCTCAGGTCTAATCAGATAGTACAATAATTTGAAAATACTACAAAAGATCACTCACAGACTCTAGTAATATAGAATTTGTAATAATTCTCCCAGGCTGGGCCGGAGCTGACTACTACATTATCTATTAAGCAAATTAATAGCATAAACAATTCTGCAGGCCAACTTAAACTTCTATAAAAGGACAAAATTTCCCAATTCCTCAGCAAGGTGTGTTTGCATATTAAAAAAATCAGTGTATTAATTGTCAATAATTATTTTTTTCATTCACTAAAGCAGAATTAGAAGGACTTCTACAAACCAGATTTACTTAAAAGTAATAGGAACATATTTGATATTGCATTTCTTTGAAAAATATTTTCAGACTCTTACAAAGTAATTTCCCTATTCAGTTGGAATTGATAGTTTCATTTTGTTGACTAAAATGATTTTTAAGGGGTTGGTATCTGTTGCTTTCTTCTCATTTTTCATGCAGAAAGGAGCACAGGTAATCAAAATTTAATTGTAGAGAAACTGGAGGCTGGCAATTTAGAGGATAACCAGGTGATACAGGGGATAGAATGCTGGGCTTGGTGCCAGGAAGACTCATCTTCCTGAATTCAAATCTTCCTTCAGACATTTATTAGCTATGAGACCTAGGCAAGTCACTAAACCCTGTTTACCTTAGTTTTCTTATCTATAAAAAATGAGCTAGAGAAGGAAATGGAAAACCACTCCAATATTTCTGTCAAGAAAACCTCAAATGAGATGATGGAAAGAGATTGACATGACTGAACAACAATTTAAAGGACTTAAAATTAACACCCCAGAATAGACTAACTCATATTCTCTCCTTTTCTGCCACTTTTTTGGCGTGTTTTTTATTTGGTTTTTGTTTTATTTTGGGTATTATTACCCAAGGGGGTTATTGTTATTGTTCTTTTTTTTTTTTTAGTGTTCCAGCTAAGAAAGCTTTCTAAGGGAAAATGTTACTAAATAATTTTGTACTGACTAAATTGTTCTTCCCACATACAACATTCCATTTCCTATGTACACCTATGTACCTATATATAGTCTGTCCACCATGCCTGGAATGCTTCCTCTCTTTGCCCCTCCCTCTTAAAATTCCTCTCTTCCTTCAAGGTTCAGTTCAAATGCCATCTCTTACAAGGTCTGTCATTATCCATCAAGTTGTTAATGTCCTCTTCCTTTATATTACTTTATGTGTATGTGTGTATGATTTGCTTGTTTCTATTGCATGTCATCCCAATAGAATATAGGCTTCCTTTTTATACTATTTTATTTTTTCTAATTTACATATAAAGACAAATTTGAACATTCATTTGAAAATTTTAAATTCAAAATATTCTTCCTTCCTCGCCTCTAGGTTACAAATATGCTATCATGTAAAATATATTTCCATATTAATCATGTTGCAAAAGAAGAAACAGAACAAAAGAAAAAACATGAAAAAAATATATAGTATACTTTGATCTGCATTCAGATTCCATCAGTTTTTCTCTGCATATGAATAGCATTTTTCCTCTTGAGTCCCTTAGAATTTTGTTTGATATTTTATTGCTGGGAATATCTAAGTTATTCATAGTTGATCATTGTACAATGTTTCTGTTACTGTGTACAATGTTCTCCTGGCTCTGCTCACTTTTCTTTACATAAGTTCATGGAAGTCTTTCACTTTTCCTGGAATTCTACCTGCTTACCAATTCTTACAGCTCAGTAGTATTTCATTACCTTCATATGCCACAACTTTTTCAGCCATTCTCTAATTAATAAGTGTCCCTTTAATTTCTAATTCTTTGCCATCATCAAAAGAACTGCTATAAATATTTTTGTACATGTAGGTGATTTTCCCTTTTTTAAAAGATCTCTTTGGAATATAGACTAAGTAGTGGTATTGATGGATCAAAATATATGCAGTTTGATTGTCCTTTAGATATAGTTCTAACTTGCTCTCCAGAATGATTGGATCAGTTCACAACTCCACCAGCAGTACATTAGTGTCCCAGTTTCCTAACAAATAATGTGTTTCTTGAGATAGTGGCTATTTCCTCACTGAAATTGAGGTTTAGTCCAGTTCTCAATTATAATATATTATTATGCTATAAGAAATGAAGCAAAAGATAAACACAAAGAAGCTTGAAATGACTTATGTGAATTGATGCAAAGTGAATAAAGCAGAGCCAAGCAAACAATATACACAATTGATTATAACAATGTAAATGTATAGAATGACAATCCCAAAACAATAGAAAATGAATGTTGCAAAATTATGAAGAAAAATCTTGGCCCCAAAAAAACTTATGAGAAAACATCTCTCCTCATTAATTTTCAGAAGTTGGGGGAAGAGAAGAGTCAGTTGTAGAATATTGAATATTTCCTTAAATTCTTTACAATGTATTGATTAGTTTTGTTGCATTTTTTTCCTCTTCTACTGGTATATGTATTTTCTCTTAAAATTATTTTAAAAATAGATAGGAATGTTGTCAATTAAAAGTTTGGAAATTCATTCATTTCATTCAAGTAAAAGAAGAAAGTTCCATTGAATCAATTAGTGGCATGATTTAGATACGAACCAGTGCTAGAGAAGGTCTAAAGAATCAACAAATTTGTCAAGAGCTACCAAATCAATTAATCAACCAACCAACAATATTAAACTAACATTTAATTAAGTTGGGAAAGCATGAAAGCTATTGGATAAAGTATAATGACACTATTGGCATAGGAAATATTTAAGGTTGGCAACTGATTGAAGAGATTCTGTCACATTTTATGGGTTTTTTATAAAAAATGAACTTATCCAGCTTAGATATCTGGCATTCTAGAGATTAGAGTCAGTTTCACTCTGGTTCCTAAAAAGGAATTTTTGACAGAAAGAAATTCTCTCAGCTCCCATATACACCTTGTACGAAAATAAACCTCATGAATTTTTTAGATTTAAATCTCTCATCCATTTTTTGGATTTGTACATGCCAGTAATATCTCTGGAACAACTGATGGTTATATCTATATCCAGAGCCAAGAATGATTACACACATTGAATAAGGATTCAGGACTCTATAAAGAGCCCAGCAGAAATTTGCATCATGCGAGAAACTTTTTGGGAATTCCACAAAGGGGAAACCAGGACTTTCAGAAAAAGCACTTCTAGTAGCTGTGAGTGCCACATCATGTTGTCCACATTTAAGCCTGTTTTTACTGGTATCTGTATGTGTTCGTGAGTTTGTTCCTGGTTTGAGAATGGGGAAAGGAAGAGCAATGTTTTATCTTTACAGGTAGTAATATACTACCTTAAGAATTCTTGTTTCTGGAAGCTAATAAAGCTTGTCTAGTTAATTGATATCCCCTGAAAAATATTAGAAGAGGCACACTTTCTTTAAGGTCCCTTATAATTCTGGGGGAACGAGTAGTAAGTCACCTTTTGGGGATTCAGTCTCTCAATACTAGTAAGGGTTGGGAGAGTGACTCAAGAGCCTACAGTACTACAGCAAATGTTTATTGAGGGTCTATCATATGTGATGTACTTTGGGAGATACAAAGATGTATAAGATATAGTCCATGACACCCAGAAGCTACATTCTAGTTGGCAAGATGAAACATGAGGACAAATAATTATCATACAAACAAGTCACCATTGTTGGCTATGTCTCTTAGCATGTTTTTTTTTTTTCCATCTCAGTCTTTCCATACATAGAGATACCAGATGCCTATTTCATCTAGAATCTATCAGACTAGTGATACCTGATAAATGTTCCATTAAGAGGACTTATCTTGGTCACAAAAGAGATGAATCTCAATGGCTAGAGTAAAATTAAAACTCAAATCAAATTCAAAATTTTAAATACCAGTTTGTAATAAAAATCTAAAATCAACCTGATTGATTCCAGATTCCTAAAACAAGATATTCTGGCTATGCTGAGCTAGGCTCTGGTATTTTTTGCTATTAAATTTATAATCCTGGAACTATCAAATTCCTTACCCAGTATTAGCTCTAAATAGGGAAATAAGCCTTTTTTGCAGGGATTTGTGATATTTTAATATTTATTTCAGGGCAACTAGGTGATACAATAGATAAATCTCTGACCCCAGAGTCAGGAAGACCTGAATTCAAATCCAGTCTTATATACTTACTACCTGTGTATCCCTATGCACCTCAGTTTTCTCATCTATAAAATGAGTTGGAGAAGGAAATAGCAAACCACTCCAATATCTTTGCCAAGAAAATCCCAAATAGGGTCATAAAGAGTCAGTCATGACTAAAATGACTCAATAACAACAATAGCAAAAGTTATATCAACCAATTTGTGATTTCATCAACAATAAACTGATGAAAGTGAATACCTACTCACTTCAATGATACAGATTGCAAGTCATCTGTGTATGTCCCATCCCCACATTTCCCCTTTCTCTTCCCCCTTTGTGTCCTTTCTTCCTCCATAGAGAGTCCATTTAATATAATGAGGTCCTTCCTCTTCACATTGCATGGATGCCAATGGGGCACGTAAGTAGTTCATCAGTTCATCAGTCCCTCACTTTGACTATAAAAATAGACTTATTTTTTTCAGTAAAACTTTCTTCAATGAGAGTCTTTATGCTGTTATAAATCCTTATTAGAATGTGATAAAATGTATACTCCTTAGAGTATACATAGAAATAGATGTAGCACTCCATGGCATGTAAATGTACTCTGAGAAAACTTGAATGGAAAGGCATTATAAAAGACTCTATCTTAATCAGATGGCTAACCGCCCACCATGAGCCTCTCTTTTGCCTACAGGGTGACCTTCAATTCATTTCTTAGGAAACTGAGCTATTGCATGACTTGCAGCCATAAAACAGCACCAGGAGAATACTGGTATTAAAAAGATGGTCCTTTGTTTCAGGGAGAAGCTTGGGTTCACGAAAAGGACTGCATAATTTCCCAAAGGCGATCTATCCCACTCTTCTCCTTCCTGTCCATTTGCAATGTGTGTCCAAGATATATGTGCTGATGGAGAAGCTTTATGACTTGTCTGTCCAGCTGTATACCATAGCCCCAGGAAAGGGAATTCTTTATCTACTGGTTTTTTTTTTTTCTGGAGGAAGAGTTATATGATTTCTTAAATTTTTGATCTCTAACATAACTATAGATATGGATATAGAGCTAGAAATATGCATATATCTAACTTTATTAGATAAATCTATAGTATAGAATTTTAAGTAAGAGGAGTGAGAAAGGATACTAATTTTACCCAATTTGTAGTTTTAAAATAATGAGCTAAAAAGATAATAATGATAATAATAGCAACAATAATAAGGGTAGTTAATATTTATACAGAAGCTCCCATGTGCCAGGTACTGTACTAAGCACTTTAAAAATATTATCTCATTTACTCTTCAGGATAACACTGGGAGACAGGTGCTATTATTACTACCATTTTTCAGTTGAAGGAAGTGAGGCAAACAAAGGTGAAATGATTTGTCCAAAGTAAGTGTCTAAGGTGGGAATTTGAATTGGGGCTTCTTGACTTCAATCCCAAAACCCTATCCACTGCCATCACTCAGTTGCCTTTTTACAGTACATCAAATAGCATTCTACTCCTTCTCTTTGTTGTTCAGTTTTGTCCCACTCTTCATGACTCCATTGTGGTTTTCTTGGAAAAATTACTGGAATGACTTGCCATTTCCTTCTCCAGTTCTTCTTACAAATGAGAAAACTGAGGCAAATAGAGCTAAATAAGTTTCCCAGAATCATTGTTTTTGTCCTTTGTCCTTGAAGAAGAGCGTGACATCAGGGAGGTGATGTCATGTTATGCAAGTGAATTGGCTTTATGTGAGGGAGAACTATGCAAAATCATCATCATCATTTTTTTTTCTGAAGAAAGTGTCTGAAGCCACATCAAATTTGATCTAATTTTATCTTAGGTCTTCCTGATTCCGGATCTGGTACTCTAAACAATATATCACCTAACTGCCCCTCCTGTTTTAAGAAGCACCAAGTACCCAGTAAACAAATCATCAAAACAGTGAATATCAAATTAAGAAATTCCTGGTCATGAGATAAATGCCTGATATCTAAAAGGGGATTGAGGGTGGAGTGGTGGGGAGAAAGGGAGGAAATCAACAGGGAAAAAAAATGTCAAAGTAGGAAAAGTGCTACTGCATGCTACAAAGGACACGTGAACTCATGGGGTAGTGGCAAGGAAAGTATGCCATAATTTAGCCAAAGGATTCCAGCTCTGAAACTTGCTAGCTGTGTGACCTTGGACAAATGCCGACCCTTTGGCATTCCAGTTTCCAAGGAGCAAAACTGTACTTAGATAATATATAAGTTTCCTCCCATTTCTAAATCCAGATCCAGTAACTAAAAACAATAATGCTTCTTTTCAAAAGTGTGCTGGTAAATGATTAACAATTGGCTTTTAGTAGGGAGGTAAAGGATGGAATGCAGAATATAGGCAGGACACATTTTTAAATTTAATGTGCATTATTAACATTTTCTTCATCACTTTCTTAAGCCCAGCAATCATCAATTTTAATATTAAGCCCAGCAATCATCAATTTTAATATTCAATGAGATATGAGTGCATAATGAAACAATCAGCTCTCTAGGAGCTATCTCCAGCATCTCGCCACTTCTATTAAGCCAGAGTGAAGCACCATTTCAGTACCTTCCTTGCCAGATTTTTTTCAGCTCATTCTACTGATGGATTCCTTCCATGGGAAGATAAAAAAATCAATTTATTAGGATGTGTTTGTTTTTGCAAAGTGAGGTATAATTATTGTCAAAAGGCTCTATGTTCTCATAGGAGCTTGGAAGGGCTAAGATGTTTACAAGAGTACTTTCTCAAAAAGCATTAGAACCTAGAACTAGAAAGAACCTTAGAGGCCATCTGTCTCCACCCTTTTCTTATAACTAATATGGGCATAGAACCCTAAAGAGATCAAGTCTTTTCTCCAAGACCTTGTGCCTCCTAAATAGTAGAGCTGGACTTTCATCCTAACTCCTTATGACTGTGCATCTATCCTTCATTAAACTGCTCCAAGTTACACAGTCACAATGTGATGGTGAAAGTTAGTATGGTTACCAGTTGTTTAAATCAGAGTAGTAAACATATCAGCAAGCAATTAAGAGAAAGTACTACTGAAATTTCTCTCTGAATAGTTGCTCTCACATGAAAAACACCCCAAAGGAAAACTAGAACCCTCAGAAGTATTTTTCTATTAGAATGCTGGCTCTATGATCAGAGAATCGAATTCAAATTTTGCTTCTTATACTTATTACTGTGTGACTCTGGACAAAGCATTTAATCTTTCTGCATCTTTATTTTCCTCATCTCTAAAATCAGGGGGTTGGGTTAAATTACCCCTGATGTTTTTCAAATCTCTAGGCTTATGAATCTTTAATATTCATTTTCTATGAATTTTAGCCAACCCAAAGAAGCATGGGATCATAGCTTCTGAGTTAGAAAGGACCACTGAAGTTGAGTATAGTCATTGCATTTTGAGAATTAAAAAAAAAAAAACCTGAAACCCCCTCCCAAAAAAAAAAGTCATATGACTTACCTGAGCAAATAAGTGGGATTGGAATAAATGAAGACCTCTGTTGGTCGCTTTAATTCATACCAACTAGAAAAGGAAAGAGAGAATATTGGCTTAAACCAGTGATAAGTTTAAAGTGGAGATTATTTGTACTTCACTTTTGAAGAGGATCAGTGGCCTCATGGGGTGATGATCTGACTCTGAGTGAATTGAGTTTAAAGTAAGGTAGACTTGTGCAACAGCATCAGCCTCACTCTCTCTTCCAGAGTCATTAAAGTAGAAGAGTAGAATTTATTCTTAAAAAAACAAATTTTTGTCAGAGCTTTCCTAAATAGAAACTTTGATATATCTAATCATTCTATTTGTACAGAGCTTTATAGCTACTAAGTGCTTTCATTATATTGATCCTATATGATTGCATATGAGCAAATATCCTCATTTTATAGACAAGGAACCTGAGTCTTAGAGAGTATAAATAATTTAAATTTAATGGTTACAGAGCTAATAAGTATCTACTGAACAAAATTAGCACCCAGGACAAGCTTCACAAAATGTGAGCAATATAGAATGGGCCTTCAAGTCAACTGTCTAAGACAATTTTTTTTGAGGTTTGTAGACACTCCAAAACATAATTTTGTAAAGGGAATGCTCCTACAATCCCACCAGAGATCCTGTCCCAATTGAGTCTTTCCTCAATTGAGGAAAGACTACAGGGAGAGGAGAAAGATCAGAGAGAAAGAGGTTGGCAAGAGTAGAGTTCAGCTGTTATGGGAATATCAGCAGAGGAAGTGGACCACCCAGTAGCTTCCTATTTTAATTAATTATTTTTCATAAATAAGGGCCATACTTAGTTATTTCTAACTCTAGGACTGTAAGTGCTGCCTCCCTTTCTAAATTTCATTGTCCAGAAACAAAACTATGGTCATCTCATCCTACACACATCTTTGTTCTTACCCAAGTTCAGTGTTCTTTCCAGTACATCATGCAATCTCTTCATACTGGGTAGATTACTTATTATCCTGCTTAAATGATGGTCATTTGTAATTATTTTCATGAAAAGTGAGACTTTTGTGGTAATTTTAAGCATTCTGGAAAACAGCTTGTTCTCTCAAGTAGACTAAATAAGATCTTATTTTTATTCTTATTTCTTTAAAAAATCTTCCTGCACATGAAGTTAAAAGTAATCCTCAGCTGGTTTCTAGTCTGAATTTTGAATTCTGTATCTGAAATTATGAACAAATAAGGCATTTTGCTATATATTCAAGCCAAGTTTTAGCTTATCTCCACTGACCTCCAATAATAATTCCACAAGGAGGCAAAACCAGACTCAGGTGTGGTTCCAGATGGAGTCATATCTCTTACAGGAAAAGAGAAAAGAGGAAGAAAAGAAGGAAAAAGCACCATTCTAGGAGACATAACCTGAAGTTGGGTTATTCTTTGTACAAGAAGGCCATGAAAGGCCAACACAGAAACTGTCCCAAGACTGAGACTGACCCAAGTTGACTTCACATCTCATGGATACAGAAAACCAATGATAAAAGCAAACCTCCTCAATTGTTGGTATAAATGCCTTTACCTAGTCCCAGATGAAGCAGCTACTGTGGCAGAAGAGTATTAATTTAACAGTTCATTGAATAGGTTTATTTTTGTGTTTTTGTTTTTTGTTTTTTGTTTTTTTGTGGCTAAAACATTGGATGCACATTTACTTACCATAGGGTTTGGCATCAGGCCAGGACTGGGAACCAAATACTATAGGTTTGCTGTTATACTATGCTGCCACCCTTGCTTTGTGGCTACTTAGCTTACTAACTTAGAAATTCATTTCCTTTTTTTCCTTTGAGAGCAACAAGCTGGGAGAAGTAGAGACGGGGAGATTCCCAAAATATACTCCAGTCAGATTTTATAAGAATCTGTGTGGTCTCCTTGTACACATGAGAAATTGATCCAAAAAGATAGGAAGCTTGTCTAGTCCATGTAAATATACACCACATGCTTTCCCACTAGTTTACTCTCTTGCTTTTTCTAAAGATATGCTTTTCCTTATTTTAATTCCTCATTATACTGTGTTTTCAATCTTATTTTCTCCCTCTCCACAAAAAATATCCTATTTCCATCTGAACTGTCAAAGCACAGGATATGTTTTCCAGTAGTGTTCTGAACATGGCTCAATCTTAGCTTTGCTTAGTCCTAGAAAACAAAATGGCCATTGGAATCCACATCCAGCAACACTTGAGATACTCATCAGAGCATACTTCCCACCACAGTGAGGCAAAATAAACAACTCTTCTAACAGAAATGGATTTCCCACTGTCAGAGAAGGTGTTTTATGATGACTGCAGCTCTTCACTTTATTTGCCAGTTTTCATGAATGAAATGGAAGTTAAGGAGTGATCTCTTAAGTATCTAGAAGAATAAATTCTGGAAAAACTGAAGATCCTTTGCCAAAATTCATGAGTGGGAAAAAGGTAGAGGTAGTTGTAAGCATAATGATGGAGAAGGGAAGGAGCCTGACAAATATAAGGAGTGGGTAGAAAGAAGGAGTCAGTGAATGGTGAAGGTGGGTCAAATTCTTTGTTAGTATTCTATCTCCTTTCTTCTTCCTTACCATTAAGGAAGGTATAGGTTAGCAAGTCCACTGGGGCTCACTGATTTCTAAGATCAAAAGGATCTGAAAAGCAGAGGCTCCAAACAATCCCTCTGATTCCAGATATACTTACATCAATGAATAAGTGAAAAATCAATCCGACCAATTATTAGTAATTAGGAATGGGGAGTATTGAGAATGTATTGATATTTTAACATACCTGTGAATTATTTTTAATTATAATAAAAATATGTAGGTTTCAGGATTTACCATCCAATGGAATGAGGCCCAAGTAGGCTCAATGATATAATAGAACTCTGATTTCAAATCAAAGGACAATTAAATCTTGCCTCTGACACTTATTACTAATATAACCTTTGACAAGTAATTTAATCTCCCTGGACCTCAATTTCTTCATATATGAGAGAGTTGACCTAGAAGGCTTTTTAAGTCCCTTCTAGTTCCAACAATCCTATGACTCTGAGAGAGGAAGGAAAGGAAGGGAAGGAGAAATGAAGGAAAAGAGAAAAAAGGAGGGAGAAAAAAGGAAAGGGAAGGAAAAGAGTAAAAGAAGAAGAAGGAGGGAAGAAAGGAAGGAAGAATGGAAGGAAGAGAGGGAGGGAAAAAGGGAGAGAGGGAGGGAGGGAGGGAAGGAGGAAGGAAGGAAGGAAGGAAAGAAGGAAGAAAGAAAGGAAGGAAGGAAGGAAAAAAAGAGGGAGAGGGGGAAGAACCATAAAGAAGAGAGAGAAGGAAAAATTTCCTTTTAGACAAAAACCTGCTCCCACCTATTTTAACGTATGGAATTTCATGACTACTACTCACAGATGAGAATGTCAGCAAATCCTCCAAATATACATCAATTACAGTGAGTTCTGCTATAATATTACATAAACACTCCCAAAAAGCACCGAGCTATGGAAAATCACACAATAAAAAAATCACAGAACTTATAAGAAAAATGGAATTAGGAGCACATTGCTCAAAGCTCCATTAGTGATGTATTCTTTTTTTTTTAAAGATAGGAACCTAATAAAAATAGTAGACAGTTTTATTTACATTAAATAATTTAAAAATTTAGAAATACTACCATAAATAAATTAAGTACTCCAAGACCTCAGGCTGCTGCTTGGATGGGCAGACAAAGTCTTCTGAAAGTTGGAAAAGATGAAACTATGGACCTAGGGTCAGAGTTCATGGAGGAAGGGGGAAAGGACTTCTAATGGTTCAGTCCAATGCTCCCCTGATCAAATCTCCTGTTGTATCAGAAGATGTCCTATAAATATGGTAGTTTACTGTGAAAAAGACCTAAAGTTTGCTTGTGGAAGTAGGAAGGATTTTTGCTCTGAGTTATTGTGAGTTGGTATCATTTTCTGCATTCTCACCATTTCTTGTGGAAGAACTTGCATAAAAGCAAACTGAAAATCCAAGTGATGTCCAAGTTGTTCCATATAAATCACTTAAGTTGGAATAAATTCTCATTTTCAAAACAAATGTTACAACAGAATTGTATGATTCTGCTCTTTTATAGAAAGCATTCAGAGCTTACATCAATGAAAAAATATATAAACATACATACACACATACATACATACATACACACACACACACACACACACATACATACACACACAAATAGTAACTAAGGAACAAACAAAAGGGGAGGATAAAAGGAAGCTGCCAAAAGTCCTGTGGCACAAAAAGTAACTGATTATCAATCCAGTCATTATTGAACAAAGCCACCAAAAAGTCCTATATCTTTATACTGTTTTTATTGATTACAACAAAGACGCTGACTCAGCTCTGTACTCATGATTTATTCACATATTGCAGATATATAGAACAGAAGAGTTAAAACTCTCCAATATTTGATATGCCCATGAAAAATTCTTTTCTGATGAAAATATACTACTATAATACTGTCAAGAATAATTTATTTCAGGGAGAAATTTTAAGCCTTAAGTGATTCTACCTAGCTTTAAACCTATTATTAAAATAGAAGTAAGCCTTGACTTCCCAATTAAAGAAGGAGTCATATCAAAACATTTTATTAAGCCTTCAAAGTACAAAACTGAAAGCAAGTCATATGGTACCACCAAAAAACATATTAAGCAACTAGTGCATCCCAAAGAATCTTCCTTCCGTGGTATCAGGATGTCATCTAAACTTTAAAAAAAAAATTATAAAATTCTTAAGGCTTACCAAAAAAAAAAAAAAAAAGAATAGACACTGAAGGCTTCAAGCTTTAATTTGGTGATCAGATTAAATGGATGAAGGTAATGCTTACAAAAGCCACCTCTAGGCAAGGCATATTGAGCATAA
Organism: Antechinus flavipes; assembly: GCF_016432865.1. Classification (NCBI taxonomy): domain Eukaryota; kingdom Metazoa; phylum Chordata; class Mammalia; order Dasyuromorphia; family Dasyuridae; genus Antechinus; species Antechinus flavipes. Next base: position 122,136,197 of record NC_067398.1, on the reverse strand, counting down.
AATGATCCAGGTGAAAGTTCTAACTAAAGATGTTAAGAGACTTACTGGTATATAAATAAATAACTCAGTAGGAAGCACATGTTTAAAACAATTCAAACTCATAATATATCAATCTTAAAAATAATAATAATAATTCATCCATGTCCCAACTTATAAGAAAGCTCTTTATTTCTAATTTTTTGCTCTAACAAAAAGTGCTACTGGAAATGTTTTTGTACTTATGGTTATTTTCCTTCTTTGATTTTTTAAGGGGTATAAGTCTCATAATATCATCTCAAAGACAAAAGTATGGACACTTTAATCACTTTTTTGGTTTAGTTTCAAATTGACTTCCAGAGTGAGTACACCAATTCACAGCTCTATCAACAATGCATTAGAGTGTTGTGCTTCCATAGTTCCACCACCAATTGTCATTTTGAACTTTTGTCATTCTTTAATGTTATATAACATTTTTTTTATTATCTTGTTAAACATTTCCCAATTACATTTTTAAAATTTTATTTTAGTTCCAAATCCTCTCCAATATTAATGATATACAGCACCCATCACTCTAAGGTAGGAATAGAAAAATTAATGTTTTGGTAATAGAAATGATGAAGACATTTGATTGTTATTTTTAGGGTGTGTTGTGCCCTGCTTTCTAGATCCCCCACACCAGGGTGATTAAAATATCGTATTTTTAGAGTCCCACCTTGGGGGTAACAAAACATGCCATTGCTTTCTAGAGCCCCCAGTGTGACTAAAATATACTGTCCTAGTGGAGAAGTGATGAGGCAGGACTCCCAAGGATGGTGGAAAAAATGGAGTCCATTTATTTCAAGGATTTTCCCCTTTTTATAATGTAAGAAAAAGAACATTATGTATGTAGGACTACATAAACAACTTGCTATTGTATGTAGTTTGCCAGCTGGCATCACTCTTCTACCTGGTATTACTCTGCTTCAAAAACAACACAGGTTGTCACCACCCCCTGACTTCTCAGGAAGGATGAAACCCCTTAGGGGAGATGGGGAGCCAAACCAGATATTGTTAGCAGGTTTCCTCTTGGCTGAAGGGTCTTATATCTTACCCAGAGTTTCCTCACTGACTGTGACCCTTTACAAAGGCACATGAGAAATAGATCAAAAACCTACAGAAATACTTCTGAAACAAGCACTCATTTCATAAGCAATAGTGCTGAAAACAAATAAGCACTGATAGATTTGTCAAATATAACCATAAATGACTTACTACTATGGAGACTGAACAAAGGTAATTCCAGAAGGCATGCTTAGAGTCAGTCGCTCTTCTTCCAATCAACCACACAGGATATCTGGGTTCTGCTTCCAGTCATGTAGTGGTTCAACACTTAAATTAATTTGTATTTTGGTATGAGATAGCAAACCCAGACTGTCTCTTGGTCTGTTCCTGTTTATAAGAGATTACAATCAGCATCAGTTAAAAGGAGAGAGAGGTTATAGCTTGAGATCTTTCTTCTAAACTCCAAATGGCATCCTATAACATTTACAGGGAGGGGTAGGAAAAGGCTTATCTTTCTCCACATCAACATTATGGTCATTATGACTGTCTGGTACTTAGTACAGGTATATTCAATTAGGCTCACATCCCCCTGGAATCCTGGCTGCTTTGTCCACTTTTGTATTTATTCCTTCCTGATCTAAGATGAATTACTACCTAAAACTGAGGTAAAAATGCCCAGACTTGAAGGTGACTTTATGAATTCATTGTGCCTGAAGAGCCTGGGTCCCATCTGGTTGGGGGTAAAGGATGAGTCTCTGACAAGTAAATCAGACATTCTTGGAAAAGATAGACACTGGTAAGAAGAATAGCCCAAGCTTACTTCTTTGTTATGGGCCAGAACTCTGAAACAAGGATTCTTACAAGGTGCTAAGTCAGTGGACTTGATGAGACAATGGTTATCTAGTTTAGAATGGTGATTAATAGTTCTCTAAGTTAAGTATGATTGATTTACTCTTGCAACAAATAATGGTTTCCTAGTGACATAATGATTGATTAATACTCAGTGTACAGCATATAAGTTGGGACTCAGAGCCAGAAAAGACAAGAGGACTGGAGGCAGGTGCTCAAGCTCTCAGAGCCAACGAGAGATATTCATTCCATCTTCATCAGCCTCATGGTGGCTGGCCTGGCTTCCTGAACTTCCCCCACTGAGACCAAGACTGGTCTGAAAACTCTTCAGAAAGCTGGCCCAGGCCCCAGGTAAGGAAACTAAATTTTGAAGGAGATAATAAAGGATTTGGACTTTAACACCTAGCTATTCTTCTGGTGATTACTGAACTGAAACGAAGGCTGTTCCAAGACCTCCAGAAAACCAAACAAGAACACTACATTTTGGCACCCAATGTGGGACTAAGGACTTACATCTGTGACCCAGAAATTAGGGTAAGTACAAAAATAGACAAGAAGGAAACTGTGTTAAGAGCTAAAGTAGTGTTTTAGCTGAAATGGGACAAATGTTTAGAAAACAGCCTTCTTTTCCACTTCAAGGAAAATGTGTTGAAAGCTTAGTCAAAGTCATAAAAAACCAAAGTTTGATTTAAACTTGGATGCAGATCATTCAACTCTTTGAAATATTAAAATACACATCTTTTTAGTTCCCTAAGGAAAAAGAATTAAATCCAGAAAATGGAAATTAGTAGGACAGCATCTATGTAAATATTACAAAGATAATGGCCCTGATTCAATTCCTAAAGAAACATTTTATACCTATAACTTAATACAATTGTCTATAGGAAATTGTATAAGTATTAGGATAAGAAAAAAGAAGAAAGAACAGGAGAGGGAGGATACTAACAAACTAGGTGAAAAGCATGAAGAATTAGACAAGAATGGAATTAAGTACAATTCTGATGAAATTAATGAATGTGGTACTTTACAGCAGGAGCCATTAGGGCATTCCTCAACCCCTGATCTACCCCCCTCAATTAACCCTTCATGAGTAAAGAGAGAAGTAGGAGGGGAAAGGGCAGTGACACCATCAGCACCATCAGGGTGATGGACCCTGTGTCCATCACCTATGACAAGATTACAAAAGGCATTAGTTAAAGCTAAAAAAGAAGGATAGGATATATCTGATTTAATAGAAGCATACCCTGTAATAAAAGAATTTGATTCTTCAGGTCAAGCCAGAAGATACACTCCTTTTGAGCTGGAAGTTATCAAAGATTTGAAAAAGGGTTGCACTCTTTATGGGGCTACATCATTTTATGTTAAGATGGTACTAGAGAATTTGGTTTATGAAATTTTAACCCCTAGTGATTAGAAATCCATAGCAAGGACATGTTTATAACCTGGACTAAATTTGTGGCTTTCAGAGTATAGTGAACTATGTAAGATACAAGCCCAATGAAATAGGCAAACTGGAATCAATATACAAATCACCTTTGATTAACTTGAAGGTAAAGGTCAGTATGCAGACACTTTAACACAGATTAATTACCCTTTGATAGCATATGAGCAAATTGCTGCTGCTGCTATCAAAGCATGGCGCTCCATCCCAAGAAAAGATAGAAGAGAAGCCTTCACAAAAATAGAGCAAGTTCTCAATGAACCCTTTGCTGATTTTATGGGACAATTCAAATGATTGGAGGAAATTCAGCAACAGGAATAATGATAAGACAACTCACTAGAGAAAATGCTAATGAGGTTTGTAGAAGAATTATATAGGGACTCCACAAAGATGCTCCTTTAGAGGAGATCATAAGATGCTGTGCCACAGTTGGCACAAATGCCTTTTATACTCAGGCTGTGATGCAGAACATGGGAAGATGGGGTCTCTCTTGGCAAAGGACTTCCAGAGATGTTTGTTGATATTTTAAATGTGGTAAAGTAGGACATTTGAAAGCTCAATGTAGGCAGAGACAGAGTGAGAAGTCAGGGTGAGAGAACAAGACCCAAACCCCCATGCAATAAGGGTTTCCACTGGGCCTCAGAATGTAGATTGACCCAGGGTAATGAGAGGCAGGGCTCAGCTCCAAGACCTCAAACAAAAAACAGGTGGGGCATGATGACAGCCAAGGCTACACCCAGAGAATCTTTAGAAGTTCAGGATTCTGATGGGCTGGTTCAATATTAAGAAAACTATCAGCATAATTGACTATATCAATAACCAAATTAGCAAAAATCATATGATCATCTCAATAGATGCAGAAAAAGCAGTTGATAAAATCCAACATCCATTCCTAATAAAAACACTTGAGAGGATAGGAATAAATTGACTTTTCCTTAAAATAGTCAGGAGCATATATTTAAAACTGTCAGTAAGCATCATATGCAATGGGGAAAAACTGGAACCTTTCCCAGTAAGATCTGAAGTGAAGCAAGGTTGCCCACTATCACCATTGTTATTCAATATTGTATTAAAAATGTTAGCTTTGGCAATAAGAGCTGAGAAAGAGATTAAAGGAATTAGAGTAGGTAATGAGGAAACCAAACTATCACTCTTTGCAGATGATATGATGGTATACTTAGAGAACACCAGAGATTCTACTAAAAACTATTAAAAATAATTCATAACTTTGCAAAGTTGCAGGATACAAAATAAAGCCACATAAATCCTCAGCATTTTTATACATCACCAACAAAGTCCAACAGCAAGAGATACAAAGAAAAGTTTCATTCAAAATAACTGTTGACAGCATAAAATATTTGGGAACTATCTACCAAAAGAAAGTCAGGAATTATATGAGCAAAATTACAAAATACTTTCCACACAAATAAAGTCAGATTTAAATAATTGGAAAAATATTAAGGGCTTTTGGATAGGCCGAGCGAATATAATAAAGATGACAATACTCCCTAAACTAATCTATTTATTTAGTGCTATATCAATCAGTATCTCGGTAGATTGTACCTGCAGTTATTAATTGTTACTGAATTCTATTTAACTTGTTCTGTTAATGTGCTTTATGAGTTTTTAATGCTTAGCATTTTTTGGACAGACATATTGCATAATGAATATCTTTTTACTCCTTCTTTTTAAGCAAACCCCAGATGTGACAAAAACAAAAGTTATAAGAACATTTTCCTCATAGTGTTAGAACTGGGATTTAACATGTCAAAGAGAAAGAAAAAGAAGAACCTAACCCCATTCATTAGAGGCAAAGTTCCTCTGAATTGAAATCAAACCAAATGCATGCCTTGGGCCACAGAAGCTGAGGAAACCCCTAGTGAAAAAGGAAATGAAATAGTTTTCCATTGTGGCCCCACATATTAGATCTGCATGGAACCTTCAAAAAAAAGGCTAAAATATGAAAGTGGAATTGAAAGGTCCTCCTTAAGCAATATACACATAAACTCAACCAATGATATAGACCAAAAAAAAAAAAAAAAAAACTTAACAAATGGATAATGAACGAGATGAGGTGAGATCTTTCAAGACAGTTGTGAAAATCAAGTAAGGCTTCACTTACTTCAGAGTTTGAGTAGGCCTGAAGGACTTTAAGCATTGAGTCAAAGGCATAACTAAGTCCCCTTCCTGCTATCCTCCCATGACATCAGAGTCTCCCTATTTCAGTGAAATATGGGCAACTATGTACTTATTGATCAAGTTCAATTTCTTGGGTAGTTCCCTCATTTAGAATGTAAGATCCTCAGCCGATAAGGATGAGGGTCAGTGGTGGGAGGGGGTATTTGCTTTAGGGATTAAAAATGTTGACCCTGCTCCTGACAGGGCTTCTTCCCTTTGATTGTCTGCTCGATTGGTAGGACACCCTTCTCCCAAGAATGTATAATAAACTTTGCTTTGCTTCTAGAGATCTCTCCAGCTTTTTTATTAAAATGGTGATCCCTCACCATTTCTGAACCACACAGTTTGTTATATGCATTTAATAATATTAATAGCTAGTATTTCTATAGTACTCACAACATGCTATGCTTAGCACTTTATAATATCATTTCATTTGATCTTCACAACAACTCTGAGAGGTAAGTACTATTATTACCCCCATTTTGCATTTGCAGAAATTGAGAGAAACCAAGGTTAAATGATTTGCCCAGTCTTATAACTAGTGAATATCTGGGGTCATTTGACTCATTTGAACTCAGGTCTTCTTGACAACAGGTTTGGAGCTCTATCTACTGAACCAACTGTATATCCCTATTTGGATAGGGAAAGAGAGAAGTTTTTTGCATGTCAATTCAGGATCAGGTCACTGTCATCAAAAATTATAGAAAGATTGTCCTTGGTGCACTAGAACTATTATTAATCAATGTAAATCATATAGAGAAAACAATAGAAATTTTGCCATGCATCACTGCTGGCTGTAAAAATTTAGCACCTACAAATACCTTATAAGACATAAAGTGTTCACTTGAATTCAACATCCAAAACTCCAGTTTCATAGACTGACAGATGATAAATCTCTGAACATTTCTAAATATAGTTCTCAAAATAGAGAACCGAACCAATAAACTGTATGAGAACCTGATCATTATGACAACCTGATTATTGACCAGACATAACAATGATCTATCAAAATTTTAGAGGAAAGTTTTATAGGAAGGATTTTTTTTAGAGGAAGTCTTTTCAAACTCTTCTTAATTCATTTAATGAATACTGATTAATCTTGCCATGCTAAATATTCATAGTCTGCAAATTGAATGAATGTTTTCAAATAAATTTCAAATGAATGAAAAATTTTTAAAATATAGCCCAATAAAACAAATTAAAATCATAGGAGAAAAATATAAAATAAACAACAAGGCCCATCATCCTATTTGCCAGAAGACTGTACTGAGTATGCGTTCAATCAGTCTAGTGAAACTGAGTTTTCATACTACAACTTTCAATATACCACTCAATATCCTAAAAAAGGAGCAACAAGATCATCCCAATTATTCCTTATGGAAGTGCTCTCTTTGGGAGAATTGACTCTAATTTATAAGAAATCAAGCCATTCTCCAGTTGATAAATGGCCAAAGGATATGAACAGACAATTTTCAGATGATGAAATTGAAATTATTTCTACTCATATGAAAGAGTGTTCCAAATCACTATTGATCAGAGAAATGCAAATTAAGACAACTCTGAGATACCACTACACACCTGTCAGATTGGCTAAGATGGTGAATGTCAGAGGGAATGTGGGAAAACTGGGACACTGATGAATTGTTAGTGGAGTTGTGAACAAATCCAACTATTCTGAAGAGCAATCTGGAATTATGCCCAAAAAGTTATCAAACTGTGCATACCCTTTGATCCAGCAATGTTACTACTGGGCTTGTATCCCAAAGAGATACTAAAGAAGGGAAAGGGACATGTATGTGCCAAAATGTTTGTGACAGCTCTTTTTGTAGTGGCTAGAAAATAGAAAATGAATGGATGCCGATCAATTGGAGAATGGTTGGGTAAATTGTGGTATATGAATGTTATGGAATATTATTGTTTTCTAAGAAACGATCAGCAGGGTGATTTCAGAGAGACCTGGAGACACTTGCATGAACTGATGATGAGTGAAATGAGCAGAACCAGGAGATCATTATACACTTCAACAACAATACTGTATGAGGACGTATTCTGATGGTAGTGGATGTCTTCAACAAAAGAAGATCTAATTCAATTCCAATTGATCAATGACGGACAGAATCAACTACACCCAGAGAAGGAACACTGGGAAATGAATGTGGATTACTTGCATTTTTGTTTTTCTTCCCAGGTTATTTTTAACTTATGAATCCAATTCTTCTTGTGCAACAAGAGAACTGTATGGTTCTGCACACATATATTTTATCTAGGATATACATATTTATAACATATTTAACATGTATAAGACTGCCTGTCATCTAGGGAAGGAGGTGGAGGGATTCAGGAAAGGAAAAGGCGGAACAGAAGTGAGTGCAAGGGATAATGTGTAAAAAATTACCCATGCATATGTTCTGTCAATAAAAAACTAATGGGCATGGTAGGAACAAGTAACTTGGAACGATAAAGTTGTATGACCCTGGACAAGCTACTTTATCATTCCAAGTTACTTGTTCCTACCATGCCCATTAGTTAACATTTCACATCTCTCCTCCCTTTCTCAGCTAGACTCCTTGAGAAAGTAATCCATGTCAAGTACTTCCAATTCTCTGAAAACTTCTATGCATATCCTCTGGCCATTTATCAATTGGAGAATGACTTTTATTTTTTAAATTTTGAGTCAGTCCCTATTTATCCATCTATGTAGATAGATATGTGAACTATGTAATTATATAAAAATATGAACTGATTTACATGTGTGTATAATATTACATGAGACTTTCATTTTTTAAAATTGCAAAGATTTCCCCCTATTTACCTGCTTCTTTTCTAACTTTAGCTGCATTGATTTTATTTGTGTTAAAATTTTTAAATTTTATGTAATCAAAATTGTCCATTTTCCCTTTTGTGATCCTATCTTTTCTTTGGCCACAAACTCATCCTCTTTATAGAAATCTGAAAGGCAATTTCTTCCCTGCTCCTCTAAGTATATTGTTACCTCATATCCAAATCATGTTCTTACTTGGATATTATTTTGTAACAGTGTGAGGTGTTTATCTATGTTTAGTTTCTCCCACACTATTTCCTATTACTCTTCCCAAAGTTTGTTGTTGTTATTGTTTGTTTGTTTGTTTTATAATGGATTCTTGCTCTAATTGCTGGGATCTTTGGGTTTATTAAAGACTGGACCACAGTGCTCCTTTGCTTTGTGTGACATGTATCTAATCTGTTCCACTGATCAACATGTCTGTTTCTTAACCTGTAAAAAATTATCATGATGTTCATTGTTTTGAAATGTAGTTTGAGATCTCATGCTGTTAAGATACCTTCCTTCCCAGTTTTGTTTTGTTTTTTAAGAATTCCCTTGAGATTCTGTTCTGCCAGATACATTTTTTTTATTTTCTTCTCTAGTTCTATAAAATAATGTTCTGGTCATTTGTTTGGTATGATACTGAGTAAGTAAATTAATTGGGGTATTTTGTCATTTTTATTACATTATCTCAGCCTACCAAGAGCAATGAATATTTCTGCAAATTTTTAAATCTGTCTTCACTTGAACAAAAACCATTTTGTGTGTTCATGTAGTTCCTATGTCTTGGCAGAGAGACTCTACAAAGTATTTTAAATTGTCTAATTGTTTTAAATGGAATTTATTTTTCTATCTTTTCATGTGGATTTTGTTGGCAAAAAAATTGTTCCTGATCTTATAAGAAAGATTTCAGGCTTGTCCAATTACAAATAATAATGGTTCTTGATTTTAGATAGATGATGTTTATTATATTTAGGAAATATGTCTTTATTCTTGTTTTCTTGGGGATTTTTTATTCTTGCTTTTTTTTTAGCAGGAATAAGTATTTTATCTTGTCAAAAGATTTTTTCTCCATACATTGATATGCTCATATGATTTTTGTTGGTCATGTTTTTAATATGGTTAGTTATGTTTAGAGTTTTCCAAATATTGAACCAGTCATGGATTCCTGGTATATAAATCTAGCCCAGTAATACTGCAATGTTTTACTACAGTCACCTATTTTTTTCAAATATTTTATGTAATATTATGTATTTTTCTTTAAATGTTTGATAGAATTCACTTGTAAATATATCTATTCTGGGATTTTTTTCTTTGGAGAGTTCATTTTTGACTTCTCCAATTTTTTTTTCTAAAATTAAATTAAGTCCCTTATTTCTTATTCTGTTAATTTGGATATTTTATATTTTTGTAAATATTTGTTTATTTCATTTTTTCACATATTCACATATATTTGAACAAAACAGTTCCTAATAATTTATTTTGATGAGGTGGGGATGAACCTGAGTTCATGAGTTGGGAAGCAAAAGAATTCACTAATTCTCAGAAGCTATGGCAAAAAGGAGGCTTTATTTTAAAATGTCAAGAAACATTTTCTTAGCAGGCATATGTTTCTCAATGAGAGAGATCTGCAAATAATCATTGTTAGAAGATCCATTTTATGTGTAAGTCTAGGGGAAATTTGATAATTCTCAATTGAATGTGAAATCTTGCCTGAGATTGTAGACTTTCTGACAAGATCAATAGGAGATTGATTTGCTCTTGAATGGCACAGCTTCTAGTACTTTGACACCATTTGGAGGTATAGATCAAAGGGGACATGGTTTCCATGATTTTACATAATTTTACAGAGCTCACTCAGGTCATACAGAGTTCACCCTGTCAGTTTCATTTCTTCATTGGTTGTGAATATACCTTTTTTATTTCTGACATTGGTGATTTGGTTTTCTTCTTTATTATTTAAATCAAGTTAGCTAATACTTTATTATATTCATTTTAAAATTATCTTCCAATTGTATTTATGAATTCAATGTATTCAGGGGTTGCTTTCAATTTTATTAATCTTTTCTTTTGTTTTCAGAATTTCTATTTTGGTATTTAATTTGGTATTTAATTCTAATATGATATTTGATATTTGTTGGTTCTCTTTTATTTTTAGTTACATTCCCAATTCATTAATCCTATTTTTTCTTGTTTATAAAACTGTTTAAAAGTGTAAATTCTCTCCTAAACACTTCTTTGTCTACATATCAAAAGTTAGTATATTGTTTCATTGGTGTCATTATTGTTAATGAAATTGCCAGTTGTTTCTATGATTTGTTTCTTGACCCATCCATTATTTATAATTGCTATTTAGTCTCCAATTTAATTTTAATCGTTTAATCAATTGCCTTTTATTGATTATAATTTTTACTTGAACTGTGGTCCATAAAATAAACATTTAACATTTCTGAAAGTCAGCATGTTTGTGAGGTTTATGTACCTTCATAATGTTCAATTTTTGTGAAAGTGCCATGTACAAATGAGAAATAGATATATTCTCTTCTATTTCATTCAATAATTTTCAGTTGAGTTTTTGTCTTCTCAGGTCCTTCTAGTCTTTTCTTAGGGTGTTGAGTATTATGTTATTCCAAGATCTCAGGGATAGTCCAGGGTAAGGACTTGCAAGCTTTCAGTACTCCTAAGGCAGTTTGATTGGGTGCGAAATTTAATCACTGCCCTTTTGATTGAAGCTCAAAAGAATACATGACTTGTGTTTGGGTCTTCCCAATACTTCTGCTGTCATATCCCTGTTTAAAACTGATGCTGGACTCCACCATTATAAGCCTGCAAGTTCTGGTAACAAAGCTAGAAAACTACTTTGATATGATATAACTATCCAGATTATTCCTTTGTAAGCTTCAGACCAGGCTAGAGGCTAGAGTTGAGATCCCATTCTGCCAATGGGGTCAGAATTACACAAATATTATTTGCCTCAAAACTTCTTTCTCTAACAGTTTATAAACTAGGAGTCATGATCACTCCTCACCCTCAAATGCCAACTATAAATTATCAAACTCCTCATTCTGCCCTGGATCTGTGACCTAGATTTGGGTAGGAAGTGACAGAATTGCCAATCGTTACCTATTCCTGTGACCTGAAAAAGGTCTTGGGCATGATCCTACTCTTCATTTAATGCACTATAATTTTCCATGAAGATATTTTTAGTCAATTCATCCCAAATGTTCACAGATCTTTCTGTCTCTATGATGACCTGTACTTGAAAGCAACTCACTGATTTTTTTTTTCCCTTAGATTTCCCAATTAGGACTCTATATACTGCATTTTCTAGATCTTTATGGAAGAATTATGAGGAGAACCCTGCTGTCCTTCCTGTTATTCCGATATCTTGGCTCTGCCTCCTACCACATAAGCTCTTTAGAGGCAGACTTTTTTTTTGTCTGCTTCTATTGATATGACCAGAACATAGCACAATGCTAAGTACTATGCTTTTTCATTTATTTATTCATTCTACCCACTAAACACAATCAGATTTATAGTAAACTAATACAAATAGGTTTATCTTGTTTTATTATGTGTGCTTCACTTTATTGTACTTTCAGATACTGTGTTTTTTACAAATTGAAGGCAACCCCCACATACATCAGGTCTATTTGGCATTATTTTTCTAACAATGTATCCTCACATCATGATTCTATGTCACATTTTGGTAATTCTCACAGTATTTCAAACTTTTTCATTATTATTGTATCTATTAATGATGATCTCTGATGGGTGATATTACTATTGTAATTATTTTGGGGCACCACAAATTGGACCCATATGAGATAACAGACCTGATTGAAAAATGCCTTGTATCCACTAACCAGCTGTTCTTTCATCTTTCTCCCTTTACTTTGGCTTTCCTATTCATTAAGACACAACAATATTGAAATTAGATAAATTTCAATGTACATAAGTACTGAGCATTAAGGCATTCATATTTCCAAGAACATTAAGGCAAGTTATTGGTGCATTCAAAAGTTGAAATATGGCAATATTATAAACAGAAGAGGTAGAAGGGAAGAGTTTCCATTCTTTCTCCAAGTAAAATAGAGCATCATTTATTTGACATCACTGGAGAATAAAAACTCTACATGAGTTAAAAATTTTCTAAATAACTGAAGCTGACCACTTCAAACATTTTAACTAATTTTTTCCAACCAGAATTTAAGTACTTTAGGATAGAAATATTTCTTAAATGGGTCACATACTCCTCAGCCTTCTTAAAGTGAGTACACTAAACACATGTATTATGACTCAGGATCATCATGATGAATAAACTATTTAGACTGTTCACTAGCAGGACTAACTGATATGTCAAAAAACGATCAGTATTTTAAAAGGCAATATACTCTAACAAGATGAAATTAAATAGGAATAAATATGATATTACACTAGACTTAAAATCAACTTCTCCATTATAAGATGGGGGAACAGAAGTTCATTTGATAAAAGTCTTGAGGTATTAGTGGATTGAAAGTTTAATGAGTCAAAAGTGTGGTAAGGCAATCAATAAAATTAATGTAATCTTAGCCTGCAATGAGAAGCATAGTGTACAGAATGGGAAAAGTTAGTCGAGCTTTTCTTTGTCCTGATTGGAATACATGTGGACTATTGTGAGCAATTCTAAGTACCATGTTTTAGAAAGGATATTGAGAAGCTGGAAAGTGTCCAGAGGACAACACTGGGACAGTGAAAGATCTCAAGATGATGCCATATTAGAATTAGATGAAAAACCTGGAAACATTTAGTCCAAATACAGAAAGATTCAGGCATGGGGAATATTAGAGTAGTTTTCAAATATTTGAAAGACAGATTAGAATTCTTTCCTTTTAACTCCATAAGCAATTGTTTCTGTTTTGCCCAGAATCTCTGAGGGTCTTTTCCTCCCAGATTGATTTTTTTTAAGAATTTTTTAAAGAAACCATTTTTTGCTTTGATTCTTACCTAACTTGAATCACTCAGTCAAAGTTCTCAGTCAAACTGAGATCTATTATAGGCCATAGCTTTAAAAGGCTAAGATCTCCCAGTACAACCAGAATCATCACCAGTCATCCTGATCTGTATCTTGCCATTGGATCCAATTAGCCTCAGAGGAGAAAGAAAACCTGTGATTTTGTACAGTTCTTCTTCATTCAAATCAATTCACTTCCAAATCAAGATATCATCTTCCTGATGTTATGGTCCTCTTCCAGAATGAAGGACTAAACAATAGCAGCAGCAGCAGCAATAAACAGGAGTAATACATAGATGTTTTACAGACATAAACTTAAGTTTTTTGTAAAGGAATGCAGCCTAACAATTTGCATGAGCCACTTTAAGTAGTGGATTCACTCCTTTTTGAGGACAGCTTGCTGGAGATGTCACAGGTAAGATCCTCTTTCAAGTATGAGTTGGCTAGATGGCCTCTGAGGCCCCTTCCAGAGGGTCTGTGATTTTGAACCTAAAGATCACCAGGTCCAACCTGCTAATTTTACAGAGAAGGGGACTAAAACAAAAAGAGGGTAGATGACTTGCCCTAATTCCTGCCATGAAGCAATACCAAGAGACCCGGGAACCAAGGTTGCCAAGTCCCAGCCTAGTGCTTTTGCCTCCCCACTGAGGTCCTTATCTCAGTCATTGTGCTGCACTAGAATATATTGGAACATCTAGACTGCCCAGAGGATAGAGTGTAAGGCCAGGAAGACCTGAGTTCAAATCAGGCCTCAGACATTTATTAATTGTGTGACTCTGAGCAAGCCACTTAATCCTGGTTGTCTCAGTTTCCTCATCTGTAAAAAGCTGGAGAAGGAAATGGCAAACCACTCTATTATCTTTGCCGAGAAAACTCCAAATGGGATCATGAAGAGTTGGACATGACTGAACAAGAAATATATTAATGTCTTCGGAAGCTAGTTAGGTGTGTTACACTGTTTATCCTTACAAGAAAAAGCTGTATTTTTTGAAATCTGGTCTTTGTTTACAATTTTTCTAACTCTTCCCTCATTATCAGCTGTCACTTGTTTTCAATGAAGTTTCTTCTAATATCCTTACTTGCTCCTAATTTGGAGCGTTTACTTTGCTTTTTTAACAACATTGGGCTGAGAAACAAGATAACCAAACTTGATTTAGTATCCAAAGTAGAAATAGGGTCTATTTGAAACAAAAAGACAGAGTCTAAAAAAGTAAAAATAAAGCACATGATCTTCATATGTTTTTTGATCCTTCCTGGTATTCCTGCAAAGTTGCCAAGGATTTGAGGTGTTACTATCATTTAACAAGCATTTCTTTATTAACCACCTTCTTTAATTGCCCAGTAGATAGAGAAGTGGCTTAGGAGGAAGATCTAGCTGCATCCAGTCTTGTCTCAGTGACTTAATAGTGGCCAACTATTTAACCTTTTAGTACCTGAAGAAGACTTTTACTTTAGAATCCTTAGGCAACTCTAAAAGACTAGAATAAGAATTATTACGATGGGGTCTATAGACCTCTCTAAGGGATCAGGGGATAGATTTCAAATGGTCTATGAATTTGAATAGGAATGTAAATATATATGTGTGTGTGTGTGTGTGTGTGTGTGTGTATACATACATACATAGCATTGCCTTCACTTATTGAGAAATATCATTTTGAAAAAAGGAGCTGTAGGCTTTATCAAACTGCCAAAGAGCATTGTATTACCAAATTAAAAAAAAATTTATAGAAGATGTCTTTCCATTGCAGGAATTCATATACTGATGAAATCAAAGGTCCAGTTTTTAAAAATCGGGCACTAAAGGGAAGAGATGAATATGAAGGAAGTTGGATTTTGAAGAGTTCTTAGAACAAAAGTGGGAAGGGTGGGAGCTTGGACAAAAATGGATATTACCGAAAAGGGATATGAACATCCAGACCAAACTGTAAACCACAATAATTAAACCCAAAGGACTAAAAGTAATTCAAATTTCCTAGAGTTACAACCACAGGTTTGACCTATGACTCTGGCATTAACTTTCCCAACTACCCTAGGTCTAGCTTCAGTCATTCTGATCCCACTGAATTAGGTCTTACCTGCACTGCCATTCTAAATACCCCACATCTCTCCTCATGTTTATCCAATTCTCCAGCTTCTACCTTGATTCTCTCATAACTATTTACTGTTTCATTACTGATCAGCTTTTATCTTAGACATAGTATCTACTTTTTTCCAGACCCCAGAAAAGCATGCAGAGAAGCTAAGTCTGAAAAACTTGGAATTAGGTAAGTGAGGTACCCATGAGTCTTTACATAGGCAATCTCTATCACTGTTTTTTTTTTCCTTGCAGAGAACTAAACTTTCAGTCTCTCCCTCCAGAGATTCCACTATTGGGGATATTTTTGCTAACACCATGTCCCATTTCACATTTTTCAATCTAAAACTCACCTAGAAATATAGAATTTTGAATTTGACAGACACTTAAGTATGTTTTCTGAAATCTCTTATATATATGCTCTCTGAGGAAAAGGATTATTTTGTTTAGATATGTGAAACTCCAGCTGAAGATGTAATTTGTAATTGTGAATAGAAAGATAGCCTTGACACCAGGAAAACATATATATATATATATATATATATATATATATATATATATATATATATATATATATATATATATATATATATATATATATATATATATATATAATATATATATATATATTATATATATATATTATATATATATATATATATATAATATATATATATATATATATATATATATATATATATATATATATATATATATATTGACTGTATGACGTGGGCAAGTCACTTAACATCTTAGTGGCTTCAAGCAACCCTTTAAGTCATATATTGCACACACAAAATATTCAAACTCTTGTCAGTAAAGGGAAACTCCTCATTTAGGAATTCCCCATTCCAGAGATGGGGAACTGTTAGAATTCTTACAAGGTGCTATGTCAGTTACAGTTCTCTAGCTCACTAATGTATTTAGTACTCATTGGAGTCCTACAAGATTCACAAGTCAGAGAGGAGTCCAGGAGATTCACAAGTCAGGAAGGACAAGCCCACTAACCCACAAGCCCACTCTCAGAGATGGAGTCAGATTCATTCCATATATCACCTGTGTGCAGGCTGGAGGCTGGGGATTTGGAGAGAGCGAGAGGCTGAAGCTAGCAGAGGCAAAAGACTAACGGCAAGAGCTCTTGGAATCAAAGAGAGAGATAGGCCTCTAAAAAAACTAACCGGGCTATTTTGAAGGAGACAATAAAGGATTTGGATTTTAACTCCCTGGCTGCATTTGAGGTGATTATTACACTGAACTGAAAGGAAGGCTGCCTCCAGAAGCCCCCCAAGAAACCTACTCCCAGAGAACAATATATTTTAGAGAAGAACATTACAGGGAACATCAGCCTACCACACACACACACACCCAAGAAATCATTTACTAAGGCAAAAGCAGGTAATGATGAACTGAAAGGGAGGTCCAGCAATCTCCTACTGCTTGAGTTCTATAAGTTAATAATTTTATAGGCCCTGGAATGATGCTATAAATAACCAAATAAAATATATAATATAAATATATGTTTATATATAAATATAAATTACCTTGGCAGAAAAAAGTTTCCCCATCCCTGCCCTATACAAATGAGACCTTAGGTTTAGTCCCTATCTCTAGACCAAATCCTAACAAACAATAAGTGCTTAATAAATGTTTGTTGAATGACTGTTTAACTGATTTAATCCATTTTATAAGTGAGGTCACTAAGTACCCTCTAAGAAGATCACATAACTAGAAAGCCCAGCTCTTTACTCTAAAGTCAATATTCTTCCTTCTATATCACACTTGTTGGCAGGGATGGGGTAGAAGGAAAAGAACTCATATTTAAAGTTATCTTGGCTTATTTCAAATAGTAAAGAATGTATTTCTTGATACCAAGAGAAACTTTGAAAAGCCTATTCCACTAATAGTTAAGACTGGGACACTTAAACCTGCCTATAATCCCTAGCTAAAAGCTGATAACTGACGCATGGATCCAACCACCATGAAATAGTAATAGCTCCTTCTGAAGTAGAAGGCCCATCAGATCAAAACAGCTGAAGGGAGAACAATATTAGCAAGAAAAAAATGCTAATGAAAAGAACATGACTGTTAAGAGACAGTTGCCAAACCAGCCACGTTCATGAAAGCACATTTTGGACTTAGAGAATAGCCCTTATGCTAGAAGGGCAAAAAAATGTGAATTATTGAGCTGAGCTTAAACAGCTGAAGCTAGTGATTCTGCTTTAAAAAAAAAATTTAAAAATTAAAACCAGAGAACCAATTTTTCTTTTTTGATAATTCTTTCCCCAAGAAAAGCTCAGGATTGATTTGTCAAATTTTTAAAAACTGCTATGTTAACCAATGGCCAAATTTTATTCCCCAGAGTCTAGAATCCCCATTATAGAAATGAGGAATCTTCCCTAACAGTAGCTGCCTGAAGTTTAAAAACATATGTCCCCTCAGGTAAGTGCCCATGGCATGTGCAATGATGCTTGCCAACCCTGATTGGAAGAGAGCATGATCAGGGCCCAGGGAACAGGAAGAAAAGGCAAGGCAATGCAAGAAGCAGAACCTAGAGCATCCCCAAGCTTAGAGGTTTCAGAAGTGATTACAACAAAGTACTCTAATTGCTTGTATGTTTTATTAAGTGGATCCCATTTGTGTTAAGGCCCACATGTGATGTTTAAATGTTATTTCTCCAAATTACACAAAACTGTAATTTTCTAGCAGGAAAAATATACTTTCAAAGAAGAAGAGATATAAAATGAGACCTGATCCCTTATTCATGAGAGACAGATGTTATTTTTGGCTGCACAGTGTAATGCATACCATATTATGTTCTTTTTTAACTGAACACTAGAAAATAAAACACTCTACCCTTCAGTGAACTAGAGTTATTATCTTCTGGAAAAGTTTTATTTTGTTTTAATTAACACTGCAGACTTCTTTGGTCCCCCAAAATTTTGATTTGTCAGCTATAAAAAGATCCAATCCTGCCAAGGTGTTGCTTTTTTCCTTCATTAACCAATCCTCTAATATCTAAACATAGTGTGTAGCTATCTTTGCCTCCCCTAGTTTTCTTTTTCAATTCTGCAATCAAAAGGATCAGGATTCAAATTCTAGGTCTGTCACCTATGTAGCCTAGTTCAAGTAATTCCATTTCCACTAAAGACCAGATGGCTTCTAAATCTATTCTGTAGGATAATCTATAACAGGCTGATTGAAGGGTTGTAGGTAATCTCCCCCCCCCAACTTTCTTTAATTTCTTTAAGAAAATCAATGTGGGAAAGTCTGAAGGAAAATGAAGACCACCCTCTCTAACCCCACTATTCCCACCATCCCTGACTAGGCCTTTCCACTTGTATTCCTTGTCAATGATTCCAAGGCTGTGCTGCCAGCAAAGATCAGCTGAAACTCATTAGCATCAGGACAAAATCTCCACGTTGAACTGGGATGACAAAAATGCAACCAGAAAATGAAGAAAATATATTTTCTGGAAGCAGACGGTCCTTTTTGCCAACCAGTATGTGCAGGGGGAAGAAAACGCACACAAATGGTTATTGTTAGCCTGATCTAATTTTCATTTGGATATCCTCCTTTGCCAAGGCAAAGCTGTAGTTCATTTAAATGGCTTGACCGAAGCCAACTGCTGAAGCTTTGGGGATTGGAGGATGCATTTCTTTTATTTCAGCAGACTTCTAAGATAGTGTGGTACTCTTGAGCAGCCCTAGGGGCCCTAGTAGGCTAAGGTAGGCTACTAATTAAATTTTTTCAAAAGCAGGTTGTCTGATATCTCCTCCAGAAGGAGTGGGTGGTAAAAGGTTCTCTTTTCACAGAGTTTATTTCTTACTGTCACCAAGGGAGACGAAGAAAGATCTTCCAGTGGTCACTTTTAGGGGTTCATTGAGAACAATGAGCTTCCCCATTTTGAAGGGGACTTCACCACAGTTGACAACAGGCCTGGATGAGAATAATTTGAACACCCAAGATAATTAGGGGCTGAAGGAGGGGAAATACCAAAACAGAGTAGGAGGAGGGAGCCCATTGAAAAAAGATAGTGGGACCCTTACATTCTCTTTTAGTCTCAGTAGGTATTGGTGTCAATATATAACCATTGGAAAGAAAGTAACTATGTAGATAATGAGTGAGACTACTTCTACTCAAGCAGTTCTTTTCCAATGTAAAGTCAGTCACCATGAATAAGGGTGGAGCAGGGAATGGGGTGTTGAACTTCTGTCTTTAGAACATGACAGTGGGGGGAGCAGAGTATCCATAGGGCCACCCAGAATGAGAGCAAGGTCACCCAAGCAGCAAGCTAGAAAAACACCATGGTCCAGGTGCAAGTTCACCCCCATAGAATGCTGGGAATTGCTCCATCTAATTGTTTGGGCTAAGAGAGGAACTCCATTAATGGCAAATTCACCCCGTGTCCACTCATGAAAGTTTGGGGATGGGGAAGGAAGAAAAAGCCTATCAACAAGGGTCAGTTGCTTTTGTTCTGTTCCAATTTTCCATGGGAAAATTCTCCAACTGTTACATAGGATGAGAAGCTGGGGCCCAGTTCATATCCAGCCAAGCTATAGTAATGACCCCAAATCATTTCCATGTGAGAGTTATTTGATGACCCATAATGGGCTGAGGGAATGGTTCTAATCCAAGTCTAGATCCTAATGGACTCAGAACTATAAGCCAGACATACCACCCTGCTTTCCCTATAGTCTGAGGATAAAGGCCAATGGCAGAGATAATGAAAGAAGCCCTGACTTCACCCTTAGTAGTTTTTGCAGTACTGTAACCATTCAGGTTAACTGATCTGAAAGTTGTAGGACCAAGGAAATCTCATTTCTCAAGATCATCAATTTGAAACTAATTATAAAAATATGTATGCACAAAAATAAGTGTGCATATGTGTTTATATATATGTATGTACTATATACAATAAATATGTACATAAATACAGAGATCAATATCTAGATACAGATATTTGAAGGTAAATAGTTTGTTCTCTAGAATTATCTGGGGATAAGGCATTTGTTCTAGAACTTAGAATGACAATGTGTTTTTCTTCCTTCTGTTCTCACATCCAACTTTTCTAGTTTCTTATCAGCGGATCAACTTTACAAATGAGGAATCCCAGAGAACTCCAATCTAATTTGCCCTAGCTCACACTGACAATAAGCTGCTGAGTAGGGATTCAACCTGACTTCAAATCAAGATCAGTTTCCACTCTATCACATTGCCTCCTATTTCAACTAAAGCTTAGTCTGGAGTTTCTTTCCCAGATTCACAAATAATTACAAAGCAATGCTCTGTACATGTACAGAGATCATTTACTGATGGGTAGCCATTTACTTGAATTGCTACCGATGAGTTTGCCTCATGACAGAGTGAAAGGGAGCTTTCTGGGGTGATGTTTTGATCTTCCATAGACAAGATTTCCCTTGCAGCTGTTTTCTCCCCGGAAACACTAACAGGCCTTCCAGAGGATCATTTCAATAAAGAACAAGATGGGAATCTCAGTCTATGTTAATCATCAGCCTGGGGAAGTGAGACAAAATTGATGCTGACATCCTTGCCAAAGGATAATATACAAATCAACATACTTCTTCTGAGAGGTCACATAGCTCATGCTGCACAGAAACCTCCCAATGGTCTTTCCTTGTGGTTTACTCAGGTCCAGCAGCTGCCTTACATTACCCAGGCCTCTCTCTCTGGGGAGGCAGGGAGGGAATGGTTGTCAATAGGTTAGCACCTCCTTCCCAAAGACTTCACAGGAGAGTAGAAGAATCTAGTTGCCAGGGGCAGCCCCAGGAATTATTGACACTGGACTAAATGTGTTCTCTTTTATAAAACAATTTTCTAACTTTTCATAACTTTAGAGCTGGGAGGGACTTAATCTAATCCCCTCATTTTACAGATAAGGAAACAGAGGCCCTGAGATATTTAATAATTTACCCAAGGTCATATGATAAGAATGAGAACTCCCATTTTCTAATTCTAAATTCTGTGTTTTTTCTACTGTACCCACAGTACCTCCAATTCATATGATGCCAAAAAGCCCTGAAAAGAAAAAAGATCTGACCTTATTTAAAGCATCAAAGTGGAGAAGCCCACAACCCAAATATCCCCTCACTCTTCTTCCTCTAGAGGCCCAAGAACATGAGCCAAGAAGGGTAGTGTGAGAAGCCTGCATGCTTATCCATATCCGTGTTCAGCAATATGATAATGTCACATCTGGCTCCAACCTACTTTTCCAAGCTTATTACTCATTGCTCCCCTTCACGAACACTACAGCCCAGCCAAACTGCTGTTCCTCAAAATACAATATGCCATCTTCCATTTCTATGCCTTTGCCCTGACATCCTCATGCCTGGAACACCCACCCCCATCACATCTGCCTAGACAAGATGTCTTCTAGAGATCCAGAAGTCTTTATTTCCTTCCAATCTCAGCTGAGGTCCTACACAAGACATTTCCTAATCTCCCCAGCTTCTAAGGACTTCTCTATATTATCTCAAGTTAATTAATTTAGCATATATTTTGTTTTTACTTTATGAGGATATAATTTTTCTCAGTTAAATGTAAGTTCTTTGAAGACAAATACTATGGAATTTTGTTCTTTGATCTCCCAGTGTCTACCATAGTTCTATGGGAGGTGCTTCATAAATATTTGTTACTTGATTGCTTTTCTTGGAATTCTCCTAGAAAAGAATTTGGAATATAGAAAGGATGTCTCTCTGTTTCTTTGTCTCTCTAGCTCTCTGACTCTGACTCTCTGTTCTTCCTCTTCCTATCCCTCTCCCTCGGTTCCTCTTTCTCCTTCCTTTCCTCTCTATCTTTCCTTCTTTCTCCCTCCTTTCATCTTTCTTCTGTCTCTTCTCAGTCTCTCCTTTTTTAGTAGTCCCCCTTTTTCTTTCCCTTTCTTTTTTCTTTCCTTCCTCCTTTAATTCATCACATTTCCTCTATCCCTTTTCCTCTTAGCTTTTTCATCTCCCTTTCTGCTCCAACTCACTCTTGTCTCTCCTAGCAAGGTAATACGTCCTATTATTCAGAATAATAAAATTAGTCGGGTGGGTTCAAATGTTATCTCTAATATTTTCTATGTGAGTGAGAGGAATTCCTTCTGTTCTCTAAGCCTCTGTTTATAGGAATGATAATGCCTTTCTCTAAAGGATTAGTTGGGAAGTTCAAATGAAGCAATGTATGTGAAGCATAGCAAACGTAGCAAACTTTATGATTCTTTGTAAATGTCACTTACCTTTGTTATTCCCTGCTGGTTACAAATTTATTCATCTCCCCATATTTGAATGTCCTTTACTTGATGTTGCCAATTCCTAGAGATATAGAAGCTATTGAATTTTTTATGTGTTTTTGGTGTGTAATTGGTGTGTAATTGACATGTTGGATTTGATATGGTTTTCTTTATATCTTTTATGTGTTGAGATTTTATGTCATCTACTTGACATGTAATTGGTATGTTGAATTTTATGGTTTTCTTGTCATGTGATTGGCATGTTGAATTTTGGTATGGTTTCTTGGTATGTAGGTATGTTCTTGGCATGTTAATTTTTTAAGTGGTTTTGGCATATAATCGGCATATTGATTTGTTACTGTGGTTTTCTTGGTGTGTAATTGGCATGTTCTTGCCATGTCGAATTTTGAAGCAGTTTTCTTGGCAAGTTGAATTATTGATGTGGTTTTTCTTGGTGTATAATTGGCATATTGAATTTTGATGTGGTTTTCTTGGTGTATAATTGGAATGTTCTTTGCATGTAATTGGTTGTTGAAATTTTTATGTGGTTTCTTGGCATGTTGAATTTTTGGCATGGTTTTCTTGTTGGGTAATTGGCATGATGAATTTTGACAGGGTTTTCTTAGCAAGTAATTGGTATGTTCTTGGCATGTAGCGTACATATTGTCTTTTGGCTTGTAATTTGGCTTATTGAATTTTGACATGGTTTGCTGAAGAGAGCCAGAACTCTGGAGAAGTATACTTGAAAGAAGTATACTTGAAACAAGGTGTTAACTCAGAAGAATTGATGAGACAACAGTTATCTAGTTTACATATACTTAGTACTTAGTCTGGTGAAGTAATAGTTCTCTAGTTCACACATATTTAATATGGTGTAATGATGTAATTGTAATAGGGTATATAAAAACTGGGGACAGGAAGCCAGAGAGAAGTCAGACAGTCAGACTGCTGGAGGAGACTGGGTCAGATTATGACAGATACAGACTGTGAATGGGACAATAAAGATTTTGGACTTTATTCCTAACTATTTTCATGGTGATTATTCTGCTGAGACCAAGGCTGGAACCCAAGGCCCTCCAGAAAGCTAGCCTGGACATTATAATTTGTTTGGTATATAATTGTCATGTTGAATTTTTGACATGGTTTTCTTGGTATCAAATTTATAAATAAAGAGCCATTCCCCAATGGATAAATGATGAAAAGATATGAACAGTTTTCAAATAAAGTTATCAAAGCAATCAATAGCAATATAAAAAAAAAAACATTCTAACCCACTATTAATTAGAAAATGCAAATTAAAATATTACCTTATATTTACTGATTTGTTAATAAGACAAAAAAGGAAAATTATAAATGATGGAGGGGATGTGGGGAAAATGATACATTAATGCACTATTAGTGCAATTGTGAGCTGATTCAGGCATTCTGTAGAACAATTTGAAAGCATGCCCAAAGGGCTATAAAACCATTCATACCCTTTACCAACAATACCACTACTAGATCTATGTCCCAAAAGAGATTTTTTTTAAAAAAAAGGAAAAGGATACATATATACAAAAATATTTATAGCAGCTCTTTTTGTTTATATCCTATATTGAATTGCTTGCCTTCTCAATGGGGATATGAGGAAGGAAACAAGAATCTGGAACTCAAAGTTTTAAAAATAAATGTTAAAAATTGTTTGACCATGTAACTGGGAAAAATAAAATATTAAACATATTTAATAAAGTAGAAAGTAAAAAACTATAAGCATATGATCCAAATATGGACCTATGAATAAAAAACAAAGCAAAAAAAAAAAAAAAACTTAAAAACAAATATTAGCTCTATCATTTCTCTATCTTTGTGACCATAGCAAATCACTTTTCCTCTTGAAGCCTCAATTTCCTCTTTTGTAAAATGAAGGTATCACATAAGTTTTAAGCTTCCTTCCAGTTCTAAATTCCATGATCCTTAAATAGGAACTTTGTATAGGAGAAGTACTGAATGAGCTCTCCAAATAGCTACTAAGATTGGCACAATCTCAGGTGAACAGTGAAGAAACCCAGTCCTTGAAGAGAAGATAATACCCTAGTGGAAAAGGTAAAAGATGCCAAGATCAACTTAGCAGGCTAGGCTTTTTACTGTGCATCATCTTATTTTTGTGATGTTTTAAAAAAGTTTGAGAGACATAATTTTTGGGTAATTAAACATCGTATTAATAATATTAGCATATTACCCATAAAATGGACCAGTGACACTCTAGAATACCAAAGATGACTTATGATGATGTTCTCCAGAGAAACAATCAGCTTTAATTGGTTAACAGGTAATGAAAGAATAAATATTACAATGAAAGGTAGAGTTATTCCAGAGAGTGAATGGGTGAGTAGAACTTATCTTTTATTTTGTTATTTATTTCTAAATTGCCTAGCCTTGTTCAAACTAACCAGCTTCTTCATTTTAGTTAAACTCTTTGTAAGATTAGGTGGAATCTGAAAAAGATTGAGGAAAAAAGTTAATTCAGTCTCATTATCAACAATATCCTTTGGAGACTAAAAAACCTATTCTGAAAAAATGATGGTTCTAATTCAATAATTAATTACTAATATGTGGATGAAATTATCATTTCTCTCATTTTCTTTCCTCCAAATACTGTCCCAAAACTCTTTTCATTTTTATATTTGTATTTCCAATTCTTACAACTTTAACTTCAGCAAGCATTCTCCTTCCAGAGATAGAAGGCTTTGGAAAGGAATGTGAATACAAAGAGATTGGATTCTTTGGCCCCTTCCCCCCCACCCTTTCTTTATCCTCAAATGGTGTCTGCTGAATTCCTTGGATCCTGCTTCTCTCCTGGGTTACAACCCTCTGTGCCAAGGCTCAGCTAAGAGAGTATACTGTGATGGAGGAGAAAATGGAAAAAATAACAGATATAGGCTTATAGATGCACAGATGCTAGACTCAAAATGGAGACATTCTGGTGCAAATAATTTTTTTTTACTCCTTTGGACAGCCATTCAACTAAATAACATAAGTTAAAATATCAATTTTCCACCTCTCCCACCCCCACCCAAGTACCTGTCCTAAGAGAGGTAGTATAGTATAGTGTTGGGAATTAAGAAAGCATATAAAGGGATTAAAGCTGTATAGTGTTTCCTCTATGTTTTTAGTGATATACTTCTCTCCTGATTTTCCTCCTACCTATCTGAGAGGATAGGTCTCTCTTCCCAGTCTCCCTTGCTAGATTTTCAGTCAGGTCACACCGACTAATTGTGGGTCTCTCCATCAGGGTTCTGTCCTAGGTCCTCTTCTCTTTCTATGCTATTTCATTTGGTGATTTCATTAGCTGCCATATTCCATTATCATTTCTATGTTGATGATTATCAATCCTAACCTCTCTGCTAATCTCCAGTCTACATCTACAAATGCCTTTTGGACATTTTGAACTGGACATCTCACAGACATCAACATATCCAAAACTGAACTTATTATTTTCCTTTTACAAGCACATGCATCCATGTGTACCTTTCCTTACTGTGTTATTCCAATGAGGAAGAGAAATTAAACAGGTGTCAAGGCCTCCTCTAACAGAAGATCTGAGGCATTTGGACCTGTTGGTACTTGCCCAAGCTCAGGGACCATGAGTACCGTGATTTAGTTGCAGCAAAGTTTATCCAGAATGCAAAGGATTATTGTTATGGCAAGCTCAGGGCACAGCTTGCTTGTTGGATCTTTGCTCTAGAAAACAGGGTTTCTAAAATGAGAGAGATGTGGGGAAGCTAGATTACAGTGGATAAAGTACTGGCTTTGGAGTCAGGAGCCTTAGACACTTAATATATATTAGCTGTGTGACCCTAGGCAAGTTCCTTATTAAGCCCAATTGCTTTTCAAAGAGAGAGAGAGAGAACAACATAATATTTTCACCTTTTTTATTGTTGTTCACTTGCTTTTTGTTTTTTTCTCTTTTTTCCTTCTTTTTGATCTGATTTTTCTTGTGCAACATGATGAATGTGGAAACATATAGGAGAATTGTACATGTTTAACATATATCAGATCACTTACCTTCTAGGGGAGGGGGTGAGAGGAAGGGAGGGAGAAAATTTTGGAACACAAAGTTTCAAGAGTGAATATTGAAAACTATCTTTGCAATATATTTTGAAACTAACAATCTATTGTTTAAAAAAACAGAGAGAAAGAGAGAGAGAGAGAGAGAGAGAGAGAGAGAGAGAGAGAGAGAGAGAGAGAGAGAGAGAGAGAGAGAGGTGTCTTGGATCCTGATCATTCTAAAGCACAAGTCTAACTATGTCACCCCTGACCCCAACTCAAAACCCAATGGTTCTTCTTGTCCCACATAATCATGTATAGAGCCCTCTGACAGCTACAACCCTTCATAACATGCTCCTCCACCTTTCAAGACTTATTATACTTTATACTAATCCATATATTCCCACAGGGCCTCTTTGCTCTTCCAAGAACAGACTTTCCATGTCCTGATTCCAGCATTTTCATTGTCTCCATGCCTAGAATTCTCTCTCTCTCTCCTCACCTCTACATCCTGGTTTTCTTCAAATCCTAGGTAAAGCCCCACTTCCTACAAGAAGCTTTTTCTGATTCTTTTTACTTCTAATGCCTTTCCTCTATTGATTTTCCCAATTTATCTTGTATATGGTTTATTTGTACATGTTTGCATTGACAGTAAGTTTCTGAAGAGCAGGAATTAGGTTTTACCTTTATTTGCATCCTCAGTACTCAATAAAGTGTCAGATACAAAGTAAGTTCTTAATACATATTTATGATTGATTGACAATCAATCTGTCAGCATTTTAGCACCTGAAACTCTGGAGAATACAATGTATCCAGGAAAGATATATATATATATATATGTATATATATAAACACATATGTATATACATATGTGAGAAATAATTCATTTGAATCTTTATTATAATCAGTACTAATAAATTTGATTGAATTATATCAAAGTTATATATTAGTTTTATATATATATAAAACTTTGATATAATTCAATCAAATTTATTAGTACTGATTATAATATATATATATATATATATATATATATATATATATATATGTAAAACCCCAGAGAGCTGCACTTTCTAAGTCCACTTGCTTAAATATAGGAAGTTAAAGAAAGGCCCTCTCCTACACATTGTTTTTTTGTCATGGTGACCAAGCCTAGCATCACAGAGATGATAATTACATGGAAAGTCCCCCAAAATATTTTTTTACCTCCAAACCAATCCCTTGCCCAAGAGGAGCACATGACCATTTTATGAAAACTTAGGCCACTGACTTGTGTTTCTGCCCACTTCCTAGTGCCTAACCTAAGGAGAAGCCTGTTCATCTTGTGTGGAGACGTTCCTTGCTTTACACAACTTGTGACTTTACTGACATACTATTTTGCTTATTCAGTGGAATTATTATGCATTTGGTATAGCTGTTTCAGAATGACTGAACACATACCCCTATAAAAATAAGGCCTTGGAAGCAGGGGGCATCTCAAATTGTAAGGAAGATCTGAGGTCCACTTCATTAGAGGAGATTATGGGCCTTTTAATGTGCCATTGGCTCAAAGCTCAGTCTTGGTCTATTTTATGATAAGTGGGATAATTTTATTCTCCGTGTGTGTGTGTGTGTGTGTGTGTGTGTGTGTGTGTGTGTGTCTGGATGTCTGTGTGTCTGTGTGTGTTTATAGGAATATATAAAATTGATGTGATGTAATCTGCTGGGAAAGTATTAGGGCCTGGTGGAATAAGAGAAGTGTTGTACTTTCTAAGAGTATCATTCATAGGATCATAGATCTAAATCTGGAAAGGACCTTGGAGGACATCATGTATAAGCTGCTTATTTTACAAATAATAAAATTGAAAGTGTCAACTAGTTAGTAAGTGTCCAAGTTAGCATTTGAATCCATGTCCTCTCACCCCGCCCCACCCAATCAGAGCTTTTCCCATCGTATAAAGATATTTTTCAAATAAAGTACATAATTCCTCACTTACCCAGAAGGATGGGTAGGGGCATCTCCTCCTGGGGATAGTATGATAAAGACTCAATTCTAGTCTCATTCAACCCTGGCCCATTAATAACACAAAAAGCCAAGAAACTACAATCCAGAAAACTTGAGGTTTGTTTCATATTGGCTATTAATTTTATAAGGTAAGTTTGGGTAAATCCTTTTATTCAGAAGTTTAACTCAGAATTTCATGTCTAATTTAATGTCTAAAATCACGCAACTAGCAAGTTTGTAAAGTAGGCTTTTGGGGGGGATTGTTTGTTTTCATTTTTGCTGGAGGAGGCAATCAGAGTTAAGTGACTTGCTCAGGATCATTCAGCTAATAAGTGTCTGAGGTCACATTTGAATTCATGTCTTCCTAACTCTAGGACCTGTGCTCTAAACCACTGTACCACCTAAATGCCCCTTAGAGTGAGGATTAGAATTCAAATCCCTTAGAATATAGGAGAGAGAGAATCTTAGTCTGTATGAATACATGCTACAATGACTCATCTATTATAAAATGTGTACAGTTTTTAAAATAAAGGATTTTCTGAAAATTGTATTACTATCTTCTAATTCATCTTCCAAGTCACAAGAAAAAAAAAAACAGCATTTACTCTCAAGTACTGCAGAGTCTTGCTAGGTAACACCATAAATAATAGCATGGAATTTGGATAATCCAGATCCCAATTTATAAGCATTCCTCAGGAGTTATTGCTGAAGGTATCAGAAGGATCTTAGAAGAGCACTTTCAGCTGTAACATGGTCCTGACACACATATCCCAGGGATAGGATTACTGGAAGGCTTTGGTGTATTTCCTAAGGATTCAATTCCTAAATATATTCAATTCCTAGCCTAATGCTAGAGGAATAATTCTGACCCTAATCCAAATATCTTGAAAGTTAATATAAAAGTTCAGGTTACTTTTAATCCACTTTTTTTTTTTTTTGCTATTGTGATTGGCTACCATCACTTTATATTTAGTTTTATAGTCCTGACAATGAGGTTATTTATGTACTCCTAGGTTCTCTGCCTGTGATTTGGATTAGCTGTCACTGGCTGAGTAATTTGTTATGGCTTCATGATATGATCAGCCATGCTAACAGTCTGGTTAACTGAGAGTGAGAGATTAACACACTCTCAGAAATCCTTTTAAAGCACACACACATATGGATGCACACAGGTACAAATTGATTCTTTATGCATGTAGAACCCTATATTCTAAGAAGGAAGACAGTACTCTAAAACTCAGCTTCTTAAACTGGGTCACAAGCCATATAGAGTCTTGTAACTGAATGGGGAAGTTATGAAATTGTGATTTATTACCAGTAAATGTTTAATTTGTATACCTATTTTATATACCTGGAGGTCACATAAAAATTTCTCTGGCAAAAAGAGGACAGGATTAGAAAAAGTTTAAGAAGCTCTGCTCTAAAAAACATACATTAAAGATCATAAGAAGCTCACACAGAATAAGACTTTAAAATTCTTGGATAAAATATAGTACCTTTTTCACTAATCCTGACTATTAGGCTAGACTTAGTTTTATAAACAGGCCCAAAACTAATATTTTCAAATTATTCTGAATCCTAATAATAGTTAGAGTTTATATACCTCTTGAAGATTTACAAAATGATTCACAGACATTTTTTCATCTCAGTCTCAAAACAACCCTCCAAGGTCAGTACCATCTTCCTTTTTATTATTGACTTTTACATATTAGGAAACTGAGTCTCATAGTAAGTAATCACATAGCTTGTGCTCACACAGTTGAATTTCAGAAGTGAGATTTAATTCTAGGTCATTTTGAATCCAAGTGAAACAAACCCTTCCTCCACTAGACCATGCTGTCTGTATCAGAACCTTTTAGGGTAGTTCTGGAGAATTTAGGACAATTTGATGACACACTCTTTGGATGCAAAAACCATTCCTCTATTCAACCCAGATTGGCTCCAGAGGAGAAAGTGAGACTGGTAACTTTGCTAGCCCATCCTCCCTTAAATCTAATCTACTTGCAAGTCAGGATATCACCTTCCCCATGTCATTGGTCCTTGAGAATAAAGGGAAAACTATCAATCATTCTGTCTAGTAGAAGCAAGAAGAAAAAAACATAGTTTTATATATATAAGCATACCTTTAAGATATTGCCAGTTCACTTCCAGACCACCACAATAAAATGAATATTGCAATATAATGATTCACATGAATTTTTTGGTTTTCCAGTTCATATAAAAGTTTTGTTTATATCATACTGTATACAATTAAGTATACAATAGCATTATATCTAAAAATGTACATACCTTAATTAAAAATATTTTTCCCCCGAGGCAATTAGAATTAAGTGACTTTCCCAGGGTTACACGAACAGGAAGTATTAAGGGTCTGAGGCTGGATTTGAACTCAGGTCCTCCTGACTTCAGGGCCAGTGCCTTATCCATTGTGCTATCTAGCTGCCTTAAAAAATACTTTTTTTGCTAAAAATTGCTAACCATTATCTGAGGCTTCAGTAAATTATAATCTGATGAATTA
Organism: Antechinus flavipes; assembly: GCF_016432865.1. Lineage (NCBI taxonomy): Eukaryota > Metazoa > Chordata > Mammalia > Dasyuromorphia > Dasyuridae > Antechinus > Antechinus flavipes. Next base: position 122,105,080 of record NC_067398.1, on the reverse strand, counting down.
TAAAGTGGTGAAAGGTCTTGACTCAATGTTAATGACTGCTGATTAGTTGTAGTGGCTCTGGAAATTTCTTAAAATAACACAACAATAAAGTTTGACTCTTCCTTTCACTTGAACAGGTAAGAGACCATTGTAGGATTGCTTTCTAATTGTTCTAATTTCAATATCAAGGAATAGGGAGGCCCAAGGACAATGAGATGGGAGAATTGGTTGGTTGGTTGAGCAATCAGGATGCACACAACATTTATCCATTAAAATTGCAATCTTATATAGAGAGATTCAGGGTTCACAGTACCCCAGAACAATTACAGTAGTAACATCAAAGATCACTGATCACAGATCACCATAATAGATATAATAATGAAAAAGTTTAAAATATTGTGAGAATTACCAAAATATGATGCAGAGACACAGTATGAGCACAAGCTGGTGGGGAAATGGCATCAATAGACTTATTTGATACAGGATTGCCACAAACCTTGAGTTTGTAAAATATATATCTGTAAAGCACAATAGAGTGAAGCATGATTAAATGGGGTATGCCTGAAGTGTGTCCCTAATACTATGAATTGTTATGATAGCCTCTTTTCAACCAGATGTTTTCTTGCTTACTTTTCAATTTTCTGTTCCCTCGCCTCATATAGTTCTCACTTCCTTCCAAGGGGTTAGAAGGCCCAACCCTTCATTTTACAGAAGAGGAAACTGAGGACCAGAGAAGTATAATACCTTACCTAAAGCAGGTCTGGATCTGGAACTCAATATTTGATTCCAAGACTATTTTGAACATACTTTAGTTAGCTTCTGCTGAGCTGAGATTCCCCATAGCAACCAGAAATATTGTAATATGTTTTCTGATAGGAGAGATTTAGAAATAGCTTTTTTTTTTCAGTTTTTTTTTTTAACAATTTACCATAAACTTTTATAAAGCTTTCAAACAGATTTAACATAGTTTCATCATGGATATAATCCAGACACAAGTCCAAGGATGAATTGGAGAGAAGTTTAGAAAGATAGATTTCAGTTCCATATAGGGAAAGACTTATCAGCCATTAAAGATGTCTGCAAAGAGAAAAAATATCTTATGAATGAATGTGTTTTCCATCCCAGCAAAGACTGGCTGTTGCCTGAGGGATTTCTCTGTTGAACAAAGAGCTACACTAAGTGAACTATGAGATCCCTTCCAAATTTGAGATTCTGTTATTTTAGGCATATAGAAATAATTACACTCTATGGCACCTGAAAATTCACAAAGTGCTTTATATCTATTATCTTATATAATTTTCATAGCATTCCTGTGTAAGGTAGGTGTTATAAATATCACTAATAGAGCCATTTCCTAACAGATAAATGGTCAAAATATATTTTTAAAAACATAAAAGGTATAAAAAGAGATATCAACAATCAGATAGACCAAGCCTGATAGAGAATGTCTATAATCCCTGCTAATGAGTTAGACTGAGTCTTGTAGATCTCTTGAATTTATCCATGCTTGGAGAGCCTGATGGCCTTTCACTTCCAGGGATATGCCATCTTAGTGCCAGACTTAATATAGACATTAAATGAGTAAGGACAAATTAGTCCAGGTCAGAAAAATGGAACAGATTAAGTTTTAAATACTGATGAGCAAATTGGCTTGTGAACAGCCAATATACTTTTATCCAGGGTTAGTTAGGGAGAATCACTCTGCAAAATCTCACTTCTGACACTCAGCTATGTGATCACAAACTGTGACTACTTATTATAAGGCTCAGTTTTCTACTATGTAAAAAGTAGATAAGAAAAAGTAGTGGTACTGAATTTGGAGATTTTAAGACTGATATGAAAAAATGTTTGTGAATCATTTTGTAAATCTTCAAGAGATATATAAACATTTACTATTATTAAGATCTAGAATAATTTGGAAATGTTAGTCCCAGGCCTATTTATAAAACCAAATCCAGCGTAAGTGGTTAGGATTAGTGAAAAAAGCACCATATTTTATCCAGGAGTTTTAAAGTCTTGTTCTGTGTGAGCTTCTTGTGATATTCTCTAATGACGTTTCTTAGAGCATGGCTTCTTAAGCTTTTTCATAAGTTATGAAATAATAATGTTCCATTACTATCATATGCCACAATTTTTTTAGTCATTTCTCAGTAAGAGGATATCTCCTTAGTTTTCAAATTCTAACTACTATAAAAAGAGTTGCTGTATTTTTGTTCATATATTTCCTTTCTCTCTTTCTTTGTGGTATAGGCCAAGTAAAGTTATACCTTGATCAAAGGGCTTATTTATGCAGTTTGATAACTTTTGGGGCATAGTTCCAAATTGTTTTCCAGAATGGTTGTACCAATTCACAACTCTACCAACAATGGATTAATGTACCTACTTTTTCATAGCCCCTCTAATATCTGTCATTTCCCTCTTTTTATCATGTTTAATTATCATGTCTAATATATGTAAAATAAAAATAATATAGGATGCAAGAAGTGTAGTCAGCAACAGTTTGTCTGGATAAAGCTCAAGGTGAGGGAGAGAGAAGTTCATCTTGAGTTGATAGTGTGATGCAATCAGAGAAGCAACTGTGACATTACTGCCTGGAAGGATGTGGCTTCAAGGAATGAGGAGGTGATAATCTTGCTGTGTGCTCTCTCTTAAGTAGATCATGTCTAGACTATTGTGTTCCCTTCTGGAAGGAATTTTTAGGAAGGGCATTGATAAGCTAGAGAGGATACAGCTGGAAGTAAACAGGATGAGAAAAGGCATCCAGTCCATGTCATATGAAGGAATTGGAGATAATTAGCGTGGATAAGAGAAGATTCTGGAGCATCTTAATATGGCAAACCACTCCAATATCTTTGCCAAAAAAAAAAAAAATTCAAAAGGAGTCACAAAAATTCAGTCACAATTGAAACAACTGAGAAGGTTCACAGGTAACATGATAAAGGAGATGACTTCTACTTAATTCCAGAAGGCAGACCTAGGAGCAGTGAGTGAGAGGAGGGTGGATCAAATTATCAGTAAATGCACTATGATGTTAACATCACTACCTCAATAGAAAAGTTGAGCTAGGACTCTAGGACCAAAATGTCATTCCCAAGAAAGGTATTATGTTCGTCTAATAAAGCTCTAAAATGTTAAGTGTCAAATACATTTTACAATTATTGAAATTGCCTTGTAAGGTCACTGAGTACTATCACAGTTGAGGAAAGTATAACCTGGAGGAACTAAGCCCAACAAGTCATCAGTAGATAACAGAAACTCATAGAGTTTCTGACTCTTAGAAGCAGAACATGTTGTGGCAACTAAAATCCTGAGCCTGAAAGAACACCTGTATTTATATCCTATTTCTGTCACTAAGTCCATTATGGAACCATTGTCTGACTCGGTTTCCTCATCTGTAAAGTGCATCTCCCTTCCAGGGTTATGGTGAGGATCAAATGAGATTATAGTTGTAAAGCATTTTACAAACCTTAAAGTATTATATAAATACTAACTAATGTAATTTTGGGTTTGCCCCCACTCAGATTGGAAAATGGTGTGTGTGTATGTGTGTGTGTGTGTGTGTGTGTTGGGGGGGGACGGAAAGAGTGGGCAAAGGAAAAGAATTCATGTGCATACAGTTGATTATATTCAGAATCTGAAATAAATTGTTGAAAGTAGAAAAGCAGCAAGAAAATTATGATGTACTAATGTTCTCTAGGATAGTGTTTGTATTCCTTTCTCACCACTCCATTCCTTTCTCCAGTTTTGATCTTGACATAAATTAGCCATGAAACTTTTTTTTCCCTTTTCCACAAAAATCATCGCATCCCTGAAGGGCATTTAAGGGAAGGAATATCCGGATAGCTTGTCCTCCAAGCAGCACCATGCATTCCTGGTAATAATGATTGGAAACATGAAATTAAGACCCACAGCTGGATAAGAACCTGGAAACATCTGGCTCCAAAGCAGATAGCAATGGCACCCAGTAAACCTCAGGAATGATCCAAGATTGTCAACTCCATTTAAGACAATCATTCATGTGAACACATCCAGCCATTCTGGAGAGCAATTTGGAACTATATTCAAAAAGTTATCAAACTGTGCATACCCTTTGATCCAGCGTTTCTACTGGGCTTATACCCCAAAGAGATACTAAAAAAAGGAAAGGGACCTGTATGTGCCAAAATGTTTGTGGTAGCCCTGTTTGTAGTGGCTAGAAGCTGGAAAATGAATGGATGCCCATCAATTGGAGAATGGTTGAGTAAATTGTGGTATATGAATGTTATGGAATATTATTGTTCTGTAAGGAATGACCAGTGGGATGAATACAGAGAGGACTGGCGAGACTTACATGAACTGATGCTAAATGAAATGAGCAGAACCAGGAGATCATTATATACCTCAACAATGATACTGTTTGAGGATGTATTCTGATGGAAGTAGATCTCTTCGATAAAGAGAGCTAATTCAGTTTCAATTGATCAAAGATGGACAGAAGCAGCTACACCCAAAGAAAGAACACTGGGAAATGAATATAAACTGCTTGCATTTTTGTTTTTCTTCCCGGGTTATTTATACCTTCTGAATTCAATTCTCCTTGTGCAACAAGAAAACTGTTCGGTTCTGCACACCTATATTGTATCTAGGATATACTGTAACCTATTCAACATGTAAAGGTCTGCTTGCCATCTGGGGGAGGGGGTGGAGGGAGGGAGGGGAAAAATCGGAACAGAAGTGAATGCAAGGGATAATGCTGTAAAAAATTACCCTGGCATGGGTTCTATCAATAAAAAGTTATTTTAAAAAAAAGACAATCATTCAGCATCCTTCAGGAGATGAAAGTTATACAAATAGTGACTAAAATGGGAACATATATTCAAAATTAATTTTGACAGCAATCCATAAGTACAGTTTATCCTCTTTGCTAATCTTGGGGAAAGGTACTGAGTAGTCCCTTCAGAAAAAAAACTAACCGTTTGTTGGTTCTTCCTCCATCTGATTTATCTATTGGGAAATAAGCTGAGAACAAGGAGTCCCAATAAAGGACACAGTTATTTGATCAGAAAGTAGTACGGAAAAGAGAAAAGAGAAAACTTGAGTTGAATCCCAAGCCTGTCACTTACTATCCATGTGGTCTTAGGAAAGTCAACAAATCTACCAAGATCAAATTTGACCTCAGGTTTTATTGTTTCTGGGCAGCTAGATAATGCAGTAGTTAGAACACCCAGGCTGGAGTTAAAACTAAGTTCAGATCTGGCCTCAGAAACTAACTTTGTGATCCCAGGCAAGTCACTTAACCCTGTTTGCCTCAGTTTCTTCATCCATAAAATGAGCTGGAGAAAGAAATAGAAAACCATTCTAGTATCTTTGCCAAGAAAACCCCAAATGGGGTCGTAAAGACTTTGACACAACTGAAAAATGATTCAACAAAAACCTCCTGACTCCAGATCCAAGACTCTACCCACTGCACCATCTAGATGTCCTAGAAGGAACCTCTCATTTTATAGATAAGAGACTCAGATAAAATGCCTCATGCCACATTAGTGACAGTTCCAAAGCAAAATTTAAATCCAGAATTTCTGCCTACAAATCTGGCATCCCACATTCCATAAAACTTCAACTTGTGATACAAACTTACCTTGCTATGACTGACTTCTACAACCCATGACCTTGATCATTTCCTCCTACTCATTCCTGCAACTTGGACTGGCAATCTATTTCTTCAACCAGATCCTCACAATAGATAGCCTTGCCACAAATTTAGTCCTCAAAATAGAGCACCAAGTCATCAGGGTTTGCAGCTGACAGATATGACTAAATCTGTAATATAACTTATGAATATGGATGGAGAACAATGTCCTTGCTTTCTTAACTTACTTTTTGGCTTAGCTCAAATTCATCTGCAGAGAGGAGCTTAGGAATATGTCTAACCGAGATAGTTGTCTGGGTCAAAGGGCAATGATCTCTGCCCAGACAGATATAAAAAGAAAAAAATAACAATCTTACCTGCAGGCATTCTGCCTGAATTTTGTTATATGGGTGTGGTGGCTATGACTAAAAGAGCCATCAATTTAATTTTATCAAAAGAAGTTCTAACTACTGTTTCCTAGTTGGTTAGACTTGAAATTTTGTGTAGGCAGCCCTGAATTAATACAACTTAAAAGCTGATTTAAAGATTACAGTAGTTTGAGCCTCTTCAGGTCTCCAATTTAACACCAATAGGCCAGGTAGCTTCCTCCACTGACTAACTAAAGATTCCCTAAAGAGAGCCATTTGACATTGCCAGAATTGTTTCTTTAAGATTATTTCTTTGGTTTGTTGTTTAGTTGGTTTGTTGGTTGATCCTGTTGTTTAATCAGGATTTGATGATGACCACTTCTCAAAAATCTTTCTGTGTGTATTTGTCATTCACACAGCTAACAAAGAATTTGCCAGAAGGAAGAGATTACTCCTATCTACTTTCCAATCTGCTCCTTTTACAACTACAATGACTATCAAAGCATGAAATCCACAGGATTTTCCCCCAGTTTTAATGGAATCTCTTCTATTCACTTTAAAAGATGTGGGGAGGGGAGGAGGAAGAGGGGAAGCCACTTTTTATTGAAAGGGAATTTTTTTTTTTTTGCTTTTTATTTACAAGATATATTCATAGGTAATTTTCAGCATTGACAATTGCAAACCCTTTTGTTCCACTTTTTCCCTTCCTTCCCCCCATCCCCTCCCCAAGATGGCAGGTTGACCAATACATGTTAAATATATTAAAGGACAAGTTAAATACAATATATGTATACACGTCCATACGGTTATTTTGCTGTACAAAAAGAATCGGACTTTGAAATAGTGTACAATTAACCTGTGAAGGAAATCAAAAATGCAGGCAGATAAAAATAGAGGGAGTGTGAATTCTATGGAATGGTTCATACTCATTTCCCAGAGTTCTTTCGCTGGGTGTAGCTGGTTCAATTCATTACTGCTCTATTGGAACTGATTTGGTTCATCTCATTGTTGAAGAGGGCCACATCCATCAGACTTGATCATCATTTAGTATTGTTGTTGAAGTATCTAATGATCTCATTTCACTCAGCATCAGTTCATGTAAGTCTCTCCAGGCCTGAAAGGGAATTTCTAATAACATCATATACTGTTCAGTCCTCCTCACTTGAATCCAATCCACTTGCAAATCATGGCATCACTTTGATAATGTCATGGTCCTTTTTGAGAACAAGTTAACTAGATCAGTTTGGAAGGGCATATACAGACTTTAGCATCCCTCAGTTCAGCTACTCACACCAGTTTAGTGTAGTCCAGTCCACTCTGCTCATTTTAGCACCTTGGGTCCACATGTAATCCTCACTCCTCTAGAGGTGGGAGAAAGGAAAGAGAGAAAGAGATCAATAATAGAATGTATGTAGTATAAATCAAAGCAGATGGGGTTTTCCACTATTTGAGGGACTTTTAGGAAACATAAACTCATCCTCCACAAATTGAGTATCCATTGCATTTAAATTTAACAACCAAGTTAAGTAACAACATATTGTTGTTGATGGTCCCTTGTTCTCAAAAAGGATCATGACATCATCAAAGTGATGCCATGATTTGCAAATGGATTTTATTTATCTAAGAGAGCTATTTATATGATTTCATTTGATCAATTAAGACCTCAAGGTCATCAATGTAAACATCAATTCTCATTATTATGTATTACGAAAAATTATCTAGTAAGGTTCTCCTGTCTCCAGGACCAACACACCCTCCAGTGGATGATGTTGGTCCTTTTTAGGCTCCTTTGCTGGAACATCATTTTAAACATGGAGGTGTCTTCCAAGGCTCTATTCTGATCTATCTTTGCTTTTCTCTCTACACCCTTTCTCTTATTAATCTCAGCACCAGCATGGATTTAATTACTCCCAATTCATTATACTGAACCATAATTTCTTCCCTGAATTTTAGCACCACATCGACTGGAGATCTCTATCTACATTTAAATAGTTTAAAATATATATATACCCAGGCCAATCATGCTAGATTCTTCTCCAGGATTTATCCCCAATTTTCTGGACCTTCCTTACTATGCCACAGAAGGCACCTCATCCTGAGAGTTTACTCTATTCCTGGACTTTTCTCACTAAAAGTACACTAGGCCCCTGCAACCTTTTCCTAGTTCCTCATTCTTCCTGGAACTTCCATTTTTGAGGAAGGATTCTTCCTTTGAGTAAGGTCTTCATTCCTCTTCTGGCTCTAAGCCCAGATCTTTAGACTTTCTTTACCATTTTGTCACAAGGGTATCTTCTCTCCCTTTCTCCATCTTTTTCAGCTTTCTTTTAAGTATTATCTTCTATCATTTGAATATAAGCTTCTTTAAAAAGAAATGTCTTTTTTTCTGTAGGCATGTGTATTTCTAGTATATAGCCGAGTGATTGGTATATCCTAGGTACTTAATAATTGCTTGTTCACTGAGTATATTCAAAACAGAACTCCTTACCTTCCTCTCAATCCCAATCTATTTTTGTAATCCTTTCCTCTCTTTTCCTCCTTGCAGAACAGTTGCAGAACAAAGCTCTTTACCCCACTCATCTCATCTGAATCTCTCAACTGTGTTTGGTTATATATTAGAGGTATAATTGTCTGCCTATTATAGAAAAGGAAATTGATGCTCAGAGAACCTCAGTATCCTACAGTGTCCCACAGCTTCTGGGTATCAAAATTGAAGGGTTCAGCATATGGAATATATTTTTTGGAAAATTTTAATCAACTGCTTTTTTTCATTTTATATCTGTTATAAGGGATAATTTGATGGGGAGGGAGGAGAACTATAATTAGAAACACAAAGGATATTTTTTTAAATGAATCAATAACAATAAGATTTTTAAATAATTTAATGGCTCCCTATTGCCTCTAGATTAAAATACAAACTCCTCAGCAAAATTTTTCTACAACTTAGATCCCACCATCCTTTCCAACTTATTTCACATCACTGACTCCCACTCTAATTCACCTTCCCTTCCCTGTACACTAAATATTTGAACCCTAAAACCTATATCCTGAATTCTGTATTTGATCTCCTGCCTTTGTACCTTTGCAAGGCAACATGTCCCCCATGCTTAGGGAGGCATCTGAAAATCCCTTGCTTTTTTCAAGGCTCACCTCAAGCCTTTCCTCCTCCTCAAAGTCTTTTCTGATGGCCCCAATTTTTCAATACTTTCCCATTATCTTGTATTGATTTATCTGTATACATATTTAATCCTCCCGATACAATGGAAGTTCCTTGAGGGATGGAAATGTATTGGTTGAATACTTCCACATCTTTTCCTGAGCAGCTTGTTTAAAATACATGCTAAAACGAATAGGAAAAAAGCAACACACATACCACAAAATTCTCTTAATGATTTACCATTAATCATTTTCCTCTCTCTCTCCATCCCTTAATTTTCCTGGCAGGTTCATCTATAGTATCTTTCTCTGTCACCTCATTTCCTGTCTTATTTATGCCCACACCCTCTACAAAGAAATATTCAGATCACTATCACCCTGAGAATGCTCAAGGGCTAAATCCTATTTTCATATTCTCTCCTTGGAACACTGGGCATTCTCCAAACACATCTGGATAGCTTATTTTCAATTGCTTGCTTTAAGACCTGCTATTTTCTTCTATATCCATATCAGACAAAGAACCAGTCAATTCACCTGACAGCTGGAATACTGGTCATCTGGGAAATCTGTTGAAAAGGAAGAACAAGATCAACTCTATCTTGGAGAAATCTTGTCAATCAGGACTCATATAACAAGTACATTCTTGTGAAGTCACAAGGACATTTGTGGACCAAAATAATCTAGAATGTAAAATATAGATACTGTAGTTTGATAATATAAACAAAGAAACCAGAAAGAAATTATATTGACATTTTTCCACTATTGCTTAATCCATTCTTTTAAATATATAAAAATGTAAAGTTGTACCATGCAGAATAGAAGCAGTGATCAGAGCCATTTGACATGTTTCCCCATTTTCAAAGTAAAATTTCTTGGCATATTACTTTTATTATTCTGGTTATTATTTTTTATATTGTTCAAGGTCTGTAAGCGGATCAGTAACAAATATTTGAGATGATGGACTTCATGAATACCAGATGATAATGATAAGAGAAGGAAAAAGAAAACAGTTTTGAAATGTTGTGACCAACATCCTCTAAACTATTTCCCAGAACTTCTGCCACCTCCCTTACCTCATTCCCTAGGTGTAAACTGAGTTCTTTTATATGAGGAATGCCTTAATTTACTGAAAATCTTGGTGACTTTAAGGTATACATTGTAGCTGTCCCTTGATTATGATATAACTATGCTATTTACCATAGTCATTTAATGGAGTCATAGTAGGAGGAGAGGAAACAGAAACTAATCTTTTCTCTTCTAAGCTTTGATATTTTAATTAGTAGAACTGAAGTTTCCTATGAGTGCTTGAAAAGTAAGCATTAGTGTATTACTTTCCACTCTGGATTTGCAACTGTATCACTGTTCTCCTCCAAGAACATATACAATGAAGAAACAAGCAGAGTTGGCAACCATTTCTGGTCCAGACATCTACTCCTCAAACAATCAATCACACTTCATTTTCAAGGAGGAGGAATTCTTTCCCTGAAAATCAATGTACTCTCCCTGAAAACCAATCTATTGGGTTGGCTTAGTCTCATAAGAGTATATAAGAGCCAATTTAACAAGTTACCTAAACAGATGTGTAAACATCAGTTTCCATTCTATCAGTCTGTCCAGTCAAGTGCTTGAGAAAAGTCTTCTAAGGACAAGAAGCTTTAGAAGAGTTTCAAAAGGAAATATCAACATCCCAATTTTCTCTTTTCATATTTGTTTCCTACTTACCCCCAGGAAAGAAAAACTTATTTACAAAACAATCAACTCATGTCAAATTGCTCCCTTGTCTTTTCATATCTTGGTTTTAGTTATGTAGTATCTCCTTCCTCCAATACATATCACAATCCCTCCCTGCTTTCTTATCCAGTGTAAACCTAGGCTTTCCTCTTAAACCCTTTTCAGAGGGTGTACTCAATGAATTGTATTCCTTTCTCCTGTTCTTTTGATATCTCTTGGATTTTCCATGTTACCACTTGGATGATCTATTATTCAAACTACAATAATCAAACAAGGTCCTTTTTTTGGTCTACATTTGCTGAAGTCATTTCTTATCAAACTACAACATATAATAAATAATTTGTAATTAGTTATAAGTTCAGGCCTACCATACACTTCTCAATTGCTCTCTTGGTTATCATTTTAATTTTTCTGAGTCCATGAAGATTCATGATCCACCACAATGGCATCAGCAGAAGAATATTGGGGTTGATGAGATGGCCTTTTGCTAAATCAGTTGATTTAGGATCATTAAAATCATCTCCCAATTTTCCAAATTCAATGCAATTTGATCTCTTCCTCCAACTCAAATAATTATGTTATCCATCTGTAGTGTTTGTTCAAGATGGACTAATTTGACAGACTGCCATCATACATATCATAATGTGGGCTTGGTACAATACTTAGTATATCACACCTACTTAATAAAAAGTTTATTGAATGAATGAATGTGTTTCTGATCTGCAGATTCTGAGAAACCTTTCTTTTATACAACTCTAGTGAATTTAGAGAGCCTCATCCTGAATAGAAAATCTGTACTTTAAGACTCATCTTTCTGATGCTGGTAAATACTCTCAGCAAATATATTCATCCTTGTTTTATTTTCTTGATGTCAACACTCAGCAGCAATTTGAACAAAATAAACTTTGAAATTGAGTCTATCATAGAGTTTTATATAATTCAGAAATATGTGTATATGAGACATCTTGCCTGACGGAGGACAGTCTTTAAGGCAAAATTTTGAACATATAGTCAAATGCTTTCTTGAAAACAGTACACAATGTGAGATCTTATATTCTCTTAATACCTCAAGAAATTGTATCATTGTAAAGATTTGCATTCTATGGGTTGTTGCAATGGATAGAATAAACCTGAGTTCAAATCTTGCCTCAAATACTTAATAGTTATATGACCTGGACAAGTTATATCCTCTCTCTCTGATTCAGTCTCCTCCTCTGTAAAACTGGGTTGTTATAAGGTAAAATGAGATCATATTAGTAAAGCTAACCTTAAAGTGTTTTATATATGTATATGTGTGGGTAAGTGTATACTTATTATTATTATTATTATTTATATTCCATGTGCTATGTAAAACAATACTGATAGCTCTTAAAATGGTGTTGGGAAGAGTCACTGGATTCAACCAAGTGTGTACCAAAGAAAATATTGTCATAGGCACACAGAAATCAGTTCTCAGAGAAGATTCTAAAAGAATGACAGACACACAAAATGTTTTAACCTTATCCTCCCCCCACAAAAAAAAAAAAAAAAGAGAGAGAGAGAGAGAGAGATGATGGGGAAGACATTAGGAATACCACCTCACGTGTATTGTCTAATTTTTATAAAATATCTATGAAAATGATTGATATACACCTCAAGGGTACCCTTGATGAAAATATAAGATGGAAACTAGCAGTCTTCCCTAGGTGATTTTCTTCAGCTGATGAAACTCTATTCCCATGTAAAATGTATTACTCTAGGACTCTGAGTTTGTTTGTTTTAATCTCCTTCCCATCTTCCTTTTGCTTCTAGTCTCAGTAAGCACAGAGTTTTTAAATCAGATCAGGTCAGAAATGTAGAAGAACAAATCATGTTTATTTACTATATCCATTTACATAAAGTTGAAGATTACAGATCATTGTAAGCATATATCAATGAAAGTCCTAACTTAAAATTTTTCTTGCTTCAAATGTGACACTCATCATTCTAATAGCATCTTACTTTGAAGTTTCCTAGTGTGAAGCTGCAATCATTACAAGCACTTCTCACTTACACAGTAATAGTTATAATGATAGCATTTATATCTGACAAGTTAGAGCTCTTTCTGATTCCATTTATAAAAGCAATAAAAAAAAATCCCATCTAAAAGAGAATAGTAAAAAAAAAAAAAAAAAAAATGCCACCTTTGAGTTAGGCTAGCATACAAGAAAGAAATCTTACAATGTTAAGCAAATGCTTTCTAAAATCAGAATGGAAGATAACACATACTGTGTCTGATTCCAACTCTTGGTTCACTGACCTGTTCATTATTAGACCAATGTCAAATCAAACAGCTTCTCTAAGTTTCAGTTATTTCCAATAAAAGAAATATAAAAGTATGTGTTCTCTATTACAAGAAGAGAAGGGGATGGAAATAAGTGCTAGGCACTGTGCCAAGGATCTTCAATCAAATAGTCATTTGATCCTCATAACAACCATAGGAGGTAAGTGCTATTGAAGCACTTAACAATTGAAGAAACTGAGGCATTCAGAGGCTTAATTAACACCACTATTTGGTGGTGTCTAAGGCCACATATTAACTCAGGTCTTCCTAACCTGAATTTATTATTATTATTATTATTATTATTATTATGCCTGAATTAATCCAATTCATAATTCCCCTAGGACAGCATAGGTAGATATTCAAAAAACAGTTGGTTTTTTAATAAATGTTTGTTGATGTTAATTACAGTAGTGGCTCTTCTCATTAGGAAGATCACTGACATTCACTCAAAAATTTTTATTAAGGAAAAGGTGAGAGAGTCATGGTACGTAATAGATTTGCAGTTTCATATGCAATTATCTTTTTTATTATACTATTTTATGGAAATACTTGTTTTATTCCATAAATTAAAAAATAAATACAATTTTTAAATTTAATATATACTTTTAAAAAACTAAACTGGGTAGATGTTCATAATGCTTTGTATATTGTTTTTTCTCATCATTGCATATGGAAATGTGTGTTTGTTAAATTCATAATGAAAAACATTTTTTGTTAAAAAGTTTTTAAAAAAGTGATACCAAAAAAGGAATAAGAAATGGCCTTTACTTGAACAGAGCCTACAATGTACTTGAGGATATAGGATATATGTTTGAAAAGACAACTGACACTGTAAGACCTCTTTGTGTAGTGATAAAAGGTGTGACATAAATTGATAGCTTGGATGGAGAGGGGAGGAAGATTACTTCTACTTGGGAAAGTCAAAGAAGACTTTATGGAAGAAGCAGGGTTTCAAGGTAGATCAAGGATGAAGGGGCTTTGGATACATAGAAAGGAAACATAGGTCATCCTAAGCAGGGTGATATGAACATAGGTATGAAGGTAGGAAAATAGAAGCCCTGATCAAGAGAATGTGAATAGACCAATGTGTATTGGGATAAGAAATTTCTCACTGAGGATTCCACAGATTGATGAAATCAGAGATATTGTGAAAAATATTTTATTTCCACAGCAATCTTCTGAGGATCAAATTTGAAAATTACAAAAAGCACCTTGAGAGGCAGAGTAGCACAATGAAAAATACACTGCCTTTGGAGTCAGATAACCTGCTGAATCTTTGAAATGTCTTAGACCTCTAAATAAACGATTCCGGAAGACCCAGTACAAAACCGACTTTTTCCATAAGTCTTTTCTTGATCCTTTCTTGTGAAATATTGGGCAAGTAATTTCTACTTTCTGGGACTTAATTTTTTCACCTGTAAAATAAGGAAGTTGCTATACCTGCCCTTTAAAAATCTCTTTCCTTTTGTAAATCAAAGAATTTCTAACTCCTGTGTTATCATCAGTAGAGAGGAACTTCTCTGGATACATATCATCACCTTCTCCACAATTTACTGGTGATTGAGAGCACTAAGGGATTAACTCAGAATTCCACTGTGGCAGAGATGGAACTTGGATCTAGATCTTTTTGAATCTAATGTATCACATTGTCTCACACTATTATAATTAATAAATATACATGATTTGTAAATATTTTTATATTTGGATAATAGTTAGCTATTCAAGTATTCAAATGTAACTGTGATACTATTATAACTGTGATAGGTAGTAGGTGGCACAATTGACAGAGGGCTGTCACTCTAGTAAGTTTTGGAAGTCACATTTGAATTCGGCTCTTAAGAGCCCAGTTCAAATGTGACTTGTAACACTTATTAGTTGTGTGACCCTGGGCAGGTCATTTAACACTGTTTACCACAGTTCCTCATTTGTAAAATGACCTGGAAAAGGAAATGGCAAACAACTCCAATATCTTTGCCAAGAAATCCCAAATAGGGTCTAAAGAGTTGTAAACAATTAAAATGACTGAACAACAACTTGAACTGTCATCTCACCAATGTGGAAACCAAGCTATGTAATTCAACTATATCACCATCACCACTATTTGTTCAACATGAGATTTCATGTACTACATTGAGAGAGCTTTCCTCACCTTTCTCTTTATATTCTTGGGATTCCAGGATCATATTGTTGTTTTTGTTCTTATCATTTTGTCTTCAACATAATTCAGATAGATACAGCACCAGGACAATTCCTATTGTTATTTTGTTTAATGTTCACCAGATTACTGTCACTATTTTTATTAATGATAGTAGTGTGAGACAGTGTGATACATTAGATAAAAAGCTGACCTCAGATTCAAAAAGGCCTAGATCCAAGTTCCATCTCTGCCACAGTGAAATTTTGAGTTAATCCCAGTAAATTGGGGAGAAGATGATGATATGTATCTAGAGAAGTTCTTCTCTACCTTGATAACATCCTAGGAGTAGTAAAAAAAAAAAAAAAATTATTAACACCAAATGAATTCAGACTTAGAACAATAGAGTCTTATGAAATTATAATAATGTAAAGCATAAACACCATGGATCTAAAATCTCAGGAAATTAATTTAATTTTGGAAGGGCTCCACCAAACCTCTTTTCTACATATATATATATATTTAAGATTTATGAATTTACTTTGCTGCTTTGGCCAGTATAATGAAATGTAACTGAATATTTGAAGCTCAAGATCTTATAAGGATTATCTTAGTTTTGATACTGTCAGGGGTTATGAAGGCTTATGAAGAATCATGTCAAAATTTGGTTGCCTGGAGAAGTTCATCAGTATCATACATCAATTTCATGACAGCATGCTCACCCAGGGTCCTACATAATGGGTGGTGCTTTCATTCTCAATCACCAGTGGACTGAAACAAGGCTGCATGCTTGGTCTCATGCTTTTTAGCAACATTGTCAAATGCCTTCATTGAGGATGTACATGGTATCGAGGTTAGTTATCATACCATTGGTAAATTCTTCAACTTGAAAAAAGCTACATGCCAAGATTAAAACAGAGAGACTGTGGGTGCATTATTTTTTGTTTACAGGTGATCATGTACTGAATGCAGCCTCTGAAGATGAGATGTACCAAAGTATGCACCAATTATCTGGTGCTTGTGTTAATTTTAGCCTGATAATGAACACCAAGAAAACACAGGTGCTCCATCAGCCAGGACCACATCATCTTTTTATGGAATCATTGGTTACAGCAAGTGGAGAAGTTTGGAATCCTGTGGCTAAATTCACTTTCCTGGACCATATGCTTTCTAAGAATATACATATTGATAATGAGGTTGTCACACACATTGCTAAAGCTAGCTCAGTGTTTGGGAGGCTCTGAAGCAAAGTGTGGGAGAGAAGAGATATTAGGTTTCCTATGAAATTGAAGGTCTAGAGAGCCGTTGTGCTACCCTCATTGTTATATACCTGTGAAACCTGAACAGTATGCCAGTGCCATGCCAGGAAAGTAAATCCCTTACATTTTAATATCTTAGGAAGATTCTGAGGATCTGGCAGGAAAAGGTATCAGACACTGAAGTCTTTTGTCAAACTAAACTGCCAAGCATTCAATTTTATGCCTAACCTGTAGTAGAGCATCCTGAACTCATATCAATCTGATCAGCCACACACATCCTGTAACTTCACTCTTATATAATGATGTCATTTTGGTCCTTTTCAAGAATAAAGAATAATAGCCAACTAACCAACAACCAGTCTTTGAACTCTCAAGATCTTATAGGCACTAGGGCAGCAGATGGCCCAGTGAATAGAGTGCCAGCCCTGATGTCAGGAGGACCTGAGTTCAAATCTGACCTCAGACACTTAATGCCTCCTAGATGTGTGACCCTGGGCAAGTCACTTAACTCTAATTGTCTCCACAAAAAATAAAATAATAATAATAAGAAGAAGATCTTATAGGCACTACAGAATCAAATTGTTGTAGGATCCTATGAAGACAAAAAAGATAGAAGGACTGGAGTTGAATCTCCATTGATCTCAGTTCTGTTCTCAAAGTTGCTTTTGAAAAATAAATATCTGATATCAAATTATATTTTCTTGATCATTTGCATTTTTATCCTAAAATTCAAGTAAAGCATGTACATGCATCTCTCACACACATACACATACACAACGCACAACATACACACACACACACACACACACACACACATAACTGAGGATTCCAGTTAATTCAGGTTTTACAAAAATATGTAACAAAAAAGGAGAAACAGAGAGATAAAAGAAATAAGTAATCTAGAGTTGACATGATACTGTTTTCTGTTTCCTTTGGCTTGATGTTTGATTTCATTTGGGTATATTCTGATTTTTTTTTCAAGTCCTAATTGCACACTACCTTTTAGCTTAGGAGTACAACACTCCCCTGCCACACCTTTGTTTATCTCCTCATCTCCATAAACTTCCATTTACTCATTTACTGCAGAGGAATGAATAGATTGTAAAGCTGCAGGGGGAAAAACACAGATTCTATTGTTGGCCAAGAGTCTTGAGAGCCTTGGATGAAAGACATTAGTAAAAAGGCTGAAACATTAGCTGTCAAAATACTATACCCAATAATATCTAGCTAGACAGGAAAGAGTTACTAAAGGAATTAAAAGGCTTGTGACTAAAATATTGCCTCTACTTTTTAAGAATTGTAAGATCTAGATAGAAGAGGATATTCTTTCTTCCCAGAAAAATACAAGCATAAATTTTGATTAGTGCCTCCTATTAAGGAAGGGAGTGGGTAGTTCTGTGGCAAAGTAGATAAAATGCCACATGTGTAGTCAGAAAGACTCATCTTCTTAAATTCAAATGCAACCTTAGACTTCATAGTCTATATGACTTAATAGTTATATGACTTTAGGCAAGTAACTTAATCCTGTTTGCCTTAATCTACTTGAGAAGGAAATGGCAAACCATTCCATTATCTTTGCCAAGAAAACTCCAAATGTGGTCACAAAGAGTCAGGCATGACTGAAAAATGATTGAACAACAAAAGTAGGCCTGTGGGTCTATAGTTGCTAATATCTTCCCATTCAATTTTTAGGGTATGAAAATAAGGTACAAGATTTTTCCCTCAAAACTTTGGCATCTCCCACTTTCATATATCTTGAGAAGAGATTCCTCAACACCTTCAAAATTGTGTCGATTTCAGCATGAAACTTCTATTCTATATAGAGTTGGCATCATCTAGCTAATCTTGATTCTTTATTTTTAGTAATAGTTCCACTTCCTCATAGAGCCCAGGATCCAAATAAGGTAGCTCCACTATCATTGAAGAAGAAAAAAATATTATAAATATTTTTACAGATCTTCTCCCTTTTTTTGTCATTCTGCTATCTTCTGTGTAGTTTTATCCTTAAATGTACTTAGAATGACTATGTTGCCTAAGTTGGGTCATTTGCAAAATTTTCTGTAAATATTCTTCCAATGATGTTTTGTGACTTTGAGTCATTGACTAACACTGGAGAAGTAAAGTTGAGGGTTATCCAAAGGTCAATGGAGAGGTTCATGGTAGCTGTTATTAGACAGTAAGACATTACAAATGAAGAATTGTGCAGGAGAAATGGTAAAAAGAGATGACTAAGGTGGGAGACGGGTAGTTGGGGAGTGGAGTAAGAGGGTAGAAGCAAGCCAGTTATGTAACATGAGAGTGAGAGAGAAACTTTGGACAGCCTATTGCCATCTACCCCAGATATCTTGTCATATGTTCTATCAGCTGCCACATCCTCCTTTCCTTACTAACCTCTGGACAAGACTTTCTGATTTTCAACTTTCTCTTATCCCCTCTTCCAGTTAATCCACTCAAACTTTGAAATTTCCCCTGAGATGAGTTGTCAAAATCAGTGAATGAGAATAAGGTCGAACTCATCCAACCCATTATAACATGCAGGTCCCAAATCAGTCTTTATGTACCATGTAGCCCCTGGGCCATGTTTGAAGTCTCTAGTTCTAGGCTGGACTTCTCACTAATTGCCTTACTACCAACTTACTTTCTCATTCCCTTAAAAAAACAATATTCCCTAAACATCCCACCAGCTCTGCCATGAGACACATAATGCATCATGTTTTTTGTGGCTCAGGTACAAAAAAATGTATATCAGATTGTATTAAAATTTTTTTCTCTTGTTTTAGATATATTCATCCAGACAATACTATCATTACCTCTTCGAAGCAATGACCAAGGCAGCAAATTGAACTCATAGAGCTGATTGACAATTAATCAACTAAACAATCAATGGCTCCACTCACAAGCCATGTGACCCCCAGAACAAAATTGTCTTCTCTGGCCACTCCAGTTCCATATGTATTGTCTTCCCCTAAAATAAATAAATAAATGACTGTGAATGGCACATATTAAACACATAAAATTTTCATTCATTCATTCATTCATTGGTATCCAAGAAACATCAAAAGAGCTGAAAGAAGGCTCCTAGTCACATTGAATAATCACCCTGTATAGAATGTTTTGGTGGATGAGGATAATAGTTGCATAGAGTGAGTGATAGAACTTAGATGTGTTACCATCTACATCATTAGAGATAGTAGATAGCTGCATTTAATGAAATCACAGATCTCATTGGAAAGAAAGTTGGCAAAAAGAAAAAGGAAGGAAGGGAAGAAAAGCAGCAAGGGAAGGGGAAAGGGGGGAGGAGAAAAAGGAAGAGGGGAAAGAGGAAAGAGGAAGGGGGAAAGGGGAAATGAGAATGAGAGGAAAGCAGGAATGGAGAAGGGAGAAAGAAGAAGGGAGGAGGGGAAGGGAAAATAATGGGGGGAGGGAAATGAAGGGGGGAAAGGGAATGAAGGGGGAAAGGGGAGAGGGACCACATACATATACACAAGTATCTACAAAATAGATGGTTTCTATACTATTGCTTGTTTATTTTTAAAGAGGATCAATGACAAAAGATCGAAAGACAAAAGATGTCGACTCATGGGTAAGTTAGATTTAAGTGAGGCAGTGTTGCACAAAGTGGACAGCCTCACTCTCTCTTTCTGAGTCATCAAAGTCCAGTGGCAAGACAAAAGTCAAGACAACTGGTGATGGCCTGGGAAATAGTGGATACCCTTTGTGTCTTCAATGTCTGATCAGGTTCTAAGTTCTCCATAGCTGCCTTCATAGCTATTGTAAGAAAAATTATTATTTTGTCAGAAGAAATCTTCACATGTTTGGGGTAGACAGCTCTCTAATTTACCACTATCTTTGAAATTTGATGATTACCCTTCACCTGTTTTAGAAAGCTTGTCTGCTGAGAAGGTTTTACTGAAGTGTGCTATTTCCTCCTTCAGCTCATTTGACAGATGGAAGAAATTGAGGCAAGCAGAATTAAGTGACTTGCCCATAGTCATACAGCTAATAAGTTTCTGAGGTTATATTTGAATTCACAAAGGTGAGTCTTTCTAATTTCAAATCTAGTACTCTATCCACTGTACCACCTAGTTACACCTGGGATGATAGTGATTTACTTTCTCCATCAAGTCCACAAACTCACTCAGGAAAAGGAATTATTTCATGAATTTTTGTATCCCTTTCAGCATCTGGTTTAGTGACTTTCACAGGAGCTTAATAAATATTTAGTGAATGAATGAATGAAAAGTAGACATAGACCTTAATCTCAAGAAGTTTACCATCTAACCATTTGAAGTAGCTACTTCAGCCACTTCAGCAGAATTTATTAGACCTCCCAGTAGAATGCTATAACTAGAAGGGACTTTAAAGATCACCTAGTCCAATAGGTTCACTTTACAGATGGGGAAATTAAGAACCAGAAAGATATTTTTATTTTGTTTTTATTATTTTTAATATATTTTTATATAACTTTTAAATTCCAAATTTTTCCCTCTGTCCAGCTCCTTACACCCATTTAAAAAAAAAAAAAACAAGTAATATAAAATCAATTATACATGTGAAACCATGCAAAACATTTCTATAGTAGTCATGCTGTGAAAAAAAACTATAATGAAATGAAAGCTATACATCAATTTTCACTGAATTTATCAATTTTCATTCTGGAGGTATATAAAATTTTTCAGGTTTTTTTCTGAAACCATTACTCTTATTAATTCTTATGCCACAAATTCCATACCAGTCATATACCACAGCTCATTCAACCATTCCCCAATTGAGGTATGTCCCCTCAATTTCCAATGTTTCTCCACCACAAAAAAAAAAAGCCACTACAAGTAATTTTTTTTACATACAGGTCCTTTTTCTTTTTCTTTGGATCTCTTTGGAATACAGACCTAGCAGTGGTATTGCTGGGACAAAAAATATGCACAGTTTTATAAACCTTGGATATAGTTCAAATTGTTCTCCAGAATGACTAGACTAGTTCATAACTATACCAAACAATACAATAATATTCCTATTTTTGCACATATCCTTCAGCATTTGTCATTTTCCTTTTCTATTATTTAGCCAGTCTGATAGATATAAAGTGGTACTGCAGAGTTGTTTCAATTTGTGTTCAAGGGGGAAAAAAATGTGTTTCCCTAACCAATGGTGATTTTGGACATTTTTTCATTCTAGAGGTAGCTTTGATTTTGTCTTTAGAAAACTACCTTTTCATATTTTTTGACCATTTATCAGTTGGGAAATGGCTCCTATTTTTGTAAATTTGACTTTGTTCCCAATATACTTTAGAAATGAGAACTTCATCAGAGAAACTTGCTATACATATTTTTCCCAGTTTCCTGTTTTCTTCTAATTCTGGCTACATTGGTTTTGTTTGTGCAAAAGCTTTTTAATGTCAGATAACCAAAATTATCCATTATGCTTCCCATAACCCTGTCTATCTCTTGTTCAATCAGAAATTCTTCACTTATCCATACATCTGACCATCAAAATTTTCCATATCCCCTAATTTGCTAATGATGTCACTCTTGACACCCAGATAATTTATCCATTTTGATCTTATGATGGTATATGATATTTTTTTGATCCATGCCTAGTTTCTGCCAAATTGCTCTCCAGTTTTATGCACAACTTTTGTTAAACAGTGAGTTCTTGTCCCAAGACCCAGAAAGATTGAGATCCTGATCTCTTCTAGGGATTTGATAAATCAATTTTGACTCATTTTGTTGATAGTTGTTAATATGTTAGAATTTCTAGAGGGGGAAAAAAACTGACATCTCAACACTGCTGGCTTAAAACTATAATGTCAAACCAAAATACTTTCACTTTGGGAATTTTAGGCATTGTCTGAGGGAAATATTTTGGGAAGAACTTATTTCCCACCCCTCATATTTTAAGTCTCAAGTTATTTCCTCTTCTACCTACTTACTGGATTGACCCTGGTTTTTGAACATCAGTCCCATGACTTTCAAAGCTTTGTAAGTCAATGCCATGAATTTCAAACTTGATAAGACTTGTCTCTTTCAAGATTTCAATATTTGTGTAACAACAATTGTTGTGTTAGACAATTGAGGAAAATTATTATACTGTATCATTTAATAATCAGTATTACTATAAAATCCATCCTGTTCCCCATTTTGTCCTTTCTCCATCTAGATCAAAAGATAGTGTTTCCCAATCTGAATTAAAAATAAGATTGAATAATATTATCACTCCTAGCTCCCAGTATATTTGCTAGTTTACCATTTTAGGGTGTCATCCCTTGCTTTATTTACAGGTAAACAAAGTACCACTTTGGGGTATGCCCCTCCCCAGGGGATGGCTTTCCTACTCATGCTTCTCCTAGTCAAAGTTAAGATGGATTGGTCCCCTAAAGGAAAACTAAACAAGGATATGCTGATTTGGGTGGTTCTGATTTTGTGGCTAAGATTACTAAAAGTAGCTGAGTTCCACATACCTGTAGAAGAAGTAATAGGATCTGAGATAACTCTTAATTCATTTCCTCATTAAAATGTCTAACAATCAGGATTGTCTGGAGAGGTCCCAAAAGATATGCTATCATGCAAATGAAGACACACCTAGATTTAAAAGATTCTGTTGGCCTTTACTTGGGTTTTAATTAATAAATTAATCGTGCTCAGCTCCCTGAGTTTTTTGAATTGGCTTGAGTGACCCATGTTATTGGCAGCTTTGGTTATTAGCACATACTTGTTAATAATCTTTCCCTAGAGAACATCCATGCTTCAGTTTACCTCTGTGTCATTTTAGTCACCAAACAATCTTCACTACACTGAGGATGACAGATGTAAAGCAAAAAGGAATTTTTACAGATCATGAAAAATCATTAGAGGTTACTGAGTCCAACCTCATTTTGCTAATGAGGAAATTGTTGCTTGAAAAAGTATACAAGACTTAAGTGGCAAAGGTGGGATTTGAATCTAGGCCACACCAACTGCTACCACTTGTATTAGTTCCAATCTGTTACAAGGGGAAAAAAATGAACATTCTTCCTTATCTAATTTCTTTGCCTCCCAACGATTCAAGACATCTTAATTTTTTACTGAAACATACCAGTGATTTGCTCCAAAGCTGAGTAGAATAATAAAAGGAAAAGTAATTTTAAAAATATGTGGGCTTATCTGATCATATTAATGAGAAAGTTAAAATTTAAAATCATGAATATTTCTGTGAAGTAGGAGTACACTCAGACACCTGTGCTTTTGTGAACAGCAGCAGGCAGGCAGGCTGTCACTGTGCTCCCCAAGGTCAGAAATCTCCAGAGAGCCAGTGAGCCCTCAGGTGACATCTTTTAGAATGTTCATTTTGTATTTGAAGTCAGAACATTTTAAATGTTGCCAGCAAAGAAAAGTAATATTCTCCCTACAACTGAAAAATAAGGAAGAGGAATGTGAAATGCTTCTGGCACATCTGGCATAGAAGAGGAACATTTCCCTCACAACTATTTAAAAAAATTTTTCACTTGGTCTCTTCCAGTGATAAGAAAGCATCTTCATCTGTTTATGGAATCCCCATAAAATATACAGGCATTGTTCCCTTCTGCAATCTGAAAAATAAATCTGTAGAATTGTAATAAACAAGTCAAAGTTGAATTGTTACACAGAGCAATCCATCCCCTTGAATGGAATTTGTATACCCTGAGACTGAAATTTGAAGTACTGGTCTTTTCACAGAAACTTTTAGATTCAGGCTAACTTCTCAATGGGTAAAATGGATTTTAAATTGCAGGCTTATTGCCTATTATTGCCACATTATTACCTGTATATTAGACCAATAATTTACTCTCTCTGTGCCTCAGTTTTCTTCTCTATAAATCTAAGGGATTGGAATAAATGACCTTTAATGTTCCTTCCAAGTTAAAATTTATAATCCTATGATTATTATTCAGCGATCACACCTTTTAAATCATATTCATGTCTATGGGTCCAAAAACAAGCCAGGTTTGATATAGGTTGTAATTAGTCATTCAATAAACATTTGCCACATACCAGGGACTAAGTGCTAAATGCTTAAAATGTACTAAGTGCTTGGAATACAAATATAAAAAGAGAATTCTTTCCCTTAAAGAACCCATAATCCAAAAGACTAAAGGGAGGTAGGTCAGAAAGATGATGGCTGGAGAAGGCACCTAACCATGGGACATAGAAGAATAGTTGATCCAAATGAGAAATGGTATATTCTGAGCTGAACTCCATTATCAAATAGAAGTCTTACAGTTCATACACTATTCTCCAATCAGAGAAACAGAAGGTAATAAAGTAGATGCTGATGGAATCTTGCAGTGTAATGAATTCTAGCCTAAGACTCCCAAAATATTTTGTTGCTGAAAAGGAATCCTGTAGAGTTATATATTCCTAAGGTTGGTTCAATTCTGGTTAAACCCTTGGGATTTTGTTCTTACTATATCATCTAGCATTAAAATTATCATTTCATTTTTCTTATCTTTTTAATGAATTTGAGATGGAAATAAAATTAGAAAAGTCACTATCCTAATATTATTCCTTATAATTAATGTTATGTGGACTTGTAGAAGTAGATGAAATGATAGCTTTTGGTAAAAGAAAATATTGAGATGTCAGCTCATCTTCTGCAAACCTCTTGAAAGTATTCCCAGGACAAATCTAATAGATGACAAGATGACAGAGATAGCATAGAATGTATCTTGCTATATGGTTTTAATTTCTTCTATTATGTATCTATATTTTGAAAGCTTTTCAATACAAGTGATTTGGAAATTCCAAGTATTTGGTCCAGTGGCATCTGTTAAAAATGTTGTTTTTAAATGCTTACAAGTAAGTATTATGTCCAAGTTTGGAGGACTACAGTGTTGTTTTTTAAAAAGCCATAGTTTAGAACAGTTTTTCTTTTAATTCTTGAAGCTATTTGAGGGGGAGAGTGTTACACTTATAACAAAGTATTTTTCATTCTAATTTATACTTGATGTTGAATTTCTATTGTGTAACTACCTAATCATGTCTTTCTATAGATGCAGTACATGTTTACACCATGTCATGTATAATTTGCATTGACCAGTTAATCAATGAATATTTATTGAGCCCCTGTTACATGCCAGGTATTGTGCTAAGGATACAAAAAAAATTTTTTTTGCCCTAAATGAACTTAGTCTTATGAGGGAGACAATATGTAAACAAATTCATACAAAGCAAGTTATATCCATATCTGGAAAATAATTAACAGAGGGAAGGCACTAGAATTAAGAGGAGTTGATTAAAGTTTTTCAGTAAAGGATGGAATCTTTGTTAGGACTTAAGGGAAACCAGGAAGGCCAATAGTCAGATAGAAGGAGGGAGAACATTCCAGGAATTGGGGGCAGCTAGAAAATATACCTGGAGCTGAGAAATAGAGTGTCTTAGTCATGGAACAACAAGAACATCAGTGTCACTAGATTAAAGATTACATGTTGGGAAGAAAGGCATGAGATCACTGAAAAGACAGGAAGGGCTAATTTATGAAGGCCTTTGAATGCCAAATAAAGAATTTTGTATTTGATCCTAGTGGCCATAGGAACCACTGGAGCTTATTGCTGAATGGGATTAACATCATAGGACCTGCAGTTTTAGGAAAATCACTTTAGTGACTAAATGCATGAGTACAATACTGAATCACAGACTTTATAGTAATCAATAAAGATGGAATTTATATTACATTGGTCCTCTTTGAGTACTAAAGATGAACAACAACCAATACTCTAGCTTTATTGAAACAGTTTTCTGTACTTGCAATATATGATTAAGCCATAAGTCACTAGTGGTTTTCTCAAGCAACTTCTACCATTGTGGTATTCAGGGGCTACTTCTAAGATTCCTAAAATGCTCCAGCTTTCCTCCTATGGCTCTTCCCATCTCAATATCTTTATCATATATTGTATGTAGATATTGTACTATTTTTACATCCTTTTGCAGATTTGGAGAAATGTATTCATTCATAATTATTATCATAGATACTAACTTTTTTGATTCATTTTTTTTGGTAGAGTTGACCTATGAGTCAGATTCATTCCAATGAACTCTGAAAGTGCTTTTTCAAATCCCATTGTAAACATGTTGATCTCCTTTTTAAAATTATTCAATACACTGGCACTATCTTTGCCATTAACTTCAGTTGTAAAGAGTAATTTTGAAATTTATGTTCAATGTATATTTTTAATGCCTTCAAGTTCTTCAATTTGTCCCTTGTTGGACTTATATACATTTTTAATCTTAAATTTCTGCTCATTTTTCATCTAATTTTTGCATAGTATGAGAAGGAACAGGAAATAATGTCACAAAAATCTAAACCAGAGAGAGGATACAGAAAGTGAAAATCATTGATAATGGCAAATACCACAGAGGTCAAAGAAGATCTTAATTGAGACAAGGACATTCAGTTTGGCAATGAAGAGTTCACTGGTAACTTGGAGAGGAAAGTTTTGGTTGTATGATGAGCATATAAAGTATATTGCAGAGAGTTTATAATAGAGGGAAAGACTGAAAGCACTGATTATAGGTGACTTACTCGAGCTGTTTTGCCAAAAAGAGAAAAAATATAGGCTACCAAGGATGATTAGGTCAAATGAGGGTTTTTTAAAGGAAAGAATAAACAAAGGAAATAAACATGTGCAACAGGGAAGAAGCTTATTCACTCAGGATTCTCAAGAAGGGATTGAAGATGAAAGAGTAGGGATAATAGCGAGGATAATTTATTGGAGAAGTTAGGAGGGAATGGAGTCAAAAATACATATAGAGAGATATGTTGTGACAAGAATAAAGGCAACCACAAAGAATTGGAAACTGAAAAGGTGCCCTTTAATTAGGGAATGCTTGAACAAATTATGACATATAATGAAATAATATTGTGCTCTAAGAAAAGATGAAGAAGATGATTTCAGAAAAACTGGGAAGATGTATATGAACTGATGAAGAGTGAAATAAAAAAGAACCAGGAGACAAATTCATTCAGTAATAACAATATTATAAAGGTAAACAACTTTGAAAGAGTTAGAAAAAGTCAAACTTTTGAAAACAGTTATTTAAAAGTATTTTCATGTCACTGAGGAAAATAAAATATTAATTTTTTTGAAAAGAAAAGAAAAATTAAGGAACTCTGATCAATTCAATGATCAATCACAATTCCAGAAGACATATGATGAGACATGCTATTTGCCTCCTAAAAAAGAGGTGATAGACTCAGAATACAGATTGATACATAATATTTCCAGGGAATGTGATAAATGCTAGATTAACTACATTAACAATAATTAAGCAACAACAGGAATTTTGTGTTGTTTTATTATTTTGTTAGGGGTTGAAGAGTAAGATAAGAGGAAGAGAACACAGGTTTTCATTGATTAAAAATAAAATTTAATTTTTTTTTATTATAGCTTTTTATTTACAAGATATAGGCATGGGTAATTTTTCAGCATTGACAATTGCAAAACCTTTCGTTCCAACTTTTCTCCTCCTTCCCCCCACCCTTTCCCCAAGATGGCAGGTTGACCAATTCATGTTAAATATGTTAATGTATAAGTTAAATACAATATATGTATACATGTCCAAACAGTTATTTTGCTGTACAAAATGATTCAGACTTTGAAATAGTGTACAATTAGCCTGTGAAGGAAATCAAAAATGCAGGCAGATAAAAATAGAGGGATTGGAATTCTATGTAGTGGTTCATAGTCATCTCCTAAAGTTCTTTTGCTGGATGTAGCTGGTTCAATTCATTACTGCTCTATTGGAACTGATTTGGTTCATCTCATTATTGAAGAGGGCCACGTCCATCAGAATTGATCATTATACTATTGTTGAAGTATATAATGATCTCCTAGTCCTGCTCATTTCACTCAGCCTCAGTTCGTGTAAGTCTCTCCAGACCTTTCTGAAATCATCCTGCTGGTCATTTCTTATAGAACAATAATATTCCATAATATTCATATACCACAATTTATTCAGCCATTCTCCAATTGATGGGCATCCAGTCAGTTTCCAGTTTCTGGTCACTACAAACAGGGCTGCCACAAACATTCTTGAACATACAGGTCCCTTTCTCTTCTTTAAGATCTCTTTGGGATATAAGCCCAATAGTAACACTGCTGGATCAAAGGGTATGCACAGTTTGATAACTTTTTGAGCATAGTTCCAAACTGCTCTCCAGAATCCTGGATGTATAAAGTTTAAATTTTTAAAAAGAATAAAGACTACTTCTTTATCCAAGACTGGTGTGAAGGAAGATATAGTAGAGAAATAGGTATGCAATAAATTCTTGTTAACTAAATTGTTTTTGTTCTCTTTCCTGCACATTGCTTCACATAGCATGTTATCTTTTTATATCAGACAAACCTAAACTTGTCATAATTTTCTCTCCAAATGTGTTTCTAGCATATGTTAATTTTAATCATAATATGTTTACTCATGAAATATTTCTTATGTTAGAAATCACACTACCTCTTCTGAAAGAGACTCTGATCAGGACATAGGCTAATAGTTGCTTGTAATTCAAACAAAAATTTCATGAAAATCCATTATCATAAATTAAAAGTAACAAAAAGACCCATAAGATTTAAAAAGATCAGAAAAGAAAGGGAAAAGACTTATATACACACTGGTTCACCTCTCTCCAGAATGGCTAACATGTTTGTGTGGCCCTTTCCTTCACAAAGATATAAATGATAGAATGTCCTAAAATCCAGATGAATAAGGAGCTGAAATATGGTATGTCTTAGTTTATGCCCTTAGAAGGGGAGCTACTTGCCGCCAATATCTCTCTCACTGACCCTGTCACACAGTCTGATATTCCCTCTTAGAATTAGCAATTCCTTAAGGGTCCAAGAATTTGATTTTTTTTTTTTTTGGTTTTCCCAGGAGAGTAGTTTATTAACCAGATAATTTAGCTGAGATTAATTCTGACTAATCTACTGCCACATAGCTAAGGGCAGGTCCTCAAGGAAAAAAGAATATGAGAGACTTTACTTTGTCAATGGGGTGATGAGAGCAGCAACCAGCTAATAGAAGAATTGTCCAAAAACAAGTGGGACCTGAGTAAGCTAGAGAGTACTTTGAAGGGTTTAGATTAAAAAGGGGAAGGATGGTGCCCAAAATAGACTTTGTACTAAGCATTATATACCTAGATTATAAAGACAAAAAAAATGGAAATAACTTTGTCAGCAAAGTTATTAAATTTTTACCAATTATACCAGTATCAATAGTGCTGATATTAATATTGTATCGATATAGGCAAATACATGTAAAATTTTTAAAAAGGGAAATTAAAGTAAACAAAAGGTTTGAAGGTTAAAAAGGTAAAATAAAAAAGGTTATTTTGAGGAGGAGGGAACATTGATAAATAGTGGGATTAAAAAAAGACATTTCCTATTTCCCAGGAAAAAGTACAAATTTCTCTTTGGTATTTATGATCCTTCATAACTGGTCCATTTCAGCTTTATTACTATAGCTCCTTTTCATTCTTTTCATAGTCCAGGCCTTCTTCATCTGTGCTCAACAATGCCTTATCTCCCCTCCCTGTGCTTTTCTACTAGCTTTGTCTCTTCCTCCACTGCACTAATTACTCAACTCTATCTCTAAAGTTGCCTAATTTCTCTTAGGAGCCTGATTAAGCCACCTTTAATAATGAAGCCTTTTCTTCACCCCCTTATTTGCCAATGCCCCTCAAAAATATTTTATATAAAATAGTTAAATCAAGATAAAATTTAAAATTAAATAAAATGAAAAGATTTAATGTTTTCTTTGCAAGTACTCTATATGGACCTATATATTTGCATACTGGTGAAATATAAACTCCCTGATGACATTTTTCAAAATTTTATCAGGACAGACCTAGTTTACATCCAAAAGAAGTTCCACCCACCTCTAATTCTATAATCAGAATACACAACTTTATTAATTATCCAATAGCCTCCCAGTGTAAGGAAGCCAAAGGGTACAATATGTGAAATCAGGAAGACCTGAGTTCAAATTTAGCCTCAGACAATTCCTAGCTAGTCACTTTACCTCTGTGGCTCACTTCCCTCATCTGTAAAAGAGAATAATATTAACATCTATCTCCCAGTGTTGTTGTGAGGATACAATGAAGCATTATTTGTAAAAATGATTTGCAAACCTTAAAGAACTATATGAATGCTAGCTATTGTTATTTTGTGAGAAGCAAGACAACAGGACTGAAATTTCAGCTAATACTTCCTTTCTGAACATCTGGAATAAATAATCTATGGATGGGCGAAGAGAAAAAAGACTGAAAAATCCCAAAAGACCACTTGTGTAATTGATTAATAGTTTTTGTGCAAGGCTTAGATTCAGGTTTAGCAAAATGAGGTTTTAAATTATCTGTGGACATACCCTCCTACAACACTACAATAAATAACTGAGAATTAGCTGTGAGAATAATAATGCTAAAGCCAAAAAGAACCTTGGTAATCATGTGTACCAACACCAAGTTTTTAAAAGATGGAACTATGAGTAACAATATGAATTACCAGCTTCATGTAGGAAATAAATTGTAGTGGAAAATTGGAACCTGGGCCTTAAACTCCAAAACCTGCATTTTTTCCATGATATCAAACTCTCAAAAGTTGGAAGAGACCAGAATTCCATGATTCTGTGAATTCAAAAGTCATCTAATTCATCCCACATTTGAGAAAGAACTTAAAATATTTCTGAAAATTTGTCATCTAATGATTTCCAATGGAAGAGACCTCACTTTTCCCCAGGTAAGTCTATTCTGTTTTTTAAAGTTCTAATCATTAAGGAATTTTCCCATCTATCAAGCAAGTATCCTTGCTACCATTGTCTCCCATAGCTCTGTCTTCTGAGGCTAAAAAGAATCACTCTAATGCTCCACTTCTACATGAGAGTCCTTTAAATATTTAGAGACAACTGTTATATCCCCTGAAAGTCTTTTGTTCTCCAAGTTAAACTTCCTCAGTTCCTTCAACAAACTCCCAAACAGCAAAGCCCCTCAGATATACTATAGTCTTCTAAAATTGAATGCCCAGAACTTTAATACAATATTTCAAAAGTGGTATCATCAGAGCAGAATCATCACCTCAGTCATTCTGACTCTAAGTTTCTATGAATGAATCATAAAATTGCCTTGAGAAGCAGTATGCCCTGGAGGACAGTGTGCTGATTTTGAAGTCAGGGAGACAAAGTTCAAATCCTGCCACTGAAGCATGCCTAATTTAGACACTAAGCACAAGCCTTGCCCCTATTTCAATATCACAAGCAATTCAGATTACAACTGAGTTTATCATATTATCAGTTGAAGGAAGTAGGGATGTTTAGCCTAAAGAAGAAGAAACTCAGGGGAGAATATGATAACCATCTTATTAGAATATCTGAATAAATGTTATCTTAGGAAGATTCAGGACTGTTATTAAGATTGCATTGGATTTTTTATTCATCATCTCACACTCTTCACTCATATTGAAGTTGCAGTTCACTGCATATTGAAGAAACCTATGGGCTTTCATCATAGGTCTTTTCCATATGATCTTAATTGTCTAATCTATCCATTCTTTCCCCATTCTAAACATACCCATTTGATTTTTTTTTAAACACAAGCACAGGACTTATCTTTACCCCTCTTCAATTTCATCTCATCTTCAAATTCATCAATCGACAATTTCATCCAGGACCAGTGTTTGTCTTTCCTACTTTAAAATTTCTCGTGGGATACCTGACTTTTTCTCAGCTTGCTCCAGGGCTCAATTGCTCCAGTAGCAGAGAACTTTCTTTATGTTTTATTTAACCCTTCCTTATTACAATTTAAACCTATTTCTTCTTGTTTAAAAAAAATTTAGGGGAGATAGGAATGGAAGTAAGGAAGGTGGCCAGAAAGGAGTCAGGTTTCCTTTGGATAACCTGAATCATTCAGACAAATTCCATGTACATTTGGTTCAGATTTCTCATTGTAGAGATCTCACTCAGAAGAAAATGGGTCTCTTCTTCATTCCTTTCCTTCCTATGCCAAACACTTACCTAATCTCAGAAAGAGGGAGAGGGGAAAACAGAATAAATATTACAACTTCCCAGAGAGAATTCCCCCCTCACAGCCAGTGAGCTATGTTACAGGTCAAGTCAAGTTAGGTCAAGAAAGTGCTCTGAGTGTCCAATACTCTTGATTTATCCTGTCAGCTGAGAGCTGTCAGGCCATGTGGTGAGTGTGGCCAGTGTAGCCAGGCCAAGTCAAGGGGGAGACAGTGTTGGTTTAAATAAGGAGATGTATCATGTTTAGTTGAAAGGCAATGTGCATATCCCACTGGGTAATTATTGATGTCATAGGGAACAAAGGATGAATAGAATATTAATGTCATTAATTTATGCTCTGGGCTATTTTTCTTTTTCAGATCTTATCATGAAAACAAATATTTCAATTCCACTCACACCCTACAACTCCCCCAGAGAGAGCACAAGGAAAAATAACTGGAGAGAACAAGAAGAGAGTTGTTGGATAATCTGTGGCATCTGATTTTCCTCCTAGAAATGGCCTTTCCTAATGAAGTTAGGATTTCAGGCTCATCCTATCCAGAGCATGCCTCTAAAGGTACATCCTTGGAAAGTATCCAAAGAAAAATGAACAATATATTTCCAAATACTGCATTTTTTGTGGTTTTAAAAGACAATATGATGGATTTTTTTTTAATGTAAAAGATGCCAAGACTTTTAACTTGTGCGTCACCATTAAACACGTGTTAGGAACTGTCCTTATACCCAGAGGGAGTTGGGTAGAGAAAGGAGGTTGGTAGGAGAATGAAAGGAGACCCTGCTTCATAAAGAAATAATTGAATTTATTTCCATTTCAGCAGCACACATCACCAGTGAAGTCAACTGCCAGTCCCATTCCTTCTGATTTCTACAAAAACTTGATAGCGCCTAAACATTCCACTTGATTACAACCACACAGTCACAGTGGCAGTGATGATTATCTACAAAAACCTCTATAACCATTTCTTTTAACCATTACTCAGCACTCCATCAGTTATAAACAAGTCATTTTGGCAGAAACCCTGGATTTAATACCTCCCCTCAAATCTTGATGTCTCTCCAAATTAAAAGCTTAACTGAAAACAAGAATGAATCAACTCTCGATGCAAGTAGACAGCAATATGGTGAATTCAGGCTCAACTCAGGGCTTGCAGGCAAGGAGAAGCAATAATACTAGCCCAGACATGTACTACTTTCCCTCATTTTAATGGGGATGCTAAACTCTGAAACCCAATTACAACTACTCACATGCCAGGCGTGTTAAAAAATTTTGGGCTGACTCAAGTGCCAGGTATAGCAACCCTAACTGATGCAGTCATCTAGGGCAGCCAGACTGAGTCCTGGACATCTTTAAAACCCTTTCAGTGGAAATAGATGCTTCATGGAGAAATTGTTCCATGATGTGGAAAGCATGGCAGTCATCTCGGACTGAATGTTCAAGTTTCCTCCCCCCCTACAGTCCCTCGTGTGTCTACACCAGCCACACAGGTCACTGAGAGGTCCATTAGATAACTTAACTCTCTCCATTTCCTTTCCATAGGAAAAAGAAAGGATATAAAATAGGCAAAAAAAAGGCAAAGAAAGGATATAAAATGGGTTTGCCAAGCACTTTACTGTCAGTTGAAAGAAACTGGAATTACAGTGAGGAATGATATGTAAGGAAAACATCAGTATGTAAGATGTTAAAAAAAAAAAAAATCAAGTACATCTTAAGTGAAAGACAAGCTGAACAAGACCCTAAAAATCTGCAGAAAGCAGAATGAGAGAGGATATTAGTGGCATGTGGAATATAGATAAATTAAGAGGTAGTGCAGTGATATGGTCCATCAAGAAAAACAAGAAATTCGTGATCAGTTTAAAGATACATTCTTCTTATTATACTTATTTATATACATTTTATCCTACCAATAAACAGTATATAAATGATTTGAGAGCAGGGACTGCTTCATCTTTATCCTTGTAACCCCCACCCAGTACCTTGTATAGTAACTAGAACTTAGAAAGCATTTAACATATATTAGCTGATTGATTACTACTATTATTATCATCCTCTCTCTAGGTCACTGAAATGTGCTGTGTAATAATAGTAATGATAGCTAGCCTTTAAAAGCTAAGAGCTGTACACATGTTACATCAATTTATTCTCACAACTACTTTATGAGGTAGATGCCATTATTATCTTCATCTTACAGATGAGGAAACTGACTTGCCCAGATCTTTAGGGTAGGATCTGAACTCAGGAGTTCCTGACTCCAAGACCAGGACTCTGACCACTTCACTACCTAGACAATCCCACAAGATCTGAAATGATTTTTATCTTAACTTTTCAGTGGGGACAATTATGGAAGCAACAAAGTCACAGTATTCTAGTCCAGCCATACAACAGGAATGTGAAATCCCCCAAGCCTGGAGGAACCAACTAACCTAACCTTCTAACTTTACTCATGAGAAAACTGAGGCCCAAGGCAGTTAATGCCTTGTCAAAGAGTATGAGGTAATGAACATCAGAAACTGGACTGATATCCAGATCCTTTTATTCCTGAGGTAGTGGGTAGTCATGTGGCATAATGGGGTTTTTGTTGAAGATTTTTAAGAGAAATTAAACAAAGTCAGCTTACCTTTTCTTAGACTCTGTATCAACATTCAGAAAAAAATCATTTAGAATGCTACTCCAAACTATGCAAAATTTGTGTCTGAAAAAGACTCTTAAGGACTTTTAAAAGGAAGTAAAAAGCATCTCCACATGATTCTGGAAAATAAATCTCACAAAAAGAATTGGAAATGTTGCTTAAAATATTCATTTACCATTTTACTTACCTCTAATATCAAAGCTCTCATGCTGGATAAAAAGAAAAGGAAAAATATATGATTTATCTGAAAAATTGATCCAAGTGTCTCCTCTCTAGACTCCATGCCTTGCAATAAATTTTAGAAAGCATTTAACATATATTAGCTGATTGATTACTACTATTATTATCATCCTCTCTCTAGGTCACTGAAATGTGCTGTGTAATAATAGTAATGATAGCTAGCCTTTAAAAGCTAAGAGCTGTACACATGTTACATCAATTTATTCTCACAACTACTTTATGAGGTAGATGCCATTATTATCTTCATCTTACAGATGAGGAAACTGACTTGTCCAGATCTTTAGGGTAGGATCTGAACTCAGGAGTTCCTGACTCCAAGACCAGGACTCTGACCACTTCACTACCTAGACAATCCCACAAGATCTGAAATGATTTTTATCTTAACTTTTCAGTGGGGACAATTATGGAAGCAACAAAGTCACAGTATTCTAGTCCAGCCATACAACAGGAATGTGAAATCCCCCAAGCCTGGAGGAACCAACTAACCTAACCTTCTAACTTTACTCATGAGAAAACTGAGGCCCAAGGCAGTTAATGCCTTGTCAAAGAGTATGAGGTAATGAACATCAGAAACTGGACTGATATCCAGATCCTTTTATTCCTGAGGTAGTGGGTAATCATGTGGCATAATGGGGTTTTTGTTGAAGATTTTTAAGAGAAATTAAACAAAGTCAGCTTACCTTTTCTTAGACTCTGTATCAACATTCAGAAAAAAATCATTTAGAATGCTACTCCAAACTATGCAAAATTTGTGTCTGAAAAAGACTCTTAAGGACTTTTAAAAGGAAGTAAAAAGCATCTCCACATGATTCTGGAAAATAAATCTCACAAAAAGAATTGGAAATGTTGCTTAAAATATTCATTTACCATTTTACTTACCTCTAATATCAAAGCTCTCATGCTGGATAAAAAGAAAAGGAAAAATATATGATTTATCTGAAAAATTGATCCAAGTGTCTCCTCTCTAGACTCCATGCCTTGCAATAAATTTTACACAGCATTAAAATCATAAGCACATCTTTCTTATAAGAAAATTCTCCTTAAAATTAATCCAATATACCATTGACTCCATGCCCTCAACAGAATAGGATTCTACCTCACATTATTTGACCAGCGTCCATTCAGATTTCTAATACTCTCAGGAAGAGGCCCATGCACAGAAAAAGAGTGCAAAGATGACAAAACTGAGGCCTTATGAGGAAGTCCTTCCTATGGAGGCCTCTGCTTCTAGAATGGGAGTCGTGTTCACAACTAGTTTACTGTTCAGGTTTGGTGAGAAGCACTCTTGACTAACAGTTGTCCAGCATGACCATGACAACCAGTATCAATTTGGAAAAGGATCCAAGACTCTATTGAGTACAAAAAACTGCCTGCCAGCATTAATGCAGTCCCCAAAGCAGACAGTTACTAACTGTGTTCTGGAAAGGATTATCCTGCATCACTGAGTTGGAAGTTATTTTACAAACTTTCTCCCTACCTCTTCCAAGATAAATATGGTGGCAATATCATTTAGTAGGAAGAAGGCTCCATTTGGATTCATGTATGGGACCTGAAATCAGATTACAGCTCTGACACTTACTATGTAAGTCATCTAACTTTGAACATGACCTAACTTTTTTAGGTCACAGTTTCCTTATCTGTAAAAATGAGCTCATTCAACTTGATGGATTCCTTTCTAGTTCTAGATATTTGATTTTGTGAATAATACACATATTCTATGGATAACATTTTACATATGCATATGCACATACATACAGCCTTTGTCTGAAGTTAGCAAGGTAAGTAGTAGTTACCTGCATTATAGAAGAACTATAGAAGAATAGGTGATCCTATTAGATTGAAAGTTCCTTGAACACCAAAACTGCATGGGCTTTCTTCTTTGTACCCCCTGGCAGCTAGCACAGTGCTTTGCATATGATACATACTAATTAAATATTTTTTTAATTAAATAAGAAATAAGAATGAGAAATAGAATGGTAAAATCATGATTGATGTGCAATATAGTTAGAAAGTGGCACTACAAAAAACTTCAAAAAACTCACATTAGCTAAATTCAAATTTATTCTATGACTAATTAATTCACAGAGAGCAAATCTCCTAGTTTCCCCTGAAATTCTCAGGGACAGCATGGGTTTCTGATTTGAAGGAGGGCAGCAGAGAAGTACAACCAGCCAGACAAAGAAATAATAACCTAGGAAGGTTTGGGGTATGCACCCCTGCTACAGAGATTTACACATGATCATTAGGTCTCAGCTCAGGAAATAAGAGAGTCGACAAGCCCAGAGATAGGGCACTGTAGTCTGACTACAATGTCAGAGTCAGGGAAATCCAGAGAGCAAACAGGAACATAGGTCTCAAGTTCAAAGCCAGGAATTCACTGATCAGAGTGATACCAAATGAAGGGACTAGGCTGGAAAACAGGTTCACAGAGCAGTGAGTCAAAAGCCAAAGGGATTTACTTAGAGTAGGGACAGGAAAACTGCCCAGAGGATATAACAGGGTGCTTTGAGAATAATTATTTCCTTCATGCAAAGAATCTGCCCAAGAGAGTGCATTGTTATGCTTTCTCAATCCCCAACACACACACACACACACACACACACACACACACACACACACACACAGAGAGAGAGAGAGAGAGAGAGAAAGAGAGAGAGAGAGAGAAAGAGAGAGAGAGAGAGAGAGAGAGAGAGGTACACATATGGAGAGAGAGCAAGCTGAAGATAAAATGTTTATATCCAAGGTACCTTTTATTAGCATTCTTTGGATGTCTTATATGGGAAAATATTAATTGTAAAAAAGACAATTTTTCTGCTAATTAGCTTTGTCACCCTGAGCAAGTCACATTACCTTTCTACACCTTACTTTTCTCTTTTGTAAAATTAGGATTTGGGGCTCAATTATTACTAAAACCCCTTAAAAATCTAGATCTGTTTCAAAAAAAATTGTGCAAATGACTATTGTCTATAAACATTATAATACTCCTTCAATGACTATTTCCTCAACTTCCATATGCCCAGAAGCATCAGATCACCAAAGAACAGCTGACTACTTTTCCTCTCAAGGTAAACTTTAAGGGCTGGGTTTTCTAGTACTGATGCTCATAAGCCCCCACTAGTATATTTCCCACTTATTATCAGACCTTAGACTCAATTAGCTTTTAGAAAAGAGTTTTTACTGAGGTGATAGAGTAATGAGAATTGGCTCAAATCTCCTCCCCACAAAAAAAAAAAAAAAAAAAAAAAAAAAAAGAATACACTCTGCACATACCATGTCCCTGAGAAGAGAGTGCTTATTTATGTGACAAAGAGACATGTGCCTCACACATTCTAGCACTAGCACTCTTTTTCTCCCTTTGTGGAGTCTTTAGAAAGTTTCCCTGCGGTGTAGCTGTCTGCCAGGCTCAGAGGATCCATAACTAGCATTCTCCTTACTACAAAAGGTCACATTCCTTATAACCACTGTATCTCTCTGTACTTATTTATGTCCATGTTTGTCCTTGGTGTGTCTCTTTCTCCAAGTGAATATGTTATCTTTTATTGAACCTTTCCTTCCAATGACATAGTCAATTGTAGAAAGGGAAATGACAGAAGAAAGAGATAGAGAAATTATTAGGTAATAGAAGAACTAATAAGCATGCCTATTGTTGCAGTTTTCCTCAACTGTAGAACAGGGATTAAAAAAAAAATCCCCTTTCTCAGGTTGTTGTGAACATCAAATGAGTTGATATTTGCAAGGCTGTCTGATGCAGAGCAGGTACCATGTAAATATTAGTCATTGTTGTCATTGTCATCATCATTCATCATCATCATCCCCTCTGAGCTGGAAATCAAATGACCTGATTCTAGTTCTAAGCTTTGCCACTAAATAGATCTATCCCCCTGAACTAGTTATTTCACTTCTTTAGGTCTCATTTTCCTCATTTGTAAAGTGATGGGGTTGGAATAGGTGATATCTGGAGTTTCATCCGAGTCCAAAGTTTATAATCCTATGATTTTTAAAATCCCTTCTAATTCTAAAGTTCTATGCTTTGATACAGTTGTGAAATATCTTATTGAGAAAAACGAATACCAATACTATCAGCTGTTTGTCTCCACTTTATTAATGGGATAATGTATTTAGGTCATAAAGAGATGAAGTACTTTACCCAGGGTAACAGTTTTCCTGAAATACCAAGAGTAGAGTTTAATTATTGTAAAACAGTTACCACCACAAATTGACAGCCCAGAAAACACTAAATCAACACTTAATCTCTTTGTCAATCAGAATCTTAGTGGCCAACCACAAGCTCACCTATATATTAGGTGACTATTTTTCCCCTTAGCGTTCAAAAGGTAAACTTTAAGGATTGGATTTTCCACTAGTCCCCACTAGTATATTTGCCACTATTATCAGACCTTAGATTCAATTAGCTTTTAGAAAAAAGTTTTTACTAAGGTGGTAGGATAATAAGAATTGGCTCAAATCCTCCCCCCAAAAAACCAAAACAAAATAAAACATGAACACACTCTGTACACATTGTGTCCCTGAGAAGAGAGTGTTTATTTATGTGACAAAATATTATACAGGAAGCTGAGAAAAGATTCCAAGCAACCCTGCATCACAAAATAATGAAAAACAACTAAAAAGGAAAAGATCCTACAGAAAACTTGACATAAGATTTAACTAAGTTGGATCATGCTGAGATCCTGAGAACATTTGTAATGAGATTGGAAGGAGGAGGAAAAAAATACTCAATATGAGATAGTTTTGGCAGCATTTTGTAGTATTTTTTTCTCTATAAGAAAAATGGCATTACCAGCTTTTAGGTTCTACCACCTGACTCAGTACTTGACATTCTATCTGAGGAGGGAGTGATGTACCTTAAGAAAAATGAAGTTGGCAATTAATAAATAGACATTTATTAGGTACCTATTAGGATACAAAACAAAGAATGTAACAATTCCTACTTTCAATGAGGTTACATCCTAACAGGAGATACAACAAACATATATACCTACAGAGGAGAGAGAGCAAGAGTGAGGGAGGGAGAGTAAGAGCAAAAGCAAGAGAGAGGGAATGGGAGAAGAAGAAGGAGAAAGAGAGAGAAAGAGAGAGGAAGAGGGAGAGGGAAAGGGAGAAGGAGAGGGAGAGAATGAGAATACAATTATTCCTCCATATCACAACTTTCTCCATCATCATTTCCTCGGTTTTCATATATTTTGGGTCACCATAAGAAATGGGAATTTGGGGAAAACTTTGTGGAAGCCCCAGCCAACAAAGGCCAGTTGATGATCTTGAAAAAAAAATGAGAAACTCAAAAATACAGTATTGTATAAAAAAGGCATTCCAGTAGACTATGGAATCATACAAGAAAAGGCTAAATCTTATATGATTTTCTAAAGGAAAACAAAGGTGAAGGGTCTACCCCTACAGATTTTATACATATTTTCAAGATTTTAGGGGTATCATACTCCTAACCCTCATGATATGGAAAAAAATAACTGTACATATTAAAAAAATAGATGGGAGAGAGAGCACTCATATTTGGGGGATCAGGAATGATTTCATGTAGAAGGTAGTGAGGCAAGATGGTATCTGACCCATTCTAGAAGTATTATCTATTTTAAAGTCATTCAGGTTATGATTTTTATGTGTGTGAGAGTTGAGGCAGAAGGGATGAAGATTCCAATATAATAGAAAAAAATCATAAATAATACATTTATCCAAAGATGGTGATGAAGAAGATACCAGTAACCAGCAGTTCATATATCTTCTTTCTCTGCAGGAGATCTTTATATCAAAGATCTCAATGAAAGCATAAGATAGAAAGAGCCAAGCATCCTGACATTATTTTATCTAGCATATCACATGTTTACTGTCACACTGCTAATTTGTAGAGAATAGAAAATTCTGTCATATTTAATGCTAACTGATTTTTTTAAAAGCATCTGAATCACCAGAACAAAATACAGTATTAAAGATTCTCTCCAAAGAAGGTATTTTTCAGGCATAGACTGAAATTAGATGACTATGACAGATGCAACTAACACAAAAATTTAATTTAGTGACCTGACTGGTAATAACACTTAAGTAAGGTGTAAGAAAAGGAAATATATATTCACATAAAATATTTATCAGTATAATGGAAAGTACTTTGCTCAGTCATTTTGCAGTTGATTCAGATTCTTGTGTGGGGTTTTCTTGGCAAAGATCCT
The DNA here is from genome assembly GCF_016432865.1 of Antechinus flavipes. Classification (NCBI taxonomy): domain Eukaryota; kingdom Metazoa; phylum Chordata; class Mammalia; order Dasyuromorphia; family Dasyuridae; genus Antechinus; species Antechinus flavipes. Next base: position 122,063,463 of record NC_067398.1, on the reverse strand, counting down.
AAAGTCATTTGCCATGTTCTTTTCCAGATTCTTTGAAAGTTTAAGAGATGGAGGCAAACAGGGTTAAGTACTTGAGCAGAGGCATGGAGCTAGTAAGTGTCTCCAGGCCAGATCTGAACTCAGGAAGAGGAGTTTGACTCAAAGCTTGGATCTCTAACTATTGAGCCACCTAGCTGTCCTACAATGCTTAAGGTCCAAACAAAAGAAGCTATTTTTAAAGAAGTAATTCAAAGGTTCACATTGCAAGTGATGTTATACTTAATGACCCAAAACACTATAAAGATTTTTCAATGAAATTCACAGCAATATAAAAGAGTCTAACAATAAGTTAACACTGGGGAAAAAGCCCCAAATGAATGGAAAATATATTATCCAGAGTATAATATGCAGATAATTAGATAGTCTATCTGGTTAGTTCAGTGAAATGTAGAGCTTAGATATATACAGCAAGCAGAAAAAGAACTGTTCCCAGAAATGGTAGACTATATGTGGCTATAAATAATAATCACCTCCCTTTTTTCTTCTTTTTTTCCCCTTTTCTTTCCTTTTTTTTTTTTTAACGGATATCTTTCTTCACAGTAGCCCCTTACAACTGGTAGTGTATGCATTATTATCTTCGTTTTATAAAGACACTGCATCTCAAAGATATTAAGTGACTTGCCAAGATCATGTAATTATTAAATATCAGAGTTAGAATTCAAGCTCAGATCTCCCCATTGCAAGCTCAGCAATTTTATTACCATATATTATCTCTGAGGACTATAACTTAATAATAGCTAGCATTTATATAATATTTTAAAGTTTTCAAAATAATTATGTGTTATCTTATTTTGTGTTCACAACAACTCTGTATGGTAGGGGAAGGTCTACTATATGCCAGGAGTCATTCTAAGATCTTTTAAAATATTAATTCATTTAATCTTCACAAGAACCCTGAGACACAGGTGCTATTATTCTCATTTTGCAGTTGAGGATATTGAACAAAACAGAGGTTATTTGCTAAGAGAGTAAAGGAAAAAAAAGGAGGGATGGAGGGGAAAAAGCGAAAGGAATTAAAAAAGGAAGGCAGAAGAAAGAGAGAGAAGGGAGAAATGGGAAGGAAGAAGAGAGAAAGGAAGAAAGGAAGGGACAGAGGAGAGAGAGAGAGAGAGAGAGAGAGAGAGAGAGAGAGAGGAAGAGAGAGAGAGAGAAAGAGAGAGAGAGAATGGTTGTGATAGAGAAATTATTAAGCTTTTACTATATATCAAGTACCTAGCTAATTATTGAAGATAAAGATTGCAAAGGAGCTCATCTTCTAATTGGGAAGACCACATACATAGAGGGCTTGGTTATAAAACAAATGGAAAATCTCAAGGTTCTTAAGGTACATCATCAAGTCTAGTGGCAATACCTAAAGGTCTGGAGAATTCACCTGCAGGGCATACAGCAAAGTCTAATGGATCTTAAGGTACATAGTACATGTAGGGCATATGCAAGGACCCATTGGTTTTTCAACTTAACAAAAGCATTATTGACGATTTTCTCCTCTTCTAATCAGTATGACCTACATGTCCATTCTCCTTTCCCTAATGGCAACTAGACAAAAAGGTTGAAGAAGGGGAGAAGCAAAGACATTCTAGAATTCCAGTAGGAGCCATAGGAATAAATGAGATTGTCAAAGAATGTAAGGGACTTGGTGATTAAGAAGCTACTTTTATTTTAGGGTCTTTTTCAGAAGGTGTTCAATGAATTTTTTCAATGCTTATTTTACCTTCTGGTTCTATTACTTCTGGGCAGTTCTCTTTGATGATTTCCTGTAAAATAGTATCTAGGCTCTTTTTTTCATCATAATTTTTGGGTAGTCCAATGATCTCAGGTTATCTCTCCTAGAACTATTTTCCAGATCTGTTGTTTTTCCAAATAAATATTTGACTTTTTTTTCTAATCTTTCATTTTTTTTTTTTGTTTTGCTTGACTGATTCTTGATGTCTCAATGAATCAGTCATTTCTATTTGTTCAGTTACAATTTTTAGTGAGTTATTTTATTCAATAGCTTTTTTAAACTTCTTTTTCTATATGTCCAATTGAGTTTTTAAATGAGTTGTTTTGCTCTATGGAATTTTTTCCATTTCACTAATTTTGTTTTAGTAATTTATTTTCTTTTTCTGATTCACAAATCCTACTTTCTTGGGAATTTTTTACCTTTTCCAATTCACAAATTCTGTTTCCCTTCTTCTTGGGAGTTTTTTACCTATTCCAATTTACAGTTCAGGAAGTTGTTGCTCTCTTACATAGCTTCTCTTTCCTTTCCCCATTTTTCTTCTAGTTCTCTTTTAAGGTTTTTAATAGTCTCTTCTAGGAGAGCCTTTTGTGTTGGAGCCCAACAATTGTCTGGAGACTGTCTGCTATTAGTCTCCTCGGGATTGAAAACCTGCTCTTTTTCTGTATAGAAGCTATTGGTTGTCCTTTTGATTTTTTTACTCATTTTGTTAAAGCTTGTAGGGTTTGCCTTCAGGGCCAGGAGGTTACCAGTTCCTTTGCAAAGCAATGATAGGTGTATGGATGGGTACTGTCTACAGAGAGCAGCAAGGTATAGGAATGCTTTGGGAAAGAGTTCCCCCCGGAAGTGACTCAGGTCTGCACTGCAGAGCTGCAGAAGTACCCTGCAAAAAGCCCTGCTGTACGAGTTAAGGACTGCCCTGGGGCTAGAAGTTGAGCAGTAAAAGTGTCACTACCCCAGGCCAAAGCCTGCCAGCGAATAGTCCCACAGGGACCTGAAGTGTCCCTGCCCAGGGAAGCAAGTCAGATGCAAAAGTTCTATTGCCTCAGGCTGAGATCCTCACTGTGCAGATTAAAGGCTGCCCCGGGCTGTGCCCTTCTGCTGTGCAGATTTGTAACTGCCCCTGCAAAAGCCCTGTACTGCAGAATGTGGCTGCAGGGCTGTGTTACTGTCTGAGCTGAGTCACTTCCGGTTTGGGGTGGTTATAGCCAGATCTTGTTAGGTTCTGGCATTTTTTAGAGAGTACCCTAAGCCTTTGGCTTTAATTTCTCTGCCAATTTACTACTTTATAATTAAGGCAGAGCAGTTAGCCTCTGGGAGAGTCGTCTGTAGCCACAGAGGTCACCCCTGCTCCTGGTCTGCTCACATGCTAGTCTCTCCCTGCCTGTGCTAGTCTGTTCCTGGCCCCTCAGGACAAACCTTTCCTGGCAATCTTCCAGATTGTCTTCGACTGGTAAGTTGTTGTGCTTCTAAACTTTGTGGGCTTTACCAGACAAGTGCTATTTTTGAAGCTGAATTTAATAGTTGGTAATGAGGGCATGAGAGGAGCTTAGAAAGTCTCATGGGCCTTCTCTGCCATCTTGGTTCCACCCCCAAAATGCCCAAAAAGCTACTTTTGAGAGAGGGTTGTGGAAGTTCTATTTGTTCTAGGCTCTAAAGGATAACAAAGATTTCATCAGAGAATAGTAAAGAGATCAGGGAGCATAAGTAGAGGGCACTTCAGAGAGAGAGAATATTGTAAGAAAAGAAGAGGAAAGTTCTGGGCATGTCTTGGAAGTAAGATGAGGAAGGATGGCAATAAAACAGTATGACTGGCATATAGATTATAAAACATTCAGATTTTAGAATGAGATAAAACTGGAATTGCAGATAGTTGAAGGTCTGACCTCTGAAGCAACTTGTTTATACTATAGACAGAAAGTAGCGCTCTTTAAATAGATACTACATTTGTCATTCTGATAGGTGATGAAACTGTCCACCCCAGCAAAGAATGGAAGAGTAAGAAATTGAATGAGAAAATGGGATGGGAAATCGAAACAATTTTTCATTTTCCCCGACTTGAGTCTTTGCAATAGGGTCATGGGGCCATGAGATCCAGAGCTAGAAGATACGTTATACAGTATGGAATCTTCAGTTTTCAAATAATGAAACTGAGACCCAGAGAACAGTTATTTGCTTAAGATCATGCAGATAACAAGTAACAATGCTGAGATTTAAACTGAAACCCACTCAGTTTAAAGATCTGATATTCTTTCTACTATGTAGACTACCTCCTCTAAAATAGCTATTTTTGATTTTAAGTATTTGCGAATTTCCACAAGTGATACATCCTTGTCCAAGTGTAAAATCAAAAATACATTCCAAAGTAATTCACTTTGACTTCCATATTGTTTTAAATTATCAGCATTAGAGCCCTTATTCCTGAATAATCAGATATTAAAACCCTGAAAGACTTAACTGTTTCACCACCTGAATTTTTGACCTGAGGTCCAGCTCTCTTAATGGACAAGAACCTCACTGAATCATTCTATTAAGTCAACTCCAACCATATTTCCCCAACCTCTGTCTTGCTGATAGATTTGCTAAGGTTTGCATACTCTCTGATCCTCATTATCTCCTTTCTAGTTTTAAAAACATAATCAAATAAATAATGCCATTGCTACCAGAAAGGTCAATCTACTTCTTTATGGGTCTACTCACTATCTCAGTAAGTTCTCAAACAATATTACCTCTCTGGCCACAGTTCTTCCATTTGAGTTGTCACCTCTATTATAATGAAAGCATCTTTAGGACAGATAACTCTCTTAACTTATCCCTAGTGCATAGCACCAAAAAGCATTGAATAAATGCTGATTCATTCTCTCATACCCCACTTCCCATGTCACTCCAGGAACAGATAAGAAATTATTACTTGGGAATAGTTCTAAGTAGATGACAAAGTAGGTTGGTAAATTTCAAACTCTCCCAATTTCTCCCACAAATAGAACAAATTTGCACTTGGGATGAACATAGATTGGTGAAAAGCCAAGAAGATTTGAGGCAGAACAGGAATCTTCTTGATACAAGGAAACAAGATCTGAAGAAAGACCCCAGGGCAGGGGTTAACCTATCTGAAGTGAAAACACCTCTGAGCTAGCTCTGAAGCAACATCAAGTTGAAGAAATATCATCTTGATGAAGAAACATCCTTGAACTAGCTGGTTGTGGCTGGAACCTCTGCAGGAACCACAGAGACATTCACTTTCTGGACTATTTGTTAAATTGGAGTTTGAATTCTGGAAGACAGAGTGAACCCCAGCTGTTTGGGAACACTGGACCCAACTGTGCTGCTTGGATGCAATCCTAGGCAAGAAGGAACCAGTACCTGATGAGTGCAGAGGTAGCCAGGCAGGAGTTCTGCTGGCTGTGGGCACTTGCAGGATAATGGAGCTCTTGGTTTGGGGTTTCTTGTCAGAGTGGAGAGCTAAAGGGAAGCTTGAGGCACTATCACCCAAACCAATGATTAGAGATGCTTTTACTAATACCTCTCATTTAAAAAAAAAAAGAGCTGGCAAAGAAGAACCCCACTACTGAAACTGTCCTAACCAGCAGGACCTCATCATTAGTGGGGTGTCGAGGAAACGACTAAGACCTGTAAGAGAAACGGGCGAGAAGGAGGAGGGAGACTACATTGCGGTGGAAAAGAGTCTCATTTATTGAAAAAAGAAGCTTAGTTATATATGGTTTGACTGCCTGCGTTTTCTGGGTGGTGGGTTGCAATGTAAAGAGAAGAATGTCAGATTGTGTGTGTGGCTGACATCCTGGGGCATACTCGTTATCTAGTTCCGGGGCGGAAATGGCCAATTTCCTGGGACACACATTATCTTGTCTCAGGAATTTAGGACGTATTGTTTGTTCACAATAAGGTTTTAGCTAACCGTATCAGAGTTTATGCACAGGTAGTCAGGTTCTTCTTGGCTCTTTGTTTCCTGTCTCCAACATGAAACATATTATGGTCATAGGGAACACAAGGATTCATCTTCAAAGGAGGACACTTTCATTAAAAAAAAAAAGTTTCTACCCAAAAGAATAACATGAAATGGCTCACTGCCCAGAGAGAACTTATAAGAGTCAAAAAAAGAATTCAAAAATCAAATGAAAGACATTGAGTAAAAACTAAAGGAAAAAATTAAAACTATCCAAAAAAAATTGAAAAAAGTTAATTAGAAAAGGAGTTAGAAATTCAAGATAAAAATAACTCTTTGAAAGTTAGAATTGGGCAAATGGAAATCAGTGAAGCTATGAGAAACCAAGAAATAATAAAACAGTTTACAAAGAATGAGAAAATAGAACAGAATGTGAAATGACTCATAAGGAAACCAACAGATCTGGAGAACAGATCAAGAAGAAAAAATATAAAAATAATTGGATTGCCAGAAAATAGGGATAAAAAAATAGAACCTTGACACAATAATGCAGGAAACAATCCTAGAAATATTCCTGAAGTGATAGAATGTCAGGGGAAAGTAGAAATAGAAAAAATTCTCCAATCACCACCTCAAAGAGATCCTTTGTGGAAAACACATAGGTATATTATTGTCAAATTTCAAAAATCACAAATCAAAGAGAAAATTTTGCAAGAAGTGAAAAAAAAATTCAAATATGTTAGAGCTACAATTAGAATTGTACAAGACTTATTAGCAGCCACAATAAGACTACACATCTTGGAATCATATCCACAAACAAGCAAAAGAACTAGGCCTGCAGTCAAAAATATCATATCCAGCAAAAATTATCTGTAATTTTCAATGAGAAAAAAATGGACATTCTAACCAAATTGCAGATTTTCAGGACTTTCTATCAACCAAACCTGAATTTAACAGAAAATTTAACATATAGGAGTCTATATCAAAGAGCAATTTTAAAGAACTCAACATGGACAAATTGTTTAAACATGGACAAATTATTTATGATTTTTCTACATGAGAAACATATACTTTATGTTTAAGATTTATATCAACAATATCGTAAACTCAAGAGTAGCAAAATATAGGTAAAAAGAATAATCATGTTATCCAAATGAGGTTCAGAGGAAGAATAGACCCAGAGGCATTATAAAGGGGAAGAGGGCTTATAGTTCTGAAAACCTACTCACATTGGGAATGAGTTCAATAGGCAATACTACATATATACCTTGAAGGTTATGACATCCTCCAAAATCTATAAAGAAATAAGGAGGAGGGATAGGTGAATGAGGAAACAAAAGGTGAGGGAGGGACCTCAGGTCAGTGGAGGTTAAGTAATAGTAAGCCAAATTATAGAGCAGAATGAAACAAGTCAGCATGGATAGGAAAGACATATGTATGTGTGTGAATCTGTGTATGTATATATTTACATATCTATACATAAATATATCTTTTCTTAACTGTAGCTTGCTTGGTAGGAGATGAAAGGAAGATATGTGTATGTATATATCTACATATGTATATATAAATATATCCTTTCTTAACTATAACCTGCTTGGGAGTAAGGGGGGATGAATGGGCAAAGGGGAAAGAATAAAGAGCTATTAAGGTGTGCAGCAAAAAACAAAAGAACAATTTACAAGGAAATAAAGAAAAGACGAACCCTCATGAATCTAACTTCTACTAATATACATAGTATCTTAAATTAGTATTTGTTGTTATATATTTTGAATCCTCTGATGTTCTTCTGGGCAAATGATAATATACTCTTTTGTTTTGTTTCATTTCATTTTGTATTGCTTTTCTGTTTTTCTTATTCTGTTTCTTCAAATAAAATTAATGGGGGGGGGGGGAAGAAAAAGAAAAACACTTACCAATCCCTCTTATATTATAAAGAAAGAAAGGAAGGGAAGGGAAGGGAAGGGAAGGGAAGGGAAGGGAAGGGAAGGGAAGGGAAGGGAAGGGAGGGGAAGGGAAGGGAAGGGAGGGGAAGGGAAGGGAAGGGAAGGAAGGGAAGGGAAGGGAAGGGAAGGGAAGGGAAGGGAAGGGAAGGGGAAGGGAAGGGAAGGGAAGGGAAGGGAAGGAAGGAAGGGAAGGAAGGGAAGGGAAGGGAAGGAAGGAAGGGAAGGGGGAAGGGAAGGAAAAGGGGGAAGGGGAAAGGGAGGGGGAAGGGAGGGGGAAGGGGGGGGGGAAGGGAAGGGAAGGGAAGGGGGAAGGGGGAAGGGAAGGGAAGGAAAGGGGAAGGGAAGGAGGAAGGGAAGGGGGAAAGGAAGGGAAGGGGGAAGGGAAGGGAAGGGAAGGGAAGGAAGGAAGGGAAGGGGGGAAGGGGGAAGGGAAGGGAAGAGGAAGGGAAGGGAAGGGGAAGGGAAGGGGAAGGGAAGGGGGAAGGGAAGGGAAGGGGGAAAAGGGAAGGGAAGGAAAAAGGGGGAAGGGGGAAGGGAAGGGAAGGGGAAGGGAAGGGAAGGGGGAAGGGAAGGGAAGGGGAAAGGAAGGGAAGGGGGAAGGGAAGGGGAAAGGAAGGGAAGGGAAGGGGGGAAGGGAAGGAAGGGGAGGGAAGGGAAGGAGGAAGGGGGAAGGGAAGGGAAGGGGGAAGGAAGGGAAGGGAAGGGGGAAGGGGGGAGGGAAGGGGGAAGGGAAGGGAAGGGGAAAGGAAGAGGAAAGGGGGAAGGGGGAAGGGAAGGGGGAAGGGAGGGAAGGGAAGGGAGGGAAGGAAGGGAAGGGAAGGGAAGGGAAGGGGGAAGGGAAGAGGAAAGGAGGAAGGGGGAAGGGGAAGGGGGAGGGAAGGGAAGGAAGGGAAGGGAAGGGAGAGGAAAGGGAAGGGAAGGGGGAAGGGAAGGGAAGGAGAAGGGAAGGGAAGAGGAAAGGGAGGGAAGGGGAAGGGAAGGGAAGGGGAAGGAAGGAAGGGAAGGAGAAGGGAAGGGGGAAGGGAAGGGAAGGGGGAAGGGGGAAGGGAAGGGAAGGGGAAGGGAAGGGGAAGGGAAGGGAAGGGAAGGAGAAAGGGGGAAGGGGAAGGGAAGGGAAGGAGGAAGGGAAGGAAAAAGGGGGAAGGGAAGGGAAGGGGGAAGGGAAGGGAAGGGGGAAGGGAAGGGAAGGGGAAGGGAAGGAAGGGAAGGGGGAAGGGGAAGGGAAGGGAAGGGGGAAGGGAAAGGAAGGGGGAAGGGAAAGGAAGGGGAGGGGAGGGGGAAGGCTAGAAACACATTTAAAGAGATCAATCTGATAGGTGAATGGAGTGTGGAATGGAAGAAGGAAAGACTGGCAAGGAAACCAACCAGAAGGCTATTATAGGAGTCCAAAAGTAAGGTGATAAGGGCCTCTACCAGGGTAATGCAGTATATACAAGACATGTATAAGAGACATTATAAAGGTAGAATCAACAGGACTTAGCAAGTATGCTACGGTGGGATAGATGAAAGAGAGAAGAGTTGTGAATAGTACTTGGATTGTATGAGTTGGAAAATGGTAGAGTCCTCAATTCAATGGTAATAAGAAAGTTTGGAAGAAGAGAAAACTTGAGGCAAAAGTGAACAAATTTAATTTTAGACATGTTAAGTTTAAGATGTATGAGACATCAAATTTGAGATATTCTACAGTGTGAGACTGAAGGTTAAAAGAAGTTGTGTAGATCTGAAAAATCATCAGCATAGAGATGATAATGAATTCAGGGCAAGTAATGAGATAATCCAGAGAAATACTTACATCCGTGTGTGTGTGTGTGTGTGTGTGTGTGTGTGTGTGTGCATCTACACGGGTCATAATGAAAATAAAGAAGATCCACTAACAATCAGGGAATTTTATATACATACATACATGTGAGGGGGCACGGGAGAGGAAGGGGAAAAGAAGAGAGGAAGGGAAGAGAGAGAAAGAGGAAGAAAGGAAGAGAGAGAGAGAGAGAGAGAGAGAGAGAGAGAGAGAGAGAGAGAGAAAGAGAGAGAGAGAGAGAGAGAATGTATAAAATTCCTCAATTGCTAAAGTATCTACTTTCATTACAATCTATAATTCCTTTGTTATGACTGTCATATCCAACTTTCCATGATCTCATTTGGGGTTTCTTGGCAAAGATCCTGGAATACTTTGCCATTTCCTTCTCCACTTCATTTAACAGTTAAGGGAATTTAGGCAAACATGTAAGTGACTTGCTCAGGATCATAATGCTGGTATCTGAGGCTAGATTAGAATTTGGGTCCTCCTGACTCCAAGCACAGCACTTTATCCACTACACTATCTCTATTTTCCTAGTCTTTTAGATTTTTTCCTGGCTTTACCTGACTTCGTATTTAACCTGGATATCAGGTAAAATGTTTTTTGATGAGGCATTTGCTACCATTCTCCAAACCTATGCTAACTTATCCATTTTCTTTCTAGATTGCTTCCATTTGTTCCTAGATTTCTAGGCATTACTAAATGAAGTCACAAAACAATTCTGAATGGGAACTCTCTGAAATTATTCTGATCAAGTTCATACAACATAATTTCATCAGGGACTTTTACCACTGCTCAGCTTTCCTTTTATTATCTTTTTCTCAGAGCTCATTCTTTTTAACCTATCTGAAAAATGTAACATTGTGGATCTTTACATTTCTTCCTTTTCATGGCATCTCTTCCTTTTCTTATTCCCTTAATGTGGACATTCTTTAAGGCACTATCCTCAGTTCCCTTTTCTTTCAATACTCTCTCCCATCCACTTCCATAGTTTCTCTTGCAATTTCTGTAATGAGTATCCCAAAAGTTCTCTAAGAACTCCAGTCCTGAAAATTTTTGCTATTTTTCCCAAATTCAGTATGAGATTTTAGGTGCATAGTTCTTCAAATCATAGTTCAATTCTCCACTGATGAAATAATGTTTATTTATAGCCTGTACAAGATACCAATAAAAACCAAAAGCATTTAATTAAGACTTAAAAGCAATAGAAATGAGTGTGGATCACATAGCACTCTCACTCTTTTTGTTATTGTTTGCTTACAGTTTATTTTCTCTTATTTTTCCCCTTTTTGATTTGTGCAGCAATTGTATAAATATGTATACATATATTGGACTTAACATATATTTTTACCATGTTTAACATATATATTGGATTACTTGCTATCTAGGAAAAAGGATGGGGAGAAGAGAGGGAATTGGAACACAGGATTTTGCAAGGGTTAATGTTCAAAAATTATCCATGCATATCTTTTGAAAATTAAAAAGTTTTAATTTAAAAAAAGCAGAAATAACAAAAGGAAATCAATTGATAGGGTAATTTTCTTTCCCAAATCACAAATGACTTGATCTCCATTTAGTCTCTAAGATTAATCTGATAGTCCCTTTGGGTCTCATTACCTCTCATTGCCTTGATACAGGAACTTCCCAATGTAGAAATAGTTTCTTCCAATGCGGATTTATAACAGTTCTGCAACTTATATTGTAAGAGAGTTATCTGGGGTGCTGAAAAGTTAAGTGACAGGATTTGCAAAGGCAGCACTTGCATTTAAGTCTTTAGACACTGAGGTCCACTTTCTTTCTACTACCTTAAATTCCATTTTCATACCCATATCAATTAACTAGTAACCTATATGTGTTCATTGTTTTTTGGTTTTATTTATAAAACCAGCTAAGAAGTTCTCCCCTCACTATGGTAGTTTCTAAAGGTACAAATGCAAATAAGAAAGATATTTCCTGACTTCAATGAGCTTATATTCTAATAAGGAAAAACAACAGATAAAGGAGAGTTAGAAGAAAATGAGGGGAGTTCTAGTTAGGAACTGGTGACCAGAAAGAGACATTCGAGCTTGGTTCTAGACAGGATAAAGCAAAAGGTGACCTCTCAGAGCCACAAGGCAGAACTAAGCTTCCTTTGGGGTGAAGGTAGGCATGATAACATGATAGTGGAGGATACATATATATGTATATGTCAATGGCCAGAAAGCAAGAACCCCATAGATAAATATTAATCTTCGGCTCAAACAGATCATCACTTGGCATAATAGATAGAACTCTCTATAGTTTCCTTATCAAGTAACCTTGAATAAATCAGACTATTCTGATTTCTACATTCAGTTTTCTCTAGAAATTAATAGACTCAAAAATTCCAAAATATAAATCTGGAAGCAGAGGCACTTTATTCCTATGAATCACAATCCAGGAACTTCTGAAAAGGAAGTAGTATCACTAATGCATATGAGAGAAAAAGGACTTTCTCTTTTTTCCATTAATTCCAAATCTTTTACTTAATAGAGAATTAAAATATTACATAGAGATATTATAATACAATCTTAAGAATTTGGGAGGAATTATTTGCAGATTGGGTCAGTCATATAGAGCTTTATAGTTAATCTAGACGACTAGGAATAGGCATAGGAAGCTTAATTTTGGAGAGAAATTTCATTCTACTGTTGGGTTTTTCATTGACCCACATGTGTTCACAAATGATTGGCAACATCAAAAAGGAAATGAGGAAGCCCTATTACAATTTGTACCTTTGGTATCATCTCCCCATCTATATTCCAAATAAAAACAATAATCTATTGTAAAATTCTACAGTTTCATAAAAAAATTGGTTTTATTAAAAAAAATTGATGTAACTGTGAAAAAGGACTTTCTTATAAAAAGGAGGAAGCTGGGAAATCAACCCACAGTCTCCCCCATTGGGGGAAAATTCTCTACTATCATCTGAATATGAAAGCTTGGAGACTCTTAATATCCCACTCCAATTTCCACCTGACTATTAAAAAAGTATTTTTAAAACTCTTTTGGACCTATGAACCTTCTTTCAGGCTTTCCTCTTCTTCCCTAAGTGCAGATAATGTTGCCACAGAATTTTTCTTTTGGGGAGGCATTTGCCAAATGACAGAACTGAAGTGAGTGAGTCTACTAATTTTTAAACATCTAGACTTCAGAGAGCTCTTTCCAATCACTACAGTGAGAGGGGCTAATTCATCAGGACTGCCTAGGATTTGCTTAACTCTCAGGACAGCCTGGAATCTGGTGAAGCTTCCTGGCTTAGTTCCAGGGTCATCAAAACTCTGCTAGGGTTCCTGGGTTCAGAAATGCCATGGCAGGGCTGTTTAATATCCTTCTGTTTCTCTACTCTGATTATAGCCCTAAATTTACCTCTCTTCTTCTACTCAATCCTCCCACTTCCGAGTTTATTTCTCTGCTCACAGATTCTCAGCAACACTTTCTATGAGCTCAACCCTCCCTTTCTCAAATTCTTTTCTCCTTTTTCTGAGTCCTTGACCCCTTATGCAATTGTCTCCTGGGATTCTGACATCCTGGTGTTTTCCCCAGTGAACAACAATTTCTTTGTTTGTTTTTTTTTTTTTTGGTCATTTTAGAACCAAAAAGCTAGGCTGGAGAGTTTCCACTGAAAGGGCTCCTTACTTCTCTTACACTGTGTGGATGATCTCTAAACAGGAGCATGATGGTAAATGTTTAACAACCAGCTCTCAAAAAAGCAAACAAACCAACACACTTTTAAGTTAAATCTACTATAAAATTTTCTTCCTCATTTTCTTAAGTCTAGAAAATCAATAATAACAAAATAAATCAAGCCCTCATTTGTAGCATTTGACAATTTCTGAGGTATAAATGCCCACAATGAAAATGTGACAATTGGCTCTCAGAAGCCTTTATGAACTGGCTCATCCCTGTCCCTGTTTTTAAACTTTTATCTCTAACTCAGACTTGTATCCTCCATTCCAGGTGCTAATTTACAATTGCCTTCTATGCCTCTTCATCAGAAGTTCTTAGATCTTAGATGTTAAGGGAGGCAGCATTTTTTCAATAAAAAGACTACTTCCTCTGCAGTCGGGGGTCCTAAATTCATATCCTGCCTCTGATTTTTGTTACCTTTGTGACTTAAATTACATAAGCTTTCTGTGCCTCAGTTTCTTCATTTTTAAAAGTAGGAGGGTTGGACCTTAGTTCTCAACAAGATCTAAACCTATGACCTTGCAATTCTAAATTCAATATGACAAATTAGTATCTGAGACTGAAACTTCAGTCTACAAATAGGTTCTCTCTGTTTTCTTCCTCCTTGCTCTAAGAAATCTTAAATACAAAATCTGATTAGTCTCAGATACTAATTTTTTCTTATTACCCAGTGAAAACTCATTCAGAGCACAATCTATAATCTATTTATCTTCATTCATTACTCCCCCCTTCCAATATCACCTCATCATATCAAGTAGAGATGACAATCACAGAGACCAAAGGATCAGACAAATATTTTCTCAGCAGCAATGATGTGTTCCAACAGAATAAGGAAAAGTAAAAAAATAAAAAAATAAAAAAATAAAAAAGAGGGTCACAAGGAAACCAGAGAAAGACAGTTTCCAAACAGAATAAAAAAATTTTAAATTACTTTTTAAAAAGTTATGAAATCCTTGCCAAGGTTGTCCCACCTGGTATACACAGCCTATGACATAGCCTCTCAGGTGGCCACACTTGGCTCTGAAAGACCAATCTCATTCACCATTGACCTTCACTGTAGACATTCCTGGCTTGTTTCAGTTATCTTCAAGTCTGGCTCCAGAATGAGGTTGGAAAGGAAGGAGGGGTAGAATTGCCAGTGGCAACAGAGGCTTCTGATTAAAAAATGTTACTGGAATAGAAGTTTTGTCTTCTAAATCCCACAGAGCAGTTTTTCAAAAGAGGAATGTGAAGGAGAAAGGAGAGAAACAGGAATTTATATCAATTCCAGTGTTGAGTGGTTACGAAAAAACACAGAGGGAAGGTGATAGATAGCCTCAGTAGTCTTCATCAGAGAACAGTGTGGCCCTGCCAAAGACTAGACACACACACACACACACACACACACACACACACACACACACACACACTTACAAAGACATGCATGTTAAGTATGATTTTACAGGTACAAAGCAATTTATATAAATTATCTCATTTTCTACAAATATGTTCTCTCTTGTTTTCTTCCTCATTGCTACAAGAAATCTTAAATACAAAAAAACATAGTATTTCCTCTACCTAGGCACTTCCTCCACTCATTCAGAATATACTCCTTAGAAAATGTTTCTTTTTTTAAACTGGACCTATGATTTCATCAGTGTAAGGAGCTCCCAGTAAAGAATTCCTTGTACCAATGCAAATTCATACATACCTGCTCTTACATCTTATCATCTTAGAATAACTTGTCCAAGGTCACATCACTAATGTGTGACAACAGATGAATCTAGAAAGTAAGTTTTTCTTACTCTGGAGCCAGCTCTCTGTTCACTCCATAATTTCATCAGGGTGAGGACCTTCAAATTTGGTAATTACCTTTGCTTAGATCAAGAAATCCTTTGTAACAATCAATCTTGGAGGGTTATCCAGAGTATTGAGAGATTAAGTGATTTAGCCACAGTAACAACTACTGTGTTTCAAATGCAGGATTTCATACACACACACACACACACACACCCCTTCCTGACTCCAACTTTGTCCTTCTGTCTATTAAGTCACACTGTCTCTCAGTGGTTACTATGTTCCTCGAATACCTTGACCTAGTGGCCACTCTCCTGGTACTTAGTCTCTCCCAATCAATCAAGCACCATGGTGGTCATCCAATCCACACAGGAAGCTTTTTCAACTTGATAGGACTTGTTAGAGCCTGGATTCTATAATCCCAGCTTTAAATTAACTCACTATCATCATCTGCACAGCACAATAAGGCATTGGAGTAAGATCTTAATGGAAGCCCTTTTCTACAAATAGAGAAACAAAGATCAGAGAATGTGATTCATCACACCATCAAACCATAGTAGAGGCAGGTTTGGAACCCAATTTTTAAAACCCAATTCCAACGACTTTTTCACTATTGTTCATCTTCTCACCTGAAAACAAAGTTGGTAAAATTTATAGGAATAAATTCTCCCTTGGAGAATTTGCTAGACAGTCTTGTTGAACTGCCTGCCAGTCCATGAGACAGATCCTTCTATAGGCAAAGAGTCATCTTTTCTGGAAGCTTGGAAGGACAGACACAAAGATCTCTGCCAGTCTCCTCTCTGTCTCTCTCTATTTATACACTTGGGCCATGAGGAGCCTGGCTGGACTCTCGGACAATAGCCAGCCCAGAATATCTCCTCTGGCAATTATTCTTAGCAAAAGGTCCCTAGAGGCTAAGTTTCTTCCTCAATGATAACAACTAAGAGATGGAGATCATAACATAGGCCAGGTTTTCTTTACTTGGAGTCCACGAACTTTTAAAATATATTTTTTTATCTCAACATAATTGATTTTATTCATAATCCTATATATTTTATTTCAGTGTATTTAAAACATTCTGAGAAGGGATCCATAGGCTTCACCAAGCTGCCAGAGGAGTCCGTGAAATAAAATTTGTTAAGATACCCAGCTCTACAACAATTATTTTCTAACTACCACCATTTTCCAAAAAGGAGTCAAGTTTTTATTCTGTGACCTTTGGTCATCAAACCTCTAATGAACTTAAGTAAAAGGAGTATAAGCATTATGAAAGCAGCTCTGAGGTAAAGAGAGAGGGAGTTCTCTGAATAAAGCTCTTCAAAGAGAGTAGTAAAGAGGGAAATGATTCAGTTTGTAGGAGATAAAAACCAAGTTTTATGATACTTTCTTGGTTTATATACAGTGTATTTACTTTTTTAAAGAAATTGGATTAAAAAACATATAGAATGAGTTGAGTATTTTAGTTGTACAATGAAAATGGGTAAGGAGTAGAACTGTTAAATACCTGGACTATAAAATTATTAGATCTAAAAATATGTGATGAAACATCAATTAACCAGAAACTTTAATTTGATGAAATGACATTTTAAGAGGAAGAGGCAAATGACAGCAAAAGAAGAGGATGGATGGAAGGAAGGAAGGAAGGAAGGAAGGAAGGAAGGAAGGAAGGAAGGAAGGAAGGGAGCGAGGGAGGGAGGGAAGGAAGAGAGAGAGGAAAGGAAGGAAAGGAGGGAGGGAGGGAGGGAGGAAAGAAGGAAGTGGTAGAAGGAAAGAAAAAGAAAAACATAAAGAGAAGAAAAGAATCTCTCAAGGACTGGCATAAAGTGAGCACAAATTCCTCTCCTACCACATCTACTTCTCCATATTCTCCACATGGTCCAATGAAAAGACTATTGACTATATAATCAGAGGAAGTAGGTTCATAATCCTGCCTCAAATGCTTACAACATTTGTGACCTTGGGCAAATTTTTTAAGTCAATCTTCTTATGATTCAATTTCTTAATCTATAAAACGAGGGGGTTGTATTAGATGTCTTACAAAGTCCCTTGCTAGTCTAAATGTATATGATTTTCTTTGCTCTTTATGATGACTGAGTAATTGATGAGATTCTTGGTAATGAATGAAATATTCATTTATATTCTTAATAATGAACTTACTAGGTTAGGTATCTGGCATATAGTTTTCAAAATTTTCTAATAACAGGAATTTAAACACAAAGAATTTTAGGTTTAACCTTCAACATAGCACAAAATTCAATTGAACCCCAACATCCCACTCCCCAAGAATCTGGCAAATCAAAAATTTACTATATGTCTGTATCAAAACGGATGGACAGCCAATCATACACTGCTTTATCCTCTATGAAAGTTTCTATATCTTATACCTCATATGGACAGAATGTTCTGCGACAACCCAACAACCTTCCTTTTCTGGCATTAGAAAAATAATAGGAACCAGCATTTGTCACTAGCCCCAAATTTGTGTATTTTAATAGATTCCAGCATTGCAGACTGCACCCTGTCACCAGAGACTCTGAAAATTCAACTGGACAGAAGCCTTGACAACGTGCAGCACAACTGCAAAGGATTCTGCCCTGGCAAGGAGATCAAGCAAAAGCCACGAAGGTCAAACATTCATATGTATGTGTGCATCACAACCTGTGCCCAGAATCCAGCAAGGTCTCTGGTGATCAGACTTCTCTCCTTTAGGATAAATCAACTTGTCTATTCCTGAGGGGAACAAGAGGGCCCTCTAATGTGTCCAGGAACTTAAGGCAACTCTGATTGTAATGGAAAAGAACAGCAAATAAAACCCCACTGCCTTTCCTCTTCATCTCTCCCCAAATCATTTGATTTTGAAATTAGTTCTGTGGATTTACTTGTTTATGAAGTAATTGGGTTATTTCTCCAGTGACCTTTTGTTTAGGTTAATATTACCATGAAATCCTTGAGCATATCCAGGTGAAAGTGGATAGTGAAGACCTGTGTTGATGATACAATAATAATAATGCAATAAACACTTATTAAGTGCTACTGTGTACCAGGCACTGGACTAAGGGCTGGAGATATAGACAAGAAAAAGACAGTTGCTGACTTCCAGGCATTCACAGTTTAATGGGAAAAGACAATACACAAAGAGGGGGAATGGAAGATACCCAAGGAAGTTAAGAGATGACTAGGAATTCTGAGTTCTCTACAAAGAAAAGTTTTGAGAGGAATTTTTTGCTCTACCTTCCAGTCCTCCAATCAGAAGAGCAGAAGTAACTGAAGGTATATGAAGCAATCTTTATAATTATAAATTTGCTAATGATAAATTTATCCTGAATAGGATTAAGGTTGGGTCATAATAACATTGGAGTGGAAACTAAGCAGAGAAGCTGGTAAGAAATGAAGACATTCTTGATGGTCAGGAGAAGCCAAAGAGATTTAAAATAGGAGACTATGGGTGTCATAAATAATAATTAACAAAATGAATAATTCAGAGTATCCCAAAATATTTCTGAAAAGATATCATTATAAAATTTTGATCCTAATTACATTTTCCTTCTAAATTATTAGATATAAAATCATATCTAGGGGCAGCCAGGTGGTGCAGTGGATAGAGCACCAGCCCTGAAGTCAGGAGGACCTGAGTTCAAATCTGACCTCAGACACTTAACACTTCCTAGCTGTGTGACCCTGGGCAAGTCACTTAATACCAATTACCTCAGCACACCAAAAAAAAAAAAAAAATCATGTCTATAATAATAATACTTGTTTTAAATATATACACATATATGCATATATGTATGTGGCAATTCATTTGCTGTGAAAATGGGCATAATATTCCTTATTTTACTCAAAATTTCCCATAAACTCCCTTTATCCTTCAAATTTTCAGAAGTTTAACACTACTCCCAAGATAGCATTTATGAGTTCATTAATATATTTCAAGGGCAATAATATTCTTTAGTCAATTTAGTTTAGGAAAAGATAGAATAATCTTTTGTGAATAAAGGGTTGGTTTATTTATTTACTGTAGTGGTGGCTGTGATGGTAGTGATATGTGTGTGTGTACATGTGCAATTGTATGTGTGTGCCTCGATATTTCAGTATGCCTCCAAAATAAACTAGAAACTAATTTCAATAGCTCTAATACAAAGGAGTTGCATACATATATATATGTGCGTGTGTCTGTAAACAGATAATATAAATATAGCTATGGCTATGACTATAGATATTGATTTTTTTAAAAATACTGTAGCATGATGTAGGGGATAAAGAATTTACTTTAGAGTTAGAAAAATTAAGATCAGCTGTAAATTTTCATTAGCAACAGCAACTAATGTGTATTGGCAGAAGAATTTTCTCAACAAGTATTCTCTACCCCTGATAAAATCACAGGTCTAGACTACACACACACGCGCACACACACACACACACACACACACACACACACAGAGTCTCATTCTCTGACAATCATAACAGGAGAATTCAGTTATAAATTCTGTATAAGTATATATACATTTGCATATAAACACACACGTGCTTCTCTATTTACAAAAATATTTATGTGTACATATGTTCATGCATTGATAAAGCTTCATCTTCTCAAAAGAATTTGCTCTCCAGAATCCTGTCTTTAGTGGATAGACTATTTTGTTTCTGTAAATGTTTTCCATTTCTTTGGTTTACTATCTCTTAGTCATTCATTTTTTCAAATAAAGAAAAGTAGAAACAGTAGACTATTCCTCTTCTTTTCAAGTTGTCTGAAATTACCATGGGGAATTCAAGTTCTGCTTATTCTTCAATGGCCATGATTCACAAGGTTCCTCTTAGACATTCCTCTTAGACCCTTACTGCTGCCTGACTCCATGGGTCACCAGCAACTCTGTATCCTAATTCTTTCTTTGTCTCTCTCTCCCTTCCCCTTCCTTCTTCCTCTCCTTTCCTTTTTCCCTCCTCTTCTCTCTGTCTCTGTATCTCTGTCACTGTTTCTCTCTCTGCTGTATCTGTCTCTTTCTCTCTGTCTCTCTCTCTTTGTCTCCATTTCTCTAGGTCTCTCTGTGTTTCTGTATCTCTCCCTGTCTGTCTCTCACTGTCTCTCTGTGTGTCTCTGTCTCTGTCTCTCTCTTTCTCTCTCTCTCTCAATCTTATCTCTCTTTTATATTCTCTCTTTCCTTCTCTCTAGAGATATCTAGGTAGCACTCAGATTTCATTTGTTTTTTAAAGGACATATTTAGAAAGTCATTCTCAAGCCTGACTCTACAATCTACAAATTTGACTTTAGGAAATCCTACTTACAAAGTGCTTCATAATACTACAGTCTAAATTATGCCCTTCCCACTAGCTACCAAGTACATGATGATCTACATCTCCCACTCTCATACAGGAAGCCTCTTTTTATGATGGGCTTTAGCCACTGCAGGCAGATCTAAATACTATGATCCTATGGATTTGAGTGTGTTTTTTTTTTTTTTTCTGAATTAGGAAATTGCCAGAGAACTGAATTTCCTTGTGGCTATTCAGTATCATATAAAATGAAGGTGTTTAACTAGAAGACCTCCAAATGCCTTCAAGCTCTAGGATCATAGGATTCCCTTGTATCTCAGCTGAATGTTGCTATGTAGTGTGGAGTTAGCCCTCTGTTGTTCAATGCTTTCTGTTCCTCCTCTATGTTGGATAGAACTAAATCCTTTCCATATCTTGTCCATCTTCTAAACCATGCCTAGTTTAGGATACAATCTCTTCTTTAGCTACCATCCTCTCTTCCCAAGTCCCCTTCTCTGTGGAAATTTAATCAATCAAACTTTGTTGCAAAAATTAGCTTGATTTTTAGCCTTGTGGCAATATAATGGATCTTAGGTTCACATGGTCTATTTCCCTGATGTTTTATGAAAATTATATCTAATGAAAAGTTCATAAAAATAGCTCAGAACACCCCCTCCCCATTAGAAAAATTCTTGCATTCAGATAGAAGTTTGGCTTTTTGCCCTAATTTAAATGTTTGTGTATTACTAGCTAATTTATGATTTTTTATGTCTGGGGCAAAAATTAAGATATAAAAATATTTAGGTAGAATGAACAGAGTACATTATAGTACATGTTATGAGTCGGGCACAGAAAGGAAACCTTCTTTTGAAAATTTCCCTTAATTCTTGAAGAGCTGAGCAAAGTTAATAACTTCAGCCTAAGACTTTTGTTGTAAGATGTTTACAGGGTCTTATGATCTACCTCAATCTTTCCCTTATCTCTTTTCCTTATCTCTCCTTTCCATTTCTCTTTTCATTTTTTTCCTTTCAGTTATTGATCCTGTGCAGCCATCTCAGTTCTTTCCATCTCAGTTCATTATGTTCTGGGAAGAGATAGGGACACTATCTCCCCACTGTTGCTGCATTGTTCATTCCTGCAGTCCCTATTCCATGTTCTCAATTTGTCCCTCACAGGATATGTCTATCCCTTAAAAAAAAATGTCTTTTGACCCTCGCAAAAGACCTTCTGTGCAAAGAGACATTACATTTCAAGGCATTCCACTCTACTTTTGAACAGACTGGGAAACATTTCTTTATGTTAAATAAAACTCACTTGCAACTCTGGTTCTACTTTCTGAAACTATGCAAACAAGTTTAATCTCCCGTGCACAGATAGTGCTTTAAATACCTGGAGGAAGCTACTGAAGACTGAGCTAAGTACTGGAGTTACAGAAAGAAGCAAAAGATATTCTCTGTTCTTAAGATACTTACACCCTAATGAAGGGAAGGGAACAACAGGAAAACAAATATATACAAAGCAAGTCATATTTAGAGGAAATAATTAATAGAGAGAAATTAAAAAGGGAATAGGAAAGGTTTTCTGTACAAATCTTGTGGGATTTTAGTTGGTTCTTAAAGAAATCAGGGAGAACAGTAGAAAGAGTGGAAGAGGAAGCACATTCCACTCATGAGGTACAGCTAAAGAATATGATAGGAACCAAGAAAAGAAATGTCATGTTAATGGAATGGCCAGGAGGCCAATTTCATCGGATCAAAGAGTTATATAGGGGAGTAAGGTATAACAAGACTGGAAAGGTAACACTTCTCCTAGTGTCATAATCTCTTTTTGAGTCGCTTAAATTTCTTAAAGATCACTATAGGCAACAAAGCATGCCTTCTGAGATGATACCTTAAATCCTATTTCTATATTGGAACTGTGCTTATAGGATTGATAGAATTATTATTTCTGAACTAGAAAGAATTTCTAAAGCCATCTAGAGCAACTCCATCTTTTAAGTTAAATGATTTCCCAAGGTCTCACAGGTAGTAAGTGACAGAGGCAAGAAGTGGATTCAAATCCTCTAACACCAGAACATGTTTTTTTCACTGTACCACCAATGGCTTTTTTATTATTGTTATTTTTCAGTCGTGTAACTCTTTATGGCCCCATTTAGGAATTTTTTTGGCAAAAGAAACCAGAGTCATTTGTCTTCTCCAGCTTAATTTACAGATAAGAAAACTGAGGTAAACAGGGTTTAAGTGACTTGCCTAAGATTATATAACTACTAAATGTCTGAGGATGGATCTGAACTCATGAAGATGAGTCTTTCTGACTCGACCCCACACTCAATACACTAGGTCACCTAATTGCCCATGAATGATTTCCATGAATGGTTTTAACCTAGCTATTAGTATCTTACCACTGCTACTGCTGTACCCTTCAAAAAAAGATCACCAGAGACCATGCACAAGAAAAATTTAATCTCTCCTCATTAAGGAGATCATGAGATCATGCTTCTTCATCCTAATGATTTTTCACCTTGCTCTCTTCTTCTCCCTTACTCTTTCCCTTACTCTAAGAATTATAATCAAATCAGCACTTCTAGTATTTCTGGAAAGGGTGTTTTAATGTAGTATTCTGTTTTTCCATTCACTTTCCACTATGGATTTGCCAGTTCATAAATACTTTCCCTGACAACTACTTCCTTATATGTGTTGTCTCCACCACTGGAATTTAAGATCCTTGAGGAGAGGGGCATTTTTAAAATTTGTATCTCTAGCATTTTGTACTGTAGTTGACACATAATAAACTCTATGTTTTTCATTCATTCATCCATCTACAAGAGCTTTCAAAGCTTCTGTGTATGGTATTTTGTTTTGTTTTCTGCACATAGTAACTTGAACTCATTTTCAGCTGCTCAGGCATCAATTCTCAGCTAACCATGTTTATTCTATTTTTCCAAATCTGAAAATCATTCTCCTAAGCAGAAAAAAAACAGCTGCATAATAGAAGCTGAACTCATCTCTTTCATCATCCCTTCCAATTCAAGAATTAGCCTATCTCTTCTTTTATCTTTTTATCCACCAAATAGTTAAGAAAATCCTTTTTGTTAACCTAGCAGCCATCTCAATCATCATGTCTTTTTTAACTTAAAGGCTCCTCACATTATTAAAGACCATATCACTCTTATGTATTCATTCTGTTACCTTCTCTTGCTTCCATCTTCAAAACATATTTGTTAACTTTAAATTGGTCAATGAGTTTCCCATACAATCACATTAATCCCTTTAAACAACTTCCTTTTTTTATTCTTCATTGGAATCCTTTGAATTTGACATTAGAATTTTATCCCTGAGAGTATCCTATCACTGCAGCACTAACTTCATCTGAAGAAATTTAGGACATAGAATTCTACCTTTTTTTCCCACTGAGCTACTTAAAATCTACTATCCCACAATCTAGAATGTGCCATTTCCCCCTTCTTAATTCTCACAAGCTTTGTAAACTGACATGATTACTTCTTCTCAATATACTAATAATTTCTATTTTGGTAGTGGGTTTTTCCTTATTGCTTAGAATAAAGTCCAGACAATGAGATGATTCAAACCAATTTCAATTGTTCAGTAATGAAGAGAGACAGCTACACCCAAAGAGAGGACCATGAGAGCTGAGTGTGGACCACAGCATAGAATTCTCACTCTTTCTGTTGTTGTTTGCGTGTATTTTGTTTCCTTTCCCAATTTTTCTTTCCTTCTTGGTCCGATTTTTCTTGTGCAGCCAGATAACTGTATAAATATGTATATGTATATTGGATTTAACATATATTTTAACATATTTAACATGTATTAGACTACCTGCCATCTAGAGGAGGGATTCCTATCTAGGGGATCTTAGCCATCTAGGGAAGAGAGTGGGGGGAAGGAGGGGATAATTTGGAACAGAAGGCTTTGCAATGGTCAATGTTGAAAAATTACCCAACATATGTTTTGTAAATGAAAAGCTTTAATAAAAGATAAAAAGATAATCTCTAATTTTAAAATTATATTTATAAAAAAAAAAAGAATAAGGTCCAGAATAAGTTGCCTTTTTTGTTCTTCCATGCTTAGAAAGCATCCATTAGATATCCTTATAGTTGAAGTACCCAATCTTGTTTTTGTAGCTTGTATTTTGTTTCTAGAAGCAAGTATTCATTTCTCCCTCTGGCCAGGTAGTCTGTAGTAGATTCTCATATTGTTGTTTAGTTGTTTGGTTGTGTCCAATTCTTTGTGATCCTGTGGGCCATATTATCCATGGATTTTATTTTGGTTTTTGGTTTGGGGGTTTTTTTGGCAAAAATACTGGAGAGTTTTGCCATTGCCTTCTCCAGTGAATTAAGGCAAACAAATAGAGGTAAGTGACTCACCCAGTTCACACAATTACTGTCTGAAGCCAGATTTGACTCAGGTCTTCCTGACTCCAGGCCCAGAAATTTTTCCACTGAGTTACCTAGCTGCCTCCTTGACAAAATGGCTTGTGTTTTTTTCTTTCAGTGGCCTTCAACCAAATGTTCTTTAACCATGATCTGGACCTTAGATTTTCTTACATGAGTATACTTCTTACTCTGAAATCTCATTAGATTATGGAGGTGACCCTAGTTTCCCAAGAAATGTTTTATCGAAGGTTAGGAAAGTGCAAGGTTAAGAAAGCTTTATCAAACTATCAGTAGGAACCCTGGCCAGATTATATATATTTTTATTTGAAAATCAGAATAGCTAAATTCAGAGAGGCTCATCCCCAGGATAGCTGTATGGTAATTTTTTTTTTCTTTTTAGCCATAGCCACTATCCAAAAAATAAAAATTTGGCAAGAATAAAATCTTTAAAGTAGAAAAGTACACAATGCTGCTCAATTAAATATCTTCGTTATCTATTCTGTTCTTTTTGAATAAGGTGTTCTCATTCATTGCAATATTTCAGTCATGAATCACTTATCATTAAATTTCAGTGATGTCTGTGAGATCAAATTTATCTCTCTGCATTTAGATATCATTTTCTTCAATAGAATTTAAATTCTATAAAGGCAAAGATGATTTCATTTTTTTCTTTGTATTCCAGTATCTAATGTATAGTTAGCATTTAATATTAGTACTACCACCTTTACTGCGTTAGTAAAGATCAGAGTTTGGAAACAGTTTTCTCCAAATAGAGATTTGTTTTAAGAGTGATTGTCTAACTTGTATACTTCTTACAACTATTTATTCTATGTATATTTAAGAACAATGTTTTAAAGGTCCTCTTCCTGCTCACATATATCTACAGATGTTAGATATAGGCATCTGAAAATCTCATCCAAGGCAATCTTGGATTAGTCTGCAAGAACTCTTCTTCATTCCCAACTACATACCCTTTCAATCATACATCTCTCAGCCCTTGGACAGAAGGAAGGATTCAGTCCTTGAAGATGGAAAAATCAGCCTAATTGAATTGTGGTCTAGTGACTCGAAAGAATTATTGCACTTCCCTATGGCCATCATAGTAACATATCAAGCATTTGGCAGTCTGGGAGAGCAGACAACCAAGTCACTTTGGGCAGGCACATAATAGCCATCAAAGATTTCACTCAGATTTCTTCTCATTTACTTAGGTTTAGAAAGAGCAAAGAAAGAAAAAAGCAATTTTACAATATATTGTCAGAACAGAGAAATGACCCAAAGATTTGGTCTTAATTATCTTCCATGTGAAGAGGTTCTGGAATGTTGCACATGGGAAAACTGACAAGTCTTGAGTAATGAGAATAAAGAGGAGGGAATTTGGGAGCAAGAACTAGAAATGCCTGGGGAAGAGGTAAGAATCAGGTTGTATCTATTCAATGCCAGACATCTGAATCAACACTGAGAAGTGCCAGCAAATATTTGGTTCTCTCTATGTGACTACCAAACATTCTAATCTGAGGATAACGTGGTTGCCTTCTTGAGTTTCATGCAAATGTTTGATTCTGGGAAAGGCACAATGGTAGAATACATTACTTATATTGGACTTGAAATCAGGAGATCTATATGTGAGTCCTGATGCTAGCATTTATTATTGATGTACTTGGACATCCTACTTATTCTTTCTGGGACTCTGCTTCTTTCTCTATAAGATGAAGGAAATAATATTTAAACTATCTACTTCCTAAGTTTTTATGTGAAAACCCTTTGTTAATTGTAATGATTCTAATATAAATGCTGACTATTTAATTCCCAAGCACTTTCTATTTATCAGGCATTATATTAGATACTGTGGATAAACAAACAAACAAACAAAAAATGATAAGTCCTTGTCCTCACAAAGCTTATGTACTGTTATTCTTAACTATTTCCTATATTCTATGTCTGCTATATCCTATCAGGCATTCTTTCTCATGTAGAGACCAGTGGGGGCTCCCATCTCTGACATTCATAAATACCAGAGCTCTTTCCTGATTATTTCTTAAATACTCATGTTGGGTGGGAGGGAACTAGGATCCAGAATTACATACAATCTCAGGACTCAAAGCACTAGCAGAAACTCTCTCCATACTCCAACAAATCAAAGCTCACTATGTAGTTAATACCATCTACTATGTTAATTCTTCATCCGTATTCCATTTTCCAAACTTCATTCTTTGTGATGACCGTGTTAGCACCCTGGATACTTTAGAATCAGCCAGAGTTAGGATAAGCAAAAAAGATTCTTTGTGGATGTGAATGGAATGGCAATATGAAGTGAGAGCAATTGCAACACGAATTTGCCAGCAGTGACTCTGACTCTCACTCCACCCCCTAAAACCTCCACCCAATCTCCTATACAACAGATCAAACTTGCACAGAGTAGTGGGCAGGGCCATTCTTTCTCCAAGTATATACTAATAGAGTATTGTCCAATTGGTAGTTAGCCTTAAGTGCTCAGACCTCAGTGCATCTGCTCAGTTTCAGCCCATTACAATTCTTCACTATCAAAACACTTGATCAAAAACATCAAGGGGCTGAATCTCACACAACCATATCAAAATAAGATCAGCAGTATGAAGATGATGTCTAATAACTTTTTATAGCACAGAGAGTAATTATTAGTTATGAGTGACCCTTTCACCTTTCATACAATTATCTCTTTCAACTGAAGCTATCCCCAGAATCTAATCATTATTATATTAGCTATAATTACATAACATCTCAAACTCATAATGATCAAGAGGAAAAAGAATATAAGAAATGACTATCCTTATAGTTACTAGTACATGATAAGAAAAATAGGTCTTTTCTTGTTCCTAAGGAGAGACAATAGACAGAATAAGCAGGCTAAGAAAGTGAGGTTCAGACTGTCCTGCACCAGGGAAACATCTTTGACCTGGACTTCACGAAAGGAATTCTGTTAGTAATTATTTGAATTGTCAATTGACTAGCCAATGTGAAAAAGCTTGAGTTAAGTTCACCCCCATCAAAGTACTAAGGAACCTAAGTACCATATTATCATTTCTCAACATCATTCATATAAAGCAATGAGACTACACAGCCATACCATTCATAGACTATATTCTGTTGATCCTATGGAACTGTACTATGGAACGTCATGAACCATCTCTTTCCTTCTAACAAAAGTTCTTCCCTTGTATTTGTTCCATATCACATGCAACATTCCAAACTTTTTAAAGTGGAAAATAATTAAGATCACGGCCCTCTTACCATATGATACATAATTTTCTGTTTTCCTTTTTGCTCATGTCAGTGAGGAGAAAGCCAAGAAAATTTCTTCAGAGCTTTTAGTCTCTTACCAATAGCAGCTTGATTGCTTAGCCTCCTGAATTCTATATTTCTCATTCTAAAAACCACACTGAACCATTCCTTATCTAAGATTATTAAGGAAAAAGGAAGCTCTGAACACACAAAAATCTACAAGAAACATAAGTTCATATTAGCCATTATTACAATACTATCATCATCTGCCAGCAAGGAATAGCAATCTACTAGGTATGAATTTTAAAGCTTCTACTTTCTTTTGCCCTTGGAAGAGACTAATTAATGACCAACTAGCACTTATTAAAAACTACTATATTAGACTCTGTGCTAAGCAAAGCAACATTAGACAGCAACACTAAGAGGCAACAGGATATAATGGATAGAAACTGCCTCTATTGCCTAACTAGTGGATGACTAGATGAGTCAGAACCTGAGTTTCTTCATAAGTAAAATTACAGAGCTGGACTTATTAGCCTCTGAAGTTAGGACTCTATATGATTCTCAATCTTTTAGGGGATTTATCAGTCATTAGTCATTTCCTCAGTTATTTAAGAAAATAATAGTGGGAGAGGGCTTAGATTAAGATAAACTAGAGAGATGATCTCTATTTTGTGAATAACAATCCTATTTTGTATAAATCTTTCCAACAGGACATAAATCTGTCCATATACTCTCTTGTGAAGACTGATTCAGGCTCCAAAAAGCAACTGTTAGATTATTCCTAAATCATAGAAGATGTGAACAGATGACCCATAATTACAGGAAGATCTTGGTACAAGAAACCACCTTTATGATGGTTTCTTGTTTATATAAACTTAAAAATACTTATTTATATAAACACTCTACTTCACTCTGCAATTTAAGAAGCAAACCCTCTGTGTCAGATGGAAGCACAAAGATGAAGCCTACAACTAGGAGATTCCTTCCCCACCATATCGTTCTTCTTACTAATTTCAATAGAACACATTAGGTGAGTTATGTCTACAAAGTTTTTATTCACATGGCAATGTTTTGGACCAACTCCTAAAGGATCCCCCATTCTGTAGAAGAAAGTTTTAAATTGAAAAGAGGAAAATGGACTTGTATTCTTCCCTCATCCTCTCTCTCTTTCACATTTACCCTTATATGCTTCTTTTGAATCATGTTTGAAGGTCAGATTTTCTGTTCAGCTCTGGTCTTTTCATCAGAAATGCTATAAAGTCCTCTATTTCAATAATATCCATTTTTTCTTATGAAGGTTTTCCTGGGCAGATGGTTCTTGGTTGTAATCCCAGCTTCTTTGTCTTCCAGAATATCATATGCCAAGCCTTCAACTTTTTTTTTTTTTGGCTGAGGCAATTAGGGTTAAATGACTTAACCAGGGTCACACAGCTAGGAAATATTAAGTGTCTGAATCCAGATTTGAACTCAGGTTCTCCTGACTTCAGGGCTGCTGCTCTATCCATTGCCCCACCTAGCTGCCCCACAAGCCTTCATCTTCATCAATATGGAAGCCACTATATCTTGTGTGATCCTGACTGTGGTTCCGTGATATTTGAAATACTTTTCTCTGACTCATTGAAGTATTTTCTTTGACCTGGAAGATCTGGAATTTGGTTATAATATTCCTGAGAGTTTTCATTTTGTGATCCCTTTCATTGGTAGCTTCTTTCAATTTCTTTTTTACCATCTGGTTCAAAGTTTTCCTTGATAACTTCTTGAAAAATGATGTCTGTTTTTTTTTTTTTTTTGGTACCATGGCTTTCAGGTAGTCCAGTGATTCTTCAATTATCTCTCCCAGGCCAGTAGTTTTTCCAATAACATATTTCACATTTTCTTGTATTTTTTTTTATTCTCTTATTTTATTTTATTGTCTCTTGATGTCTCATGGGCTCATTAGTTTCCACTTGCCCAATTCTAATTTTTAAGGAATTCTTTTCTTCAGTGAGATTATATATCTCTTTTTTCATTTAGACCAATTCTGGCTTGTTTGATTTTTTCCCGAGGCGATTAGGGTGAAGTGACTTGCCCAGGATCACATGTCTAAGAAGTAGTTAAGTGTCTGAGACCACATTTGGACTCAGGTTCTCCTGATTTCAGGGCTGATGCTTTATTCACTGTGCCACCTAGCTGCCCCCAATTCTGTTTTTAAGGAGTTTTTTTCCTTCAGTAAATTTTTTGTACTTCTTTTACCAAGTTATTAATTCTTTTTTCATAACTTTCTTGGATCACTCATTTTTTCCCAAATTTTTCCTTTACCAATTTTTATTCTTTTTCTTTAATTCTTCCAGAAATTCTTATTGAGTTTGGGTTCAATTAGTATTTTTACATCTGTAGTACTTGCCCCCCCTCTCTATTTTTTAAATTAAATTAAATTTTAAATTAAAATAAAAATTTAAATTAAATAGACAAAAATCTATTTTCTCTCCCTCCCTTCTATCATCCCGCTCCACTGAGGGAAAAATAAGGAAAAATGTATTTCTTATAACAAGCATACAAGCAAAACAAATTCCCTCAATGCTGAATACAAAAAACATATATATCTCATTCTACTCTTTAAATCCATCCCCTTTCTGTAATTGATAGTATTTTTTCAATATAATCCTCTGGAATCATGAACGGTTATTGTTTTCATCATATTTCTTATTGTTTTCAGTCATTTATCTTTATGATGTTGTGATATTGTCCTTCTGGTTCTGCTCATTTCATTTTTAGTTTACTAATTTCCTCAAAATTATTCATTTTTATATAGTACATAGTAGAAATTGGTCTTCTGACTACTGATTTTTTACATTGCATCAATTAATGTCTTCACACTTATTTTTAAAGTCATCTGTTTCCTTTGTTCATCTTTTTAAAACCTATGTATCCACTTAAGTTTCATTTGCCTTTTCCTCTTTTTTTCCATCTCATACTCTCCATTATTTCATTCCCATCTCACTAAATGCACACTCAGCATCCCTTTTCAAAATCCATATTAGTAACAATGTATGTAAAGGTCTGTCAGAAATTGAATAATGTATGTTGATTCAATTCAATTTAATAATCATTTATTGAGATTCTATAATATGGAGTATCCCAAAAGTATTAGTGTAGCTATAAACTCTGATAACTTAAAAATGCAGTTATACTTTGGGGATACCCATATAATGTAATTTAATTCAATAAGTGTATATTAAGTGACTACTATGTCCCAGAAACTGTGTTTAGAATTGATAGTGGAGATGGTTTTAATCTGTGATATAAAGATAAAAAGAAACAATATTTGTCAGCAAGGTGTTTACATTCTACTGGAAAGAAATACTAAAATATACACAAAATAAATATAGAATTATTGGGGGGGCTAACAATCACATAGGGATCAGGTACCAGCTTATATTGATATTTTATCCTATTTACTTTACTGGTGTCACCAACACTGGTTGAAAGATTATGACATGTTATTTGCATATATGTAATGAAATGAGCACAGAGTAAAAAAAAGCTAATCTTGGAAGTCTTGACACTTACTAATGATTTTCCTCTTTTGAGCCTCAGTTTTCTTTTTTGTCAAATGGTAATATCTGGATGTTGCTGTTAATGATAAAATAATTATGATGATTACAATAATAATAACAATAATAATGGCTTTTTCCTCTACCAAGTATGCTTCCTCTTTTAACAAAAAGGTTAAAAAAACTCAGTAATATCAATTTCGGTCTAAAATGACCATAAAAGAGTAAAACTGGTTTTCATTAATGGACTTACAAATTAGCTAAGAAGACAATGCCAAAGGGAAAGTTCCAAACATACTCTGATCAAGAGCAACATGGCTGGGATAAGCACATAATCCTTTTCTCTCCATCCCTCCTCCCCACCAAGCCCAAGCTCATTTGGAGCTGCAGCCTCTAGTATGTTTGCCAGAAAACCAGTCTCACCACTTTATAGATATGACTCTCGTCACCTTGTACCTAAGAAGAGCAAAGTGCTTTCTAAGCACTCAAATTATGAGTGCCAGAGATAAAGTGCTGGAAAAAAAGGTGAGGCTCTGAAAACAGAAATGCCCCTGCTTAGAGAATGTCACTGAAAGTGATACACAGAACTGAAACATGTAGTAACCTGAGCTTCATGAATGTCTAGAAATCTGATCCAGGAAGCAGCAGTAAGAGATGGGGCAGCTCCTTTGTAGGAAAGGCATTCTGTGGATTAGGATGAGCAGTCTGAAAGGCACAGGAGCACCCAGTGTACTGACCATCCCTATGCTTTTTCTCCTCTCCTCATCCCTGCTAAGTACTTGTGTTGTTCTTATTTTCATCTTGTGACAGAAGGGGGATTCTACAAGAGAACTTGAGGGACATGCTGGACCCACTCCACCCCCATCATTCTGTGAACCAAACAAAAATTGAGCCTCTTCGTTTCTCATGTAAATCACTCTTACTTACCCACTCAAATACCTCTCCCCCCCAAAAAAAAAGTATATACTTAACTCAGAACAGCAAAGGCAAATATCTCTAATGTTAACCCACAATAAATGGGTAGTTTCCTTCCTTTAAAGATTCTCTTTAAAAGAATGGGAGAGAGATTTTAGAAAAAGAAATAAAACAAGCTATTAATCAACTCCCTAAGAAAAATTCCTCAGGACCAGATGGAATTACATATGAATTCTACCAAACATTTAAAGAACAATTAACTCCAATACTATATAAACTAATTGAAAAAAATAGGGAATGAAAGATTCCTACCAAACTCCTTTTATGATACAGACATGATACTGATAGCTAAATCAGGTAGGACGAAAACAGAGAAAGAAAATTATAGACCAATCTCCCTAATGAATATTGATGCAAAAATCTTAAACAAAATATTAGCAAAGAGATTACAGATAATTATCCCCAGTACAATATACCATGACCAAGTAGGATTTATACCAGGAATGCACGGCTGGTTCAATATTAGAAAAACTATTAACATAATTGACTATATCAATAACCAAATTAATAAAACCATATGCTTATCTCAAGAGATGCAGAAAAAGCATTTGATAAAATCCAACACCCATTCCTACAATATTTAATTTCCTTAAAATAGTCAGTAGCATCTATTTAAAACTATCAGCAAGCATCATATATAATGGGAATTAACTAGAACCATTCCCAGTAAGATTAGGGGTGAAACAAAGTTGCCCACTATCACCATTGCTATTCAATATTGTATTAGAAATGCTAGCTTTGGCAATAAGAGAAGAAAAAGAGATTAAAGGAATTAGAGTAGGTAATGAGAAAACCAAATTATCTCTCTTTGTAGATGATATGATAGTATAGTTAGAGAACCTCAGAAAATCAACTAAAAAGCTATTAGAAATAATCCACAACTGCAGCAAATTTCAGGATACAAAATAAATCCACATAAATCATCAGCATTCTTATACATCACTAACAAAATCCAACAGCAAGAGATACAAAGAGAAATTCCATTTAAAATAACTGTTAATGATATAAAATATTAGGGAACTTATCTGCCAAGGAAAAGTCAAGAACTATATAAAAAAAACTACAAAACATTTTCCACACAAATAAAGTCAGATCTAAGTAATTGGAAAAATATCAAGTGCTCTTGGATAGGTCGAGTAAATATAATAAAGATGACAATACTTGATAAACTCATCTATTCATTTAGTGCTATACCAATCAAACTCCCAAGAAACTATTTTTCTGAACTAGAAAAAATAACAACAAAATCCATCTGTAAGAACAAAAGGTCAAGAATTTTAAAGGAATTAATGAAGAGAAAATCAAATGAAAGTATCCTAGTTGTACCAGATCTAAAACTATATTACAAAGCAGCAATCATCAAAACCATTTGGTACTGTCTAAGAAATAGACTAATTGATCAGTGGAATAGGTTAGGTTCACAGGACAAAATAGCCAATGACTATAACAATCTAATATTTGACAAACCAAAAAGCCCCACCTTTTGGGATAAGAATTCACTATCTGACAAAAACTGCTAGGAAAATTGGAAACTAGTATGGCAGAAAGTAGGCATAGACTCACACTAACACTATATCCCAAAATAAGGTCAAAATGGGTTCATGACTAGACATAAAGAATGATACTATAAACAAATTAGAAGAACATAGGATAGTTTACCTTTCATATTTGTGTAGGAGAAAGGAATTTATGACCAAAGAAGAACTAGTGATCATTATTGATCACAAAATAGATAATTTTGATTATATTAAGTTAAAAAGTTTTTGTACAAACAAAACTAATGCAGACAAGATTAGAAGGGATGCAATAAACTGGGAAAACATTTTTGCATCAAAAGAATCTGATAAAGGCCTCATTTCCAAAATACATAGAGAATTAATTCAAATTTATAATAGTTCAAGCTATTCTCCAATTGATAAATGGTCAAGGGATATGAACAATTTTCAGATGAAGAAATTGAAACTATTTGTCGCCACATGAAAAGGTGCTCCAAATCACTATTGATCAGAGAAATGCAAATTAAGACAACTCTGAAATATCATTACATACCTGTCAGATTGGGTAAGATGACAGGAAAAGATAATGAAAAATGTTGGAGGGGATGTGGGAAATCTAGGACACTGATGCATTGTTGGTGGAGTTGTGAACTGATCCACCATTTTGGAGAGCAATTTGGAACTATTCTCAAAAAGTTATCAAACTGTGCATACCCTTTGATCCAACAATGTTACTACTAGGCTTATATCCCAAAGAGATCTTAAAGAAGGGAAAAGGACCTGTATGTGCCAAAATATTTGTGGCAGCCCTCTTTGTAGTGGCTAGAAACTGGAAAGTGAGTGGATGCCCATCAATTGGGAAATGGCTGAATAAAATATGATATAAAAATATGGTATAAAAAATGCTATGAAATACTATTGTTCTATAAGAAATAACCAGCAGGATGATTTCAGAAAGGTTTGGAGAGACCTCTGTGAACTGTACAAACTCAAATGAGCAGAATCAGAAGATTATTCATAGCAACAACAAGACTATATGATGATCAATTCTGACAGACATGGCTCTCTTCAACATAGAAATGATTCGGACCAGTTCCACTTATACACTGATGAAGAGAGCCATCTACACTCAGAGAGAGAACCATGGGAACAGAGGGTAGAATACAGCTTAGCATTCTCACTTTGTTATTATTTTCTTGCATTTTATTTCTTTTTTCCCAGTTTTTCTTTTTCTTCCTTTTTGATCTGATTTTCCTTGTGCAACCAGATGGCTGTTTGAATATGTATACACATATTGGATCTGGCATGTATTTCAGCATATTTGGCATGTATTGGACTGCCTGCCAAATGGGGAAGGGAATGGGAGAAAAAGGGGGAAATTTGCGGCAAGAGGTTATGCAGGGGTCAATGTTGGAAAAATTACCTATGCATATGCTTTGTGAATAAAAAGCTTTAAAAAAGAAAAGAAAAGAATGGGAGCAGGGATAGGGCTGCCTCGGCCCCAGCAAACTGCTCCCATGTGTAGCACCCAATCCTTACTTCTTTCTCCACAGTAAGTGACCCAAAGGACACCTACATCCTCTGAAGTCAAGAGAAGAGAATCCTGGGGCTGAGCTGCTCTCTTTTTGAAGATCTCCCTAGTTATTAGCTTTTCTTATTCAGTGATCAGTGAGAAGGACATGACCAGATGGAGCCTAAAGCACCCAACTACTAAACTAACACTAGTGAACGGTTGGATTCAAAGAAAAACTGTCAATCTTGAAACAGAGAATAATACAAAGTGCAAAACAGTTATGGGCTAAAACTTGCTATACTTTCAGTAAAGTGCTATCAAGCACTAGGAAATAGAGACCCACCCACTCCCAAATCCATACAAAGCTCTTTCTCTAGAAAAGACTGGGCTACAGAAATCATATCTGTAGGTATTCCCCCTATAATGTGTCCACAGTAGTCATTCAGGCTCTACTTGAAAACTAATCACCTTTTAAGGGAGATCATTCCACTTTGAGACAACCAAAAGATGGTCTAAGACATTGATCCCAAGTCACGCTGCCATAAAGGGGCTAACTAAATATATGGTCATGTTGTCTTAAGAGCAGGGTGTCATACAAATAATGGTTTTGTATGTTATGAGCAGAGTATCATACGAGAACAAATTCAATGACCCAAGGTTACTAAATAGGAGAGATACAGGATAGAAGTTATAAAGAGGGCAATTTAATTTATTCTTGAGGTCAGAAAAAAACTTAATAATAATAGAGCCTTCCAAAAGTGGATAGGCTGCTTCAAGAGAAGGTGACTTTCCCCTCACTGATAATATTCTAGCAGAGCCCAGATGGTCATTTATTAGCTACAATATAATGGTGTTGCCTTTCAAGTATGGTTTGGACCTGATGACTCTTTCATTTCTGAGACCTTACAATTCTGTAATTGTCTAACTTTTGACATGACTGAAGCACAAACAGAGAATTCTCTAAGACTATAAATTATAGATAAGATGCCAGCCTACATTGCAAAAGGGATATTCTTTAATCAGGATATTCCTTACATCAATGAAACTCATTTTCTTATGTCAGTCCCTTTAAGACACAAATCTGACATAGAATCACATGAGTCAGAATACAATCCTAGTGCACATATAGAGACAATATGATGCAGGGTAAAGGAAAAGGGAAATGGAATAAGCATTTACAAAGTGCCTGCTACATGTTAGGAGCTGTGTTAAGTGCTAGAGGTACAAATTACAGTCACTTGTTGCAAATATCTCCTTTGATATTCATAAAAATTCTGGGAGGTATGTATTTTATTATTATTATTACCATCAATATTAGCCCCATTGTATAGTTCAGGAAATTAAGGGATAGCAGTGATATAGCCAGGGCCACATGAGTAGTAAACGTCTGAGACTGGATTTGAATTTCCTGACTCTAGTCCCACTGCTCCATGAGCTAATGGAAGCAATTGTATGGAATAGAGGCAGAGCTAGCCCTGCCCTTACCTTTCCAAATAGAAATTTTAAAGTAAGGAAACTCAAATTTTTATCAAGTTCTAAGATCAGAGGCATTTGCTTTTCTTGCTCTGAGTTATATGACAAAGAACACTACATTTGGAGCCAATGGACTTGGGTTCAAATCCTGCCTTTATTATTTACAAGTCATTTAACTTTATGGGCCTTAGTTTCCCTTTATGTAATGAGAAGTTTGCACCAGATGATCATTTGGAGTTCTATATCCTGATCCTATGATCCTATGAACCACCAGACAGGATCCCTGGTAATGAAGTTCTGGAGCACACTCAAGTCTGCTGGCTTAAAGATAGCAACACAATCTCACAAATGTGCAAAGGATGAATGAAAGCAGGAAACCCAATTAAGCAATTAAGCAGCTGCAGTCAATGAAGCTGACTTAAGGGCATCTATGAGCAAGGTGGACCATAGAAATGCCTCAAGAGGCACGATTTGAGGCAATTTGGTATGGCTGTGTCCTGATGGGCAAACAACAGCTGCAAGGAGGCTAGCAGCAATCAGAGATGAGATTGCTCATTAAAGCAAAATCATCTCCAAAGAGCACAGTTATACCTAAAGTCCAAACATAGTTGATAGCCACAAGAACTAAAAAAAAAATCATAAACTGAAACAGTTTGTAATTGTAAAATCAAAGGTTTACAAAAGAAAAATACATTCAAATAGAATTATTTGATTCAAAAAGATATTTTGAAGGAGTTGCCTTTTAAGCTATAGAAGGACCTCACTCTGGGTCAATGAAAAAAATTCCCATCCTTATGTAATTTTTAAGCAATTTAAAGATTAATTTTATGCCTTATTTGAAGTCTTCTTTCAAATTCCTTTCCCCCAATCAAGTCAATAATGATTTTTTCTGCTTAAGGCTTCTCATTGTATCTCACTTCTGTGCTTATATATTATTTTATATTATAGTTAGGTGTACATGTGATTATGAGGCTTATTCATTTACTAAATTGTAAACTCCAGGAGTACAGAGAATATATCTAAATTCCATTTAATAGCTGGCATTTTGCAGAGTGTTCTGAACATAATAAATGTGTCACAAATAATTTTTAATCACTTAGAGGTGACAAAATCTAAATCTGTGCTATGAAATGTAAGATTTGTAAAATGTGTACTTGTAAACAACCAGTGGCATATAATAAATGCAGTTATTTCTATCCAAAGAAAACACTGTTGAATTACTATAACCAAAACTGTGCTTTGAGTTTGGCTTTTTTTTCTGTTGTAGGAGTAGATTTACATTATTTTATCTATACTCTTATCACCTGCTTTCTCTTGTGACCAATAATATGTATTTTCAGGATAGCTGGCAGTAGATACAAGAATAAAGCAGACTGACAGACAGGGGTGGAAACTGAGCATTTTGCCTCATTAGCACCATATTCTAATCCACTGGACTGGGATTTAGACAGAAAGTCTGTTTCTGTAGCCCAAAAATGAGTTACAATGGGAATCAAAAGGAAGAGAGAAATGTAAAAGATAATTCATAAGAAAAATTAGCATATATAACAGAAATATCAGTAGGGATAAACAAGAATCCCATGGTAACTATGTTGAAGAAATTATGACCTAAGATTACTAAACCAAATATGAGGATGACAAGTACCAAGTATGAATAATTAATACAACAAAAAAGATATACTAAAATAAGAAAGTAGAATTGACCTTAGTGACTTAAGCATCACTAAGATTTGGTAGAATGGGAATCATGATAAGAATTTGATTATAGAAAAAGATATCTTATCCAAGAGAATGCCTAAAATATGGGTGCTGAAGCAATATGGTTTGTTAAGAAAATAAATTAACATGAGGAAATCTAGTTGCATAATGAGGGAGCTATGTTGAAGATCATTTGAGTGACAAGGGAGAAAAATTAAAAGAAATTGATGAGGAATTTGGAAAACAGATCACAAATTTAACATGGAGATTCAGTAACTATTAGGGTTTTGAATTATTAGAAAATTGATGTTATCTTCTCTCTCCTCAAAACAGAGCAGTTTATACCTTCTTAGCTTTACTCAATGATAATTTCATCCCTTAAAAGGTCGAGGAATCAATGAGGGGAGCTGCATTTCTGCATTCAGTTATCACCAACAAGCAGGCTCATAGATTTAAAGATAGAAAGGACATATAGGACAATTAAATACAAGCCCCTCTCTTTATGGATAAATGAGGTCCAGGGAAGTAATTTACCTAATGTCACACACAGAGTAAAAGTGGGTTATAAAACCTGGAATTTGACTCAGAACTTCTGACTCCAAGTTTGTAATATTTAGATATAATGATATAATGAACAGAGAACTAAGGTTTGGGGGAATAGATTAGGAAGTTAAACACTATAACTGAAAGTAAGGAAGTAAAACAAAGATCAGTAGAAGCCCTGATTATTATGTCCAAAGTACAAGGTCAGAATAGGAGTAGCAAATGCTAAGACATGAAATTATTTACTTAGAGCTCCTTAAATTTCTTCTGCCCATAGACTAAATTGGTCCTAAATAAGCATTCCAGCTTTAAGGAGTTGAATGTGAGAAATCATTACATTTTCTTTATTCCAAAGCAGGAATATATATATAAATATATAAACATACACACACACACACACACACACACACACACATACATACATACATAGAAGTAAGAATAACTTTTGGGGGATGTGAGTTATATTTTAGAATTTGTGCTAGAGGAAAGCTGAATATAGCCTGATACTATCAATTTTTGAGAACAATTTTCAAAGGGTTCTGATAAAAGATAGCATCCCATGAATTAAGATTCTTCAGAAGTCAGCCCAGGGAATATAGGAATTCTGAAAACACAGTAAAGATGAAAAGGGAAAGTTGTCTAAAGAGATCAATGTGAATGTATGGGGAATTTACCAACTACCTCAGAACTTTATAAGATATGTACCAAATAAGACAGTCAAGATGTAATAGAGGGTAAATACAAAAGTTTTACATGGCTCCCTAAAGCTCAAGTTGAAATGAGTATGATAAAGAATGCTAAAAAAAATTCCAAAAAAGGACAGTTGGGGTTTTTTTTTGTTGTGTTGGAGAACAAGAAAAGAAAATAGCTTAGAGTACATTCGAAGATTATAATGAGTAAAAGAAAAAAGACTGACTTATTGAACTTTTTCCCCCACTTGCTTTCATATCTAAAAAGAATAATTTTTTAAGAGATCAAGTAATGGTTTAATTCATCACTTTCAATTGAAGAATAGTTTGTAATCTGGAAGCTCTCCTGGGCAAGGGACTTCCCCCTGTTGCAGCAAAAAGAAGAGATGTTACACACAAATCATAAATGGGAAAACAAATTATAATACAATCATATATATACAATCAATACAGTTATCATACAGGGAATGAGTGGTTGCCCATGACAAGCCTGAAAATGCAGGATAATAGGGTTGTTCTCTAATCCTGTGGGAAGAGTCCTAAATCCCAGAGGGTTGTTATGGGGACCAGAGCTCTGTGACTGGAACAAGTTCTTCAATCTTTGATTCACCTCAGTTAACATACCCAAGAGGGTGTTATCAAGAATTGACTGTTTCAAGCTGCATTGTAGGAGTCCAATTCCTAAGTCAAACTCTTCTGGAAAAATGGTAAAACTTAAAAAAAAAAACCTAAATCATTAGTATATTTCAATACAAGTATCATATTGATAATTATGAAAATTATAATCATTTTCCCAAGTGCATAGTTTGGTGCTAGCTTTTCAAATGCTTTCCCAGGGGCCTGCTAGCTGCTGAGTAAGGTTCTCTTCAGAGGCTATGTGGGTATATGGGTGCCAATGCCACTCCACATCTGTGGTAACTTCTTGCTCTAGAGTGCCCAGACAGATCATGTACAATTTCACTTCAACTCTTGACCCCACCTCTGTCACCTCCATCATGCTATGATCTGGTTTCTGGTACACATGATGCTGAAATGAAATGAAGTCATCCTGGTTGGCAAAGGTAATGACACGGAGACTGTCATCCGTGGGTACTGGGAAGAAGTATCGGAGAATATTTGAGACTCACTGTCCAAGGTGGGAGGAGAATCCAAGAAAGATAAGGTGGGGAAAGGCTTGTGGGGCAGTGCCAAAGTCAAGGACATCATGTCACATTACCATCTTACACAGTGTGAAATATGCAGTAGACCCAAAGGGCAGATGGTTCACGATGAGACCAACTGAGGTCTCCCAATGCTCATGCACCAGCAGCAGATCAGTCACTCTTTTGGCCTTACAAGGATGGACCAGGGCACCCATTTCATGCCAACCCTGGTTCATCTTCTGAGCACAAGGAAATATCAGCTTCAGTTCCTTGGCAAACATTTTGAGCATAGAGCTGGGGTGCTGAGATGTGGTGATCATGATCCTCGGGTCTTCTATGCCTGTCTGGCGGTACTTCATCTTGGTGGCTCAAGACACTTTCGCTCCCTGAATCATCAAACTCCAAGGCTTACTCGAGAGTCAGGGCTTCCCTTCAGAGCTTGGTGGGGAGTGGCTGATTCTCCTCGAGGGCTTGCTTGAGATTCAACTTCTCCTCCAGAAGATGCTGCTTCTGCTCCTGGGTTTTGCAGTACAAATGCAGGGTAGGCCTCATATCAAAGCATGCCTGCAGCAAGCCAGCCAGCCACCACTTCCAGCAAGACAACGGAGAATGATTTTCTAAATGAAGCGAACAGAATAAAACTGACTAACAGAGAGTTAAAAACCGGGGTAATACTGAAGCCAGCTTGAATCAATTTCCCAAAATTATTTGTTCAATTTTCAATGTGCACATTTACACTTAAAGAATAGTCATTCTATAAACCAGGGCTTGATTTTGCTTTATTGATCATCTAAACTAATGCAGATTAAATTTAAAACTATGTCTGTATATATCTTCTCCTCCCTCCATTTGTCAACACCTCTGTGTTGCTCTGTAAATATTTCTTGAGCTCAGAAGGAATGGAGAAGGCTCATGTAATTAAGTAATCACAAGAATAGAAGTCTGGGGACTGCAGGTTAATCTTAATTAGCATCAGCATCATAATAACTGGCATTTATATAATGTTTTAAGTGCTTTATATTATATATTATATGTGTGCAAGTGCTTTATATTGTCTCATTTGAGTCTCACAACACTCCTGGTTGAAGCCCAAGATAGATCATTAAGCTGCTTTCAATGAATCTGGACTATCAGATCAAACCAAACTATATCCAAACTTAAAAAAAAAAAAAAAAAAGAACTGATAGATGTGATTGCTAATTTGCTATTAGTGACCTCTGAAGGACCATGAAAAATAAGGATCTGATACAGAATAAAAGTAAAGACAAATAATGTACCAGCAGGATAATAATTTGTCAATAATATGTATGACTATATAATTGCCATGCTTTTAGCTTCATAACATGAAGCTATGAGGGATAAATAATTGTCCCTGAAAAACAGAGACAGTATCCAAAACAATTTCATAAACTAAAACAATAGACTATTTCTAAGATAAAAGTTAAGAGTAATTAATTTAAAATCCTCTATTGGATTCAAAAACTCAACTTTACAAATATAGACTAAGGGAGAGATATGGCTAAAATAGTTTTATGAAAAAGATCTGAAAGTCTTTGTGAGCTATAAGTTTAATATGTCAAGTCTATGGAAGGGCAACCAATACTAAGGTGATCTTAAGCTATCTTAAGCAAAAATGAAGTGATAGAAAGAGGAAAAGCATATATAAATGCCTACTGTGTGCCAGATACTTTATATTATAGGCATAGAGGTGAAACTGGGTTCTCAAAGGTTATTCCGGGAAAATATAAATTCCAATAGATTCTACTATACTGAAAAAGCATTACAGTCCCAGCAACAGGGCTGGATCTGTTCTCTGAGAGCAGAATTAGTCCAGTTGACCAAGTTTCTTCTGGGTTTGGAGGGGAGGACTCTCACAACTCTCTACTCTTATTTTGTAGAGAAAGGATATGTAAGTATTTGAATCCTGTCAGTGACAAATTTCCCCAGGCCTCAGGATTTCAGCTTTGGAGTACTTGGTAGGTTTTTCTGCTGGAAAGACTATGCTACTTGGAACTGCAAATGAAGCATAGTCCAGTTCATAGCTAGTGTCAGTATAAGGAAGAATGACCAGTACAATAGCAACAGTCAGTTCAGATCACATATTACAATAGTG
The DNA here is from genome assembly GCF_016432865.1 of Antechinus flavipes. NCBI lineage: Eukaryota > Metazoa > Chordata > Mammalia > Dasyuromorphia > Dasyuridae > Antechinus > Antechinus flavipes. The sequence continues at coordinate 122,020,493 of NC_067398.1, read as the reverse complement.
ATATCTACTACCAATAAAGGGCCCTTTATCCCAAACTTATTATTCCTTCTGTTTACTCCATATTTGGTCAATAACTTGCATATGCTAAGATGCCTACAACAATGAAAAGAGGTGAGCTCCTTAAATTCTTTTATTCTGAACAACTGGGTAATAATGTGCATAAATCAACAAATCTTTCTATTGTCAACGACAGGATATGGGGAGTATAATGCAGGCACCAGCTGCTACTAACAGGATACAGAGAAACAAATATGTCATCCATCATTTCAAACAAGGATCCACTGACCACTTTTTGGCCAGGCATGGGCGCCAATAAGTCTGTTCCTGGTCTAAGTATATGACTTATCACCCAATCAAAACTGACCTCTTCAAGGTCACCAGTGATGCCTTCATTGATGAATCTGGCAGCCTTTTTTCAGCATTCATCTTTCTTGACCTGCTTAACAGTATTGGACACTATTGATTATCTCCTCCAACTGAAAAATTTCTCCCAACCGGGGTATAATGACATTGTCCTTTCCTAGTTTTCCTTTGACATTTCTAGCCACAACTTCTCGGTCTCATTTACTGGATTATCTTCCATGTCTTACCTCCTAACTGAGGGTATCCTCCCCTAGGTTTTAATCCTGGGCCCTATTCTTTTCTCTTTCTTTTCACATATCATAAGGACCCATGAGTTCAGGTATCATCTCCATGCTAATTATTACAAAGTATATATATGTGGAGACCTAGACCCTCTTTTGAACCCTAGACTCATATCACCAACTGCCTGCTAGATTTCCAACTGGATATTTCAGAAATATCTCAAACTCACTATGTCCAAAAGAAAATTCATTATCTTTCCCTGAAACCTATTCTTCTTCCTTACACCTGTATTTCTGTCAAAGGCATCACTATCCTTCAAGTCACTCAGGTATTAAACTTCAAACTTATTCTTTACTCTTCACTCTCCCTCTCCCATTGCATACAATTTTGAATTTTTAAAAAGCATTGCTTCTGTTATTCTACTACCAATAAGTGCTACAACTACTTAACTACCTATAAACAACCATTTAAAAAGAGCATGTATAATTGGGTGAGATTGTGGTTAGGATAGACACAAGCATACTTTATTGAGGGCAAAGAAATGACAACTTACAAACTCTTAAAAATATAAATTACCCATTTTTATTGCACTTTTCCCCAGTTTAAAATGTCAGCCAATATGTACAAAGCATGCCATTAAAAGAAGTTTGTGGAAGTGCCTTTTCTAAAGGAGAATATGACTTTTTGCCGCACTACATGATCCCATTTCTCCTTGGCTACCCAACTCCTTGGCAAAGAGCTTAGGTTTAACAAATTACAGTAGCTGGTGTAAAGTTAATCTGAGCAAACATAGATTACTTCTCCAACTCCATAATTAGGACCAGAATTCTGTAACTGAGACATATTCATAAAACCGGGGTTTCCCAAGTGCCAGCTTTTCTTTGGATCTATCCAGAATATGTTGGAAGGAAAGCTTTCTGTCCAGAGGAGTCTGATGGGAGGATGTGCATACTCAAAAATGAATAGTAAGTAGAGACATATGAAGTATGGAAGATGTGAGAAAGAGAAAGACAGAAAGACACAGACTAAGAGAAAGACAGACAGAGAGAGAGAGAGAGAGAGAGAGAGAGAGAGAGAGAGAGAGAGAGAGAGAGAGAGAGAGAACTCAATCCAGCACATTCTAAATAAATTTCCATCACATGGGAGTTTAAAGGGTAATCCTGTTTCAGTTGCCCAAGTATTTCATGTCTGTTAGTTACCCTTGGCTTTCAAAGTGCCTTTGTTAAGCTAAAGAACAAGCAGACAACTTAGACAAAAGTTTGTTTACATTTAATCTTACCCAAGCTACTCTCTTTTTTGGTTTTATGGGGTTTGCCTTCATTAAAGCCATTAGTTAGAAAGCTTTTAAATTCCCTCAGATATGTTTGAATTTCAAATATCTTACCTTTCAAAGCAGGAACTTTGCCTCAGTCAACAATTTTCTCATATTTACAAACAAAGCAAAGGAGTTTTCTTAATCTGTATTTGCAAATTTGCTAATTGTCTTTTGCTTCTTTAGACATAGTCACAACATATGTAATGATATAATGATATACAGCCCTTGTTATAGACTCAAGGTACTGCTATTTGAACTAAGTGCTGACATTGAAAAGCCATTCTTGATGTGTTTGAGGAGCTGTAAAATTCTAGGCAACATGAATAGACCCTTTTTTTCTGACACTGCCAGAAGAGTAAGACTACCATAGCTGCATATGTTTTCAATTGCTAAGATTTTTTTCCCCACTATTTCTCAATGTGGAGACTTTTTTCAATCAGTTTAATATTGGGGGGGGGAGCCAGCTTGCTATTTGGGGGTTTTACTATGAAATATTTATTGTGCTCTAGTTTACTGAGAGTTGTACAAAAACCCACCATCCCAGAAATTTGATCTTTCCAATAAAAATGGGCCCAGAAATTAGTCAGGTGAGAGGTAGAGAAGAAGGAAAAGACCTTGTGTAGCAATTAGACAGTCAACATGAGGCAATCTGATCAGACTAGGCCCTCATTCCCAGAGTAAGGAGGAGAACACAGAAACAGAAGCAACCAGAATGACTGATGAATCCATAGATATAATCACTGGGCACCAAAGGAATTGTACCAGTCCCTGTGTACATCTTTGCTTGTCTAAATACTCATGATTCATGTATTCAGAGATGCCTGGAATATGCTTATCCTGGATTTGTACTTTGTAAGTGAGGTAAGTTTCCTTTACATCCTCCTAGATGTAAAATAGAATAGGCCTGTTATGTTAGTCACAGCCTGGTTAGTGTCTTCTTCCTCTGGATCTTTTGTAGCAATAAATTATGACAAGTCTTAAGTTCCCTATGGGGCAGGTAGGTGGATAGAGTACTAGAATTGGAGCAAAACAGTAAACAGATCTGGAGTAAAACAGATCTGAGTTCAAATCTGGTCTCATACACTTACTAGCTGTGTGACTCTTAACAAGGTAGTAAACCCTGGGTGCCTCAGTTTCCTCTTCTGTAAAGTGAGCTGGAGAAGGAAATGGCAAACCACTCCAGTGTCTCTGTCAAGAAACCAAATGGGATCACTAAGAGTCAGATATGACTGAAACAACTGAATAACAAGTTCTCTAAGAGCATGAACTGTTCCATTTTTAAAAAAAAATTTGAATCCATGTGAAATACTAAAGTATATGGATCATTCTAAAGAATGGGAAATATTTTAAATTGTTGCACATGAAATTGTGCAATACCTAAAGTAACTATAGAACCATAATTCAATTTAATCCAACAAGTAAGCTCATATGATCAGCAAGACTGTAAATTGCTCTTCTGGACCCATTTAACTCTCTAACCTTCCAAAAAAAGAAATTATGCAACAAATGTAAAGCACTTATAGCTGAATCCAAAAGACAAAAAAAGATAATGACAAGGTAAAAGCTTTATGAGTTAACAACAGAAAATTCTTACTCTTAAAGTGTAGACTTAGTAGATAAACTTGTTTACCTACAAGCCTCTAGATTCTTATGGCAGACACAAGGGAGACCAGAGTCCTAGAATGTTTTTGTGGCTAAGGAGGAAAAAAAGAAGTATCAAAATCATGCTGCCTTCTGAAAAAGATTCTAGGTTAGGAAATCTAAGATTTCAAAGATTGACTACAATACCTCCCCTACTCACTCACTTTCTCCCTCACAAAAACTGGCAAATGTTGATTCTGGTAAGACAAAAAAAGCAAAAGTATGGAATTAAGCATATAATTGGTACAGGTGACTACATGGCTACTTTAAACCCTAAGAAAAGGGGATTGCAACTATCTGAGACTAGATCTCTTTGCCAAAGGATATTCAGGGCAAGGACAGAGGCCAATGAATTCTGTAATCCTCACTGAGAAGACTTAAGTTGTATGACTATACAAGAGGAAGGTCAAGAAAACATGTGGCATGGAAATACATGGAGATTTTAAAAAAGAAATATTTTCAGAGAAAAACGCTTCCTAAATACCTAAACTACAAGCAAATGCACTAACAGAGAGGATCTTAAAACAAAAAGAGAGTTAGCTAGAAAATCCTCAAAGAAAATAAAAAACTTTCTTAACAAAACCCACAAAATAAAGTCATGTTAACCATTGCTTGATGAAATGCAAAATCTTGTAGACTCCCAATAAAACATGGATAAACAATGAAAAAGACATGAATTGTTCAAAAGAGAAATGAAATACAGAAAAGAAGAAATTAGAAATCACTATAGTTCAGAACCTCAAAAGGCAATTTTAGAACTCAGTTAATAGAATAGGGGAAAAAATAGAGTTTCATCTAGAGAAGTGAGAGATCAATAGATATGGAACATGAAAATATAAAAGTAGAACATAAGGGAAGAAGGCAATGCTAAAATAATACTCCAACTCCATAAAAGTCAAAGTATTGACCTTTAAGGCAGAATGCATAATTTAACAATCATAGGTTTCCCAGAAAAACATGGGAAAAAATTAAGAAGAATATTTAAAAGCAAGAAATAATTCAATAAAACTGCCCAGAACTTCTGAATACCAAAAATAAAACAAAATCTAAAAATCTCATAAATTACTTCCTACAGCTTAGGGTCAGAAAAAAGGGGGATATCTGCATTTCAGATTCCAAGTCAAAAAGTGGTTAAATTTAACAATTTCAATGGCAAAAACAAATTCTTCAAATAGTCAGAGGTCTTCCAAAATAAACAGCAGAAAATTTTAATAGCATAAAATTACTCTTCAAATCTGAAAAGTGACAAAAGAAAATAAAATAGTAAAGCAAAAAGCAAAAGAACTCAGTTTATGATACAAAATTATATAAACCTGAGCCAATAATCAATGAAAAAGATGAACATTTGATTTTTAAAGGAGGTGTTTGAACATTAAAATAAAGATTTTATACATACAAAATGAATGCAGCCAAGATTAGAAGGGGAGTAGAAAGCTGGGGAACATTTTTACTGCCAGTATTTCTAATAAAGCCCACATTTCTTAAGTATATTGAGAAATGAGTCAAATTTATAAAAAATATAACTCATTTCCTAAATGATAAATGTCAAAGTATATGAACAAGCAATATTCAGATGAAGAAATTAAAGCCATCCATAGTCATATTTATTTTTTAAGCTCTAAATCACAATTGAAGAAATTAAAATTAAAATAACCTTGAGGTACCACCTCATACCTATCAGATTAGCTAAAATGACAGGAAAAAATAATGATAAATGTTGGAGGGGATGTGGAAAAACTGGGATATTAATGCATTGTTGATGGAATTGTGAACTGATTCAGCCATTCTGAAGAACTTATGTTCTCCATTGTAATTATGTGCAAAAGGCTATAAAATTGGGAATGCCCTTTGATTCAACAATGTCACTACTGGGTCTATAACACAAAGAGATCCTAAAAGAGGGAAAAGAACCCACATGTGCAAAAATGTTTGTTGTAGTTCTTTTTATGCTTACAAGAAATTGGAAATTGAGTGCATATCCATCAGTTGGGGAATGGTTGAATAAATGGTGGTATTTATATATAATAGAAAATTATTGTTCTGTTAGAAATGAAGAGCAGGCTGATTTCTAAAAAGCCTCAAAAGACTTACATGAGTGAAGTGAGCAGAACCAGGATAACATCATACAGTCATAGCAAGATTATGTGATTATCAACACAACAAATTTAGCTCTTCTCAGAAATACAATTCCAATAGACTTGGGATGGAAAATGCCATATATCCAGGGAACAATTATGAAGACTGAGTACAGATTGAAGCATATTATTTTCACTTTTTTGTTGTTTTTGTCTTTCTATTGTTTTTCCCTTTTGTTTTGATTTTCCTTTTACAACATGACTAATATAGAAATATATTAAAATTATTATTAGATTGCTACTGATCTTAGATAAGCAAAAGGAAGGAAGGGAGGGACAAAAAGGTTGAAACAGCATCTTATAAAGGTGAAGGTTGAAAACTACACATGTAATTGAAAAAATAAAATACTGTTCAAGAAATTCCTTAAAAACATAAAACAGGAGTGAGTATAATAGTCAATTTGGGAACATCTCAGCTTAATGGTAGAAAGAGGATTTCATTGAATACTATTCCCCTATGGAGGAAAAGGTATTATCTACAATGGGAAAAAGGAAATTCATAATGAATTTAATCTAGAAAGGAGTTAGTGATTTGTAAGTCCATTTTCTCTCCAAGTGTTTATCCCTATAGGCAACATCTTGGAGATGGATCCAAACAGAATGGATGTATGAGCTCCTAGATAATTGATACATAGAAGGTGATAGGTGGAGAAATATAAATCTAGAAATGAAATGTTCTATGGCCAGGAAAATGGCCATAGAAAAAACATAGTATAGAAAGACATAGTATAGTATAGACATGGGGATCCATGGTTAATTTCTACTATTCAGTACTATTTCTATTTAACATTACTTCCTTCACATATTAATAATTCTTAGAGTGAAATCAATGATTGGGGAGGGGGAAAAGATGAAGAGAGAAAATTTATAAAGTCAATAAGTGAGGAAATGATTAGAAGTGGAAATTTAAACTTAATCCTTCAAAAATCTTAACTACATGAATAACAGAGAGATTAAATAAGCAAAAAATAATGTTATATATTGTCTACAAATCTAAGAATAAAATTTCAGGACAGATTGAAGGGAAGGGAATTAGTGCAAAAACAAAATGAAAAAACCTTTGAATCAAAATAGATTAAAAATAAATCATAGAGATAAAGTATAAAGTTCAAAGAAGAATGGGATTAAAAAAACTTTTAAAATATTTACACAGAAGTCAAACCTGATAACTTTAAATGTGAAGGTATTAAGCAATCAAATAAAGTGAGAGTGACAGAATAAATATGAGATTTAAACCCCAAAATGGTTGTTTATAAGAAGTGTTTTTGAAAATTAAAGACATCAAGAACTTGAAATGGGTAATTTGAATAAAATTAACCATGCATCAAGTGAATAAAAAATAAGGGGAGATAAAGAAAGGGTAGCAAAGAAAATACATTGCTTAGAGGAATAATAGACAATAAATTGATATCAATATTAAACATAATAAACATAAACCAAATTAAAATAGTACCTAAATTCATAAGGGAAAAACTAAATGATATTGCAAAAACATATGGATATTAACATTGTAATAGTAGGAGACTTAAATATTCCTCTCTCAATGTTAGCCAAATCAAATAGAAATATAAACAAAAGAAAATACAACACTAAATAAATTATTAAAGAATTTAGATATAAATTATAGCATCTTCTGAATGGAAACACTGAAGTGGTTTTGTGTATATAACCAGAGAGAAGAAAAAAATATATAAAACATATACATATCTCAGAATCATATAACATCTTTACAAAAAATAGGTCACATGATAAGACAGAGAAATTATAAAGAAAAGTTTTTAAAAAGTAGAAATACAAAACACAATATTTGCAAACAATGACATAAAACTATAATCAATAGGCTATATTCAAAAGATACAAAAGTGATAAATTTCTTTGAAAAAAATTACAAAACTGATGAACCTTTGGCCAAGCTGATTAAAAGGAGAAAAGAAGGAAGGGAGAGGAGAAGAGAGAGAGAGAAAGAGGAGAAAGGGAAGAGAGAGAGAGACAGACAGAGAGAGAGAGAGAGAATGAATGAATGAATGAGAATGTGTCTGGGAATTTATCACTATAGAACTTGAACTAGCAAAACTCCATAGAATTCTCTTCTGTAGCCAAAAATCTAGCATTAGAAAAAAATTAAGAAAAAGATCAAGAAAATAGGAGAGGGGCAAACTTTTATATCAATATTTTCTGGTCTCATTAAGCTCTACCCTATAATTTATATAAAACTGCCAATCTAGTTCCTGCCTCCAAATAAAGAACAGAGAGTATCATCTTTATTGCTGGAGAAGAAGTGAAGTGCCTTTTATGTTATATGTCCCCATAGTCCCAAATGATTGAGATGACCACAGCCCCTGTAGTTCTTAAAGTGGTGAATATTTCTCATAAGTTGATAATAAATCAAAACAGTGATATCCCTACTCTCCAGCTCTTTTCTCCTAAGATACAGAAGGCTAGGAGATTCTTTTTTTGTCCTTCAGCCCTAAATTTCCTAAGAGTGTGCTGGATTTGGCTCAAACCAGACTGAGGGAGCCAATTACTAAAATTTCAGTGGGAGCCTTTACACCTCGAAAATTGGCAACTGCGACAAATAAGGGCTTGATTTATTGTTTTGTTGATTATATGAACAAGAAATTTATGGAGAAAAATGTTAGCAATGCAGACTAAACTTAAAAGTATGTCCTCTATGTGGCTCTTTTCAACAATGAGATGACTGAGGCCAGTTCCAATGATCTTGTGATGAAGAAAGTCATCTATACCCAGAGAGAGGGGTATGGGAACTGAGTATGGATCAATACATAGCATTTTCACTCTTTTTATTGTTTATTTGCATTTTATTCTCTTTCTCATTTTTCCCTTTTTTGATCTGATTTTTCTTGTGCTGCACAATAGTTGTAGAAATATATATAGAAGATTTGTACATGTTTAACATAACATTGAATTACTTGCCATCTAGTGGAGGGGGTGAAGGCAAGAGAGGAAGAAAATCTGAAACACAAGGTTTTGCAAGAATAAATGTTGAAAAATTATCCATATATATGTTTTGCAAATGAAAAACTTTAATAATAAAAAAATACTTTACCCACTAAAAAAAAAAAGTGTGTCCTCTGTGCATTTTTGAAGCTAATTACTAAACACATACCAGCACACCACTTACTTTGATTAACCCTCATCAGCTTAAAATTCAATTCAATAAATATTCATTAAGCATTACTTTATGCATGGAGTTGGGCTAGTCCCTGAAGAAGATAAAAGGCCCTGAAATCATCACGCCTCTTGAAAACTCCGTAATAGAATATTTAGTTCAGAGAGAGGAAGATGGAATGAGGGAAGTCACATAATAGTTTCTTTCAAGTTTTTGATGAAATATCAAGTAAAAGAAGAACTAGGTGTTCTGCCTAAATGCCTTCAGAAGGAATCTGTGATGAAGCCATTCTTGAGCTCAATGGAATCTTCCTCTTGGCATAGCTATCTGGGAACTTTAGCTAACAATACAACTGTCATAATTATTCAGGGTCCACTATAAATTCATGTTGCACAATCTCAATTGCAGCAAGACAATTCTTTATACTTACCCGGACTACTCACTGTTCCCCTCACCATAGTAGCTCTTTCAAGTCTTTTCATTCCTCCTCAAGCTTACCATAACTGTCTTTTTCCCTATCTTTTCAGCAGAGAATTTTGCCTCATATTTCACTGAAAAAAATTGGATCTATTCATTGACAGCTCCCCTTTCCATTACAATCTCCTTCATCCCCCTTTCACATGAATAGATAATATTTCTTGCCAAACTCATCTACTTGCACAAGTAACCCCATTCCAACCCATCTTCCCAGAAGATCACTCTCTCACTAATCTTCAATCTTTCCCTTGTTACTGATCATTGCCAAATATCTATAAACACACTCCATCTGCAAATTTTTTATTTAATTTTTTCCTCATTAGCAATTGCTTTATATCTCTGTTCCTTTACATGGCTATCTATGATAATTATGGTACAATCTACAATACCTTCTACAATAGGTGCTTTTACTTCCTCTGCTATCAACTCTCTTCCTATCTCTCTTCAGTCTTACCTCATCATTCAACTGAAGCCACTTTCTCTAAAGTTACCAATGATTTTTTAAATCAAATTAAATGTCTTTCTTCAATTCTATCTATAGCCTTTGATACTGCTGATCACCCAATTCTATATAATGTTTTCTCTTTAGGTTTTCATGACATTGCACTCACTAGGCAATTCTACCTTTCTGTTTGTATCTTCTCAGGTTCCTTTGTTTGATCCAAGTTATGCCTACTAATGGGGAGCATTCCCTTATCACTTTATCCTAGGCCCGTTTCTCTTTTCCTTTTATTCTATATCATTTGGGGAATCTCATCAGCTGCTATGGAGTCGAATATCATGACTATGCAAATGACTCTCAGATCTTTTTATCCAGCCCTATCCTCTCTCCTGACTTCCAGACTCTCATTTCCACTTTTGCATTAGATCTCTTTAATTGAATGTCTCCTAGATAGCTTAAATTCAGCTTGTTATCATTTCTCCAAAAACCTTCCTACTTCCCTACTTCCTCCCAACCATTCAGGCTTGAATTTAGGTGTCTTCCTTGACAGTTCTCTGTTGAGAATTTCTGTTGTCAAATCTGGACTGAGGATATGGTTCTTCAGAAATGTCACTGAAACTTTTATGGATGAATGTAAACAACCAACTCCTTCAATAAAATTTTGAGATAAATTAAATTCAGAAAATTCTATTTTAAGTTCAGAGCCAAAACAGTTGACTATCCCTAGTAGCCTCAGTACTTGGAATCTTTTTCATAGCAAGCTAAAACAGAGCTGTCCGTGGTCCTGAGACTTTTCCTGCATCTGACCTTCTCACCTCTTACTACCAAATTCTGTATTTTCATCTGCTCCCTTGCTTTTGACTTTAACCTCTACAATTCCAAATCTGACTATTTCTAATTATTTCATGATACCTACTCCTCTACCACCCCATTATTTTTTATATCAATAATTCACTCACAAAATAGTGCATAGTGATCCAATTGAAATTAGTATGGTACCATGGAAAGAAAATTCTCTAACCCTAGCTCTATCATTTAATTTTCTATGTGAACTTAGGCAAGTCATCATCTCTATGAATATGGTTCCTCATCCTTAAAAGAATGAAATTGTACCAGTTGAGCTCTATGGTTCTAGCTCTAGGATTTATAGAGATCTCTAAGACCCCTTCCAGCTCTAATATTTCAGAATTTCATTATTATAAGCCATACTGTTTTCCCTTCCATCTAAAAGATTATACATCTGTCCTAAGGAAGAAATGCCCGGGAGCAAGATTTTGTGATGGTGAAATCCTTGCACTCCATTGATTTTGCCTTTTGGCAAAGTCATTTGTTGAGTACAGCCACTGAATAATACAACTGACATAGTTATGCTGATGTGGCCCTGTCTTCTATAATAGGAGTTCTTTCTAGACTATAAGTCTCAGAGATGAAAAAAGTCAGCTATCTACATACATACATACATAGAGCAAGGATTCAATGATGTGATGAAATTAGAAGTTAGTCACCAAGAACTTAAATGCCTATAATGTGTCAGGCAGTGTACTAAATATTGGGGATGAAAAGACAGGCCAAAAAAAAAATCCTTCTCTCAATGACTTCATAATCTAATCAGACAAGAGAGACAAATGGAATTTCTTTCCAAAATTTCTTCTTCATTGACCTGAAATGTTGTCTGATTTTCACATTATTTTATTGAATTAAGGTATCCTCTTCTAGAGACATAGAATAAGGGAAAAAAAGAAGGAAGGATAAAAAATAGAAAAGGGGGAGAAACAAGAGAGGGAGAGAGAAACAGAGAAAATGAGAATGAATAAATTATTACATTCTCCCTACAATGATATATGACTAGAAATCATGGAATCTTACAACCTCCAAAAAATCAAAGTTGTAGATGATCCAAGGGGCAACTTAAAATGCATGATAGGCATAAATAGTCAGCAGTATATCATCAAGAATGCCCTGCTTACCAGAAATTGTCATATGAGGCAATTTAAGCAAAATGCTTTCCAAACTTTAAAGCTAAAGGTTAGCTATTACTATCAAAAAGGTAAAAGATAGGACCATTCAGCAAGAGTGAAAGATTAACAAGTGGACAAGCTGAGTGCTGTACTGGTACCCACAGAATATACAAAAACCTAAAGAAGGATTTCCAACAGATTAAGTAAATGTTCTAAGGAGTATTTGAGAGAGAAGATAAACAGGAACCACACAGAAAGAGAAGACTTGGATGACTGCTCAATGAGATCAGCATCATCCCATAAATTTGAAGAATAACATCCTTTTACCTAGGAAAGGTAACTTTTTACTTCCTAAAACATTAGCAGAGATTAATTCATATGACTAATTTCCTACTAACCAGTTAGGATCAGAGAAAGAGGATGGTTCAAAGATAAAAAGAAAATTGGACATGGGCAGGAAATTAGGGAAAGGCATAGAGTAGGTTATGCTCTTTGTGGCTAATGAGACATGACAGTGGGGGTAGTGGAACCCAAAGGATGTAAATAAATGATGATGCTAAGTATCAAGGTGAGAAACACTGAAAAGAAGGGTAGTAAAGTACTTTGAAAAATTGACCTGTCTTCACAATTTTACCCAGGGATGATTCCATGTAAGAGTCATAGCACTCACTCATCATCTTTTATGTTTGCATTTTTTTTTTACCATTTTCAAAGATTTGTCCTTCTATTACCTTAAGTGACCTCTCAATAACTCTATAGAAGAGCAAGGCTCTTCCTAGTTTCTCAGATGGGAAAACTGAAGTTTACTAAGGGTGACTTACCCATATTCATTCACACAACTAATAAGTGGTAAAGCCAGAAATATAACTTAGTTCCTTCGACTCCTACTCTGGTAGGAAAGATCCTGCTGCTAGTCAGACTCCATCTATTTGAGGAGAAGAAGCAACCCTCTTCAATAAAAGCCAACAAACAATTAGTGAATAATTAGTGAACACTTGCTACATGTAAGGAATGACTGAAAAAATCTGAGGCATATTCCTAATGTTATCCATCTTTTTAATACCACTATACTTCCAGTGATGTGATATAGTTGTGATTCATAAAAAAACACAATTTTCAAAGGCTCAAAATTGCAAGTGATTCAAATAGTGAAAAAATTAAAGGTAGGTATGGATAAGTTGACACATTACCAAGTGTGAACAACACACAGAAAAATAGAATTAAAATTATTAGAATTAATTTAATTAATTAATTTAAATTTTTTAATTAATTAAAATAATTAAGTTAAAACAGAATTAAAAGATTTTCTGGAAATTTGGAATTATCCAAGTAAATTTGTTAAAATATCCATGCCAGAACAAGACTTCTAAGAGCCAAGGTGTCAGAATAAAGAGTAAATTGCCATAACTCTCCTCTATTCACCTCCAAACAACCCAAAACAAACTCTGAAAAAAGCAGAACCATTAAAAAAAATCAGGGTAAAACAACAATCTGTGAGCTCAAGAAATTTGGAAGATAGAAACCAATGTCTGCCTCACTTGAGTAAAAGGGGAGAACTGTCCAGGACAGGAAGCAATCTAGAAAACCAGCATCAAACCCCACCTCAGCAAATTAACATTATATTCTGAGCTTCAGTGCAGTGGCAAACACCAACGTTAGGACCTCTCATGTGCCTCAGGATAGTCAGGAGAATGAGAAGATTCCAGTTTTGAGAAACATTAAAGGATTAAAAGCAATAGAACATGATATTCTGGAAAGCAATGGAGCAATGGATGTAAGGCTACAATCAAAAATCACTTACCTGACAAAATTTAACATAGTATTTGAAAGGAAAAAATAGTCATTCAATAAAATAGAAGGATTTCAAGCTTTCATAAAAAGAAGACCAGAATTAAACCAAAAATTTTATCACTAATATTAAGACCTAAGAGAAGAATAAAATAGTAAAAAAGGGAAAGAAAACAGAAGGGATTCAATAGAGCTAAACATTTTATATCCCTACATGCGAAAATGATGATATTTGCTATCCTTCAAAATTACACCACTAATAGTACAGCTAGAAGGAATATATATAGACAGAAGTTACGAGTATAAAGTAAATTTGAGAGAATGATAAAAAAAAAAAGAGTAGTATGCTAGATGCAGAAGGAAGCTAGAGGTAGAATGAGATTAATTATTTTACATAAACAATTTTGAAAGACTCATTACAATGGAGAAGATGGGAAGGTTCATAATGGGCATTGCTTGAACCTTACTCTCAACAGTATTGGCTCAAAGAGGGAATAATATATACAATCAGTTGGATACAGAGATCTCTTACCTGACAGTGAAATAGAAGGGGGGAGATTAAGTAAAGGGGGAAGGAGAGAAATATGGTGTTGCCTATTTAGCCCATTCCCAATGTGATTTAGCCCATTTCAGAACTACCAGCCCTCCTCCCCCCTCTAATGCCTGTATCTATTGTTCCTCTGCACCTCATTTGTATGACATAATTACTATCTTTATCTTAATGTTGCCCCAATCTTTCTTTTGATTTGTTATATTGTGAATGTCAGTCTTAAACATACTTTATAAATTTCTCATGTTAAAAAAAACATAAATAATTTATCCATGTTGAATTCCTTGAAACTGATCCTTGATACTGGCTCTTAAATGTTAAATTTTCTATTAAGTTCAAGTTTGATTGATAGAAAGTCCTGAAAATCTGCAAGCTCATTGAATATCCTTTTTTTTCTCATTTAATATTATAATTTTGCTGGGTATGATATTTTTGTCTGCAAGCCTAGTTCTTTTGTTAGTAGATATGATTCTAGGACCTGTGGTCTTTTATTGTGGTTGCTGATAAATCCTGTACAATTCTAATTGGAGTTCCAGCTTATTTGAATTGTTTTTTCTTGTTTCTTGCAAAATATTCTCTTCAATCTGGTAGTTTTGAAATGTGACAGTAATATTCCTATATGTTTTCCATAAAGGATCTTATTGAGATGGTGATCAGCAGATTTTTTCTATTTCTACTTTCCCCTCATTTTCTATCACTCCAGGACAATTTTCTTGGATTATTTTTAACATTACTGTGTTGAAGTTCTTTTTTTAATCACAAGTTTTAGGCAGTCCAATTATTCTTATATTTTCTCTTCTTGATCTGCTCTCCATATCTATCATTTTTGTTATGTTTCACTGGCTTTCCCTTTTCCAATTCTAATTTTCAAAGAGTTATTTTCATCTTTGACTCTATCTCCTTTTCTAGTTAGTTAACTTTTTTCATAATCTTGTTTTTTAAAATTAGTTTTTCCTCAATGTTTGTGATTTGATTTTTAAATTCTTTTTTGAATTCTATAAATTCTCTCTAGGCAGAAATCATTTTACTTTACTCTTTAGTATGGAAGATGCTTTTACTTCAGTGTCCTCCTTGGAAGATGAAGCATAGTCTTCCCTGTTCCCATAGTATGTTTCTGTGGTGGGGTTCTTTTTTCTTTGCCAGATCATTTTTTAATAAGAGATATCTTTAGTTTCACTTCAGCTCTCTCCTTCGATCAGGAATCCCAAACCAAGAACTCTACCCTCTAGCAAGTGCTCACAACCAGCAGCATCCCTGCCTCACTACCTCTGCACTCAAGGGTGCACTAGTTCCTTCTTGCGGAGAACCATATCTCAGCAACACAGCTGGACTTGGCATTCCTAAACAGCCAAGATTCACCCAGTGTTCCCAGACCTTGATTTCACAAGTAGTCCAGGAAGTAAAAATCTCTGTGGTTCCTGCAAAGGTTCCAGCCACACCCAGCTCACCGTAGGCTCCCCACTAGGTGTTTCTGTAGATGTAACCCAGGGGTATTTGCACTTCACAGGGGTTAATCCCAGCCCTAGGTCTTTCTTCAGATTTTCTTGGGTTATAACAGGAAGATGCCCTCCCCTTCTACCCCAAATCTTGATGAATCTAAGTTCACCCTGAGGCACAAATTTGTTCTATTTGTGGAGAAAATTGGAAGAACTTGAAATTTACCAACATCTGCCATATTCCCAGAATCCTCCCTCCATCCATTCTTATTAAAAACAATAGAGAACACAGGAAAAAAGGGTATGCTCCTTTAAATGATAAGCAATATCTATTTAAAGCCATCAACAAACATATGTAATGAAGATAAGCTAACAGCTTCCCAAAAAAATCAGGGGTGAACCAAGGACATCTTTTATCACCACTATTATTCAATATGGTGCTAGAAAAGTTAGCTAAAACAATTAAAGAAAAAAGAGAAATCAAATAAATTAGAATAGGCAATGAATAAATAAAACTGTCACTTTTGCAGATGATATGGTCTTTTAAATAGAATCCTATATTATCAATTAAAGAAACTACTTTAAATAATTAACAACTTCAGCAAAGTTACAGCATATAGAAATATACTCACAGAAATCATCAACATTTCTTTATATGATCAACAAAGCTCATCAGTAAGAGAGAGAAAAGGTTCCATTTAAAATAACTGTAAACAATATAAAATATTTGAGGGTTTACTTGCCAAGACCTAGGAACTATAGTAAAATTATTTTTTAAAAACTCTTCTGCAAATAAAATCATATCTAAAAAATTGGAAAAATATAAATTGTTCATGAGATCAATCTAATGTAATAAAAATGATATTTGCATGTAAGTTTAATCAGCCACATCAATCAAACTACTAAAAAATCTATCTGAGAGAGCTAGAAAAAATAAAAACAAAATTCTTTTGGAAGAACAAAAGGTCAAGAAGCAAGGGAATTGGTATAGGAAAAAAATACAAATTACAATAACCTAGCAATGCCAGATCTCAAAGTAAATAAAATAGATATCAATATTACCTAGTACTCACAAAAAAAAAAAAAAAAAAAAAAAGATCGTGGTATAGAATAGATCTGTTACACAGTCAATGTTACAGTAGTAAATGACCCTAGTCATGCAGTATTTAATAAACTTTTGTTTAATAAACTAGTATTTGATAAACTCTAACCTTTGGGATAAGAACTCACTATATAACAAAAACTGCTGGGAAAACTGGAAACCAATAGGACATAAACTAGATATAGACTAAAATCTTACACCACCTACAAAGATAAGATCAAAATGGGCACATGATCTAGGGTGACACAATCAATGAATTAGAAGAGCAAGGAATAGTCTGTCAGATCTATAGGGAGGGGAAGAATTCATGACCAAACAATACATAGAGAGCATTATGGAGTGTAAAATAATTTTATTTTAAATTAAAAAGCTTTTGTACAAATAAAAACAATGCAACTAAGATTAAAAGGAAAGTACAGGGGCAGCTAGGTGGCAAAGTGAATAAATCACCAGCCCTGAAGTCAGGAGGATCTGACTTCAAATCTGGACTCAGACATTTAACATTTCCTAGCTGTGTAATCCTGGGCAAGTCAATTCCAGTTCTCAGGGGGAAAAAAAAGAAGAAGAAGAAGAAAAAAAAAAAAAGAAAGAAAGCATAAAGTTGGGAAATAATCTGTACATCAAATATTTCTTTTAAAAGTCTCATTTCTCAAATATGTAGAGATCTGAGTCAGATTTATAAGAATACAAGCCATTCCTTGAACTGATAAATGGTCAAAGGAGATGAACAGGAAGTTTTCAAATGAAGAAATCAAAGCTATCTCTAGGCATATGAAGAAGTGCTCTAAATCACTTTTAATTAAAGAAATGAAATTAAAACAACTCTAAGATACCACGTCACACCTACAGATTGGCTAATATGACAAAAAAAGGTAAAGTGATTAAATGTTCAGAGAGGGTGTGGGAAGTGCATTGTTGGTGGAATTGTGAACCGATCCAAAAATTCTGGAGAACAAACTGTGAATACTTTTTGATCTAGCAATATTCCTACTAGGGCTATATCCCAAAGAGAACATAAAAATGAGAAAAAGGACCTACATGTGCAAAAAATATTTATAGCAACTCTTTTTATGGTGACAAAATATGGTAAATTGAAGGGATACCCATTGATTGAGAAATGATTGAGCAATCTATCATAGATTAATTAATAGAATAGTATTGTGCAATAAGAAATGATGAACAGGAAGATTTCAGTAAAACCTGGAAACATGAAATGATACAGAGTGAAGTGAACAGAACCAGAAAATACTGTATACAGTATCAGCAACATTGTGCGATGACTAACTATGAATGACTGAGCTCTTCTCAGCAACACAATGATCCAAGACGAGTATAATAAACTCACAAAGAAAAATGTTATCCACCTCCAGATAAAGAATGATGGACTCTGAATGCAGATTGAAGCTTATTTTTTTCACTTTATTTTTTTTCATGGGATTTTTTCCCTTGTGATCTCTTTCTTCTTTTACAACTGTGACCAATATGAAAATATATTTTATATGATAGTACATGTATAAACTACATCAAATTGCCTACTATTTTCAGAAGAGAAGAAGGGAGGGTAGAAAGGAAAAAAATTTAGAACTCAAAATCTTGTAAAAATGAATGCTAAAAATTATCTTGATATATAATTGGGGGAAGATAAAATACTATTAAAAACAAAATAAAATGCCCATGCTATTTGACTCAGAGATTCCACTAAGCATATGCCTAAAGTAGAACAATAAAAAAATAGAAAGATCCCATATTCTTCAAAATAATTATGGTTGCATTATTTGTATTAGCAAGGAACTGGGAACAAGTAAATACCTTTCAGGTGAGGAATAGCTAGACAAATTCTGGTATATGAAGGTAATGGATTATCTATCACTAGACTATACAAAAAAAGATGAACATGATCCACAGATTCATAGGAAGAATTCCATGAATTAATGCAAAGTGAAATAAAGGGAACCAAGAAAACAGAACACATGACTATAAAAATGTAAATAGAAAAGACAAGAATAAAATAGAAATTAATGCTACAAAATTATAATAACTAAATCTATAAGAAGATACCTTTTACATACTTCTTTGCATATATAGGGGACTATTGGCATATAGCACTGAACATAATGTCAGGATTTTTGCATATTTGGGTAACTTATGCTGAATTTTTGTCTCTTTTATTCTTGATTATAAGGACGAACACTCTGACATGGGAAAAGGAAAAGGAAAGGATATACTAGAAAATTTAAGTGATATAAAACAATAAAATTTATTTTTTAAAAAGAGAACAAAAGTGTAAAAGAGAAAAGATTATTCCCAAAATGTAAAATGTACCAAATGACTTTTACAAAAATACTCCATGTCTAGCATCAGACTACTGTTCAATTGAACCAACAGTAAATGGGATACTCTTCTATTCCTGTACCCTGTCCTATGATTTGGACTCTGTGCAGTCCCTGCCAACATGGAAAGAAGAAGATTCATTTGTTCATATTCATAGGCTCATTAACATTCCCATCTTAATGACCCTGGAAATAACTTTTCATTTTAGTAAATTAGATTGTGGCTCAAAAGGGGTTACCCAAAGAAAGAAAAGGAATACTCAAGATACAATATGATTCAAGTATGGAATATGTAGTTTCTCTACACATAGGTACACACAGCTGAATATTTTTAAAAATCCTCACAAGGTGCATTAACAGGATTCAGTAACAATGTTTACTTTTACAATCTACTGAGTAGATATTTAAATCTCACTAATGCATAACAGTAGTTATGACACTTCTGTTAATTCTATGCCCTAAAGAGATCAAAGGAAAATGATCCATGTGAATAAAAATATTTATATTAGTTCTTTTAGTGATGGCAAAGAATTGTTAATTAATGGTTGCCTATCAATGAAGAAATGGCTAAACAAATATATAACTACTATGGAATACTATTGTATGAAGAAAGAAACATAAGAAGACTTCTCTAAATTGATACAGAATGAAGTGAGTAAAACTAGAACAATTTATAAAATAAGAACAATATTTTAAACACAAAGAACTTGGAAAGATTTCAGAAATCTGATCAATGTAATGACCAGTCATGATTCTAAAAGACAAATGAGGAACTAGTTTTCTCATTATGATATATGTTTTTAGATGTGGACAATGTGGAATTGGTTTTGCTTGAATATGTATAGAGTTTTGGTTTTCTTTTGGTATTTTTATTAGGTGGGTAGGAGGGAGAGAAAATATTCAATTGAAAAATAAAATAATATTCTAAAACATTTAAAAGAAATGCTTTAAGTAGATTTATGAAATGCTTGATTATCAGTTATTTTTTAATTTCACCTCTAATCTGTACTATGATTCCACTCAAATCCAAAATTCTTTTGAAAACTTTGTTCAGCCTTTCCTGTAGTCAACTGCTTCTACAGCTGCCTTTGCCACAGACCATTCCAGAGAATATCCCATTTTCTTTTCAGTGAATGCAATCCCTGCCAAGCTCTCATACTTCTAAAGCTTTGGAACACAAAGTTAGTCCTTGGGCATGTTCATCTTGAGATTGATGTTAGGTCATCTACTCAGGAAACATACACATATGTGTGTGCACACACACACGTTAGATGGAATATAGAAGCAATTGTCCCTTTGTTCATATGATTCTTGGGATAAAGCTAGAAAGAACTTATATTATTTACCATCAGAAAGGAGAAGAGGTGCAAAATGGGTGGTCAATTTTCTGACTCAGTAGCCAATTCAGGGACTCTTTAGAACTATTCATCACAGTAATTATTTTAGTGATGAGTCATACATGGCCAGAAGGTACACATCTGCAGTTACCTAAGACCAGAAATGGAGAATGTGCATGCTCCCAGTGAGGACAGGAAAATGTTATCAATAGACCTGGGTTCAATGAAGCTGGTAATGGCTTTTACAGCAACATCTCTAATATCCCAAACAATACCTACCCCAGCTCTGACACACATTTCTGGATGCGATGACGATAATGATTAGTGTTGCCACCTCCCAAATTGAAACTAATCCCCTGGAAGTGTTCCTATGCCTTATGAGTCCAGATTCCTTCAAGATCGATTGATATTACACTGGGCCAAAAACCTATAGTCTGCCCAATGACTGATTTGAAGCAGTAGTACATTTCATATTCATACCATGCTCCCTCATTGGCTTGCTTTCCTTTCAGAGCCTAGACAAGTTCCTCTTAACCAATTATATTTTCTACCACAATAAGAGCTGCTGCTGTCTTTCAAAAATAAGGCATTATCTATGCATCTCAGACACAGCTGAGGCTATGTCTTTTTTCTCCTGAAAGACACTAATCTGTATTCACTGAGCATGTGGATAGCATGTTTATCTAGCCTTCCATCAATTTAGTCATTTAATTCTCCTCACCTCTCTGTGCTCCTTGAAGAGTTTTCTTGTCCTTTCCTTTGCTTGGTTTTGTTTTTCTTAGTCCTTAAGAATTCTCTTGCAAAATTACATAATAAAACTATAGAGATCATGGGAGAAATGGAATTAGGGGCACAATTCTCAAAAACTTTGTCAGTGATATAAAAGAAAAAAAGAAAAGAACCTAACAAAGATGCTGGCGCTAAATTATACATGTTAAATGGCTTTAAAAAAATATGTAAACTCTAGAATAAATAGTGGCTATATATCTACAGCAGTTTAGGGCAGCTGCTCAGCCTATAACCCAGTTCCCATGGGTTCAGGGCTGCTAGAAAAATTAATGGCTATGGTCAAGAGAAGGAAGCCTCATTGGATACAATTGGATGGGAAGGAAAATAGAACACAATCTTGGCTGAACTGGGGGGGGGGGGGGGGAGTAGGAGAAGTGAGTAAGTGGGTGTGGATTAATCCTTCTTCCCTCGAAGCTCCTACTACACTGGAAAAGATAATAAATATGGCATTTCATCTTGGGAAAAAAAAACACACTTTGCTTATGGAAATGGACTCCAAAAGGGCTTTCGTCTGTGGGTTATTGTAAAGTGGTGCGGCTTTTTAGCTGTTTCACAAGTTTTTAACAAGTGTTAGAGTAGAACTAATTATAGGTTCTTAATAAGTACTGATTCATTAATTTAAACCCCCTATCAGATACATATTTGTCCTTATATTTTCTAGATATTTTTCCTTCTCAGTCTACTTTGTTGGATCATAACTCATGCTTCTTCCCCCAAGCTATTTGTTTTTTTTTTCTTTTCTTTTTCTTCTTTTTTTTTTTAATTTAAATTTTATTTTATTTAATAATAACTTTGTATTGACCGAATCCATGCCAGGGTAATTTTTTACAACATTATCCCTTGTACTCACTTATGTTTCGTTTTTTCCCCTCCCTCCCTCTACCTCCCCCCCAAGATGGCAAGCAGTCCTATATATGTTAAATATGTTGCAGTATATCCTAGATACAATACATATTTGCAGAACCGAACAGTTCTCCTGTTGCACAGGGAGAATCCCCAAGCTATTTGTAGATGTTGCTGTTGTTGTTTATCCTTTGTTTGCAAAGAGAACCAATGACATCACAGGTGATATCTTGACTTGTCCATGAAATGGATTTAAATGAGGCAGAGTTGCACAAAGTCCTCAATATCACTCTCTCTTCCTGAGTCACCAAATTCCAGGAGGGCAAAAGTCAAGATGACTGATAACAGCCCAGAATGCATTAGATGCACCTAGCATCTTCAGTATCTCTAAGAGTTTCACATTGCCTACTTTAGCCTCCTTCAAGATTGATGGAACAAATTGTTTTCATCCTCCATTTCCACCAGGAAAAGTCTATGTATTTGAGATAAACAGTCCTCTAACTCATCAACAAGTCTGAGGCCTATTAGTTATCAGTTTTTAGCCATCTAACTGAGAAAGGTTACCAGAATGTGGCTGCTACTTATGGTATAGTTATATGGAGCCACAAATGAGAGTTGTGAAGGTGAGTACCAAAAGTGCATGAGCAGACCTAAAAAGGGATAATAAGTATTCAAACCAGAATTGATAGTCTTCCCTGAAGCCATGACTCTGTTCTGGGGCCTTTCCTATATCATCTTATATACACTCTGATCCCACCAACTCTCTTTGGATTCAAATAATATTCTAATCAAGATAGGAATCTAAATAGATAGATAGATAGATAGATAGATAGATAGATAGATAGATAGATGTATCCAGCCCTCACTCCTCTGCTGAGTTCTAATCCCATGTAACCAGTCGCTTACTTTACATCAGTTTTTGGAGTCTCATAATCATATTAAACTCAATATGGACAAAGACAATCTTTTCCCTTAATTTATCCCTCAGCTTAACTTTCCTATTCCTATCAAACACATCACCATCCATCCAGAAGAATAGAATCCATTCTTCTCTTTTACCTCTGTATTTGAAGATTTTCATGACTGGATGGATGGTGTTGTGTTTGATAGAAATAGGATTGTCGATCCTACCTCTTGGAGAACTTCTTCACCTTGATTTCCCCCAATTAGTGATCTACCTACTCCTACAACCAGTTATACTATATTCATTCAAAGTTGTTTGCTTTTATAATATTGTTGCTATAGTACAAATTATAATGTTATTGCTATAATGCAAATTATTCTCCTAATTCTTCTTCAAGGTGTCAAATTAAGAAGTTTAGCTCCCTTTGTAAAGATAAGGAAAATGGGTATGGAATATTTCATATACCGTTAGACTTCTGTGACATGCCAGTTAGTTTCCTGAATTGCTTTTTTCTCTTTCTTTTTTAATCTTTATTACAGAGGGTATATCCCTTACTATGCATAGGGGATAACTGGGAAACAAAGGTAAAATACATGATATCATTTTTTCTAAAAATAGCTATTTGACAATATGTGGTTTCTTTGCCCCTTTAATATTACAAGAATTACATGATTCTCAGTCAGTTTGTAGAACTTTCTATTTATCTTCTCAAAAGGAGTATTAAAAAATATGAGCATAAACACATAGAGAACTTAAGCTGGGAAATTGGACACAAAGAAGCTAATGGACAGATTCAATTTCCTGGAAGTAAGCTTGGGCATCCACATTGCCCCTCTGAAAAGTCATGTGCTCCAGGCAACCATGAGGACCTGGAGATATTAAACAACCCAGTGATAAGTAATTCCTGAACAAAGAGAGACCTTGAGCTGAGAAGTAGCAAGACACAGAGCCTAAATGTATAGGAACAAACATCAAGCCTGCTCTTTACTGGAAATTTGAATCATAGGAACTACGCAGGTCCTAAAGGAAAGTTCTGATCCCCAAGTTCTTTCCCCACTTGAGAAAAATCTTAAGCTGGATATATTATCATAAGTCTGGAAAGATTACATAGACTTTGGGGGCAAATAGGATCCATTATAGGAATAGAACTCTTGGATTTCTAGCAGTTCCAAGAGTTTTCCACTTGAAGGAAAACCACAAGAGGCTGAAGTTTATGTCTCTATGTGATCATACCTAACAAACAAAAACTTCACCCCAAAACTAAACATGGCCATCCCACACGAGGTAATTCATGGGTTTAATAATTCAAATGCTTTTACATTAAGTTTATTTCTCACCTTTAAGCCTATATATCCTTCTAAAAAGAGAAGAAAAAAAAAAGAATCTCACTCTGCCTCCTTCTCATATTCTCTCAGATCAGCAAGTTTAGTAGTAACATTTTGGAAAAGAGAGTTAACTTCTACATTAAACTTTTATGGAGAAAGTACACCAATAAATCAAAGTTTCCTATATTTCCCCCATATTCCTTTTAAATTTTTTAATGTTGTAGTCAGAGTTTCTTTGATAACACTGCTGGAGCCTATTGGCACAAATTCTTTCAAACATAATAATGACCCTAAGACCAGACTTCAAGAAACTACAAGGTGCTAGTGATTTTATACCTCTTTCTGATCCCTCCTCCACAATTTCAGTCCTCTCTTATTTCTCAATTGTTCTTGCTCCACTTCATCAGTACTCAATTTCTCACTGCAGCAGCTCTCTACCTGGGCTTGCCTCACTGGGTAGCCATCTGTGTAACAGACTATTTTCCATTCTTTTCTACTTCTCCATAATCTCATCCAATTAAATCTTATTTATTCACCAACGTATGGTAACTGCTATGCAAATTTTTATGATTTCATTTTTCTTATGTGTTAATAGAGCAATATTGAGCTCTCCTAAGATATTTAGTGTTTTAGAATTAGGGAAAGATGTTTAAATGCAATGGAATGGATTTTAATGGTAAGAATTTCATGCCATGATTAACTAGTGGAGGAAGTATTTTGAAGAAAAGGGCCACTTTTCTCTAGAACACCGATGAACTACTACACAGAGATAAAGAGGAAAAGGGAGAGATCATTTACTCTGATTTACTGAAACCACAGATAGCCTCTCATTGATGGTCTTAGGTGTGACACTAGTTTAATTTCCAGGAAAAAGAAAAGTCACTTTCAACTATTTAGTTTCCAAATTTCTTTAGAGCTCAGTAGATATGGCCACAGACCTGTGTTGTCTGCTGGGTATGCATCAGCTTAAAATAAACAACCTCTCTAAGCCACTTTCTCCTCATGTGGCGTTATGGTCATAGTTTTTGGTCCTTCCAGGACACAGAAACAGAATGCCCTGAGCATAGCCAGGCTCTAAAATATTAAGTCTCCTGTTTTCCCCAAAGACACCCAATCCAGTATAAACAAGCAGGCCAAGCACTTGATACCCAGATTCAGATTGCCAGCCATGCAGGAATACAACCTGAGTGCAGTTTGATAGAAAAGATAGCAGGCAGACCCATGCTGCTGCCCCATAAAAAAAAAAAACTGGCTTGCCCTGGAATTTGCCCTGGAAGAATGCCCTAGCTGCCATCTTTAGGAAAAAAATAATCACTTTTCCTTTGCTAGATGGACAACCTACCAGATGAAAGGGTTATTGTCAATCAAAGGATTTAGAATTGAAAGGTAATTTAGATATCATCTTGCTATAGCTGAAGAAACTGAGGCTGAGATTAGGGAACTTGTCCATGGTCGCACAGCTGGAAAATATTGGAGCACACATCTGGAACCAGGTTTCCTGAATACAGTTCTCTCTGCCTCACAGGATGACTGGACTACATTTAACATAAACAATATAAAATGATGAACAATCTAAATTTCATTTATAGTTGATCTAGGGAATGTTGGTTTATACTTTCACTTGAATAAGGGGATCTCTATGTTCTAGGTAGCTAGGTGACACAAATAGATAGAGTGCCAGTCCTGGAGTCAAAAAGACATATCCTTCTGAGTTCAAATCTGGCTTCAGACACATACTAACTGTATGAACCTAGGCAAGTAACAGTTTCTTCATCTGTAAAATGAAGTGGAGAAAGAAATAGCAAACCATTCCAGTATCTTTGCCAAGAAAACCTCAAATGGTTTCATGGAAAGGCAGATATGACTGAAAAAAGTCTAAACAACAATAACATGTTCTAGGAATTCACAACTATTCCAACAATAAAATGAAACTTCAAAGATCTGACCTGTAAATAACTAGAAAACTGTTGAACCTCCATGTTCTGCCTTTCTTCTCAAATACTTGCTATCAATCATTCCATCACTTCTCAGACCATTTCAAGCCATACTTTTAAAACAAACAAACAAAAATTTCCTCTTCTTTCTCAGCTTTCCTGGGTCACACCTTCCCTCAAGCGGAAAAATCTTTCTGATTTAAAAGTCCTATTCTATGATGTCTTATTGGGCCAGAGAAAACAAAGATCCTATTTATGTCAATAAAATACTTAACCAAATGACAATAGCAATAAGAATGTGAAAGAGTTTCCTCTCCTGAAAAGGACCCTATCCCTTTCAGTACATCACTATGTGTAACAAGGAGACAATCAAGTGCCCTTGATATAAAATCCCTTCTTCTGAGTGAGTGATTACAACAGCTGTATGAGGACAAATATATTTAGCCAGATTCTCTCTAGTACCCTCCTTCCCTCACCCAACAAGTTAGAAGCTGGGGATGGGGCATTCATCCTCTTAAGGGATCCCCAGACTACAAGAAGAAAAACAGAAAAACTGTTTATAGATATAAATTGATTTCTCTTCTTCCGGACTATGATTAGAAATAGTAAATGTGTAATGGAGAACGTGATATTTTGCCATCAAAAAATCCAGACTGCATCTGCAGCTTTGCCATTTACTACTTGTGTGTTCCTGGGCAACTGACTTTACTTCTCAGCTCCCACAGTTTCTTCTATAAAATTCTATAACATCAAATGCATGTCATTTGCAAAGTTATATTTAGATGGAAAACTTTTCTGTCATGCCTGGAACCATAAAGGTCAGGATGAGGTTAGGCTCAAGAGGATGGCCCATTGGGAAATAAACAAATTTGATTCAACTGAACCAGCACAGTCCAAAGTTGTGTGCGATGGGACTCTTCTACCTATTTCCTGGAATTTCAGCAATCGGAAATTCAGAGCTCAGACAAAGACAAAATAACATAATGGTAAAAAGTTAGAATTAGTTAGTGGCAAAGTCTATTTATTTGAGAAAGTGAAGCAAGAGGGAGAAAAAAAAATACCAAAATGTAACAGCTGAAAAGAGCTTTTAAATACATCTAATTCAATCCCTTGATTTAATAGAGAAAGGAACCCAAAACCTATATATGGTAGTATAAATGTTCCTGAGCACTCGGTACACAACATTTTTTTTCTCATCACCTTTCTCACCCAGCTTTATTTTTGAAACCCCTTATCTCTCTATGTTCATCATTTCTCCCCAATTTTATCTTCTAATTGCAGATTTTCATTTATGTACTTTAATTCAACAAATATTTATTCAATACTTACTAAGTAAAGGCACTGAATTTACAAAGATCAAGCAAAACAGTCACTTCCCTCTAGAAGTTTACTCTCTACTTGGCATGGAAGGGTAATATAACATACAGACAAAGAATAAGTTCATGGAACATGTTCTGGCCTTTTGCTCAAGCACAACCATAGGCTAAAGGTTGATCCTTTGATTCCTGTAATTAATATGAAAAATGAGAATGAGAATATATTATGACTACTCCAATCGAAAGTTCTCTGGGAAAGAAACAGAAAGAGAGAAGGCAGCCAGGGAATTCAGATCCAGCCTAGGCTCATTTAGATAACTAGGTGTGTATAGCCACCACTGATATGGGAGAAGCAAGATAATGCATCCAAAGCACATATCCCATGGATTCATTCCATTATAAACAAGTAAGTAAAATGCAAGACTATCCAAAGAGGGAAAGAACACTATAATCCCCAATCTTTTCCATATGAAGAGCTGTTTACCAATACTTCTTCCATTTTGTGCTTATAAAGTTGATTTTTTTTAATAGTTTACATTTATTCATATTACATCTCCTCTTAATTTGTCAATCCCAATGTAATAGAATATTGAAATATTTTGGATGCTAATTCTTTCATCCAACATGGTAGCTATCCCTTCTCAGTCATGTGAAAATATGATAAATGTACATGATAAGCTCCTTTGTCTCTATTCAAGCCATTGGTAAAAATAGCAAACAGCACCAGTCCTGAGACTGATAAATGGACCCTATATTATAGACCTCCTTCCAAGTTAATTTAAAATAATCATTACTACTCCAGTAAACTACTTTTGCAGTAACCTTATTATGTTCTCATCTAGTCCACATCTCTCCATTTTATTCAGAAGAGTAGCATTAAAAATTTTGTCAAATGTTTTTGTTAAAATAGAAGCAAAATATGTTTACATCAGTGCCCTGACTTATCAGTCATGTAATGCTGCTCCACCCATCCATTCCTGAAAAAGGAAATGAAATTAAATGAGAAAACTGGCATGATTTGTTCGTAATGGAGGGATACTGATTCTTTAAGATCACCACTTTATTTTCTAGGCATTTCACAACTATCTCTTCAAAAATGTATTTTAAATTTTTGCCAGGAATTGAGTTCAAGTTCACTAACCTAAATTCTTCCTTTTTGAAAATTGGAACATTTGCCTTTCTTCAAATACTATGGCATTACTCCAGAAATATGCTAATAAATTATTAACAATCAGTTCTCTGGGGAGGGAGGAATGTAAACAGGAGATAATTTGAAGCTCAATCTGCATTGTTAATATTTCTCTGTCATTTTTTTCATAATTATAACTTTTTATTGACAGAATCCATGCCTGGGTAATTTTTTACATTATCCCTTGCACTCACTTCTGTTCCGACTTTTCCCCTCCCTTCCGTCCCCCCCTCCCCTAGATGGCAAGCAGTCCTATATATGTTAAATATGTCTTAGTATATCCTAGATACAATATATGTGTGCAGAATCGAACAATTCTCATATACCACAATTTACCCAGCCATTTTCCAATTGATGGGCATCCATTCAATTTCCAGTTTCTAGCCACTACAAATAGGGCTGCTACAAACATTTTGGCACATACAGGTCCCTTTCCCTTCTTTAGTATTTCTTTGGGATATAAGTGAACCGAACAATTCTCTTGTTACACAGGAAGAATTGGATTCAGAAGGTAAAAATAACTTGGGAAGAAAAACAAAAATGAAAACAGTTTATATTCATTTCCCAGTGTTCTTTCTTTGGATGTAACTGTTTCTGTCCATCATTGATCAATTGAAACTGAGTTAGATCTCTTTGTCAAAGAAATCCACTTCCATCAGAATACATCCTCATACTCTCTGTCATTTTTAAAGCTTAGATAATCAACAATCAATGTCAAGGTTTGATTTGTCATATTTTTGAGGTCTAAACCTCATAATGAAATTTTAATGATTAGCCTTTGCAAGTTAGTTTGAGCTGCCTTCTGCATACACACATCTCTTATTCTTCACAATCTCTTTTTTAAGATTGCCAATCAAAGGATTTAGAATTTAATTATTTCTCAATTACATTTTTAATATTCAATTTTTTATTTTAAGTTTCAAATTCTTTCCCTCCCTCAACATATTCCCCATCCATTTATTTAAAAGGCAAGCAATACTTAGATTATACATATGAAATCATGCAAAACATTTCCATTTTAGTCATGTTGCCAAAAAGACACAAAAAATCAATAAAGATATGAAAAAAATATGCTTCAATCTCTACTTAGAGTTCATCAGCTCTCTCTCTGGGGCTGAATAACATTTTTCTTAAAGGGTTCTTTGGAAATGTCTTGGATCATTGTCTTGATCAGAGTACCTAAAGTTTTCAGAGTTACCATCCTTACATCCTTCTGCTAACTTTGCTTTCCATCATTTCATATAAGTCATTCCAAGTTTTTTTAAACTATTCTGCTTGTCATGTTTTATAACCCAATAGTATTCCATCATAGTCACATACTACAACTTGTTCAACTATTCCCCAGTTGAAGGATGTCTCTTTAATTTCCAATTCTTTGTCACTACTAAAAGAGCCACTATAAATACATTTGTATAAATTGGTCCTTTTTTTTCTCTTTGATATCCCTCTAGTAATGATACTGCTGAGACAGAAAGTATGCAGTTTTATAATCCTTTGGGCATAGGTTGAAATTGTCCTTCAGAATGGTTGAACCATGACTCTACCAACAATATATTAGTCTCCCTAATTTTTTCATGTCCCATAGCATTTGTCCTTTTACATTTCTGTCAAGTTAGACAATCTGCTATCAGATGGCACCTCAAAATTGTTTTAACATGCATCTCTCTAATCAATAGTGATTTTAAAATTAAGAAATGAAATTTTTATGTAACTTTTGGTAGCTTTGATTTCTTTTCAGAAAACTATCTGTTCATGTCTTTGACCATTTGTCAATTGGGAAATGGTTTTATTTTTTTACAAATTTGGCTCAATTCCTCATATATTTAAGAAATGATACCTTTATCGAGGAAACTTGCTATAAAAATTTTTCCAGCTTCCTGTTTCTCTTCTAATTCTGGCTGCATTAGTTTTCTTTGTGAAAAATTCTTTTTTAATTTTATGTAATCAAAATTATCCTTTATTCTTTCCCTAATCCTCTCTATCTCTTGTTTGGTCTTCTTTACTTACCCATAAATTTGACAGGTAAGTTTTTCTATGTTCCCCTAATTCACTTATGCTATCACCCTTTATGCCTAAATCATTTACCCATTTTGATGTATAGCATACAATGTTGGTCTAGTCTCCACAATCTTTCAAAGTTTATTGACAGTGGTTCAGCAGTCATAATGGCATTTCTTTCAGTATCTAAAGGTATAGTTCTCCTAGGCCTAGTGACATGAACTCATAGAGGGCAACTAGGTTCTCTTTTACTATGTTATTTACCCATGATGAATCTGGTAACTTTGCACAGCTCTCTCTCTCTCTCTCATGTACATCCAATTAATTTGCATATCATGACATTATCTCCCAGATATTTAAGTCTTCTTCAAGAATAAAGGACAAAAAACAATATTTATTACCAAACAGTCATTTCATTCCATATTTAAAGTATTCATATTATTTAAGAAAATAGCTCTTCCTATATTATTCATTTTCATCATTTCATTTACTTCTAAAAATGACCTTTTGGCTATCTTTAGCATTCCAAGTTATCTTCAGTTCATTCTGACATTATTATAACAGTAACATATTGTGCTTTTGTAGCCTTCATTTGTTGATTCTCCTTTCTTTCTTCTTCTACACAAATCTTTTTAAGGGGCAGATATCCAAACTATATAACCAATAGAAATATATAAGATTAGGTAAATGATTAAAGAATAGGGGCAAATAGTTCTCAAAAGAAAAATTTTGCCAACACATGAATAAATGTTTCAAAATGCTAATAATATAAGGAAATCAAAATAACTCTGAGGTTTTACTTCACAAATAGCAAATTAACAAAGATGACAAAGGATGCAAATAATTATTGTTAAAGGTTACACAGAAAGATACACAATAACACACTGTTAGTAGAGCTAGGAATTAGTCCAATAATTTGGAAAAAAAATTTTATCTTTATACAAAGAAAATTACTAAAATGTCTATACCTACTGAATCAGAGACTTCACTATTAATCTTACATCCCCATGGATGTCAATGATCACAACAAAGACCCTATACATACCAAAATATTTATAACAGAATATCTTGTAATAGCAAAGAACTAAATTTATTTTGAAGTCATGGAATTTCACTTGTTCTTTACCTGAATTCTTTGAAATCTACTCTTCTAAATTCTAGGATATATATCAAATACTTACTTTTATTATCCCAAATTTGAAGATGAAGTGATCTTTTCCCTTCCTGAACCCCAGTTTTTCATTGTTTATATTTTAAGAACCACTGGTGAATTCGTCATCATCACTATCACCCTCTTTTACCTTTTCTCTTAAAGTAAAGAAGGCATTTTCTTAACAAAGTCATATTCCGAGCACTAATTCAAACCTCAGCGATAATAAGTGAAACTTGCCTCCTTGAGTTAGAATCATGCATGCTTCCTTTTTGTTAGCTTTTGTTTATTTCTGTATAGGGAACAAATGTCTTGGATTTTACTTGTGTTTCTTGGATTCTGTCTCTCATCAATTTCTGGTATTTCTACAACTATTTCTCCTATACTGTACCTATTCTAATATCTAGCTTGGTAGACATCCTGAAATAGTACTCCCCACTTCCTTTTCAGGAAATTAGATTTGCCAAACTCTAGATAAACACGTTTTTACTACCCTCAGGTTTTTGGACTGAGCTCCTATAGCTAAATCTCTAAGAAGAGAAGAGTTGTAATCTGAAATCAGACAAGAAGACATCCTGCTAGCATCTTCTTGGGTACCCAGAAAGGGGAAGTATTGAGAGAAATCTAATCACAAGGCATAAGCAACAATGATTACTTAGATGGAGATAACAACTCTAGGAAATTCTCAGGAAAAGACCTTGTGAGACTTGGGTATTCTAATTCACTTGTTTTAGAATGTATGTTCTGGTGCAATAGACAGAGTTCTGGGCTTCTAATCAAGAAGACCTGAGTTCAAAGTCTACCAAAGACATTAGCAGTACAGCTCTGGACAAGTCAGGCTCCATTTCTTTATCCAAAACTTAGAAAATTTAATTGGATGGCTTCTGAGGTCTCTTCTAGCTCTAAATCCTTTATTCTTTCCTTTTTTTTTTTTTTTTTTTTTTTTTTGCTGAAGCAGTGTTAAGTGACTTGCCCAGCTAGGAAGTGTTAAGTGTCTGAGGCCAAATTTGAACTCAGGTGCTCCTGTTTTCAGGGCTGGCGCTCTATCCACTGTGCCACTTAGTTGCTCCATTCTTTCCATTTTAATAAAAATTTGTGTTTATTACGTTATTACCAAGAGACTTGATAGTAGGTTTTTGGCATAACCCAAAGAGGTTTTGTTGTCTAAGATATATATCTGGTTTTTGTTTGTGTGTTGTTTTTGTCTAGAGGCACCAATAGAAATTTTTTAAGGTAGAAAGAGTGAAAAATGGGAGCCTGGAAGTATTTCCTAAAAGAGGGAGCTGAAAATTAAAATTAGTGGCATTAGAGAGCATACTGGGAAGGTGCTATTTAAAGTTCTAAACACGGGCAACTCCCATAATTAATGAGAAACAATTGGGGCTTTATTTCTGCATATAAAATTAGATAGATAACAGTAAAGGAAAGAGAAAAAAGACAAATTGTTCTCCAAAGCATGACATAATAGATACAGAAACTACTGTTTGGGAGATCACTCAATAAAGGTCAAAGGAATATGAAAAAAAGTAATATATTAATTGTTGGTTCTCTCTTAAGGAAATAAGCTATTTTTTGATCTGATAACAACAATAGAGAGGTCTTTTGTCTTCCCAGAGCATATCGGAAGCATAAGTCTCAAGACTTACTAAAATAGATGACAAATACCTATTTCTGGTCATTCATAAATGATACTTCCAGAAGGAATCCAAAAAGTATTGCCAAAAATTATAAAAGTCTTAGGCAACAAAGTGAAGACACTGGAGGAAATAGAGGCTGTATTTCCTCTTCACTGAAGGTTAGTAAAGGCAGAGGATACAGAAAAAAAAAATTATTTTAGAAGTAAACAGTTGATTGAGAAGGTGGTAACTAAGAAAGGGATTTGGATTTCTCAGACGTGGTTTCCAATATAGGGTTGGCAGATTCTTGGTCATAGATGGAGTGCATTTAACAAACAATGGTAAGAATATTTACCAGGATTCTCATAAATTTAATCAAAAAGGTTTTACATTTCAAAGGGTAGGGAAGGGAAAAGATTACCCATGAGTATAATGTGTATACATATATCTGTATATTGATACATATTTGTCCCTTATATTAGATGCTATTTACAGTAGCCATAAAGAAGGGAGGTAAATAGAAGCTCAAACATCCATAAATTCATAGGAAATGAAATCCAAAGGGGAATCCAGCAGTAAAACTCAAAGCCTTGAACATTCATACTCAAATTCCAAAGTTCAGGCAATGAACAAGAGATCTAGCAAATTTGACCTCAAAGATATCACTGATTTGATGGGATAAAACTCATTACTAATCTATATCTCAGAATAAGTATGCTTTATTCAAAAGAAACAAGATAAATTAAATTATCGGGGTTGGAAGCAGAAGCATTGCATGTTATGAAGTTATTATGAAGTCATATTATATAAGGAAATATAGAACTCAGAGGGCAGAGATATGAAGTGTATTTGGATGAAGGTCAAAGAAGGGAGAATCAGAAATGATTTCATCATTGGACTACACTACAGACCACCTTAACAAAAAAGAGGAAAGAGAGATCACAAAGCTGGCACAGGGACATGATATAGATTGATTGGGAGTATGGGAGTGTTGTGAGAGACATTCAATTATACACATTATCTTCTTTCCTCTTCTTTTCCCCTTTCTCTTCTTTTTTCTCTACTCTTCTACTCCATCTCCTCTTCTTTTTTTGTCTTTTCCTCCTCTTCCTCCTTCTTTTCTTTTTTCTCTCTCTCTTTCTTTCCCCTTTCTCCCCCAATTATTACTTCTCAAACATGTCACTACATTTCCAACTTCTACATCTTTTTCCCACACTGTCCCTATTCCTAGAATACACTCCTCTTCATCCACACCTTATAGAATCCTAAAATTTCCCTCAAAACTCAAGGAGCACCTCTTAAAGGAAATTGATTCTGGTCACCCAGATGCTAGTGCCACTATCCACTCTCAAATTATCTGTTGTATTATTTTTGAATTTATTTTTCTCTGTACATGTTATTTATTTGCAAAGAATATAAACTCCCTGAGGAGCAGGGACTATTTTGCTTTTTTCATTTATTCACAGCATGAAGCACAGGGTCTCCTAATGAATGAACAAATGAATGAATGAATGAATGAGTATAATTCAGTCGATAGGTAGAAGGATGGATCTGGCAGAAATTCATTCAATCCTTTTCAACTTATGAATACTTTCCTATCCTTACAGAATATATAAAAATCACAAGAAAAGGTCTTTTAAAGTAGTATTTTGCTAAAGTGACGTAAGACCCAGAACAGAGCTAGAATGAATGTTGAGTTTGAAAATAACAACATAAATAGAAGTAAAGGGTGAAGTTAGTCACAGCCTAGGATAGGCAAAACATCTCAAATTATTTATCTGAAAGATTTTGCAGTTGACAAGACCCAAACCACATTTTTCCAAGCATTGCACCCCCAAACCATCCCCTCTACTCCACTTTACATTTTAAGCTCATGTGTATTCAAAAAATGTAATCCATATGTCTCTCTGATCCATTTACACTTAACTCATCAAATTGTTGTTTTCTAAGAGTTGTTTGCTGTCTATGAAGCCTTGTGAGACTGTCTGGGAAGCTTTCTGAAGGTCTCTTTAAGCTTCTTTTCTTAGAAACAGGAAACTACATTTAGCCAAGGGCAAATGGTCTTGAAACTGAAAATATTGGCAGTTTGAAGGAAGGGTTTTAGGCCTTAGAGTTTTGCTTCTGAATATGGCAGATAAGCAGATTCCAAATCCTACTGAGCAATTTCTCTCCTGAAAGTTGTTATTCCAGAATCCTGAAGTGTAGCTCCCAGAACCCTACTGATCACAGAAATCAAGCCCAAAGCTGACTTTGAAAATTCAGTCCCTTTGCCTTCCAAGACTCCAAATATGATGCATGAATTTGGGGTTTCCCTAAATATAGAGACAGAAAGCACACACAAACTAGCATTGGAACTCTAATTTCTTGACTTCTGACTTCTATGACATCAATAGTACCAGTTCCTGTATCCAGATCAGAGCAAGAGATCAGATTTCCTATCTCAGGACCTGAGCCTTTCCCTCAGTTCCACTTTTCCTATTTTCTTTAAATACACACCCTTAGAAAAAAAATTAAAACAAACCCTTACATCTGATATGGTTTAACTCGTCCATATTTTTGGCTGTAGCAAGAGACTATGTGTGTGTATGTGTGTGTGTGTGTATGTGTGTGTGTGTGTGTGTGTGTGTGTGTGTGTGTGTTTTAATTGCTAAAAGTTCAGCTAGCATCAAATCTCATGGGAAAACTGATCTATATAAATGGGATTTAACTAAAGGAGTCTGGGCTGCTCACATATGTTTCATATTTTCTAATCATTCTGAGCTCCATACATAGTAAGCAGCCTGAGAAATGATGGTGGTCTCATTTCAGCATCAATTTTGATCCATTTTATCTATAAAAAATGGCAGAGTGAGGACAGTGGGAGAGAATTGCCTCCTTCCACTTGCAAACAATCCGTAGCTAGTATTTAGGGAAACCTTGTAAGTGTGTGAAGTGATTGCCATTCTTGAAAATGTACACAACCTTAAATATGTCCAAAACATATTAAAATTCATGTGAAATTTGCAATTTCTCTTAGTGCTTAGTGAGAGTTCTTTGCATTTCATTGCTTTCATTTGATCTCTTAGAAAAATCCATTTCTCTAGATCTGAATTAACAGAATAAATGTATATAAAAATAAGTTTAATAATCTATTTGAAGATGGGGGATTTCATCAGTTGGGTATGCTGTCTCTGCCTCAGATTACAACATTTTAATACCTGTGCAAATAGTACTGGTGGGTTGCTATGGCCAAAAAAGAAAAATCATCATTTAGTGCTTACCTTTCTTATTCAGACTCTCTTTGAGATTAGCAAACTGATCTTAGTCGTCATGAAATCCATGTTTGAAGTATATCCAGGTTAATATTGCCCACTAACACAACTTGCATTTGGCTGGCACAGATTTCAGGAACTCATAATTACCTGCATGGCACAGCAAAGCACCAGACTAGAATTCTGCTATAGAATAGATATTCATGTGCTACATAATAATATATTTCTATGTACGCATGCACACAAACACATACACATGCAGTTTAGTCTAGTACACAGAGTGCTTGACTTAAAATCAAAAAGATTATGGTTCAGATCCCTCCTCTGATACTAGCTGTCAGTGCTTCAAACATTTCCCTAGGACTTAGCTAAGTAATGGGTGAAGATCAGTGTGTATTGGCAGAAGGAATTCACACTTACAATACCTGTATATCTATTGATAATTATGTGCATACAGACAAACCCATACCTATTTGTAGTTAGGAAATATAAATTAAAATTTTCAATACTTCAGAAATCCATTTTATCAGTATTTATATGCCCATCAGTGACACAGATTTTCTATGACTTTCAAATAATCTTTCAAAGTTGTATAGTGAAAGAATGAAGAAAGGAAAGAAGGAAAAGAAATGAAGGAAGGGAAAGAGAAAGAAGAAAGGAAGATAAAGAGAAGGAAGGGAATAAGAGAAAGAAAACAGGGAGAAAGGAAAGGACAATAAATAAAGGAAGAAAAAAAGAAGTAAGGAAGAGAAATGAAGAGAGAAAAAGGAAGGGAAAAAGAGAAAGAAAAAAGTAGGGACAAAGGAAAAGATGATAAATAAAAAGGAAGGAATAATAAAAGGAAGAAAAAAAAAAAAGAATCCATTGTCCATGACAACCATGTAGTCAATGTTGTAATGAGTTTCTTTGGATAATATAACAGAAAACATATTAGCTCTGGTGTTGGAGGACCTGGATTCACACCCATTTCTGATGTTTACTAACTGCATTACCTTAGACAAGTCATTTAAATCCTCTAACCCCATTTTCTCCTTTATAAAATGAAGGAGTTGTACTAGATGGCCTTTTAAGTCTTCTCCAACTATCTCTATTACTCTGTGAATTTGTGATCCCATAATCTTAGCAAGATTGTTCACACAACAATTTATCACCATAGTTCAAAGCCTGTTCTACGTTGGTAAAATTCCATAGCTTATAATCCATAAGCAAAGCCACCAATAACCCAAGGTCTCTTCTACACCAGAGGGAGGCATTCATTGAGGACATTTGATGAAGGACTATATATAGGCCTCTCTATGTAACACATGTGGCTCATCTGCCTACAATATTCAGGAGAATAATATTCAACAAGACATGTGCAATGAATTAACACTGACCACTACCAGGAGGAAATCCACCCTGTTCTTCTCTCTTCTTCAGATCACATAAGCTTTTGAGCATCAAGAGGTTCACTGGAAAAATTGAACTAGGGTCTATAACTATAGAATGTTACAACTCCACTCAAAAAGAGGAGGGGAGAGGATGGAAGGGAGAAAAAAATGGATTGGATCAGTAATTAGAAAGAACACAATTGAAGGAAGAGCTAAAGTCATTCAAATACCAGAGCCTAGCATCATATATGTTGCTCTGTGCACTATTCTGGCACTTTCATAAGTTAAAACAAGGTTTACTTTAGAAGATTAAAGTCTTCTGGCTTTTCCTCCACAAAATATAAACACAAGAGAAAAAGAAAATATCTTTAAAAATGGTCTTTAAATCAATTTGAAAAAATGCCCTATGTCTTTATGGATTAGATGCTACTTGAAATGAAAACTCACCTATCTGATAAAGTTTCATTTTCAACCTACTACTCCCATTATCAAAGGAGAATTCACTATGTGTCTTCTGGTTGCCCATAGACACCTATGTCTATGATAGATAGAGGGCTGGGCTTGAAGACAGGAAGACTCATCTTTCTGAGTTCAAATGTAGCATCAGACACTTAATAACTGTGGTATCTTGTGCACTTAATCCTGTTTGCCTCAGTTTCTTCATCTGTAAAATGAGCTGGAAAAGGACTACTCGAGTATCTTTGCCAAGAAAACCCCAAATAGGTCATGAAGACTTTCAGGATGGCTGCAAAAAAAATTGTGTTAATGATTCTTTTCAGGCAACAGAATAAAGTGTGTATGTGTGTTTTAAGGTTTAATAGTTTTATATTTTATTATATAAGTTTAAAACTTGGAAACTCAAAAAGCTTAAAACTCCTCTAAGACTAGAGAACTAGTACTTTTATGAAGGCTTGCCAAGCTTTTTTCAGGGCTGATCATCCATCTTTTCATCCAATTCTCACCTATGGTTCCCAGAAACTATAGCACACACAGGTGCCCCAGCCCAATAACAGGGGCACCACTATGGTAAACCATCTTGACAAAAGGGCTAAGCCAGGTTACGGGTAAGTGAAAAAACACAAAGGCATCAATGAGTTAGGGAAGTGTATACCTTAAACATGTGAAGACTTCCCTCAGAGGAGTGGGCAAATGAGAACAATTTGTTCCATAATCATGAAGGTGGCTAAAGCAGGTGCTGTGGAGCACTTAGAGCTTAATCAGATACTGGAGATACCAAAATCATCCACTTCATCCTTGGGTCAGCCATGGTCAATCTACTTGACTTTTATCTTACCCCTGGATTTCAGTGATTCTAGAAGACTGATGACTTTGTGCAACTCTGCCTCACTTAAATCCAACTCTCACAGAAGTCAAGACCTCTTCTGTTCCCTGAAAATTGTCTTTAAAACATATGCACTTCCATATTTTCTTCAACAGAATCTCCCTAGAAGAACTTTTTCTTGCTAATTCATTGTTCTGAGCAGCATACATTGCCATATGAACTCTATACTGTGATGACTGTGTATTTTAAAATCAGCCAGAGTCAGGAAGTCAGGATAAGGGGAAATCCTAGATCTTTATTCTTGGCGGTGGTGAAGGGGAATGGTAATACGAAGTGAGAGCAATCGTGACACAAATCTGGGCAGCAGTGCCTCTGGCTCTCACACTCCACCTCCCAAATCCTTTATGCAATCTCCTATAAACTTGCACAGAGAGTGGGCAGGGCCATTCTTTCTCCAAGTATATATTAAAAGTATTGTCCAATTGCTAATTAGCCTCAAGTGCTTGGGACCTCAGTGCAATGACTCAAAAGCTGCAACCCATTACATCTTCCACTTTCTTTTGTTTTAGAACACAGGTGGTAATGCCATCCCTGACCTCTTAGGGAAGTGAGAGCCCCCAAGGGGAGGTGATCACACCCTCCCTGACTTTTCAGGAAAGGAGGTGAAAGCACTAAAAAGGAGATGATCACACCCTCCCTGACATCTAGGGATGGGAGATGAAAAGCACCAAAGGGAAGTGAGGGTTGCTAGTGGGTTTCTGGGCTGAAGGGTCTTATTAGAAACAGGTATGCATCAGCATGGGAGGATTACACAAGCACATAGCAATAATGCACAGGCTATTAGTGATGATTCTCCCCACAGTCAGTGCAGGCTCGATGTGGTGTAACAAACATGAATTGTACATGCAAGTAACGGTATAACAAACAATATAAATCAACAGTGTGTTGCAAAATATTTCCAGAAGTCCTAGAAGGAGAGTATGTAAACAGCAGTCACACATACACCTTCTTCAGCAGCCAAGAGATAGTCCAAAACCAATCTATTATCCATTGCTTCACATGTCAGGGAATCCAATGATCCCCCCCCCCCAAGTTTTTGAAGTCCTGCAACAGTCTTTTTATGTGTTAGGGAATCCAATGATTCCAGGAGATTTTGAAGTCCTGCAACAGTCTTATTTCTCAGAAAATCCAATGATTCCTGAGGGCTTTCAAGTCCTACAACAATCTTATCATGTCTTAGAGATTCCAATAATTCCTGAGGGTTTTGAAGTCCAACAATTTTCGATGTTCATGAATCAAACACCATAACTGCCATGCTCTTTCAGTGGTGGGCTCAATCAGCAATGGAACCACCCAATGTTTCTTGGGTCTTCTCCTTCATTTCAAGGGTCTGCTCCGTCTCTCTCTGATGGACAAGGCAAATATGGCTCGTTGGCATCCATCTGATTCCTTCTCCATCTGTGGAGATATAAGCAAACCCTCTCCCCCAAGCAGTTAACCTATCTGGTCCCTTCCATTCACCACTTTCTGGGTCTCTCCACATCGCCTGGTGATTATCTAAAGATAGTGGAGCCATACGCACTGGATACTGCCCTTCCAGTGGGTTATAAAACCTGTCTGCCAGAGCCAGTGCATCTTTGTCAAAAATCAAGAAGTTAATAGTATAAAGATCTAGATTTATAAGTTCTCTAGGTTACCTGTGGCTCCCCCTTACTTTTGTTTTTGGAGGAGCATATTAATGTCTCTGTTTCTCCTCTCTACTATTGCCTGTCCTTGAGGATGAAAAGGTATACCTGTGGTGTGTAAAATCTTATACTGTGCACAAAAGTGTGAAAAATGTTTAGAATTATATACAGGTCCATTATCTGTTTTTATTGCTTGTGGCACACCCATAATTGCAAATGTTTGAATAAGGAACTCAGTGGGCTGTCTCTTTTGCTGCTGGTATTGCAAAAGTGAATCCTGAAAAGGTGTCTACCACAAAGTGGATAAAAGACAGGCAACCAAAAGATTTATAATGGGTCACATCCATTTGCCAAATTTCATTGGGTCTCAAACCACGAAGGTTCTTCCCTGGAGGCAATATAAGTGCGTGGAAAGGAAGGCTTTTACTATGCTCCTAGCTTCCTCTCTTGTTATTCCAAATTGTAAATGTAAAACTCGAGTAGTCTGATGATATTTAGAATGAGATTCCTGGGCTTCTTGAAATAAAGGAGTATTGACCAGCATAGTTAGAAGGCTATCTGCCTTTGCATTACCATCAAAAATAGGACATGGAAGTCCACTAAGAAAGTGACATGCAGAATATAAATCTTACCTGGATGCTTTCTCACTTGCTCTTGAAATTTCTTAAAGAGCTGATATATATTAGAGGCTACAAATTTTATTTGGGCTGTGGCAATTATTTGTACCACACCTA
The DNA here is from genome assembly GCF_016432865.1 of Antechinus flavipes. NCBI lineage: Eukaryota > Metazoa > Chordata > Mammalia > Dasyuromorphia > Dasyuridae > Antechinus > Antechinus flavipes. Next base: position 121,978,881 of record NC_067398.1, on the reverse strand, counting down.
CTGAATAGGCTGAATCAAATTTTATATTTATATCTCCTGGATAATAAAAGCTAGAATGATTGCATACAATTCATTTTGCTGAGTGGATTGAAAAGGAGTTCTGACTACTCTCTTTATAGTTAAGTCATGAGAGTATACAGCACAAATATTATGTTTGGATGCATCTGTAAAAATAGTTGCCCCTTTAAGAGGAACTTTAGAAACCTTTTCTTCAAGAATCTATCATCAATTATAGTTATCTTTAATGGAGACCCGTGTGTAAAATTTGGAGCCATGGCTAACAAATTTGCCACTCTGGGATGGTCTCATATTAATTTGTAAAAGGTGTATATCTTGTCAGGTCTTGTCCCAGATAATTGTACTGCTCGCTTAATGGCCTTTAATAAAATTCTAGCCACAAGCACTGGGTAAGGAGTAAGGCTTTGTTGTGGTTGTGCCAGGAGGTTCACCCACTCTATCACACTGTCTCCTTGATGAAGGACTGCTGTGGGTGCCTCTTGTGTAGCAAAAACTGATATTTCCAAGGGTTTTTGACTCTTTCAACCACATTAGATAAAGCCAGTTCAACTTCTCTCAAAGCCTTTTGAGCTTCTTTTGTAAACTGATGTGGTGAATTTAAAGCACTGTCTCCCCTTAAAATGTCATATAATGATTGCAATTGATAGGTAGTCAAGCCTAACACTGGTCACATGCATTGGATGTCTCCTATCAATTTCTGAAAGTCAGTTAAAGTGTTTAGCTTCTCTGTTCTTAAGGACAGTTTTTGTACTGTAAGCACCTTAGGGTATACTTCATATCCTAAATATTGAAAAGAAGCATGTCTTGGAATTTTTTCTGGAGCTATGTACAATGTGTGTAATTCCTTAGTGTTTCTATGGTCTTTTGTAGACATGCTTCTAACATTTGTTCCTCAGATGCACATCCCAATATATCATCCATGTAATGTAATAACATTACTTTTGGAAATGCTTTTTTTTTACTGGAGTAAGAGCAGCAGCAACATACATTTGACACATAGTAGGGCTGGTTTTCATTTCCTGTGGCAAAACTGTCCATTCATATCTTTTATAATGCTCAGCTAAGTCAACACTGGGCACTGAAAAGGCAAATATTTTCGTATCCTCATAATCCAGAGGGATAGAATAGAAACAATCCTTAATGTCTATAACCCAAAGAGGCCATTCTCTAGGCAATTGAGTAGGAGATGGAAGCCCAGATTGAAGAGTTTCCATAGTTTCCATCTGTTCATTTACCTTTCTTAAATCAGTCAACATCCTCCATTTTCCAGATTTCTTTTTTACAACAAATACTGAGGAATTCCAAGGACTTAGAGAAGATTGTAAGTGTTCTTGGTCAAGTTGCTCCTGTAGTCTATCTAATAAGGCCTGAATTTTATCACTACCTAAGGGCCACATTCTATCCACACTGGTGTATCAGTTTTCCATTGGATAGGAACAGGAGAAAGTGTTGGCAGGCCTTCAACAGCAGACCTGCCTAAAAAAACAGAAGTACTCATTTTTAACCCTAATTTTTGTAAAACATCTCTTCCCCACAGATTGATAGGGATTTTTTCAACTATAAAAGGAGAAAAACTCCTGTTTTGCCTTCAAAAGTCCATCTCATAGGGGCAGCACTAACTTCAGCTGCTATTGATCCTCCTACACCAGACAAGTAGGTGTCTAATTTAATCTTTGGCCAGTGACTGGGCCAGTTGGCACCTCTAATGACTGTATGATCTACACCAGTGTCTACCAATCCTTCTAATGGTAGGCCATTTATATAGATCATGAGCATAGATCGGTCAGCTATTACAGCTGCTGTCCAGTATATTCCTGGATTTTGTTGCTTGGAGTCAGAATCTGGATGACTATCACCAGATTGCTTATTAGGAGTCTGTATTAGTAAACCTGATGCTACTACTTTTCCTGGGTGATAAGTCACACATTGTCTACCTGTATTAGTGACTGGGATAGTATCTATACATTCCCCAGTTTCCCACATCAGTGTGTGGAGGGACACTGTTTTGTATGTACTCTCAGGAGGTGAAATGGTCAAGCCTACTGTGCTTGGAGGCAAGGGATCCATAGGCTGGAGAGGAACAGATTTCACTTCTCCAGGAGATATCTTAGTTGTCTCAGCTTCATACAACTCTATTCTCCCCAATTATAATCCCTTTCTCCCATAAGGTTGCTTCAAGGTTGATTGTTTGTGTAATCCCTTTCTTCCATCATATGGCTTCCTGGCTGATTGGTCATGTCTAGGTACTGGACTTCTAGATACTCTCTGGGTGCACCATTGGCAGCCATCATACCCCAAGTGGTTTTTTTTTGCCTGGGGACCTGGAGCTGGGCCCCTCATTGCATTTCCCTGAATCAGTCTTCATTCTGAGGCCCAATGGAAGTCTCTATTGCATTTTAGACATGGGGTATTGGGTCTTGTTCTCCCACCCTGTTTTCTCATTCTGTCTCTATACCAACATTGAGCTTTCAGATGCCCTACTTTGTCACACTGAAAGCATTGACGAGTATCCCTGGAAGTCCCTTGCCAAAAGGGACCCTATCTTCTCATGTTAGGATCTTGGGAAGTCTGCATCACAGCCTGGCTATAAAAGGCATTTGTGCCCACTGTGACACAGTATCTTATGATCTCCTCTAAAGAAACATCCTTGTGCAGTCCTAGTATAATTCTTCTACAAACCTCATTAGCATTTTCCTTAGCAAGTTGCCTTATTAAAATGTCTGTTACTGCATTTTCACCATTAGTTCTTGTGATAGCTGTCTGCAAACATCCCACAAAATCAGCAAAGGGTTCATTTGGCCCTTGCATTATTTTTATGAAGGCCTCACTCTTGTCGTTTTTATTGTGGAGAGAAGCCCATGCTTTGATAGCAGCAGCAGCAATTTGCTCATATGCTGCTATGGAGTAATTAATCTATACTGCTATGTCTGCAAAAGAACCTACACCTGTTAGTTGGTCATAGGTGATTGGAGTATGAACTCCACTTTGACTTTTTTGTTGGGCTTGTATCCTACAGAGCTCACTATATTCAGAAAGCCACAACAAGTTTTGTCCAGGTTCTAAGCATACCCTTGCTATAGATTTCCAGTCATTAGGGGTTAAGATTTTATAAGCCAAATTCTGTAATAACATCTTAACATAAGCTGATATATCCCTGTAAAGGGTGCAAGCCTTTTTCAGGTCTTTGAGGATTTCTATATCAAAAAGAGCATATTTTCTACTTTCTTGACCTGAAGAGTTAAACTGTTGAATCACAGGAAAAATCTGTGGTCTTAACTCATTTACATCTTTCCCTTCTTCAGTGGCTTTCAATAGTGCCTTTTGCAATCTACTCAGAGGGGTTGGTTGGTCCTCCTCCCTCCATCCTGGAAAATGGAGTTCATGGAGGAGAGTAAATTATCTGCTCAGTAGGCTGTGTTGAAGTTTCCTGGTGGGATGGAAAGTCACCACACCCTTGAGCCTCACTTAAGTCTCCATGCCCTGTGGGGATATTGTCATTAATCTGTTCATTGTCTTCCTCTTTTTCCTCAGGCTTCCTCATCTTCTATTCCTAGAACTTTTCTTTTTTCTATAACTTGTAGGATTCTTTAAGGTCAACTGTATTATGCTGTATACATAGAATGCTTCAATGGAAATAGAATGAGGACCTCTCTCATTGTAATATTCACAGAGTTGTTGTCCTATTAATCTCCAATTGTCTGGAGAGATTTGCTCTTTCTCTAAGAACCAAGGGGAGGTGCGTTTTAATGTACCCAGAAGTCTAGCGATCTGTTCCCAAGTTATAATTAAGCCTTGTCCCTCAATCAACTTTAACATGCTTTCTATAGCGCCCTTTTGGGGCGGGGGTGGGGGCAGGGGTAGGGATGGGGATGGAGGAGAATCTTTTCCTACCATCTGCCCCATTTCAGCCAGAAAAAGTTATTAGTTTAGCCCTTAATAAAGTAAGTTCCCTGTTTGTCTATTAAAATACTCACGTAATTTCCTGGTCACCAGAGACTTCTTCAGTGAAAGTAGGGTCCTTGGCTCCACATTGGGCGCCAAATGTGATGACCGTGTATTTTGAAATCAGAGGGAGTCAGGAAGTCAGGATAAGGGGAAATCCTAGATCTTTATTCTTGGTGGAGGTAAAGGGGAATGGTGATATGAAGTGAGAGCAATTGTGACATGAATCTGGCCAGCAGTGCCTCTGGCTCTCACACTCCACCCCCAAAATCCTCTACGCAATCTCCTATATAACACATCAAACTTGCACAGAGAGTGGGCAGGGCCATTCTTTCTCCAAGCATATACTAATAGAGTATTATCCAATTGCTAATTAGCCTCAAGTGCTTGGGACCTCAGTGCAACAACTCAAGAGCTTCAGCCCATTACATTATACCATAAAACATTGGTATGTAAAGCTATTTGCCCTAATGTTAAATAATAGTTATGTTGCCATGCCAAATTTTTTAGTCTTTCTATGTACCTTTATTGTTTTTCTGTTCTTCCCTCATTTTTTGGATAGGTTGTCTTTTCTTGATATTATCAGTATGACAGGAATGCTCTCTCTTCCTTAGCTCTGCCTCCTGGCTTCTCTAACTTCCTTCAAATTTCAGTTAAAATCTTCCATTCTTTCTTTCAGAAATCTTTCCGAATCGATCTTATTTCTGGTGACTTCTTTCCATCATGCCTTCTCAGCTATTCAGCTTCCTTTTACAAATTATCTTCCCCAGTCAAATTATAAACTCCTTGATGACAAGACAGGAATTGCTTTTCTTTTTTCCATCTTTGTATCCCTCATGTAACTTATTTGTACATAGCATATTGCTTCTCCCAATATAAGCTTCTCAAGAGCAAAGAATACGTTTTGCTTTTCTTTATATCCCTAGCATAGTCCAAGGCACATAATAGATATGTAATATAAGTTTTTTGATCAGTTGCTTAATTCTGTTTTTTAAGGAGTTATTTTCTTTTTTCCATTTCACAAATTCTGTTTTTTCAGGGAGTTGTTTTCTTCTTCCATTTTGTCAAATCTATCTTTTAATGAATTATATTCCTTTTCCAAACACTCTTGCAAAGTTTTCTTTTCCTTTCCCCCTTTTTCTTCTAGGTTTCTTTTGAAATCCTTTTAAATTTCTTCTAGGAGACCCTTGTATGATGGGGACTTAGTTATATCACCTTTGGGGACTTCATCTGGAGACACTCTAGTTTTAGTTTCTCACGGTTTGAAATCTGTTCTTCACTTTCACCATAGAAACTATCTATAGTTCGAGTTCTCTTTGCCTTTTTACTCATTTTTTTTTTTAAGTTGGGGTCTGCTTTTAGGGTAAGGGAGGTTTTCCAAGCTTCCTGTACAGATCACAGCAAAGTGGCAGTGGAGCAGCAGCAGCTGAGCTGAGATTGTGCTGACTCACTTCAGGTGCTGGGTTAGTGTGGCGAGGTTTGTGAGACTCTGGAGCTTCAGGGTTCACTATTTACCTTTTGTATTTGTGATGGATGTTTTATAACTTTTCTGCTGATCTACTGGCTTGCAGCCAGGGAAAAGTAGCCAACAATGTGGTAGAGTCCTCACCAAAGATTCTCCACTGCAGGGTGTCTGCACCCCACCCTGGGTCTGCACAGCTCCTGTGCCTGGCCATCTCCCTCCTGCCCAATTGAAACAGCACTTTTCTTTGAAATTATCTTCTGCTGGTAATTTGCTGCACTCCCAATATTCATGAATTCTGCCAGTCTAGAACTAATTCAGAGGCTGAATTTGCTAGTTAGTTGAGGATCACTGGAGAAGGTCAGAAAGAACCATGTGTCCTCTCCATCATCATGGCTCTGCCCCCAATTGATGCCTTCTTGAAAAACTTCTTTAAAAATGCTGGTTCTTCCCTTCAGTTACTTCCTGAAACTAGGGAGAAAAAAACCTGTATGTGCTCAACTTCTTCATACCTCAATCCATCTACTTAACTGACATTAATAGCTCTCTTCTAAAATTAACTCCTCATTCTAATTTGCTATTTCTAATCTGTCATGTACTGGAAAATCACATAACCAAACCTGTAATACTTGTATCTAAAATAAGAAGAAATAGTGGTCAAAGAATATAAACAGTTCTCAAAAGAAGATTTGCAAATCATACACAACCAAATGAAAGACTACTTTAAATCACTAATAATAAGAGATAAGAACTGAAAACCCTTAGGTTTTATCCTGCAAATTAACAAAAATGACCCAAAAATGGCAATAGTTAATACTGAAGGAAATGTGGGGAAATAAGCATACTGATACTATTAGTGAATCTATGAAATAGTTGTCATTTTGGAAAGCAAATTCAAATTATGCAAACCTAAAATGTTTAAGCCACAGATTCCATTACTAGACATTTTTATTCCAAGGAAGGCATCAATAAGTAGGGAGAGGGGGAGTTTTCCCATACAGTAAAACATTTATAGCAGCACTTTTTGCAGTAGCAAAGAATTACAATAAATTAGATACTCATAAATTGAATAATTGGAGAATGAAAGTAAACAAATTGTGGTTCAAGAATAATGGAATGTTATTGTGCATTAAGAAATGATTCATGGAAAGAATACAGAGAAGCAAAGAAAGATCAACATGAACTGATACAAAGTGAACTAAGTAGGGCCCAGAAAATTGTATACACAATAACAACAATGTAAATGGAAAGAATAACGATACACTCATTTCCACTTAGCTGCACTACTTTGGAACTTCTCTTACTGACTTCTCCACTTACTTTTCCAGGAAAAGATATGGGAATGACTTCATCACACTACAAGATCTCATTAATACTTCACTTCCTCACTACCCTTTGCCTTGCTGATTGGATTTCAAATCACCTTTTAAGGAAAGAGTTCAGCTCCGATATATCCTTTTTTCTCACTCAATGATATGATATTGGGAATTCTCTGACTTCTCCATCATGTTCCCACATTAAATACCTTTTCAACTTTCTTTTATGTGTTATCTTTCCCAATTAGATTATAAGTTCCTTGAAAACAGAACAAGAACCGCCTTTGGGTTTGGGTTTTTTTTTTTTTTCTATTTTTGCATCTTTACCACTGAGCACAGTGTCTGGCATATATATGTTTTTTTTCAGGAATAAAACTGTTCTCCTCTCTGTTCCTCATCCTCATTCTCTCTCTCTCTCTCTCTCTCTCTCTCTCTCTCTCTCTCTCTCTCTCTCTCCCCTCTCTCTCTCTCTTTCTCTCTTTTTTCACTAAAGCTTTTTTCTTTACAAAACATATATAATATGTTTAATATTAATGAATTAAATTACACTAATTAAATTAATTTAATGTATTAAATTATATAATTAAATTAATTTAATGTGTTAATAATATGTTTAATAAATGTTTATTGATTATTGACACACAAAAGAATAAAAAATGGATTTAACAAAATTATAAAGATGAAGCAAGATTCAAATGAAGAGAGATAAGAAGGTATCCCCAGCTCATCCCTTCATGGAGAAGGGAAGTTCACAAATATTACACATTGCACATGTTTTTTTCTTTTTCAATATATTCATCATTGTGATTTTTTTCACATCTTGTCCTTTTTTTCTTTAAAAATATGATTTGTTATTTTGGTTGGCTCTTTTGAGGGGTGAGGAAGAAGGAAAGGAATACACAATGTAAAAAACAGAAGTCATCAGTAAAAACTTATTTTTAAACAGACTCTGAACTAAGGAACTGATATGGAACATTTCAAAAAATTAAGGAAATATAGAGAAAATGCTAAAGATAATTTATATAAAAATAACCTCAAGAGCCAAAGATGAGTTCCTGAACTAAATCTAAATGCCAATAAGAACAACACATGATCCCATCACTGAATTTGAACTGATTGCTGATTTATGCCTGCTTGCTGTTCAAGGGAATTATAGAGGCAACAAGGGTGAAAAAAATATTTTGTAACAAAATCAAGGAGGGCTAATATACATCTGAACTTTACCCCTACTTGACTCCCTGCTTCATACTTGGGATCTGATCCCTAAGGCCAAAATATACAATGAATTAGCAGAGCCTGCTCAGGAGAGGTATGAAATCCATAGTAGGAAAGTTAATTTAAGACCTACAACTAACAAATATTCTCACTGGTAGTGAACTTCTGCCTTAATCTGCATAATTGCTTAAGCTATAAAGAAGAAAGGACAAAGGGGAAATAGCATAAGAAAATTGCAGGAAATAGTCATTAAATTTTTTCTATAAGAAAAGTGCTATACTTTGGCTCCCAAATTTATTATTTCCTACCACCTATTCTGCTAGATAAACTGATCATTTTAGTCTATTCAACTCTTTATGACTCCATTTGGGAGTTTCTTGTCAAAGACTCTAATTTGCCATTTCCTTCTTTAGTTCATTTTACAGATGAGGAAGCCAAGATAAACAGGGTCAAGTAATTTGCTCAGGATCCCACAGCTAATAAGTATTTGGGACCAGTTTTGAACTCAGGAAAATGAGTCTTCCTGACTCCAAGCCTAGTATTCTATCTACTATGCTACCTACTTGTCCCTTAACATTTTTGTCTTCTGTTAAAACTGACAAAGATTATGCAAGTTATAATTTATTTAGCTGTTGGAATAAAAAGTTTTTTCAGGAATAAAATTGTTCTCCTCTCTGTTCCTCACCCTCATTCATTCTAATTCTCATTCTCATTCTCTCTCTCTCTCTCTCTCTCTCTCTTTTCAGTAAAGCTTTTTTATTTACAAAACATGCATGGATAATTTTTCAACATCGATGCTTGCAATGTTATCCCCTTCTTTCCCCCACCCCCTCCCCTAGATGGCAGATGGTCCAATATATGTTAAATATGTTTAAATATATGTTCAATTCAATATATGTATATATATCTCTACAGTTATCTAGCTGCACAAGAGAAATAGGATCAAGAAGGAAAAAAAATCTGAGAAAGAAAACACAATGCAAGCAAACAACAACAGAAAAAGGAAGGATGCTATGTTGTGGTCCATGCTCAGTTCCCATGGTCCTCTCTCTGGGTGTAGATGGTTCTCTTCATCACTGAACAATTGGAATTGGTTTTGAATTATCTCATTGTTGAAGAGAGCCAGGTCCATGAGAATTGATTATTGTATAGTCTTGTCATTGCCATGTATAATGACCTCCTGGTTCTGCTCATTTCACTTAGCATCGGTTCAAGTAAGTATCTCCAGGCCTCTTTGAAATCATCCTGCTGGGTGGTTCTTACAGAACAATAGTATTTCATGACATTCATATACCATAATTTATTCAGGCATTATCCAATTTATGGGCATCCATTCAGTTTCCAATTTCTTGCCGCTATGAAGAGGGGTGCCACAAACACATTTTTACATATATGGGTCCTTTTCCCTCATTTAGAATCTTTTTGGGATAAAAGATCAAAAGGTATGCACAGTTTGATAAATTTTTGAGCATAGTTCCAAATTGCTCTCCAGAATGGTTCATCCTCATTCTCTTTTGCTTCTCATACTGAGATTTTCCCCTAAATGAAATCTAAACTGCTTTTCCCCTCCTCTCCTTCCATACTCTGTTGTCGTCTCTTTAAAAAATTACCTGCAAATTAAGACAACTCTGAAGTACCACCTCACATGTTTCAGATTGGCTAAAATGACAGGAAAAGATAATGATGAATGTTGGAGAGGATGTGAGAAAACTGGGCCATTGATACATTGTGAGTGGGTTGTGAAATGATCCAACCATTCTGGAGGGCAATGTGGAACTATGCCCAAAGGGCTATTAAATCATGTATCCTAGGCATCTCTACTGGTATATCCTAAAGAGATCATGGGACCGGGGGTGGGGGGAGAGGTGGATGGTGGGGAGGGCTGTAAGGCAGAGCCATGATGGTGGAAAGGACACACATACTACACTCACATTAATTATGAAATTCTATCTCTGAAATAGTGCTGGACTGGCAGAATCCTTGAATACTGGGAGTGCAGCAAATTACCAGCAGAACATAATTTCTAAGATCACCAGAAAAGGTCTGTTTTGATCGGGCATGGGAGGTGGCCAGGCACAGGCAGAGAGGCAGAGCAGGATGGCCAACACAGGCTGAGAAGAGCTAGGGTGGGTGTGGTCTCCGCAGAGTGATGGAGACTCCACACTATGGAGAATCTACAGGGAGGACTCTACCACTGGACTCTTGCCCTGGTTGCAAGCCAGTAGATCAACAAAGAAGTTATAAAACATCCAAAACAAACACAAAAAGTAAAGAGTGAACCCCAAAGCACTGGAGTCTCACTGGACCTGGCCACATCTACACAGCACCCAGAGTGACTCAGCACAATCTCAGCCCAGCTGCTGCCATTTCCTAGTGCCTGTAGAGGAAGTTTGGAAAGTCTTCCTTACCCTAAAAGCAGATCCCAATTTAAATTTTAAAAATTAGTAAAAAAAAAAAAAAAAAAAAAAAAAAGCAGCAAACTCTAACTATGGATAGGTTCTATATTGAAAGACAAGATCAGATTTCAAACCCTGAGGAGATTAAAAGCAGATTGTCTCCAGATGAAGCCCCAAAGGATGATATAACATGGTCCTCACCACACAAGGCTCTCCTAGAAAAAAAATTTAAAAGTATCTTAAAAGAGAGCTAGAAGAAAAATGGGGAAAGGAAAGGAAAACTTTGTAAGAAGGTTTGGAAAGGGATATAACTCAATAAAAGATAAGTTTGATAAAATGGAAAAACAAAACAACTCCCTGAAAAACAGAATATGTGAAATGGAAAAGGTAAAGAACTCCCAGGAAAACAGAATTTGTGAATTGGAAAGGTAAATAATTCCCAGGAAAACAGAATTTATGAAATGAAAAAAGAAGATAACTCCTTAAAAATTTGTAAAATGGGAAAAAAATTCAAAGACTAAAACAACTCATATAAAAATTCAATTGGATAAGTATAAAAAGAAGTAAAAAAAAAAAAAGTAAGTGAAGAAAATAATTCATTAAAAATCAGAACTGAACAAATGGAAATTAACTTGATGAAACATCAAGAATCAGTCAAGCAAAACCAAAAAAGAAAAAAAAATTAGAAAAAATAGAAAAAAGTTAAATATCTACTTGGGAAAACAACTGACCTGGAAAATAGAGGTAAGAGATAATCTAAGGATTATTGGATTCTCTGAAAACCATGATGAAGAAAAGATCCTAGACACTAGTTTTCAGGAAATCATCAAAGAGAACTGCCCAGATATCACAGAATCAGAAGGTAGAATAGCATTGAAGGAAATCATCAGACACCTCCTGAAAGAGACCCCAAAATTAAAACACCAAGGAATATCATGGCTAACTTTCAGTACTATTACACCAAATAAAATTATTACAAGCAGCCAGAAAAAAAAAATTCAAGTACCAAGGAGCCACAATAAGGATCACCCAGGATCTAGAAGCTTCCATCTTAAAGGATAGAAGGGCCTGGAATCTGATATTCTGAAAGGCAAAGGAACTTGGAATGGAGACAATAATAAACTACCCCTCTAAACTGAGCATTTTCTTCCAGGAAAGAAGATGGAAATTCAATGAAACAGGTGAATTCCATTTATTTCTGATGAAAAGACCAGAGCTAAACAAAACATTTGACCTTCAAATATAGGACTCAAGAGAAGCATAAAAAGGTAAAAAGAACTCTTGAGAAGTGTATTTCTGTTATGGGTATACACAGAGAGTGCACATATAATTTGCTTTTATTGTTATAATATAAAAAAGAAACTAGAGATAGAAAGAGTATTGTACCAGAAAAAGGGGAAAGCGAGGGTAAAAGAGGGAAATTACATTGCACAATGAGGCAAAGGAAACCTATTATATTTAAGGGAAAGAAGGGAGGGGGATAAACATTGTGTGAATCTTATTCTTATTAGATTTGGCTCAAAGAGAAAATATTAGACATATTTAGTTTACAAAGAAACTTCTCTCACTTTATTGAAAAGTGGGAGGGAAAAGGCAAAAAGGGAAGGGATAGGCTAAATAGAAGAAAATAGAGAAATAGTAAGGGAAAAGCATAAGAAAAGGGGAGAGACTCTAAAGGGGGAGGAATGCTTCAGTAGTGTTCATAAGTTAAATACTAGAGAGGAGGGAAAGGCGAAAAGGAAAGAGAAAAGCATCATCTGGAAATAATAAGATGGCAAGAAATACAGAATTAGTAGTTTTAACTATAAATATGAATGGGGTGAATTTTCCCACAAAGTGGAAGTGGATAGCAGACTGGATTAAAAGCCAGAATCCTACAACATGTTGTTTACAGGAAAAACATTTAAAGCAGAGTGAAACAGGGTAAAGGTAAAAGGCTAGAGCAGAAGCAATTAGGCTTCAGGTGAAGTAAGAAAAGCAGGGGTAGCCATTCTGATCTCAGATCAAACAAAAACAACTATTGATCTAATTAAAAAACATAAGGAAGGAAACTATATCTTGCTAAAGGGTACCATAGATAATGAAGCAATATTAATGCTAAATATATATGCACCAATTAGCATGGAAATTCCTAAAGGAGATGAGATGTTAAGAGAGCTGCAAGAAGAAATAGACAGCAAAAGTATAATAGTGGGAGATCTCAACCTTGCACTCTCAGAACTTGATAAATCAAACCAGAAAGTAAATAAGAAAGAAATTAAAGAGGAAAATAGAATACTAGAAAGTTAGGTGTGACAAGTCTTTGAAGAAAATTGCATGGAGACAGAAAGGAATACACATTCTTCTCAGCAGTTCATGGAACCTGTACAAAAATTGACCATATATTAGTACATAAAGACCGCAAAATCAAATGCAGAAAGGCAGAAATAGTAAAGGTATTTTTTTTTTAGATCATGATGCAATAAAAATTTCATTCAATAAAAAACCAAGAGAAAATAGGCCAAGAAGTAATTGGAAACTAAATAATCTAGTCCTAAAGAATAAATGGGTGAGACAGCAAATCATAGACACAATTAATAATTTCATCTAAAAAAAAATGACAATAATGAGACAACATACCAGAATTTGTGGGATGCAGCCAACGGGGTAATAAGGGGAAATGTTATATCTCTAGATGCTTACTTGCATAAAATAGAGAAAGAGAAGATCAATGAGTTGGGCTTGCAACTTAAAAAGCTAGAAAAAACAGCAAATTAAAAAACCCCAATCAAATACTAAACTTGAAATTCTAAAAATAAAAGGAGTATTAAAATTGAAAGCAAAAAAACTATTGAATTAAATAATAATAAGAGTTTGTTTTATGAAAAAAGCAACAAAATAGAAAAAGCTTTGGTAAATTTGATTAGAAAAAGGAAAGAGGAAAATCAAATTGTCAGTCTTAAAAATGAAAAAAGAGAACTTTTCACTAATAAAGAGGAAATTAGAGCAATAATTAGGAATTACTTTGCCCAACTTTATGCCAATAAATTTGGTAACCTAAGTGAAATGGAGGAATATCTACAAGAATATAGGTTGCCAAGATTAACAGAGAAGGAAGTAAATTGCTTAAATGGTTTTATTCCAGAAAAAGAAATAGAACACACTATTAATCATTTCCCTAAGAAAAAATCCCCACGCTCAGATAGATTTACATGGGAATTCTATCAAACATTTAAAGATCAACTCTGATACTATATAAACTTTCTGAAAAAATAGGGTATGAAGGACTCCTACCAAATTTCTTTTATGACACAGACATGGTACTGATACTTAAACAAGGTAGGATGTAAACAGAGAAAGAAAATTATAGACCAATCTCCCTAATGAATATTGATGCAAAAATTTTAAAATAAAATATTAGCAAAGAGATTACAGATCTCCCGGATTAACCCGGATAATACATTGTGACCAAATAGGATTTATACCAGGAATTCAGGGCTGGTTCAATATTAGGAAAACTATTAGCATAATTGACAATATCAATAACCAAATTAACAAAAACCATATGATCATCTCAATAGATGCAGAAAAAACATTTGATAAAATCCAACACCCATTCCTATTAAAAACACTAAAGAGTATAGGAATAAATTTACTTTTCCTTAAAATAGTCAGTAGCATCTCTCTAAAACCATCAGTAAGCATCATATGTAATAGGGATAAACTGGAACCATTCCCAATAAAATCAGAAGTGAAACAAGGTTGCCTACTATCACCATTACTATTCAATATTGTATTAAAATGCTAGCTTTAGCAATAAGAGATGAAAAAAAGATTAAAGGAATTAGAATAGGAATGAGGAAACCAAATTATCACCCTTTGCAGATGATATGATGGTATACTTAGAGAACCCCAGAGATTTTACTAAAAAGCTATTAGAAATAATTCACAACTTTAGCAAAGTTTCAGGATACAAAATAAATCCACATAAATCCTCAGCATTTTTATACATCACCACAAAATCCAACAGCAAGAGATACAAAGAGAAATTCCATTTAGAATAACTGTTGATAATATAAAATATTTGGGAATCTATCTGTCCAGGGAAAGTCAGGAACTATATGAGCAAAACTACAAAACACTTTCCATGCAAATAAAGTCTGATCTAAGCAATTGGGAAAATATCAAGTGCTCTTGGATAAGTTGAGCAAATATAATAAAAATGGCAATACTACCTAAACTAATCTATTTATTTAGTGCTATACCAATCAAACTCCCAAGAAACTATTTTACTGACCCAGAAAAAAAAAGACCCAGTTACAAAATAACTACAAAATTCATCTGGAAGAAAAAAAGGTAAAGAATTTCAAGGGAACTAATGGGAGGTGGGGTGGGGGGAAACAAAGGAAGGTAGCCTGGCTGTACCTGATCTAAAACTATATTATAAAGCAGCAATAGTCAAAACCATTTGGTACTGGTTAAGAAATAGACTAGTTGATCAGTGGAATAGGTTAGGTTTACAGAACAAAATAGTTCATAACTATAACAATCTAGTGTTTGACAAACCCAAAGATCCCAGCTTCTGGGATAAGAATTCACTATCTGACAAAAACTGCTAGGAAAATTGGAAACTAGTATGGCAGAAACTAGGCATTGACCCACACTTAACATTATATACCAAGATAAGATCAAAATGGGTTCGTGATCTAGGTATAAAGAATGATATTATAAACAAATTAAAAGAATATAGGATAATTTACTTCTCAGACCTGTGGAGGAGGAAGGAATTTATGACCAAAGAAGAACTAGAGATCATTATTGATCACAAAATAGATAATTTTGATTATATTAAATTAAAAAGGTTTTGTACAAATAAAACTAATACAGACAAGATTAGAAGGGAAGCAATAAACTGGGAAAACATTTTTACATTCATTAGTTCTGATAAAGGGCTCATTTCCCAAATATATAGAGAATTGACTCAAATTTATAAGCAATCAAGACATTCTCTAATTGATAAATGATCAAAGGATATGAACAGACAATTTTCAGATGAAGAAATTGAAACTATTTCTAGTCATTTGAAAAGGTGCTCCAAATCACTATTGATCAGAGAAATGCAAATTAAGATGACTCTGAGATCCCACTACACAATTCTCAGATTGGCTAAAATGATAAGGAAAAGATAATGACAGACTTTGGAGGGGATATTGGAAAACTGGCACACTGATACATTGTTGGTGAAATTGTGAATAAATCCAACCATTCTAGAGATCAATTTAGAACTATGCTCAATAAGTTATCAAATTGTGCATACCTTTTGATCCAGAAATGTTTCTACAGGGCTTATAGCACAAAGAGATCTTAATGAAGGGAAAGGGACCCACATATGCAAAAATATTTGTTGCAGCCCTTTTTGTAGTGGCTAGAAACTGGAAACTGAATGGATGCCTTTCAACTGGAGAATGGCTGAATAAATTATGGTATATACATGTTATGGAATATTATTGTTCTGTAAGAAATGACCAAAGGATGATTTTAGAGAGGCCTGGAGAGGCTTACATGAACTGATGCTAAGTGAAATGAACAGAACCAGGAGATCATTATACACAGCAACAACAAGACTATATAAAGATCAATTCTAATATAGCTCTCTTCAACAATGAGATTATTCAAACCAGTTCCAATTGTTCAGTAA
This sequence comes from Antechinus flavipes, assembly GCF_016432865.1. Taxonomy (NCBI): domain Eukaryota; kingdom Metazoa; phylum Chordata; class Mammalia; order Dasyuromorphia; family Dasyuridae; genus Antechinus; species Antechinus flavipes. The sequence continues at coordinate 121,962,855 of NC_067398.1, read as the reverse complement.
TGAAGAGAGTCAGCTACACCTAGAAAGAGGACTATGGGAAATGAGTGTGGACCACAACATATCATTTTCAGTATTTCTGTTATTGTTTGCATGCATTTTTGTTTTCCTTCTCAGGTTTTTTCATTTCTTTCTAGATCTGATTTTTCTTGGCAGCAAGATAACAGTATAAATATGTATACATATATTGGATTTAACATATACTTTAACATATTTAACATGTATTGGACTATCTGCCATCTAGGGGAGGTGTGGGGGAAGGAGGGGAAATTTTGGAACAGAAGGTTTTGCAAGGGTCAATGTTGAAAAATTACCCATGCATATGTTTTGTAAATAAAAAGATATAATAATAATAATAAAGAGATCATAAAAAAGGGGAAAGGACCTATGTGTGTAAAAATGTTTGCAGCAGCCCTTTTTTTAGTGACAAGAAACTGGAAATTGAGTGAAGTGACCATCAGTTGGAGAATGGCTGAATAAGTTATGGTATATGAATGTTTTGGAAGGGCCCCAAAGACTAGAAAATGAAATCTGCCTTGGCAGAGAAGCAGGCAACTACTAGAGCAGAATGCTGTACCCTTTAGCAGATAAAATTACTCCATTGGGTGTTTCTGCTTAACTGCTTTTCTTTGGTATGAGGAAGAGTTCAGTTTGGCATTGGGATGAAAATTTCCAGAAAAATAATATGATGCAAAATAAAAATGCATCAATAAGATATTTTTAAATAAAAAGCCCAAACAATGAGGTTTGGGCTCTTATTTCATGGGAGTGCTTGTCTGCCCTATTACATAGAAAGTTCCTCAAGAGCAAAGACATGTGTTATACTTCTGTTAGAGTGTGGGACACATAACAGGTGCTCAATAAATTCTCGTCAAAGGAATGAATGACTGTTTATGGGAGGAAACACACTGCCCTGTAACTGGGTGCTTCAATGCCTGCAAGTGGCAGCCAAGATTGGACTTAATCTTAGAAAGAGAGTTGATCTAATAATATGAACAAGTGACCGGGATCTGAGAACTCCAGAGTTTTCATGATGACTTTGCCTTTGAGTCCTTCCATCATAGAAAACCAGTTGTATAGTTTCCCTAATTCAAATTTTCTCATTCCTGTGATTTAAAAAAAAATAAAATGAAAATTTAAGTTGCAGTTGTCTATCAGTTTCTCAGAAACCACAGTTGTGCAGAATCTTCTTATAAGATTCATGCATTTAGAACTCTTCGAAGCCATCCAGTCCAAAGAAGTCTCACTGAAGAAGTAGTAGAATCAGGAAGCAAATTAAGGGCTTTTCTATCCAATGACCTCTTCCCTGGACAAAGTCACCTCAATAATATTATGGTTTAATTTCCTTTCATCATATAGCAACCAACTCATTGATCATAGGACAAATCTTTCACATTGTACTCTAAAAACTTTATATCTTGAAATCTTCTGGGCCTTACATGATCACAAACTATTTTTATCTGTTCCTAAGAAGAAAATTAATTTAAAATTTATTCAAATCATAATAAAATTAAAATGTTATAAGTACAAAGGAAAATTTTGTTCTGGATTCCTTTGCTATGGGTTCCTTAAATTTAATCATCTGGAATTATAGTTGTGTTTTAAGCATGACTTTGACCTTTTTGAAATGGGTGAATGAAAATCAGTATTTTATCCTGAAGATGTGGTATTTTGGCAGCCTAAAAAGACTGGAATTCCTGAGCCTATGGTGGCAAAGCCTTATCTCTTCTTTCTTGCCTTATTCCTCCTTAACCCTAAAAGGACTGTCATGAGAATTAACATCAGAACTTTTTAAAAGAATGCAGAGAAGATTAAGTTTCACTTCTGGTGGGCTTGAAATTATCAAAGAGCTTGTTCCAGTTATAGGCAGGGTTTACATGATTGATGAATGAATAAATGAATAAATGAGCATTTATTAAGGGCTTACTATATTCCAAGCATTTCCCTAAGCTCAAGAGAAGCATCTAAAGGGAAAAGACTCAGATTCTGCTCTCAAAAATTTTATACTCTAATTGGCCAAGATAAAACATATAGAAGATTTAGGTAGAGCCTGATTCAGGCCAGTTGTACCCATAACTGGTATGGGGTAGAATCTTATTATATTATTATATCATATCTTATCATACCCTTTGGTGGCAAGGTTTCAAAGGTCTTCTAGAGGAATTTTACCACACAAATTTTTTTTAGAATCATTATTTGATGACTTTGCCCTTAAGTAAGTGAGAAGCTTTGCATAGAATTTATTGGAGAAGGGAAAAACTAAACCAGAAAGAGAGCAAAAACAAAACAAAAATGACAAGAAATAGAATTTTCTACCTCCATTTGGAATGACCAAGTCTCACATTTAAATGGTCTGGTTTATGTGGTGAATAATGCCAAATGTCTGCAATATACAGGGAGTTTCAGAATGTAAAGATGAGCAGGACCAGAAACATCATAATTATAGCAGACAGTTATCCTGCATGATTCCCAAACCTCATCCCACATTAGGGACATTTTTAGAAAAGTAGTTAAGAAATCATTGCCTTCTGGAATGCAGACTGTTTCAATGCTGAGGACGACATCAAAGTTATCCTCCATCACTACTTGCTCAATATTCCCTGACCAGTAGGTTATCCAGGACATCTTCCTTCCAAATCCCATGAAGACAGAATATCCTCATGGAAATAAAATCAAACCCAGGTGCTCCGTTTCATTCCAGCATTCTGTCTCCTTGTGTTCAGTAAAAGATATTGGAATTTTTTAAAGGCCAAATTACTCCCCCCCTCTTATTTTTCTCTAATTCCTTTGATTTATAAAGGATACAAGACCTTTCCTTAAGTAAAGCTATTGTTCCTACTCTCCCACCTAACCCATTTAGATGGGGTTATTAGTTGCTGTGGAAATGATTTCATCATAATGAATAGACTTTTTTAACTTTAGGAGAGAAAAATATAATAGGAGCAGATCAACTTTTTTAAACACCAAAGTTTCTCTTTATAGCTTTTTGATGCCTCATAGAAAAGAGGAAAAATAGAAATTGAAGTAAATGAAATATTAATAGAAATGCTCTAGAAGGCAACTTTCCTATAAGACTGATTGTCTCATAGGAATGTCAGCCCCATGCAAAAAAAAAGAAAAAGAAAAAGAAAAAAAGTTAATACTGGCATTTGCATTGCACCTTGGAGTAGGCAGAAATTTATGACAAGATGAGAGAAAGCTAAAGGCCCTCCCTCAAAAAAAGATTTGCTCTGGTGATCTGTCTCTGCCTTGCCCCCTCCATTACTTACTCCTATTGGTTAAGGCAATGGAAATCAGTTAAAAGAAAAAATGGGGGAAAAATATTGTCTAAGAGGGTTAATAACTTAAAGTATTATCAGGCATAAATTAATTTAAGCAAAAGTATTCATCTTATTATTATCATCAGTCATCTGAAGGATCAAGACAGAGAAGAGGTAATGTTTGATGAAAGAGAAAAGGAGAGGGTGCAATGAATGGAAGAGACAGAGAGGAAAATTTAGGTTTAACATTAAACATTAAGAAAAGCTTCCTAATGTTTAAACTGTCCAAACAACAAATAAACCCTTACCTCATTGGAAGTCTTTAAGCAGAAGCTGTGTGGTCACTTATTGGTATTTTATACCAATTTGGATTTGACTAGATGGTCTCTGAGGTGCCTTTCAAAATTTGGGATTCTATGAGCATAGTCCTACTGAAAAGTACTACTGGGATGTCCTGGACACCCAGGAATCAGCAGGAGAACAATTAAGACATTATAGGATCATTGATCTTGAGTCTGGAAGGATCTCCAAGGCCATCTAGTCCAATCTATTCGTTTTGATAGAAAAGAGGGAGATGCAGGCAGAAAGAGATACATGACTATCTTTCACACACACACACACACACACACACACGCACATGTGTGCATCATTTGTCTACTACAAATTTTCCTAAAGATCAACAGTGTTCATGTTGTTTTTCTTGGCAAAATTTGGTTTCAAACAAAAAAAATTACTTTGCTTCATTGGGTTTTTAAAAATAAGTTTGAGTTTTTAAAGTCACAAAGTTCAAAGAGATCCCTTTAATCACATTCAAATACCAAATAAAATGTAAAAAAATACTTTATGCAACCTAACTTGCTTATTGTTTAAGATATATTGACTATTACTACATTTTTAAATCAATTTCTGAAGTCTTTCTCCAATATTTCAATTGTGGTACAGAGATGAACCTTAGTTCTTAATAATTGTGCCCTAAAAGATCTCCCATTTCAAGAAAATACTAAAGTATGGATCTGACCATAGGATAAGGACTATTTGTCACTGTTATCTTTAGAGCTCCAGTGACTACCACAATGTCTTACACACAGCAAATATTTCTTAAGTGTTTGGGGGATTTTTAGTTTTTATTTTATTTATTTTTATTTATGAACTAAAATAAGCATTTCCATAATTTAATAGAATAAAAAGATGATTATACATAATAAATTTGCAGTTTCATGTACAATTTATTATTCCTTTTAAATATAGCAAAGTTATCATGTAATTTTGTTTTCCTTTTCTTCCTTTCTCCACCCTCTCCTAATGGAATTTTCATCAGAGGACTAAAAAAGCTCATCAACAAGTTGGTAACAGTGTGATGAATTTTTTGTCCACTGAGCATAAGTCTAGAGGTATGTCTTTCGTGTATTACCATCTATCACCTTCTGGAGTCTCAATGTTTCATGAACTAATTTCTCTCTATATAGTCTCCTACTTCAACTATTAATTAAATTAAATTTTGTCCTGTGAGAACTTTGTAATGTTTAGCTTATATCCAAGAATTGCTCCTCTTTTAAGGACCTATTAAAAACTGCATTACAAATTAAGACAACTCTGAGATACCACTACACAGATTGGTAAGATGACAGGAAAAAATAGTGATGAATGTTGGAGGGGATGCGGGAAAACTGGGACACTGATGCATTGTAGGTGCGAACAAATCCAACCATTCTGGAGAGCAATCTGGAATTATGCCCCAAAAGTTATCAATTTGTGCATACCCTCTGATCCAGCAGTGTTATTACTGGGCTTATATCCCAAAAAGATACTAAAGAAGGGAAAGGGACCTGTATGTACCAAAATGTTTGTGGCAGCCCTTTTTGTGGTGGCTAGAAACTGGAAAATGAATGGATGCTCATCAATTGGAGAATGGTTAGATAAATTGTGGTATATGAATATTATGGAATATTATTGTTCTGTAAGAAATGACCAGAAAGATGAATACAGAGAGGTTTGGAGAAACTTACATGAACTGATGCTAAGTGAAATAAGCAGAACCAGGAGATCATTATATACTTCAACAACAATACTTCAACAACAACAACAATTATGAGGATGTATTCGGATGGAAGTGGATATCTTCAACAAAGAGAAGGTCTAATTCAGTTCCAATTGATCAATGATAGACAGAAGCAGCTACACCTAGAGAAGGAATACTGGGAAATGAGTGTAAACTGCTTACATTTTTGTTTTTCTTCTCAGGTTATTTTTACCTTCTGAATTCAATTCTTCCTATACAGTAAGAGAACTGTTAGGTTCTGCACACATATATTGTATCTAAGATATAGTATAACATATTTAACATGTATAAGACTGCCTGCCATGTAGGGGAGGGAGTGAAGGAAGAGAAGGGAAAAGTCGGAACAGAAGTGAGTGCAAGGAATAATGTTGTAAAAAATTACCCATGCATATGTACTGTCAATAAAAAGTTATTTTAAAAAATAAATAAAACTGTATTAGAGCAATTTCTTTTGTTTATAGGAATGTGAGTTCCTTTTTTCCCCCCTTATTTTTTAAATCCATCATTAAAAGGGAAGTCTTGATAGGTAGGGGAGGGGAGAAAGTTTTGTTAGGGAATTAAGGTGATATAAAAGATATCAATTTTTTTTAAAGAATTAAAGTTCTAGAACCAGGAGATCATTATATACCTCAACAATGATACTGTTTGAGGATGTATTCTGATAGAAGTGGATCTCTTCGATAAAGAGAGCTAATTCAGTTTCAGTTGATCAAAGATGGGCAGAAGCAGCTACACCCAAAGAAAGAACACTGAGAGATGAATATAAACTGCTTGCATTTTTGTTTTTCTTCCCGGATTATTTATACTTTCTGAATTCAGTTCTCCCTGTGTAACAAGAAAACTGTTCGGTTCTGCACACGTATATTGTATCCAGGATATACTGTAACCTATTCAACCTGTAAAGGATTGCTTGCCATCTAGGGGAGGGGGGGAGAGAGGGAGGGAGGGAAAAATTGGAACAGAAGTGAATGCAAGGGATAATGTTGTAAAAAATTACCCTGGCATGAGTTCTATCAACAAAAAGTTATTTTAAAAAAGAATTAAAGCTCTTTCCATACCAAATAGATCTCAGAAAGTACACTGCTGGGCATAGATCCCAAAGAAATCAATGACAATAATCAAGGTCTTCCATACTTCAAACTATTCAGCAATTTTTATAGTAGCAAGGAATTAGAAGCAAAATATATGGTCATCACCTGAAGAATGGCAAAATAAATTTTGGTACATTAATATAATTAAATATGCTCTAAAAGAAGATGAATATGATGAATTTGGAAAAGCAAGGGAAGACATATGAACTGATGCAAAGTGAAGTAAGTAGAATCAAGAAAACAATATCTATAATAAGTATAAGAGTGTCAATGGAAAGAATGACAAAAAAAATCAAAACTGAATGTTCAAAATCATAATGACTGAAACATTTTTAATGTACAGAAGAGAATGGAAGAAAGGTTAGAAATAATTACAGACAAGTAGGACAACTTTGAAAGTTACATGTTGAATTTATTACATATTTTAAGAAAAAATAAATCTGTATATAATGGAGATTATTAGTTTCACATATGATTCACTTTTTCCATTCTACTCTGCATATGGAAATGTCCATTTTATTCGAGTATTTAATTCAGAATCTTTTAAAAATTAAGAAATCTTAATGACCACATTTGACTACAAAGATGAAAAGTCAGTTAGGGCCTAAACAATGACCAAGTCAGGCTTGGCCTAGGATCTTTTGTTAGCCAATTAATGACCGCCAGAGTGGTTTCAGTTTAAAACATGGTCCTTAAGAAAGAAATCATTAAAACTTTAAAAAGTAAGCCCTAAGCTAAGGGGAAAGGAAAGGGAAAAGGGAAAAGAAAGGAAAGGAAAGGAATAAAGATCTATTGCCCAACTGGCCAGTTCTAGTTAGGTCCCCAATGGGGTAGTTACCATTGCTATTCATAGAGGTTTTTGTTTAGTGTTCATTCTCAAAGAGGACCATGACATCAGTGAGGTAATGGCATGACATACAAGTAATTGGATTGAACTGAGGGAAGGCCATGCAAAATCCCCAGTCTCACTTTCTTCTCTAGAGTCATCTGGGTCCAGTGGCAAGATATATATCAAGACAAATGGAGATGGCTCTCCCTCACTTGTATAATATGAGAGAGTTAAATTAAAGGTTATTTGAAAGGTTCCGTGAACCTGAATGAAAAAAGTTACATCTTTATTTTAATTTTTAAAATATTTATTTACATTTTAATAAGTAAAAATCCATCTTCTTCCCCCTACCAGAAATATAAGCAAAACCTATTTTACAAACATATACAGTCAAGCAAAACAAATTTCCTTTGGCCATCTGTGGTGAGCTTTTTCTTCTCAAAGTGCAGCCAGGTGATAAAAGTTCAGATCTTTTATTATCTCCAATATAGCCCGGTTAGCTTAGAGGCCTATCTCTCTGCTTGGTTCCAAGAGCTCTCTCCAAATGTCGCCAAATCCAAAGGTCTAGTCCTTCAGCCTCTGCCTCTGCTTTCTTCAGCCTCCAGCCAGCTCCATTCTTCATGTCATTCCAGTGAAATCTCGACTTGTAGCGTCTTCACTCTGAAGAACTTCTTCGACTGGCCCATTGGCCTATTTATGCTTCTTCCAGAGAGAGGGATTATGGGTTTTCTCCCATAGTGCTCTCTGGCCCAAAGAGCTTCAAGGGAGGTATGAACTCATTGAACTCCAATGAGTAAAGGTGTGAACACAAGCCTTGTATTAATTAGTTCTACTTAGTACCTTGTTTCAGGTTCTGCCCAAAACATCTTCTTGTAAGATTAGATCAACTCTATTAGTTAACAGTTAGTAAGGATTCCAACAGCCATCTACCAAAAAAAAACCTTATTTGACCCTCTGAGTCTTTCAACTCTCTATCAGGAAATGAGGAGAATGCTTCATCATTAGTGCTATGGGAATGTCATTGATCATCATACTAATAAGACTTCCTAAGTCTTTCAGAGCTATTTTATTTTATACTATTGTTGTCATTATATAAATTGTGCTCCATGTTCTAAATCTTCCCAGCTCAGTATCATTTCTTACAGCACAGTTTTTATAGTTTTAAGTTTTAATTGCTTAAACTGAATTAAGACTTTTAGGATACTCTATATCCCATAACTCATTCAGTCTCAGTTGATGGGCACTATAATGTTCTCGTTTGGTTTTCTGGGAGGTCTCTGGAGGCAGTCTTCTCTTCAGTGAGAGCAATCATCACAAGAATAGCCAGGTGTTGAAGTCCAAAGTCCAAATTCCTTATTGTCTTCTTTCCTGGGGCCCTGCTGGCTTTCTTAAAGGCCTTCCAGGATCTTGGTTTCAGTGGAGAATCTTAAGGCAGGCAGGCCTGCCACCACAGTGCTGATGAAAATGGAAATGAATCCTTGGCTCTGAGAGCTTGAGCTCTCATCTCCAGTCCTTTTGTCTTCTCTACCTCTGAATCTGGCTGAGGCTCTCAGCTATATGCTCTACACTGAGTATAAACCAATCATTATATCACTAGGAAACCATTATTTGTTATAAGATTAAATCAATCATACTGAACTTAGAGAACTATTAATCACCATGCTAAATTAGATAACTATTATCTCATCAATTCCACTGACTTAACATCTTGTAAGAATCCTTGTTTCAGAGTTCTGGCCCCATCTTCAGTTTCCAATTATTTGATACAAGAAAAAAAGTATTTTATGTTTCTCTTGATTCCTATGTTTGTATTTCAAAGTTCTACACTGCTCTTTTCTTTTTATCAGGAGTTTGGAGAGGTCTTCTAGTTCATTACAATTCCATTTTTTTCTATCTAGAGAACTTATCTTCATTTCTGTTGAAGAAGTTATTGTTGGTTGTAACCCTGCATACATCCTTTGATTTCTGGAATACAGCATTCCAAGTTCTTCACTCATTTTAACTGGTAGCTGTTAAATCATGTGTTCCTGATTATGTCTTTTTGGTACTTGAATTCTGACAGCTTGTAGGATCTTTTTTCTTTAACCTATATATTTTTTCTTTTTACATTTATTTATTTACTTATTTTATGATAACTTTTTGTTGACAGAACCCATGCCAGGGTAATTTTTTACATTATCCCTTGTACTCACTTCTGTTCTGATTTTTCCTTTCCCTCCCTCCACCCCCTTCGCTAGATGGCAAGCAGTCCTATATATGTTAAATATGTTTAACCTATATTTTTAAGCAATATTTTAGCTCTATATTTTGGCTGTAATATTCCTGAGAATTTTCATTGTCTTGGATCTTTCAGGAGGTGGCAAGTGGATTCTTCCTATTTTACATTGCCTCTGATTCTAAAAGGTCTGAGCAGTTTTGTTTTATGATTTCTTAAAATATGAAGTCTAGGGATTTTTTAGGCTATAATTTTCAAGTTGCCGATGATTCTTAAATTATTTTTCAAGTAAATTATTTTTGCTATTAGATACCTTATCATTTCTTTTATTTTTAGTCTTTCAGCTCTTAATATTTCTTATAAAATCATTGGCTCTTATTTGGTCCATGCTAATTTTCAGAGTGTCTGTTGCTTGGATAAGATTTTATATTTTTTTATGCCACACTAATAATTTTCTTTTCAATTCTTTCTTGCAGAGGACTTCCAGGGGTGGAGCCAAGATGGCAGACTAAAGTCAGGAAGCTGCTGGAGCTCTCCCTGTTTCCCTCATAAAACCACATGAAATCAAGTCTCTGAGCAGAGTCTGATGGAACAAAACCACTCTCCAGCTCAAGATAAATTTGAAGAATTTCAAGAAAGGTCAATCTTACTAGGGTGAAAATGGTGTTCAGTTCTGCTCAGATAGATTCTCGGAAAGCAAATCAGCAACTAAGACTCTCAGTCCCTGCCTCAGTAGAGGAGCAAATTAGTGGGACAGCTTTTAGTCCCAGCTTAGAAGGCAAAGACTGGGAAACCAGGTTGCTTCCTGAACAGAGCAGGCAAAGATACCCCTTGCAAAGACAAGGGAAGGCTGTGCTCAAAGCCAAGGCTCAGAGCCGCACAGGAAGCTTGTGACAGTGCCCCCTTTACTCCAGAAGCAGAGCACAACCATAAGGGTAAGTTAGGGATACTCATCTTCCCAAATTCAAATCTGGCCTCAGACAAAACTTACAAACTCTATAGCTCTGGGGAAATTGATTCACCTTATTTGCCTCAGTTTCTTCTCTGTAAAATGAGATAGAGAAGAAAATGGTAAACTACTCCAATATCTTTGCCAAGAAATCCCCAAAATGGGGACATGAAAAGTCAGACATGACAGAAAAACAACTGAATAACAAACTAAAACTGAAATCCCACTCCATTCCTGGGACCCAATTGACACAAGCTACTATTTGCTTCTGAATTTACTCTTTACACAGCCTAGAGCTAGCATAACCACTCTTCACCCCAGAATTCCACTCTTAATCATAAGTATCCTCCTTAGTCTATCCTGGATCTGTGAACTGGAACTGGGCAGTAAATGATAGAGCTACCAGCTGGTACCTGTTCTTGCACCAGGCACAAGCTTAGGCCTCTCTTTTCCGGATCTGGAATCTCTTCTTGCGCAATCATATAGCCTCTCTCTGCACTATGAGTTTTCACCACCAGTGTGCTCTTGGCCAGATCCCATCTATAATGCTCTCAAACCGTTCCATCTATCTCCCTATGCCAACCTGAACTGGAATAATGACTCACTATATTTTTTTTCTTATATTTTCCTATCAAGATTTGATCTGATGCATTTTGTAGACCTATTTGGAGGAGTTTGTTTTTGTTTTTCTTTGGGGAGAAGTGCTCACTCCACTTCATATCTTGGCTTTGTCCCCATTAACTTCTGAATAAAATTTAGAATTTTCTTCAATTATGGATATAGGCAACAAACCATAATAGTATTAGCAGGACCTACTTTGTTGATTCCATATTTTAGTTTCAACACTCTGGAACTTCTACCATTTTTCTTATGGCCATATTCTCTCTACTTGCCTTCATATTTTAAATGTTTTAGGATCCTTGTTAAGGCAACTGCTCTAATTTTTTAAAAATATTATATTCCCAATCCTGAAAGAAATACCACCACTGGAAACACATCTAGAAAGATAACCATGCAAGATGGTCTACCCTCATAAATCCCAGATCCAAAAGAAATTCATTCAAGCCTAAAAGAGGTTAGTAAATATGTATAATTTTTTAAGTTAATGAAGAATGATTAGGTAGATTAGAATAATGCTATAGACATAGTATAATTAGACTTCTGCAAAGCCTTTGACAATTTTTCTCCTTTTATCCTTATGGACAAGATGGAGAGCTGAAAGGCTAGATGGCAGTACAGTAGAATACAAATTAAATGAATGGCCAAATCAAAAACTAAGTGATCATTAATGTTCCAATGTTAACTTGGAGAGAGGACTGTAATTGAATGTCCCAAGGATCTTCTCTTGTCCCCATGGCCATTTGTCTTCAGTGACTTAGATGAAGACATAGAAGCTATACTTGTTAAATTTGCAGATGGCTCAAGTCTTGGAGGTACAGATGCTATTCTGGAGCACAGAAACAGGATCTAAAAACATCTAGACAGATTAGAATGATTGAACAGCTCAAATCATGTGAAAGTTAACAGAGACACACAGGTTAAAACAGTCAATTTCAAAAGGCTTGTAGCAAGATAAATAGAAAATAGAGTATTAACACCCAAATCCTATTTTTGATGGCAAGTTGGTTTCTCAGAAGGTAGTTACTACTTTTTCCTCAGAGTTCTAGGGATATAGTTCTAACAATTATGAATCCCCACTAGTATGTCTATCCCATTAATTATCAAATTTTATAATTTATCCAGATGGGCTTAATTAATTTTTAAAATATTTCTTATTTATTTTTACTAAATGTTTCCCAATTACATGTAAAGCACTTTTGAACATTGATTTCTTAGAATTTTGAGTTCTAAGTTCTCTTCTTCCTCCCTGACCTTCCCTCATCCCTTGAGAAGGCTAATAAATTCTTATTAATTATTTATATGATATCATGCAAAAATATTCATATTAGCCATCTCGTATAAGAACACACACACAACATAGAATAAAATTTGAAAAAGTAAAAAAAAAAAAGAAAGAAAGAAAGAAAAGAAAATAGAGTATTAAGCACTTAATAGTGCCGTGAACTGTACTAAGTGATAGGGATATAAAAATAAAAAACAAAACAAAACACAAAAAAACAATGTTTCTAACCCTCATGGATCTTACATTCTACTAGGAAAGAAAAAACAAAAGAGAGTGCAAAAGTGGGGCAAAGATAGAGGTAGAAGAAAAGAGGATATCTGAGATGGAACAGACCAGAGAGTAAGCAAAGCATCAATATGTTGAGGTTCAAAAGAAGACCCCCCAAAAGTTGGACCAGTATCATGAGGTGTCTCAAAAGAATTTGTAGGCTTGAACCCATCTCCAAGTCAAGGGGCAAAGTTTATTATAATTGTAATGCCCATTGAAGCAGGCTAAGTTCCAAAAGGATTTAGCAAAGAACCAGGAGAAAGAAAACAAATTTGTAGGACAAAGTTAGAAAGACCAGAGCTTCATGTTTCTTATTTGCTAATTTTATGGCTTGAGGGGTTTGAGGGGTGGTTTATTCACTATTGTCTCAGGAACTTAGTTATTACTGACCAACAAATCATCTGTCTGACAGTAATATTTGTAGCACTATCCTAAGGCCAGAAGACTTTAGAATTATTGACAGACAGATTGTTCGAACAATAGCATTCTAAGCTCAGGGAACCTCAGGATCACTGCTATGTTTCCCCTAAAACGCTGCACCTTATCAAATAGGCTTTCTCATGATATAGCAAGAACTCACCACCAATCAGTCATCATAGGATAGAGTTTGATTTTTTTTTTGACTAGGTGAAAGAGGAGATTCTTTGCCTCAAGTGCTATAGCCTTAATCACTAAATAGGTACTACCTCAGTCAAACTGAAATTTGTTGAAAACCTTAACTTAAAAAGGTCCAGGTGCTCCCATTCATTCAGGGCCATCTCCAATCATCCTGATCTATACCTTGCCACCAGACCCAAACGGCTTTGGAGGGGAAAGTGAGGTAGATAAATCTGCATAGCCCTCTCTCATTAAATCCAATTAAAATGTAAGATCCTTGAGGACATGAACTGTATTTATTTTTGCCTGTACTTGCATTAACAGCACTTAAAGTCACATAATAAGCCTGGCACATAGTAAATTGTTTAATGTTTGCCAACTGATCAAGAGACTAGTGAACCACAAGCTCCATAACCTTATGTGAAAGTCAAAAAAAGCTAAATCTGTCTTGCATTTAAAAAAAAAAAAAAAAAGACACATTGTCCAAAACAAGGAAGAGGATAATTCTTCGATTTTCTGCTGCCATGAGAACACATCTGGAGCATGTGTTGTGTTAAATTCTGGGAGTAACATTTAAGAAGGACTTAATGAAGCTAAAGGGTATCCAAAAGAAAAAAAAATGATAAGTATGGTGAGAGGACTCAAAAAGGACAATCAGCTAAGTCAGTAAGCATTTATCAAGTGCTTACTGTGTGCCAGACACTGTGATGAACATACCACATATGATATTGACTGAAAAGATAGGAGTTATCTAATGTGGAAAAGAGTAAGGGGATATAGAGACTGATTTTTCAGTGATACAACTGCAAAATAATTCTCTATAAGTTCCTGCTGCTGCTGCTGCTGCTGCTCAAAACCACAACCACAGGAGAAAGGATGGGTGAAAATCCTCTGAGTGACCAGATATCTGGAAAATATGTAGCAGGCATATTTCTTGAGTTCCTCAGAGGAAAGATATCATGAAACAAAAATAATTCAATACTTTTTTATGAAGAAGGAAGATCAACACACCACACGTGCAAATGCTAAGAAGCAGCCAAATCAGCCCTTCTGTATCTCATTAAGTTAAAATTCAAGGGCAGATTTTGCCTCCATCTAGTGAATCAACAAGCAGAGCTTTTGCTTTGCCCATAGAGAAAGTACAGGTCCTCCCTGGCATCTTGGAGTACCTTAGACAGAAGGGAGTATTTCTCTAAAAAGCTCAACCTGCTATTAATCTCCCACAGCCCATGTCTAGAGAAACATATGATTTATGCTAATCATTCTAGGAAAACTTTCTGAAGAAATTTCTTCCTCACTCTGGTCTTGGCATTTGACTCTAGTTGCTATAACAAAGTTCAATGTTTGAAGTTTTAGGGAGCACATGGGAAATGACTAAAAGAGAGAGGGACCAGGAAGGGGCAAACCCCTCATCAAACCTGAGTTTCCTTATAAACATATGGAGCAAAATAATAGCTTTGATCTGCAAGGGCAATTTGCTCTACTTCTAAAAATACTGACTGCCCAGGCCGGGTGTGGAAACTCACTTTGGCAAGAATTTTTCCACTTAGAGCAGCTGGTTCTGAATCCCGCCTCACAAAACACAGATTCAGAACTTCAGACATTCAAACTAGGAAATAAAGGGACTGGAAAAATCTAACATTGGCATGCTGGCCCCTGACACACATTGGGACCAGATATGCCAAAGCTTCTCTTTGGTTCTTGAGAACTCAGCTTCTTCAGGACCATTTTATCTATTTGATTAGATCCTAAATCTATCCCCTTCTTCCTATGTTGGTCCCCGATCTAACGGAAGCTTTTTACTATATATTTATTAGTTTATATATTGCTAGACTTGCCTTTAAAATAGATAGAATCAAAAATCAATCCTGTAGTGTAACTGAGGGGCCTTGAAAAAACAAACATGCTCACAAAAAAGCTTTGCCCCCGACGTCAAATCCAACATCAGACATTAGCTATATGATTCTAGAGAAATCACTTAATTCTCTATGCTTCAATTCCTCATCTGTAAAATTATCTGGAGAAGGAAATAGCAAAACCACTCTAGTATCTTTGCAAAGAAAATCCCAAATGGAATCATGAAGAGTCAGACATGACTAAAAAGGACTGAGCAACAAAATCAGTATTTCACATTTATTTCTAACAAATTCCATGGATTTGTACCATAAGTCTAATCTGATGAAAAATTTTGGAATCCTAATTCTGTAATTCAATGCATTAGATATCTCTTCCATCTTCATGAAAAACCTTTATAGACTAGCTATATCTTCCTCCAAGTTACCAATAAGAGTGTTAAAGCACAAAGCAACAAACAGAGCCTTCTAGAACACTATAAAACACTTTCTTGCAGGTTGGCATTGATCTATTGAATATCTACAGCATAGATGAGTGGAAAGAACACTGGGGTTGGATCCAGAAGACCCTAGGATGAGAATCCTGGCTGTGTTCACTTTTTGCTGAGTGACTTTGGTGATATTCTTTCACTGATCTGAACCACAATTTCTTCATCTGTAAAGTAAAAAGGTTGGTCTATATTTTTTTTCTGAAGTTCTTTCCAGTGCTAATATTCTGCGATTTCATAAATTTGAATGCTATTGATTCCAAAACTATCAAATTGTACTTCCCCCCCCCAAAAAAAAGTGAGTCTTGATCAAATATCCTACTGAAATCCAAAGTATGTCAACTCTGCTACATTCCCCTGCTCCACTAATATAGTTAGTAATCAAGTCAAAAAGGAAACAATGTTAGACTCCATGATTCTAAGGTCTCCTTTCTAGCTTCAGAGATAAAGCTGCTTATCTAAGGGGTCACAAAGACATTGAAAGTTTTCAGAAGAATCTTGTTGGGTATACTACAATAGGCTTCCATTTGCCTATGAGTTGGATTTGATGGCCATTGGGGTTCTTTCCAATTCATAAATTCTTTGAAATCATCTCAAAAATCATTCCTAAACTTTTGTTGAATCACCTTCAAACCTATTGTCCTATAATTTGCAGGATCCATTTTTACCCTTTTGAAAATTGTTATTTGCCTGTATCCAGTGCTTCAGCAGTAATCTCAACCTACATTATTCCTCAGATATCACTAAGAATGCTTTACTCATAGATGTTTGTTTAACTAACATAAGTTAAGCAATCACATCACCAATTTTGTGATGTAATTTATCTGGAGAAAATAATGGATTTTTTTGTACAATTAGGTGTCCCATACTTAACTGTACTTATCTTTCAATTTTAATTCTCTTTTAACCATGGGCATATACAAGTCATCTGGTAGTGTACTAGGGAATTTAAATCAAATATCCATTGAAAAAAATTATCATAATGAGTATGATTTTATTCACCAAACTAAAGAAACTAAATTTTAATAAACTTGAATTTTGACTAATAAATTAAAATTTACCCTAAAAATATAATTTATTTTAAATGAAACATACTAAATCCCAAAGAGATTATAAAAGAGGGAAAAGGATTCACCTGTGCAAAAATGTTTGTAGTACCCCTTTTTGTAGTGTCAAGAAATTGAGTGAATGCATATCAGTTGGGGCATGGCTGAATAAGTTATGGTTTATGAATGTAATCGAATATTATATTTTACAATAAAAGATGAGCGCTATGATTTTAGAAAAGCCTGGAAAGACTTACATAATACTAAATAAAGTGAACTAAAAGAATATTGTACATAGTAATAACAAGACTATGTAATGATCAATTGTGATGGATTTGGCTCTCTTCACAAGAGGTGATTCACTAAATAAATTGTGGTATATAAATATTATGGAATATTATTGCTCTGTAAGAAATGACCAGCAGGATGATTTCAGAAAGGCCTGGAGAGACTTACATGAACTGATGTTGAGTGAAATGAGCAGGACCAGAAGATCATTATATAATTCAACAACAATACTATATGATGATCAATTCTGATGGACATGGCCCTCTTCAACAGTGAGATGAACCAAATCAGTTCCAATAGAGCAGTAATGAACTGAACCAGCTACACTAGGGAAAGAACTCTGGGAGATGACTATGAACCACTACATAGAATTCCCAATCCCTCTATTTTTGTCTGCCTGCATTTTTGATTTCCTTCACAGGCTAATTGTACACTATTTCAAAGTCTGATTCTTTTTATACAGCAAAATAACTGTTTGGACATGTATACATATATTGTATTTAACTTATACCTTAACATATTTAACATGTATTGGTCAACCTGCCATCTGGGGGAAGGGGTAGGAAGAAGGAGGGAAAAAGTTGGAACAAAAGGATTTGCAACTGTCAATGCTGAAAAATTACCTAAAAAAAAGGAGGTGATTCAAGTCAATTCCAATAGACATGTTTGTTTTTTAATAATAATATCCTTTTATTTTTTTAAACACATGCATAGATAGTTTTTAACATTCACCCTTACAAAACCTTGTGTTCCAAATTTTTCTCCCTTCCTCCCTATTTCCTCCTTCCCCTAAATAGCAAGTAATCCAGTATAGGTTAAATGTGCAATTCTTCTAAACATATTTCCATATTTTTCATGCTGCATAAGAAAAATCAGATCAAAGTGGGGGAAAATAAGAAAGAAAAAAACAAGTGAACAAACTACAACAAAAAAGGTGAAAATACTATGTTGTGATCTATATTCAATCTTCAGATCCTTCTTTCTGGATGTGGATGGATCTTTCAAATCACACGTCTTTGGGGATTGCCTTGAATCACCTCATTGTTGAAAAGAGCCAAGTCCATCACAGTTGACTATCACATATTCTTGTTGCTGTATACAATGTTCTTGTGATTCTAGTCACCTCACTTAGCATCACTTCAAGTAAGTCTCTCTAGGTTTTTCTTAAATCAGCCTGCTCATTTTGTATAGGACAATAGTATTTCATTATATTCATATACCCTGGCTTATTCAGCCATTCCCCAATTATTGAGTATCCACTCAGTTTCCAGTTCCTTGCCACTACAAAAAGGGCTGCTACAAACATTTTTTGCATATGTAGGTTATTTCCCTTTTATTATGATCTCTTTCTATTACAGACCCAGTAGAGACAGTGCTAGATCAAATAATACACACAGTTTTATAGTCCTAAGGCACAGTCCCAAATTGTTCTCCAAAATGGTTGGATCTGTTCACAACTCCAATAACAATACTTTAGTATTCCAATTTTCCCACATCCCCTCCAACATTTATCATTATCTTTTCCTGTCATTTTTACCAGTCTGAGAGGTATGGACCGGTACTTCAGATTTGTCTTAATTTGCATTTCTCAATTCCAATAGACTTGTGATGGAAAGTGCCATCTGTATCTAGAAAGAGATCTCTGGAGACTTAATGTGGATCAAAGCATAGTATTTTCATCTTTTTGATGACTGTTGTTGATTTACTTGGGGTTTTTTTCTTTCTTGTGTTTTTTTCCCTTTTGAGCTGATTTTTCTTGCATTGCATGATAAATATGGAAATATGTTTAGAAGAATTGCACATGTTTAACCTATATTGGATTGCTTGCTATCTTAGGGAGGGGAAAAAAAGAAGGGAAAAAATTGAAACACAAGGTTTTGCAAGGGTAAATGTTAAAAACTATCATTGTATGTATTTGGAAAAAAAAACACTGTTAAAATAATAATAATAAACATAGGAACCATGATCAGGTCATACAATAACATAGTAGAGAAAAAAATAAAATAAAATGAAACATAAATTGTAGGACAAATTCTAGTACCTGAATATTACCAGTAACAAATCCTATATTAACATCTATGTGCTTAGATATTTTTGTCCCTTCATTTAGTGTCTAGAGATCATTATTCTTGATAGAAAAAGCAAGAGCAAAAAAAAAGAATTGCATTGTTCCTCATTCACTTCAGTGCTCATTAACATCATTTCATCTACCTCTAAGCATGACTTCTATTCACTTTTGTTCTTCTTGCCTACAGCATAGGAGAAAGAGTTCTTTTGGAGATCGTTAGCAAATATTTCAAAAGCCTCAGATAAATCTGTACTTTAACCTTTCTGATATATAATTTCATGTTCTGTCCATACTTTTTGTACCCATCCAAAGGTATGTACCCTCGTTTACATCCTGCATAATTAAGGAAGTTAACTTTATTTTTTTAAAAAACAGAAAAAAATCATATAAGTCAGTGCATTATAAAGAATAGACACCTATTCTTGGAAGCAGGAAGATTAAGCTCAATAAGTCATCTCACTTTCCAGTATCCTGGGCAGTCATCTCTTTAAGCATGGACTACAAGAAGCCATGGAGTATATTGGAAAGAGCATTGGCTCCAGAGGCTGAGGATCAATTTAAATCCTTCCAATAACATTTAATACAAACTGAAGAACAGTGGCCAATTTGCATTGATAAAGGAAATTTTCTAACAATAGAATCACAAATCTAGACTGCCCAAAAATGTTTCATAGAAAAATCATTGAACTGTATATTTTAATCTCTAACCTAGTTCACCTACCTGTATCCAGAGATAATCTTATCATTATTCTTATAATTATATAATAACAATCTACTTGAGAGTATTGAGCTTAATTCCCAAGTTCCTATCTTTAAGGCATGTGCCTTACAAAATACAAAAAAAAAAAAAAGGTGATATTAACCTTACAAAAAGTCATTGCCCTAAGCCCAGTATGGATTCTTTACTTCTACCTTTAAGAATCCTTAGCATACTCCAAAGTACCAACTTCTCTGAAACCTTCCTTATTACTATACTTGTTAATATTCTCTCATCAAATTATATTAATGCAATTATTGTTGCTGTTCTTAAGATATATGTATTTTATACTTAACTACTTACCCATCTTTTCCATTGGTAGAATGGAAACTTCTTGAGGGCAAAAACTATTTTCACATTTATGACTTTTTAATCCTAGCCTCTTTAATATTTGTTGAATTGATTTGACCTATTTCAATGATACCAAATATCTCCATGGAGTCTCAATAAATTCTGGTTGAATGAATGAAAATGTAAAGGTGTGACAACCACGCTACCACTCAGAATACCTTAAAATCAGCCAGTCAGGATAAGCAAGTCTTTAGTCTTTATTTTTGGTCTTTAAGGGTAGAAGTGAAGGGGATGGAAGCAGAATCTTCACACCTCCTTCTTTCTCGTCCACCACGAAAGTGACCCTGGCTAGTCTCACTCCACCCCCTAGTCCCTCCTGATCTCTTGCTGAAAGACATTTCATTTTCTGAGATGAGATTAGCAACACCATTTGTCTCCCTATGAATTATTTCAGTCTCTAAACATAATAATTTCTTGTGGAAGGCCTTCTCCTTCAGTAGGTTTTAAGAGCAATACAAAGACACCACACTCTCTTTTTGGTATCAATCTATACCTATGAACTTCCAGCAAAGAAGGAAGAGGTTATGTCTCACTTTGCACTTCCAGCAACAATGACAACTATAACCTGTGCAAATGGTAATGAGAGCCAATGAAAGCTTGTGTGAATGAGCCTAAGTTAATACTTCAAGTTACTGGTTGCCCCTTCTGTCGTGAGCTTCTTTTCTTAAGCTCAAATCACTGAAGAGAGATTCTAAGAAATAAATGTTTCTAGGCATAGTACTAACCTCAGGAATTTGAGAAATCAGGAGTTTCTTAGTTGGGAGATGTTTCCTGCAACTATATTTGTTTGTATACATTTTAAATAGAAATGTAAATATGTAGATCATATTCATGGATATATAGTTTAATAGGTAATAGAGATGGAAATGGAGATGAAGTTAGATATGGAGATGGAGATAAATACAGATAAAGATGAAAATAAAGTTAAAAGATGGAGATGCGATACAGATGTTCTTGAAGGAGAAGATAACCACTGACTAAATCAAATTATATTGAAGAAGTCTAAAGAACCAGCTTCTGATTCGGGCTACAGAGTGAATTTGGGAGTTGCTTGGAAAATACAGCATCAAGGTGAATGAAAAATACAGTGCAGCAATCCCACAAAGTTGTCTTACCTCTAGGAGAATATAAAATATATTAAAGGTTATTATTTTATATATGTTTTAAGTATTTGTTAATATGAGCTTCTAAGTCTTTTGTATTTTAAGTATTTGGTAGTAGGGAAAACCGTACTATACTTAATATGGTGACCTTGTACAACCTTTTCTTACTCAAATATAATTCACTAGCATGGCATGGCATCACCCATTAAACAAATTAGCATATATTGCTTTAGCAGTATCCCTCATTTGGTTGTGGATAATTTGAGAATGACAAAAAAATGGGAAAGTACTAAAAAAAAAAAAAAAAAAAACCTACCTTCACCATTTTACTAGAGTCTGGTTCAACTGCCTCTTTCCAGTCAACTTACATCCAGCTTTTTTTGTGGCGTCATATTTAATTAATTTCCAGAACTAATTGGAATATAGCTCACCACAAAAAAAAAAAAAAAAAAAAAAGCAGTGTTTCTTCTTTCACCCTCTACCTATAAGCTAAAAGAAGAAGAAAGAATGGTCAATAACCCTAAGGAAGAAACCAAAAGTAGGGGAAAATTTGAATAAAGGATTGGGCTTTCTTAAAATTAAAACTCACAGAGAACAAGTACTATGTCTCATATATTTGTAGTCTTAACATATTATGAGAGTTTAATAAATAATAAGTCAAGTCCAATAAATTGCAAGTCATCTTCATTCCCAAGGGAGAGCAAAGAGTCCAGGAGAACAACACATGTTATCACCAGATGCTCTTCTCTAGGACTTTCCCAGGTTAATAAGGCTCACTACATATATGTATTCAACACATTCACTCCAAAATCAAGTATTTTTGATTGCTCAACATTACTGAACCCCTTCTCTTCAAATCTGATAACTACTTAAGATCATCACATAGACATCAGTGGCAGTAGGATATATTCATTCTTCTCAACAGAATCACTGAACAAAAAAGTACTTCAAGTGTCAGAGGAATAGGCTAGCAACATTATTCCAGAATAATAAAAACAAAAACTGACATTTATATGACTCTTAAAGGTTGACAGAGAAGCCATGTATAGATCATCCCATTGATTCTTACAATGTCCAAAAGATAATTCCCCATTTTACAGATGAGTAAACTGAGCTTCAAAGAAGTGACTCACATAGCTGATATCAGGGACAGGTCCTGAACTCCAGTTTTGTTTGACTTCAAAGCCAGCATCTTTTACACTACACTACACAATCTCCCAAGAACATTATTACTCCCCCAAGGTTACCAAAATAAAAAGTGAGTTGTAGTTAGATTCCAAGTGTTACTAATTCCAGTAGAATGCTCTCCACTATACTCTGTTTATTGCCTTTCATAATGCCTGCCATCTGAATTACCTAGGCCTTTTAAACCAATTCTTTGCTTTTATTATTTTTTGAATGTGACAGGTTTTTAGGGCAAAGCCAGATCTGAAACTGATGTATTCCCAAAAGTTCATGGAATTAGAGGAAAAAAGAAGGGAAAGGAAGAGAAGGGGAAGACTTTTTAAAAGACCACATTGTCATGTTCTTAACCTTTTTTGCATAATAAATCCCTTTGGCATTCTAGTGAGGCCTAGGGATCTGTTTTGAGAATAATGTTCTTAATTCAAGAAAATATTAAATTTCAATTAGGAGTTAGTGAAAATAAGCATTTTCTCATGTTCACTGACCCCAGAAATCTATTGATAGATGCCTTAGATGTCCATCAGACTCAAGTCTGATCTAAACCAAAAAAATTAACTGATGTTCCCTTGCAACTTTTGTCAGGCTCTCCAACACATCTAGAATTTGAATTCCCAAAATATTAAACATTTTAGAAATATGCCTGTTTATGCCTTTCCATTTAATTATAAAACATGTTGCTGATGTAAGGTTTTAACATACACACACACACACACACAAATTCAATAGAAAAAGATCTTTGCTTTGAAATCCTCTGGGACTTCATCCACTTCCCCCCACCCCATCCAGATGCTTTGCTAATTCTATTGTTTTGGATTTATTAAACCCATAGGCTCAAACAGCTATTCACTATGTCTGCCTCCCACATCAGGGAAACAACTTTGGAAAATAAAGCTGGACAGGCTGACTTGGTAATTCCAACTGTGGCATCCCAGAGGATCAAGAAAAGTATCTCATAAATCATGAAATTTTCAGTGAGTGAATGCTAAGAGGCCTGGAGAAATTAGCTAGTGTCCACTGCCCTAGAGGACTTGATCAAAATCATATCTGTAAGCAACTATCCATTTAATTTTTAAGACCTACCAAAAAAAATTGTATAATGTAGCTCAGTCATCCATTTCAAAGAATTTATTTCAAAATGTCATCTTCAAGGCAGACCCAAACACTTTACCTTTTTGATTTCTCACTGCACAGGAGCCTCTGGATTCCTCTACCTGATCTTTTTAGAGGAGAAACATGAGCCCAAGCATTGAAGTTTTTGTGAAGGCCCCTTTCAATTAATCCCACAATATATTGTGCCTTTCTAAAAGTCTGTAAGCTCCCTGAAGGTACAGAGAGTTAATTTCTTATTTATATTTATGCTCACATGTGTGTACATACATACATACACACACACACACACACTCAACATAGTGCATTGAACATGAGACAGATATTTAACATGTAATTATAATCATGAATTAATTGTGCAGCTTTCAAAAGGAGAAAAAAGTATGCATGGTTATTCTCATAAGGTTTGAATAAAGAAAACTATATGTGTTCATGAGTACACAACACATACAAGCTAAGAAAGCAGTTGGATGATTCTATTCTAATCCTTTTTACTCTAGAGGAAGAATTTGTTGGTCTGTAAGAGCCACAGAATAGAACTTTATTTTGGGGTTTTTAAGTTCATCTGTATCTTTTATTTTTATCCACACTAATTTTCTGATATACCTTTGGCAAGGGGAGTTCCAAAACACACACACATACACACACACACACACACACACACACACACACACACACACACACACATACTTTCACTGTCACTCTCACTCTCCTTCTCCCTCTTCCTCTCCCCAACTTTTGGGGGAACTCTTAAGAAACTCCCTCAGAAAAGCTCTCCCCTGAGAGACCTACCCCAGGGAATCAAGATAAAGTGATTTCATTCTGTTATCTGGGTGGGACTAGTTGAGTCCAGGACCACTCCTATTTACCTCTATTGAGTTGGAGATTAATCCAGGGACACTCATTCAATTCGAAGATATTCTATTCTGATTCCAACTCAAACTGCTCTGAGCCCCCACCAAGAGCTACTCATATAACAGGCTTCCTTCAGCTCAATTCCTTGCAGAGGGCCAACAGCAGGAATCACACCAAGGAACCTCTCTCTCTTTCTCTCTCTCTCCTTGACATAGCTGTGACCCTCAGCCTTCTCTTTTCAGTATTACTCCCTCTTTATCTCCTCACCTATTTCCCTATAAGGACCTTATTTACCTCTCTTTCAGAATTTCTCAGCTAGATCTTTACTTCTCTGTCAGGACCTTGCCTCTAAGGAAGTCAGCCTGCAAAAGCTGACTTCTCAGTTTTAATAATAAACTTCTTTTGCCAGTTTAACTTTTTGGGTTCATAAATTCATAAATGTGCCAATCAGAAGGGGGTTCCCACAACTCCCTGCCCTACACTGAACCTCATCATTTTGTTCCATTTGGTTCCCTGACCTGGGAATTGAGGGGAGCCGAACCTCATCACCTTCTCCTAATGTACTATAAAGAAAAACCGTGATGTGAAACTAGCCATCTATGCAATGTTCTATGCCCATAATGCCCTATCTCTTACTAAGATAAGGAAAATATATTTTACAATCTGTTTTCCAGGATCAATAATCCTAAAAACTAAGGTTGATACAGCAATTAATCTTTTCAAAGCATTTTTCATTACATTATCTCACTTTGAGATCACCATAACCCCATAGATATTGTCTGCTTTTTTACAGATGATAAAATGCAGGCTGATTTACATCATTATCCAGCTAGTAAATGTCAAAGGCAGAAACTGCACCCAGGCTTTGCTAAATACAAGTTCTACATAATATCTACTCTACCATGCAATTAATCAAAGAAACTTTTTTTTAATGTTTTTTTCAACTTCAGGGTTAGTATGTTGATCACCCATTATTCCAGTAGACTAATAATAAATCCTGCTTCCCACCTCTTAGCAGACAAATATTGTGCCAGAGATACAGAATGAGACATACCTTTGAAAACACAACCAATGTATCTTTTTGTTTGGACTATATATATTTATTACAAGTAAAGGATGACTATCTCATACCCCTTAACTACAATTAATATAAATACTAATATTTCTATGTTCTTTTGCCCTTTTTAAGTAAGAATGCTATCTTTAATTGTTACAGATTCAAAGTAGTAAAATAGATGTGAACAATTTCTAGACACTTCTATTGAATCAACCAAAGATATAAACTAGTTAATATTAAGAATATTTAGCCTTTGTAAGTTCTTTTTTTTTCATTTGTAAGTTCTTTAAGATTTTCATTTAAGATGACAGTACACAGGAAATACTTGCAGTGAATTAAGAGGAATCAGTCAGGCCTTATTGGACTTTGGATAAAATAACCAGCAGGTACCAAATTCCCCATTTCAATAGAACAATGCCTCACTTAGAGGAACTTCAAAAGGTGGGAAGTTATGGACTTCCCAGCAGTATCAGTATCAATATTCTCAGAACAGCGGTGGCTAACTAGTTACATATACCAATTAAGTATCTAAGGTTATCATTCAGTCATTCCAATCATGTTCAACTCTTGATAGCCCTACTTAGGATTTTCTTGGCAAAAATACTTAAGTGGTTTATCTTTTTTTTTCCCCTCCAGCTCATTTTACAAATGAAAAAACTGAAACACACAGTATTAAGTGACTTGCCCAGAGTCACACAGGGTGACATTAGTAAATGTCTGAGGCTGGATTTGAACTCAGGAAGAGAAGTCTTCTAATTCCAAATCTATACCTAGTTGCCTATCAGTTGCCAAGGGAAAACTGTAAATTAAAAAAAAAAAAAATGCAGCTTAGGACTCTACAAAGCCTTGATTCCCATAGGTCATCAAAAAGCTATACACATTAAAAGGAGAAAAGGACTTCCCAAAACCAGACAATGCATTATCCCTTTGTCACAGGGAATCTATATTTGAGCTCACTTTCCCTTAAACTGTGTATGTAATTGTGGGAGTTTGTATCCAAGACTTCTGAAGGGATTATTTTTTGTACCAACTGTACAACACCCTAGTAAATATCAGTTTCTATGAACTAATTTAGTCTTGCTGGCTGATAATCATTTGAGAGAACACTGATATGGACTCATGAGCAGCAACACTAAAGAAATCTCTAGATCTCTCAATTACTCCTAGAGTCTTGAGGAAAGAATTCATCTGCAACACTGTGGAGCTATCAATATGAAAAGAAGGTGAGAAATAGCCCAAGAGGGGTTGCTTCACAAGAGAAGTCTTTTATTTTATTCTGTGGATAGAAGAACGTGAAGTGATTAATGATATCTAAAAACTGGAGGAAAAGAAATAGACACACAAATTATTAAAGAGAATAAAAATAATTCAAATGAAGAGACAAATAGGATCTCTTCAAAACTATCATATTTAATTGGAAATATACTTTTAGAATAGAATTAATAGAAATTCAGAGATTTTCATCCATTCCTCTTTTCCCCTCACCAAGGATAAATGGATCACCTGAAATCTTTATATGAGTAATACTCAACTACTTACAACTCCTTCAGCTTCTTTTTTCTCTGATTGGAGAGCTAGAGAATAGAGCACTATATTCCTCCCCAAAGCTTTTTTTAGAAAGGGCTGAGACATGGACTTTCCAACTAACTCCACTTTCCATCTGCAGCTCCCCTTGTTTTCAACCACAAAAAATATGTATTTGTACCAGGTAGTCCTTGATGCTACCCCCTTACTTCCTAGCTTCCTTTATATATTGTCTGCTCATTAGACTGTAAACTCCTTGAGGGTAGGAATTGTCTATCTTGTTTTTATTTATATCCTCAATATATAGCACAGTGCTTGGCACATAATAATAGTTTAATAAATGTTTATATTTTGTTGTATTGTATTGTATTCTGTTCTTTGTATGGAAAAATGTTCATACATTTTAATGTTTCTCAGAATACAAAGGAAAAATTTTAAATTATGAGTAGTTGAAATAGATTGCTTGCCTTGAGATGGTTTTCCAGATGTAGGGATAGGTTTGCATTTATTCACACATACTCCCTTATTTGGTCCCATTTGGACCCAAACTGCATAGCTAATGAGATTTGACTGAATGTGAAATGATGAACCTCAGTGGTATGAAGCCTAAAGCCATAACAACTAAAGCAATGCTCTAAGAAAAACTATGAGTATCCGCCCTCTCCCATTAGATTTCTCAAATATGATGGGAAAGGAAGGCTGGTTGTACAAACACTCTCTTCTAAAACATCTATAATCTGACTTCCAACCTCATTAGTCAACTGAAACTCCCCTGCCCAGAGCAACCAGAGATCTCTTAATTGCCAAATCTAAGTCATGTCACCTTATCTAGACTGTTACAATAGCCTTCTCGTTGATATCTCAGCTTTGATCCTTCTTGATCTCTCCAGAATCTGACAGAGTTGATCACTTTTGTGACACTACTCTCTCCCCTGTTTTATATGCTCTTTTATCTGTTCAACCACCATTCAATGTCTCTTTGGCTGGCTTTTTATCCACGTCATACCCTCTAAACATGGGTGCTTCTCCAAGGTTCTGTCTTGAACCCTCTTTTCTCCTCCTTCTAGATTGTCCCTTTGTACTTTACTATCTCATCAACTACCACACAGGTGATTCCCAGGTCATGTACAGCCCTAATCTCTTTCCTGGACTCTGGCCTCACATGACCATCTTTTGAATAGCTCAATCTGGATATCTCATAGGCAATTTAAATTTAGCATTTCCAAAATATAACTCATTAATTTTGCAATTCTTTAAATACTCATCTCTTTTTTCCATATCTTTGCCCTAACTAGCTCCTTCCCCACCTGGAAATCTGTGCCCCCTCATCTCTGACTTTTAGTTTCCCTAGCTTCCTTCAAGATTCATGTCAAATTGCACCTTCTATAAGAAGTCTGGACTGCTTCCCACCTCTTTTCTCTTGGCTAGATACTAATGCTATCTCCTTTGATTGCCTTCTATTTACTCTGTAAATATCTTGTATGTATTCTGTATGTGCAGGCAACTATGCATGTTCAACTCAAGCATTCTCCCCTAATAGAATATAAGTTCTTTGTAGACAGGAACTATTTTTGTCATTCTTTGTATCACCTGTGCTTAGTACAGTGGCTGATATATAGTAAAGTTTTAATAAATGCTTCTTGACTAACTGAATGGAAACAATTATTTAATTTTCAGTCAGATGAAAAACTTATTTAATTTTTTTTTTTTTTTTTTTTTTTTTTTTTGCTGAGGCAAATTGGGGTTAAGAGATTTACCTAGGAAGTCTTTGAGATCAGATTTGAACTCAGGTCCTCCTGACTTCAGGGCTGATGCTCTATCCACTGCACCACCTACCTAATCCAAAAAATTGATCTTTAAATGCACTGACTCAACAAAGACTGATTCGCCAATCACAAGCCTAACACCCAATTTGTTTCAATGCACCTTCTGAAGAAACTGTCTTTTGGTGGCTCCCACTTTTCAAAACAAAGATTAGTCTGAGAAATTCTGTTTCAGGCATCTCAGACATATTTTCTCCTGCTTCTAGAAGTAAGATGAATACACCCTGAAATTTTGTCTAGTGTCTAAACAACTTACAGGCAATCCCACACTGCAGCTTGTAAAACTTCCCAGTTTCTAAAGGCTTAATCCAGCAGCAGTTTCACAAAATAAACTAATAAATATTTGCCAGTGACTTTTTTTTTCTTCTTCTTACAATATCTGGTATTAAAGTACATTCAAATGACTTTGGAGAATAAGCATTAAAATACCATTCAGTCCTCCCACCCAAGTATAGATGCTAACAGGGGAAGGCAATAGCTCTTCCATCAGAAAATTTCCATATGGTTTAGAAGAAAAGGAACACCTTTCTTTACTTGATGTTATGTGTGCTTATCTCCTCTTGGCTATTTTGGAACTGTCTGGTAACCTTAAGGCTTGACAAATATGTTGTCTCCATGCTTTTATTTATGATCTCATAATCCCTTAGATGGTGACAAATTCTGAGCTTATCACAAATATATCAAGATCCCAATATGAGTATGAGATAACAAAAAAGACAACCCAATCTAAGGCTGTTGAATGCCAACCCAAACAGTAGCTGAATATGACAGCTGTTTGCAATTAAATCTAATTAACAAGTTTTAAACACTGCATTACCAGGAACCTCTTTGAAGTGTGGGGCTCGTTGACAGTTTTACTTGAAAAATGTTTCCCAAGGGAAACAAGTAAAAATTCATAGCTGAGCATTTAACTTTCCATCTTGATTTATACTGTGATGTAGGCTTCATGATTTTAATTCATTTTTTTCCCTTAAAAAAAAAAGCACAGATTCCAATAGTGAAATTTCATTCTTGGAATTACAAAAGTACCTCCCTGCTATCCACTGCCAGATGTTACTGGACTCCAGTGGAAGAGAGGGAGTGGCAGGACAAGGAGGCTGTGAGTTCTACTTCTGATTTATCAATATGGCTAATATCTGCTAATAAAGTAGAGTATTAAAGAAAGTGTCTGAATAATACAGGCCAATATTTTGACCCATCCTTCCCACAAACCCACAAATTCATTGTATTCATTTTGCTCATTGAAACTATTTTCAAGAATGTTTTGAACTCGGCTTTGATATTTATTTTCTTTCTTAGTAAAGGAATGGGGGTTTGGAAAAATGTTGGGAAAATAAAACTGTGTACACAGTCACAAGTCATAGGATGCAGTGAATGTTTCCCTTTTGGGCTTACTTTCTGACATCATTAAATAGAATTCTTAGCCCATGCCATATGGGTACAAAGCAGGGAGAAGACAGCTTCATGGAGTGGCCAAAATATTCTGAGTATACAGAAGAAACTTCTAGAGGTAGATGAAGGAAGAAACTATTCTTCTATACAATTAATATTCATTACCCTCTGCTTAAACAAAGGGAAGAATTAAGCTGCTGTCCCAAGAGGTGGCTAAAAGATATTCAAGGACTTCTGAAAAAAAAAAAAATAGCTGCCTAAATAGAGGATTAAACTTCAGGAGAGTACAGTATCAAGAAATGGATTGAAGGGGTAGAGCCAAAATGGCAAAGAAAAGGACTCACCTGAGCACTCCTAAATTACCCTTCAAACAACTTTTTTAAAAACCTCAAAATGAATTATGGAGCAGCAGAACCCACAAAAGAATAGGGAGAAACAATTTTCCAGCCCCAAGCAACTTAAAAGTTCTGCAGGAAAGGTCTGTTGTATTGGAGCAAATGTAGACTGCAGTTCATCACAGGTTACGCCAGTAACAGCCACCATCCAGAAAACCAGCAGCAGGACTTGGGAGTGACTGAATTGTTGGGGACAACTGCAGCTTTCTGAGCTCTCTGCCCACAGATAGCAAGAGAGTCAGACAACTGATTAGAAGAAGATTACAAGGTTCCTTTTTCTGGCACTTGATAGAAGATTCTGTGGGGAAGTGAAAGTTAATGACTCCATGAGACATCAAGAAACAATAAAACAAAATCAGAAGAATGAAAAAATAGAAGAAAATATGAAATATCTCATTGGAAAAACAAAAAACTGAAAAATAGATCATGGAGAAATAATTTAAGAATAATTTGGGGGCATCTAGGTGGCACAGTGGATAAAGCACCAGCCCTAAAGTCAGGAGGACCTGAGTTCAAATCTGGCCTCAGACACTTAACACTTCCTAGCGGTATGATCCTGGCCAAGTCACTTAGCCCCAGTTGCCTCAGAAAAAAAGAAGAATTTGATTACCCAAAAGCCATGATCAAAAGAAAACCCTAGATATCATCTTTCAAGAAATAAGCAAGGAAAACTGCCCTGGTATTCTAGAATTAAAGGGCAAAATAGACATGGAAAGAATCCACCAATCACCATCTGAAAGAAATCCCAAAATGAAAACTTCTAAGAATATTATATCTAAGTTCTAGAGTCCCAAATCAAAGAGAAAATATTGCAAGTAGTCCTCCCCCCCAAAAAAAAAAAAAACACTAATTCAAATACTGTCAAACTCAAATATTATAACACAAGATTTAGCAGTGTCTAGATGAAGGGTTTGAAGGTCTTGAAATGTATTCCAGAGAGCAAAAGAGCTAGAATTACAACCAAGAATGACCAACCCAGAAAAATGAGTATAATCCTTTGGGGGGGAAAACGGATATTCAATGAAATAGGGAACTTTCAAGTATTCCTGATGAAAAGAACAGAACTGAATCTGACTTTCAAATACAAGATTCAAGAGAAACATAAAAAAGATCAACAGGAAAGAAATATAATAAGGGCCTCAATAAGATTAAACTGCTTACATTCCTATTTGTAGTTCCTAAGAATTTTCTTATTAACTCTTCCAAATGTTTATTGCAACATTTAAAAGGAGTATATACATAGCCAAGGGCACAGGTGTAAGTTGAATATAAAGGAATGATATCTAAAAAATAAAGCCAGAATATCTAAATAAAATAAGTCCAGAAAAAAGGAATTCACTGGGAGTAGAAAGGAAGATGTAAAATAGAGTAAATTATCTCACATAAAAAAGACATGAAAGAATTTTTACAGTGGAGAAGAAGGTGGAGAGCTGGGGATGCTTGAGCCTTACTCCCACTGAAATTGACTCAAAGAAAGAATAACCTACATACTCATTTGGGTGTAGAAATCTCTCTTACTCTGCAGGAAAGTAGGAAGAAAAGGGGAAAAGGAAGCCATGATCTGATAGAAGAGTGAGTGGGCTGGGGAAAATACTAGTCAAAAGAAAAACTCTTTTGAGGATGGACCAGGTGAAAGGAGAGAAAAAGTAGGATAAATGGGGCCATAGAGGGGAGATGGGAATAGAATGAAAGGAAAAACAGAGTAACCTTAGCTGTGAAAAAAATTTTACAACAAGTTTTTCTAATAAAAGAATCATTTCTCAAATATTTAGAAAACGGAGTCAAATTTACAAAAATAAGAGCCATTATCTAATTGATAAATTGTTAAAGGGAGGCAGAAAGGTGGTACAGTAGATAGAGCACCAGCCCTAAAGTCAGGCAGAACTGAGTTCAAATCTGGCCTCAGATACTTAACACTGTCTAGCGGTGTGACTCTGGGCAAGTTACTTAACCCCAATTGCCTCAGCAAAAAAAAAAAAAAAAAAATATTGTTAAAGGATGTGAACAGGCAGTTTTCAGATAAAATAATCAAATCTATATAGTCATATGAAAAGATGCTGTAGATGATTAATAATTAGAGAAATTAAAACATTAAATTAAAACAAATCTGAGGTACCAATCCACATCTATCAAATTGGCCAATTTGACAAATATTAGAATGGAAAATGACAAATGTTAGAGGGAATTTGAGAAAATTGATACACTAATGTGATGTTGGTGAAAATGTGAATTGATTCAGCCATTCTGGAGAGCAATTTGGAACTAAACCCAAAGACTTATAAAAATTATGTATACCATTTGAATGGTATGTCACTGGTAATGTCACTACTAAATCTATATCTCAAAGAAAATTTTTTAAAAGGAAAAGGATCTATATGTACAAAAACATTTGTAGCAGTTCATTTAGTGGTGACAAAGAATTGAAAATTGTGAAGATACCTATCACTTGAGGAATGACGTACAAGTTGTGGTATGATTATAATGGAATACTTTTATAATATAAGAAAAAATGGATAGGATGTTCTCAGAAAGACCTGGAAAGACATAAATAAACTGATGCACAATGGAATGCACACAGCCAGAAGAACATTGTACATACATAGTAACCACATTGTACAATAATCAACTGTGAATATCATTTAATTATTCTCAGTAATACAATGATCCAAGTCAATTTCTAAATACTTTTGATGAAAAATGCTACCTCTAGAAAAAGTCTGAATATAAACCAAAACACACTTTTTAAAATTTTACTTTTCTTGAGGTTTTTTTGGTTCCATGTTTCCTTTCATAAAATGACTAATATGGAAATATGTTTTGTATGATTAAACATGTACAACCTATATCAAATTGCTTACCTTCTAAATGAGGGGGTGGAAGGAAGATAGGGAAGGAGAGAATCTGAAACTCAAAATGTTTTTTTAAAATGTATGTTAACTTTGCCTTGGCAGGTAGACTACCAAATATTTTATATTATCTACAATTATTTTAAATGGAATTTCTCTTTGTATCTCTTACTGATGGACTTTGTTAGTAATATATAAAAATGCGGGTGATTTATGTGGATTTACTTTGTATCCTGCAACTCTGCCAAAGTTGTGAATTGTTTCTAGTAGTTTTCCAGTTGATTCTCTAGAATTCTCTAAGTATGTCATCATATCATCTGCAAAGAGTAACAATTTGGTTTCCTCATTAACTACTCTAATTCCTTTAATCTCTTTTTCTTCTCTTGTTGCCAAAGCTAACATTTCTAAAAACGTATTGAATAGTAATGGTGATAGTGGGCAACCTTGTTTCACCCCTGATCTTATTGTTTTAGTTTGTCCTCATTATATATGATGCTTGCTGATGGTTTTAAATAGATGTTATTGATCATTTTAAGGAAAACTCCATTTATTCCTATACTCTCTAGTGTTTTTAATAGGAATGAGTGTTGAATTTTGTCAAATGCTTTTTCTGTATCTATTGAGATAATCATTATTTTTGTTTGGTTATTGATATAGTCAATTATGATAAAAGTTTTCCTAATATTGAACCAGCCTTCCATTCCTGGTATAAATCCTACCTGGTCATGGTATATTATCTTGGGGATGATTTACTATAATCTCTTTGCTAATATTTTATTTAAGATTTTTGCATCAATATTCATTAGGGAAATTGGTGTACAATTTTCTTTCTCTGTTTTGACCCTACTTCATTTTGAT
Source organism: Antechinus flavipes (assembly GCF_016432865.1). NCBI lineage: Eukaryota > Metazoa > Chordata > Mammalia > Dasyuromorphia > Dasyuridae > Antechinus > Antechinus flavipes. The sequence goes on along the minus strand of NC_067398.1, from coordinate 121,928,692 downwards.
ATCAGCATCATATCTGTGTCATAAAAAGAACACTTTCCATACAAATAAAGTCAGATGTAATCAAGTAGAAAAAATATCAAGTGATCATGAGTAGGCTGAGCTAATATAATAAAAATAACAATACTATCTAAATTAATCTACTTATTCAGTGCCATGCCAATCAAACTCCCAAAAAATTATTTTTCAGAGCTAGAAAAAATAATAACAAAGTTCACCTGGAAGAACAAAAGGTAAAGAATTTCAAAGGAATTAATGAAAAATGCAAATGAAAGTGGCCTAGCTATACCAGACCTAAAACTACATTATAAAGCAGCAGTCATCAAAACCATTTAGAACTAGCTAAGAAATAGATTAATTGATCAGTGGAATAGGTTAGGTTCACAGGACAAAATAGTCACTTACTATGGTAATCTAATATTTGACAAACCCAAAGCCCTCAGCTTTTGGGATAAGAACTCACTATTTGACAAAAACTTCTGGGAAAATTGAAAATTAGTGTGTCAGAAAATAGGCATTGACCAACACTTAACATTGTATACCAAGATAAGGTCAAAATGGGTTCATGATTCACACATGAAGAGTGATATTATAAGCAAATTAGAAAAACAAATGATAATTTACTTCTCGGATCTGTGAAAAAGGAAGGAATTTATGGCCAAAGAACAACTAGAGTATGTTACTGAATACCAAGTAGATAATTTTGATTATATTAAGTTTTAAAGTTTTTGTACAAACAAAACCAATGCAGACATGATTAGAAGGGAAGCAATAAACTGGAAAAATAATTTTTCATCCAAGGATTCTGATAAAGACCTCATTTCTAAAATATAGAGAACTGACTCAAATTTATAAGAATTCAAGCCATTCTCCAATTGATAAATGGTCAAAGGATATGAAAGACAATTTTCAGATGAAGAAACTGAAAACAACTCTAATCACATGAAAAGATATTCTAAATCACTATTGATCAGAGAAATGCAAATTAAGACAACTCTGAGGTACCACTACATACTTCTCAGATTGGCTAAAATGGCAGAAAAAGATAATAACAAATATTGGAGGGGATGTGGGAACACTGGGACATTAATACATTGTTGGTGGAGTTGTGAACTGATTCAACCATTCTGGAAAGCAATTTGGCACTATGCCCAAAGGGCTATCAAACTGTGCATACTCTTTGATCCAACAGTGTTTCTACTGGGCTTGTATCCTAAAGAGATCATAAAAAAGTAAAAGGGACCCACATGTGCAAAAATGTTTGTGACAGGCCTTTTTATAGTGGCAAGAACCTGGAAACAGTGGATATCCATTAATTGGAGAATGGCTGAATAAGTTATGGTATATGAATGTTATGGCATTTTATTGTTCTATAAGAAATGATCAACAGGATGATTACAGAGAGTCTTGGAGAGACTTACATAAACTTATGTTAAGAGAAATGAGCAGAACCAGGAGATCATTGTATATAGCAACAAAATTATACAAAGATCAATTCTGTTCTTTTCAACAATAAGATAACTGAGGTCAATTCCAATGATCTCATGATAAAGAGAGCCATCTACACGCAGAGAGGATTGTGGGAACTGAACATGTTTTCACAACACAGCATTTTCACTCTTTTTGTTATTGTTTGCTTACATTTTGTTTTCTTTCTCTTTTTTTCTTTTTTGATCTGATTTTTCCTGTTCAGCATAATTGTAGAAATACATATAGAAGAATTGCATGTTTAACACATATTGGATTACTTGCCATCTAGGGCATGGGGGGAAGGGAGAAAAATTTGGAACACAAGGTTTTGCAAGGACCAATGGTGAAAAATTATTTATGCATATTTTTTGAAAATAAAAAACTTTAATAAAAAAATTTTAATATGTTAACTGTATCAACTGTGTGGGAGAAAAATATTTTTTAACCTTTAAAAAGATCAAGAATCAAGGTGGGATCAAGATGGTGGAGAGAACACACACATTTTCCTAAATTCTCCTTTTCCCCCAATCTATTTTAATGAAATTCAGCCTTGGAATTAGTGCTTGACTGTCAGAACCCACAAATATTGGAAATACAATGCATTACCAACCAAAGATAATCTCAAAATTCTCCATAAAAGGTCTGTTTTGCTCATGTGCGGGGATGGAACAGGGTTAGGCCAGGCACAGACCTCAGGCAAGCAGTGAGAGCAAAGGAAACAGCTCATGCTGAGCAGACTGGAGCGGGGCGGGGTGTGGTCTCTGCTGATGGAAAACCTGTGGGGAGAATTCTACCAGTGTGAGCTACTTTGACCTGGCAGCATGCCAGTAGATCAGCAGAGAAGCTATAAACACAGGGGGTAAAGACTATAACCTCAAAATGCTAGACTCTCTCGGGACCTGGCCACACCCATTCAACACCCAGAGGGACTCAGCCACAGTTATTGGTCCCAGTACAGCCCTAGTAAGCTGCCTTTTCAATGCTACTGATTTCAGCACAACTGCTAATTCCAGTGCAGCCAGGGCCGCTGTCCCACTTGGAAATACCTCACTGCCCCCCATAAGCAGACCATAGTTTTTTGTTTGTTTTTTTCCTAAATGAGCAAAAAAGCAAAACGGGCTCTGACTGTTGATAGCTTCTATACAGAAAGAGAGCAGACTTCAAATCCTGAGGAAACCAAAAACAGTTCATCTCTACATCCAAAGATGGATATGATCTGGTCCCCATCACACAAGGCTCTCATAGAAGAAATTTAAAAGGATCTTAAAAGAGAGCTAGAAGAAAAATGGGGAAAGAAAAGGAAAGCTTTGCAAGAGGGTCAGGATAAATCATGTTACTCATTAAAAGATAGAGTGGATAAAGAAATCAACTCCCTGAAAAACAGAATTTGCGTATTGGAAAAGATAAACAACTCCCAGGAAAACAGAATTTGTGAACTGGAAAAGGTAAACAATTCCAAGGAAAACAGAATTTGTGAATTGGAAAAAGAAAATCATTCTTTAAAAAAAATTGGCAAAATGGAAAAAAAAATCCATAGAACAAAACAACTCATTTAAAAACTCAATTGGACAAATACAAAAAGAAATTTTAAAAAGTAAATGAAGAAAATAATTCATTATATATCAGACTTGAACAAATGGAAATGAATGACTCAAAGAGACACCAAGAATCAGTCAAGCAAAACAAAAAAAAGAAAAAAGAAAAAATGTTAAAAACCTACTTGGAAAAACAACAGACCTGGAAAATAGATGTAGGAGAGATAATTTAAGGATTATTGGACTCCCTGAAAATCATGATTTAAAAAAAGAGCTTAGACACTATTTTTCAGGAAATCATTAAAGAGAACTGCCCAGATGTCATAGAAACAGAAGTAAAAATAGACATTGAAAGAATTTATTGATCAGCTATTGAAAGAGATCCCAAAATCAAAACTCCAAGAAATATTGTGGCTAAATTCCAGAACTATCAGACCAAGGAAAAAATACCACAAGCAGCCAGAAAAAAAAAATTAAAATACCGAGGAGAATCTCTCAGGATCTAGCAGCATCCACATTAAAGGATTGAAGGGCCTGGAATCTGATATTCCAAAAGGCAAAAGAACTTGGTATGCAGCCAAGAATAGCTTGCCCAGCCAAACTAAGCATTTTCTTCCAGGGAAGAAGATGGACATTCAATGAAATAAGTGAATTCCATTTATTTCTGACAAAAAAAAGAGCTAAAAAAAGTTTGACCTCTAAATATAGGACTCAAGAGAAGCATAAAAAAGGTAAAAAATAACTCTTAAGAACTGTATTTCTGTTATGGGTATACATAAAGAGTACATGTATAATTTGGTTTTACTGTTATAATATAAAAAAGGAACTAAAGGTAGAAAGGAAATTGTACCAGAGAAAGCGAAAAGTAGAAGTAAAAAGAGGGAAATTACATCTCATGAAGAGGCAAACAAAATCTATCATATGTGAGGGAATTAAAAGAATGGGATGAATACAGTGTGAATCTTACTCTCATCAGATTTGGCACAAAGAGAAAATATTAGACATATTTGGTTTATATAGAAACTTCTCCCACCTCACTGAAAAGTGGGAAGGAGAAAGCAAAAAGGAAAGGGGTAGGGGAAATAGAAGGGAATACAGAAATAGTAAAGAAAAGATTTAAGAAAGGGGGAGGGACTTCAAAGGGGGAGGGATTCTAAAGAGGGAGGGCTGCATAAGGCAAGTGGTGCTCATAAATCTAATACTGGGGAGGGGGATAAGAGGGAAAGGAAAGAGAAAAGCATAATTTGGGGATAATAAGATGGCAGGGAATACAGAATTGGTAGTTTTAACCATAAATGTGAATAGGGTAAACGCTCACATAAAGCGGAGGCAGATAGAAGACTGGATTAAAAGCCAGAATCCTACAATATGTTGTTTACAGGAAACACACTTGAATCAGGGTGATACAGAATAAAGGTAAAAGGCTGGAATAGAATCTATTATGCTTCAGATAAAGTAAAAAAAAAAAAAAAAAAAAACAGGGGTAGCCATCCTGATCTCAGATCAAGCAAAAGCAAAATTTGATCTAATTAAAAGAGATAAGGAAGAGCACTATATCTTGCTAAAGGATAGCATAGATAATGAAGCAATATCAAAACTAAACATATATGCACCAAGTGGTATAGCATCTAAATTCCTATTTATAGGAGAAGTTAAGAGAGCAAGAAAACTAAACTATAATAGTGGAAGATCTCAACCTTGCACTCTCAAAACTAGATAAATCAAACCAGAAAATAAATAAGAAAGAAGTTAAAGAGGTAAATAGAAATTAGAAAAGTTAAGTATGGTAGATCTTTGGAGAAAACTGAGTGGAGATAGAAAGGAGTACACTTTCTTCTTTCTCAGCAGTTCATGGAACTTATACAAAAATTGGCCATATATTAGGACATAAAGACCTCAAAATCAAATGCAGAAAGGCAGAAATAGTAAAGGTATTTTTTTTTTCAGATCATGATGCAATAAAAATTACATTCAATAAAAAGCCAAGGGAAAATAGACCAAGAAGTAATTGGAAACTAAATAATCTCATCCTAAAGAATAAGTGGGTAAAACAGCAAATCATAGACACAATTAATAATTTCACCCAAGAGAATGACAATAATGAGAAGTCATACTAAAATGTGTGGGATGCAGCCAAAGCCATGATAAGGGGAAATTTTATATCACTAGAGGCTATTTGCATAAAATAGAGAAAGAGAAAATCAATGAATTAGGCTTGCAACTAAAAAAGCTAGAAAAAGAGCAAATTAAAAAACTCCAATAGGACACTAAACTTGAAATTCTAAAAATAAAAGAAGAGATCAATAAAATTGAAAGTAAAAAAAAAACTATTGAATTAATTAATAAAACTAAGAGTTGGTTTTATGAAAAAACCAACAAAAACCAACAAAATAGATAAACCCTTGGCAAATTTGATTAGAAAAAAAGAAAGAGAAAAATCAAATTGTTAGTCTTAAAAATGAAAAGGGAGAACTCACCACTAATGAAAAGGACATTAGAGCAATAATTAGGAGTTACTTTGCCCAATTTTATGCCAATAAATTTGAAAACTTAAATGAAATGGATGAATATCTTCAAAAATATAGGTTGCCCAGATTAACAGAGGAAGAAGTAAATTGGTTAAATAATTCCATTTTAGGAAAAGAAATAGAACAAGCTATTAATCAACTCCCTAAAAAAAAAATCCCCAACAATTTGGAACTATACTCAAAAAATTATCAAACTGTGCATACCCCTTGATCCAGCAGTGTTACTACTGGGCTTATAGCCCAAAGAGATATTAAAGAAGGAAAAGGGACCCATATGTGCAAAAATGTCTGTGGCAGCCCTTTTCGTAGTGACTAGAAAGTGGAAATTGAATGGATGCCCATCAATTGGAGAATGGCTGAATAAATTGTGGTATATGAATGTTATGAAATATTATTGTTCTATAAGGAATGACCAGCAGGATGAATACAGAGAGGCTTGGAGAGACATACATGAACTGATGATGAGTGAAATGAGCAGAATCAGGAGATCATTATACACTTCAACAACAAAATTATACAATGATCAATTCTGATGGAATATGACTCTCTTCAACAATGAGAGGATCCACATCAGTTCCAACTGATGTGTAATGAATAGAACCAGCTACACCCAGAGAAAGAACACTGGGAAATGAGTATAGACCATAACATAACATTTCTACTTTTTCTATTATTGTTTTTGTTTTTTCTTTCTCAGGTTATTTTTACTTTCTTTCTAAATTCAATCTTTTTTATGCAACAAGATAACTGTATAAATATGTATACATATATTGTATTTAACATATACTTTAACATACTTAACATGTATAGGACTACCTGCCATCTAGGGGAGAGGGTGGAGGGAAGGAGTGGAAACATTGAAACAGAAGTTTCTGCAAGGGTCAGTGTTGAAAAGTTACCCATGCATATGTTTTGTATATAAAAAGCTATTATTAAAAAAAAAGAACAAGAATCTCATCAGAACTTGTACTCCAAGTAAGATATCTATATAAGAACCATGTAGATTGTCTTCTTCCTTCTCCAAGAAGCAAGAAATTTCTCTTCTAGAACAGAGGTGTCAAATATGTTATAGGATCTCAAAGTATGTCAGGGAGTCCCTAGAACATCATTTAAACAAATTCTAACTTAAAATTCTAAAAAATAGAGGCAAAATTGTATAGTAAATAAAGAGTTAACCTGTATTCAAATCTTGCCTCTAACAAAATAATATTTATGTGACCTTGGGCAAATCATTTAACTTCTCAATGTTCTAAATAACTTTTTAAGACTAGAAGCTAAAAATAAAGTTCATTAGTAAAAGGAGTTTCCTCATCTGAAAGTTCCCCATAGCAAAGAAATTGCAAGTCTGATACCTACCCTTAGTCCTAAACACCTGCCATATAGTACAGTTAGGTTTGCTTATACACAATTTTGCCCATAAGAAATAGAAAAGGCAAAAAAAAAAAAAAAAAAAAAAAAAACTACACTACTTAACAATAATTCACAATGTGCAACTTTTCCTATGCCCCTTTTCACAAGCAAACTTCAGGTCTTTTTTAAGGTCAAATATGATATATATATATATATTACATGTCAGGTTCCTGTCTTTTTTCTTTAACTTTTCACTGTTAAAGTTTTTGAGTGTTGTATTCATAACTCCACTTTTCCCATAAGTCCTATAATTTCTATTTCAAGATTTTACTTAGAGCTGTGATTTTTAGGGATATATATGCTCCATTATATCAGAATGGACTGCGCATTTTTTTTCAGATAGCAAAATAATAATTGATTATACTTAGTCATAAAGACACCACAACTGCAAAAAAAAAAAAAAAAAAAAAAAAACTGAGAATTTCTGTTGTAAAACAGTGGAAAACTCAGAATAAAATCATGGAAAACATACACCTTCAAGAGGAAAATAGGCAAAAACAGCTGAATTAAAGAAAGTAACAGAAAAATCAAAATCCTAGGGTACCACAAAAACTCAAACCAAAAAGGGGGGGGGGGGGAGGAAAGTGACTAGTGAGTAGTGATTATTGAAGATGAGGTTTGACTGTCCAGAGATCTTTGATTATCTATAGGGAAATGGCTTCAGGAAAAAGATGAGGACAAAATAAATTACATTCAATGAAAGCTTTTCCAAATAATGTTTACTCTTTAGAAGTTTTACAAAATAGGAACTATTAGCTTGTCTATGAATAAGCTGACTTAAAAATCATTGCTGTTCTCCTTTAAGACAACTCTAGAATATCTAAGATAAATGGTCTGTTATATTAATGGATCAGAATCATTTGTCCTCTATACATCACACCAGCATGAAAGGATTCCCATATAAACAGACGATGGTGACCACACTGTCTTATGTCAAGAACCTTCTTTGTTTGTTTAAAAGGAGACATTGTTTTTCAGTAGGAAATAGAATTGAGTTTTCCATTAAGGATGCGTGTGTGTATATGTATTTCTATATGTGCAGAAGCTCTTTTTGAGGATCAGTTTTGTAATTAAGGTTTATGTCATCCTTATTTTAAAGTTTAAAAACTTAACATATACCCCTAGATTTTGGAGGTACAAAATACTTGATCATTAGCAGAGTCTATCAGTTCTCCCATCTCTATTTCCCTTTCTACTCTGATCTCCCAGATTCTACCTTAGGCTCTGTAATAGCTAATATTTAATAGATAAATAGATAGATAAATCATTTGTCTACACAATAATTCTGTAGGGTAGCTGCCATTATTATCCCCACTTTACAAATGAGGGGAAACCAAATTTGCTGAAGGTCACACAGCCAATTAAGTGTCTGAGGAAGGAATTAAACTCAGGTCTTCTTTAACTCTAGTGTTATCCACCAGGCTTCAAATGTCTGAATGTACAAATTATATATGAATGTATAAAAATTACATCTGCACATTTATTTTAACACACCAGCATGAGAGAATCAGCATGTCATAGTAGATAGAAAACAGGCCTTGGCATGAGGAAGGCCAGGATTCCAGTCTTGTCTCTCATCCTAGATGAATGAACTTGGGACTTTATGCCAACCTTTCATAACATCATATTAGGTACCTGTCTACATTGGCTGGTCTTTTCCTAATTCCTTTTTGATTTTTCTACTTTTCCATCTCATAGATGCAAAAGAATATGATGTACAAGGTTTTGTGTAATTTGTTTTATATTATTTTAATATCTCCTACCCAGAGAGATTTGCTGATGATAAAGCAAAGGGATGAATTATCAAAACCTTCACTAGTTAATCCTCTTAACCTTTTGATGTCCCAACAAACTATCAAAGGCTGCCCAAGTTACCTATATAAAGTATAGGCCTATTTCCTTGGAAAGAGTCTCCACACTGGGAATTTCCTGGGCTCATGGATCCCAAAAGTTAGAACAATAACAACAAAAAAAGGAAAGAAAGAAAGAAAGAAAGAAAGAAAGAAAGAAAGAAAGAAAGAAAGAAAGAAAGAAAGAAAGAAAGAAGGAAGAAAGAAAGAAAGAAAGAAAGAAAGAAAGAAAGAAAGAAAGAAAGAAAGAAAGAAAGAAAGAAAAGAAGAAAGAAAGAAAGAAAGAAGAAAGAAAGAAAGAAAGGAAGGAAGGAAGGAAGGAAGGAAGGAAGGAAGGAAGGAGGAAGGAAGGAAGGAAGGAGGAAGGAAGGAAGGAAGGAAGGAAGGAAGGAAGGAAGGAAGGAAGGAAGGAAGGAAGGAAGGAAGGAAGGAAGGAAGGAAGGAAGGAAGGAAGAAGGAAGGAAGGAAGAAAAGATGGGGGGGCAGAGCGGGGGGCAGCTAGGTGGCACAGTGGATAGAGCACAGAACCTGAATTCAAATCGAGTCTCAGATACAATTTCCTTGATGTGTGACCCTGGGAAATCTCAATTGCCTCAGGGGAAAAAAAATAATTAAGATGGGAAGAAATCATTTGCACAAGACTTTATTTTCAATGTGAACTATGTGACAGAGTATTCAAATCCATTTCTAGAGCACTGTATTTCCAGCAAGACTTTAGATCTACATAGAGGCCTTCTTATTTACATATGATATATTAAGTGGATAAGAGCATAAAGGCTGTATGGGGTTAAAGAGGATACATTAATGGGGAGGAGAAAAAAAACTGAAACCTCTCTCTGCCAGACACAGACCACCCCTAATCCTCACTATCCATATTTCAAGTGCTGTTGAAAGTCTGAATGGATGAACACAACCTAATGGATGTAAAATGCTTGGTAAATTTTAAAGGAGTATATAAATAACTGTGTTTTAGATTTTGGAAGGAGGCAGGGAAGGAAGGAAAATGGAGAAGAGAAAGTCCTAGACTTAGGATTTCATATGTGTAAGCTCACTTCACTGAAACAGAACTGCAATTTGTGGGTAATTTATAGTCTTTCAGAGTTGCCGGGGGGCACAGAAGTTAAATGGCTTGCTCAGGCATTGAAAGAGAGAAAAATTCCACAACAGCCTTGGCAGACTTGTCACAGCTGTGCCACCATCTGACAAGCCAAATTTCCTGGAGAACCACAAGGCAAGCATTAACAATCATACAGAAACCTGGAGAATAGTGTTGATTCTACACTGGGTTGGCAGTTTCACAGCAATGGGTACCTCCTCCCTTAGCAAGAAAGCCAAGGTATGGTCAATAATCAATAGGACTCTGTATCTCCCAAAATCTAAAGGAGCCATTTCATTTTTTCCCAAAAAAAGAAAAAAAAAAAGATCTACCTGAATTCTGGCTAAACCATCACAGAGATTCCAAATTCACTGACATAAACCAAGATTCTTCAGGGTGACAGCTAATTCACTTAGATGCCTAACAGTGATGGTTTTGAGGGATTTTAAAAAAACCCTTGAAAAGAGATACTTAATAGTTTTGTTATCCTTTGTAGTTGTTTTTTCAGTCCTGTTTAACCCCTTTTGGGAGTTTTCTTAGATACTGGAATGATTACCCATTTCCTTCTCTAGCTCATTTTGCAGATGAGGAAACTGAGGCAAATAAGGTTGAATGATTTGCCCACAGTCACATAGGTAGTAAATGTAAGGCTGAATTTGAACTCAAAGTTTTTTCTGACACCAGGTCCAATGCACTGCACCCCTAAATGCCCTCAGAGAAAGGGTACTAATAGTACTAGTAGTAAAAAACAAACCTCTTGCAGAAAGTGAGATATGAATTTTCATAAACAAAGTCAGAAGGATATGATGAGGAGGGAGAACATTTCAGATATGAAGATAATCAGTCAAAAGGCATTACATCAGGAGACAAAGTGTCATGCCTAAGGAATAGCAAAAGGTACAATGTTAGGGGGTCATAATGTTTGTGGAAGAGAGTGAAGGATGAGAAGGCTGGAAAGCTAAGAAGGCCTTAGGTTGTGAAGTTTTAAAAAACAAATCGAGAATTTTCTATTTGCTAATTTGAGTCACTGGAGTTTATTGACTAAGGGCTTGACATGGCCAGATCTGCTTTTGGACAGCTAAGAGAGAAATATGAAATGGAGACACCAACTAGAAGATTATTACAATCATGTAGACAGGAGAGGGGGTAGCTATTTGAATGGAAAGGAGAAATACAGGAGGGATGTTATGCAGGTAGATTAACAAGACTTGGCAGTGCATTGGATATTGGAAAGTGGATTGGGAAACGTAGTGTGAGTATAAGTGAGGAGTTGAATAATTCACCAAGATTGCAAACCTGGAACACTTTGGAAGAGTGATGGTACTTTCAATATTAATAGGGAAACTAGAAAAAGCAAAGGACTTGGAAAAAAAGGAGAGTTAAGTTTTGGACATGTTGAATTTGAAATATATATGGGACATCCTCTCAATGCACCTTAGAGTCCAGCTAATACAAACTTTTGTTTTCCCCAATTTGGGGGGGAGGGGAAAGGAATAAGCATTATTAATTGCCTACTATGTGTCAGACTCTGTGCTAAGTACTTTACAAATATTATCTCATTTGATCCTCATAATAACTCTGTGCTGTAGATGCTATTATTATCCTTATTGTACAATTGAGGAAACTGAGATAAACAGTGATTAAATTATTGCCCAGGATCACATAGCTGGGAAATATCTGAGAACAGATTTGAACTTAAATTTTTCTAACTATAGGCCCGATGATCTATCTACCTTCAAATGTCTAGACAAGGCACTATCCTCTGTGGCTCAGGTCCTATCTCTAAAATGGAGATGGTGATATTTGCATTACCTCCATCAAAAGTTGTTGTGGGAAAACTCTTTGAAAACCTTAAAACTCTAGTTGGAGTTGTCTAAAAATTAAACATCAATAGATTTTAGTAGCTACATATGGCTACATAACAGTATTCTGTCTTATGAAACTGGGATTAAGAGGAATAAGGAAAATTCCATGTGTAAAACTTTTCTTCTGCTTTTCATAAGCCACTAAAGTACTGTGATGAAAAGTAATTTCTTCTGCTATTAGAATATTCTCTGTCAATGCAAGATTTTGTTTCAAATTTTGTATATAAGTTATAGTTCTTATAGTAACATTTGGCAATCACTCTAACATATGACATGCTATTTATGTGCTTGCATGGTACATCACCCACAACAGAAAAGAGATAGACAGAAAGGGGGAAAGGAAGGAAAGGAGAGCAAGAGTAAGACAGGGAGCAAGAGAGTGAGAGCCAGACAGAGGGAAAGATGGACAGAGAGAGAGAGAGAGAGAGAGAAACAAGAAGAGTGAGTGAGAGCGAGACAGAGCAAGAAAGAGACAGAGTGAGAGAAAAAGAGACAGAGAGATAGAGCAAGAGAAACACAGAGCAAGACACGGAGCGAGACAAAGAGCAAGAGAGACAAAGTAAGAGAGACAGAGATAGAGAGACAGAGAAAGAGAGCCAGAGACAGAGAAAGAGAGCAAGAGACAGAGACAGAGAGAGACAGACTGAGACAGACTGAGAGACAGAGCAAGAGACACACAGAGAAAGACTGAGACAGAAACAGAGCGAGAGAGAGCAAGAGAGAGACACAGAGAGAGAGAGAGAGCAAGAGAGAGAGAGAGGAGGGGAGAGAGAGAGAGAGAGACAGCAAGAGAAAAAGACAGAGTGAGAGAGATACAGAGTGAGAGACAGAGTGAAAAAGAGAGACAGAGTTGAGAGACAGCGAGAGAGAGAACAGAGCAAGAGAGAAAACAGAGTGAGAGACAGCAAGAGAGACAGAGAGATAGACAGACAGACAGACAGACAGCAAGAGAAAGAGACAGAGTGAGAGACAGCAAGAGAGACAGAGTGAAAGAGACACAGAAAGAGAGAGAGTGAGAGAGAGAGAGTGAAAGAGACAAAGTGAGAGAGAGACCTCAAGAGAAAGAGATAGAGCGAGAGAGAAAGAATGAAAGACAGAGAGAGAGAGACAGAGACAGAGACAGAGTGAAAGACAGTGGGAGAGACAAAGTGAGAAAGTAAGACAGAGCAAGAGAGACAGAGTGAGAGAGACAGAGCGAGAGAGAGACAGAGAAAGAGACAGAGCAAGAAAGAGAGACAGAGTGAAAGACAGAGCAAGAGAAAGAGTGAGACAAAGAAAGAGAGCAAAAGACAGAGCGAGAGAGAGAACAGAGCAAGAGAGAAAACAGGGTGAGAAACAGCAAGAGAGACAGAGCAAGAGAGACACAGAGCGAGAGAGAAAGACACCAAGAGAAAGAGACAGAGAGAGAGAGACAGAGTGAGAGACAGCAAGAAAGACAGAGATAGAGAGAGAACAGAGCAAGAGAGAGAACAGAGAGACAGCAAGAGAAATCGAGTGAAAGAGACACAGAGACAGAGAGAGACAGCGAGAGAGAGCAAGAGTGACAGAACAAAAAAGAGAGACAGAGTGAGAGAGACAGAGCGAGAGAGAGAGACAGAGAGAAGAGCAAGACAGAGCAAGAGGGAGAGACAGAGAGAACAAGAGAGAGACAGAGCAAGAAAGAGAGAGAGCGAAAGAGTGAGACAGAGGGAGAGAGCAAGAGACAGAGCAAGAGAGACAGAGAGACAGATCAAGAGACAGAGGAAGAAAGAGTGAGAGAATGAGAATGAGACAGAGCAAGAGACAGAACAAGAGAGAGAGAGAGCAGAGGGAGAGACTGAGAGACAGCAAGAGAGTGAGAGACTGAGCAAGAGAGCAAGAGTCAGAGTGAGAGAGAGAGAGAGAGAGAGACACAGAGAGAGACAGAGTGAGAGAGAGAGAGAAAGTGAGAGAGACAAAGTGAGAGAGACAGAGCGAAAGAGAGAAACAGCGAGAGAGTGAGAGAGTGTGAGACAGAGCAAGAGAGAGACAGAATAAGAAAGAGACAAAACGAGAGAGCGAGAAAAAGAACAAGACAGAGGGAGAGAGGCGACTTCCAGCCAAGATGACAGAGAGGACACATACATCTATTTAAGCTCCATCTTTGCTCTCAGAATACTTTCATGCCAAGGCCTCGGAATTAGTGCGTGACTTAAAAAAACACAAATAATTGCCAAGAGAAGATATTCTCAAAATTTGCCAGAAAAGGTCTGTTTTTGCTCGTGGGGGAATGATTAAATCGGGCACAGACTGAAGGCAGGCAGCAACAGCACAGCAGAATAAGGCAGGCAGCTCACACTGAGCAGACCAGAGAGGGGTAGGATATGATCTCAGCTGTTTCTGTGGAGAGAGTTTTACTACAGTGTGGCTACTTTGCCCTGGCAGCAAGCCAGTAGATGAGCAGAGAAGCTAAAAACACAGTGGGTAAAAACTATAACCCCAAAAAGCTAGGGTCTCTCAGGACCTGGTCACACCCACCCAGAGTGACTCAGCACATTCTCAGAGTCTTAGCCATTGCTGTCCTGCTAGGGCCTCACTGCTGCCCTCTGCAGTCTGCAGAGGAAGGTTGGTAATACCACCCAGCCCCACCCCCCAAAAAAAGCAGATTGCATTTGGTTTTTTTTGTTAGTTTTCTTTGATTCTTCTTTGACAAAATGAGCAAAAAATTTAAATGAACTCTAATTCTTGATAGTTTCTACATGGATAGAGAGCAGACTTTAAACCCTGCGGAGACTAAAAACAGACGGTCTCCAGATGAATCCCCAAAGAGGGATAGCATCTGGTCCTCAACACACAAGACTCTCATAGAAGAAATTAAAAAGGCTTTCACAAGAGAGCTAAAAGAAAAATAGGAAAAGAAAAGAGAAGCTTGGCAAGAGAGTCTGGATAAGTCATCCCTCTCATTTAAAGATACAGTGGATAAAGAAATCAAATCCCTGAAAAACAGAACTAGTGAATTGGAAAAAGAAAATAGCTCTCTAAAAAATAAAACTGGAGAAATGGAAAAAAAATTCCATAGAACAAAAAACTCACTTAAAAACTCAATTGGACTATTAGAAAAAGATATAAAAAAGTGAGTGAAGAAAATAATTCATTAAAAATCAGAATTGAACAAATGGAATTGAATGACTCAAGGAGACACCAAGAAGCAGTCAAGCAAAAAAAAAAAAAAAAAAAAAAAAAAAAAGGAACAATGGAAAAAAACGTCAAATACCTTATTGGGAAAACAACAGACCTGAAACAGATCTAGGAGAGACAATCTGAGAATTTTTGGATTCTCTGAAAAATATGATGAAAAAAAAAAAAGCCAGGACACTATTTTCCAGGAAATTATCAAACTAAATAATCTCATCCTAAAGAATAAGTGAGTGAAATATCAAATCATAGACACAATAAATAATTTCACCCAAGAGAATGACAATAATGAGAAGTCATACCAAAATGTGTGGGATGCAGCCAAAGCCATAAGGGGAAATTTTATATCTCTAGAAGCCTACTTGTATAAAATAGAGAAAGAGAAGGTCAATGAATTGGGCTTGCAATTAAAAATGCTAGAAAAGGAACAAATTAAAAACCCCAGTCAAACACTAAACTTAAAATTATAAAAATAAAAGAAGAAATTAATAAAATTGAAAGTAAAAAAACTATTGAATTAATTAATAAAATTAAGAGTTGGTTCTATGAAAAAACCAACAAAATAGATAAACCCTTAGTAAATATGATTAAAAAAAGGAAAGAGGAAAATCAAATTGTTAGTCTTAAAAATGAAAAGGGAGAACTCACCACTAAAGAAGAGGAAATTAGAGCAATAATTAGAAGGTACTTTGCCCAACTTTATGCCAATAAATTCGGTAACTTAATTGAAATGGAAGAATACCTTCAAAAATATAGGTTGCCCAGATTAACAGAGGAAGAAGTAAATTGGTTAAACAGTCCCATTTTAGAGAAAGAAATAGAACAAGCTATTAATCAACTCCCTAAGAAAAAGTCCCCAGGGAAATGAATATAAACTGCTTGCATTTTTTTCTTCCCGGGTTATTTATAACTTCTGAATCCAATTCTCCCTGTGCAACAAGAAAACTGTTCAGTTCTGCACACATGTAACTGTAACCTATTCAACATGTAAAGGACTGCTTGCCATCTGGGGAAGGGGGTGGAGGGAGGGAGGGGAAAAATCAGAACAGAAGTGAGTGCAAGGGATAATGCTGTAAAAAATCACCCTGGCATGGGTTCTGTCAATAAAAAGTTATTAAAAAAAAAAAAAAAGAAAAGAAAAAGTCCCCAGGACCAGATGGATTTACCTGTGAATTCTACCAAACATTTAAAGAACAATTAACTCCAATGCTATATAAACTATTTTAAAAAATAGGGATTAAAGGAGTCCTACCAAATTCTTTTTATGACACAGACATGGCACTAATATCTGAACCAGGTAGGTTGAAAACAGAAAAAGAAAATTATAGATCAATCTCCCTAATGAGTATTGATGCTAAAATCTTAAATAAAATATTAGCAAAAAGATTACAGAAAATCATCCCCAGGATAATACACTATGACCAAGTAGGATTTATACCAGGAATGCAGGGCTGGTTCAATATTAGGAAAACTATTAGCATAATTGACTATATCAATAACCAAATTATGAAAAACCATATGATCATCTCAATAGATGCAGAAAAAGCATTTGATAAAATCCAGCATCCATTCCTAATAAAAACACTTGAGAGAGTATAGGAGTAAATGGACTTTTCCTTAAATTGTCAGGAGCATATATTTAAAACCATCAGTAAGCATCATATGTAATGGGGATAAACTGGAACCATTCCTAGTAAGATCAGGAGTGAAGCAAACTATCACCATTATTATTCAATATTGTATTAGAAACACTAGCCTCAGCAATAAGAATCAAGAAAGAGATTAAAGGAATTAGAATAGGTAATGAGGAAACCAAATTATCACTATTTGCAGATGATATGATGGTATATTTAGAGAACCCCAGAGATTCTACTAAAAAGCTATTAGAAATAATTCACAACTTTAGCAAAGTTGCAGGATACAAAATAAATCCACATTAATCCTCAGCATTTTTATAGATCAGCAATAAAATCCAACAGCAAGAGATACAAAGAGAAATTCCATTCAAAATAACTGTCAATAGCATAAAATATTTGGGAATCTCTTTGCCAAGGGAAAGTCAGGAATGATATGAGCAAAACTATAAAACACTTTCCACACAAATAAATCAGATCTAAGCAATTGGAAAAATATTAAGTGCTGTTGGATAGGCGGAGTGAATATAATAAAGATGACAATACTCCCTAAACTAATCTATTTATTTAGTGCTATACCAATCAGACTCCCAAGAAACTATTTTAATGTACTAGAAAAAATAATAACAAAATTCATATGGAAGAACAAAAGGTCAAGAATTTCAAGGGAATTAATAAAAAAAAAAAAAATCAAATGAAGGTGGACTAGCTATACCTAATCTAAAACTATATTATAAAACAGAGGTCACCAAAGCCATTTGGTATTGGCTAAGAAATAGATTAGTTGATAAGTGGAATAGGTTAGATTCACAGGACAAAACAGTCAATAACTATAGCAATCTAATGTTTGACAAACTCAAAGATCCCAACTTTTGGGATAAGAATTTATTATTTGACAAAAATTGCTGGGAAAACTGGAAATTAGTATGGCAGAAATTAGGCATGGACCCACACTTAACACCATATACCAAGATAAGATCAAAATGGGTCCATGATTTAGGCATAAAGAATAAGATTATAAATAAATTCAAGGAACATAGGATAGTTTACCTCTCAGACCTGTGGAAGAGGAAGGAATTTGTGACTAAAGAAGAACTAGAGATCATTATTGATCACAAAATAGAAAATTTTGATTATATCAAATTAAAAAGCCTTTGTACAAACAAAATTAATGCAAACAAGATTAGAAGGGAAGCAACAAACTGGGAAAACATTTTACAGTTAAAAGTTCTGATAAAGGCCTCATTTCCAAAATAAAGAGAGAATTGATTCTAATTTATAAGAGATCAAGCCATTCTCCAGTTGATAAATGGTCAAAGGATATGAACAGACAATTTTCAGATGATGAAATTGAAACTATTTCTACTCATATGAAAGAGTGTTCCAAATCACTATTGATCAGAGAAATGCAAATTAAGACAACTCTGAGTTACCACTATACACCTGTCAGATTGGCTAAGATGGCAGGAAAAAATAATGATGAATGTTAGAGGGGATGTGGGAAAACTGGGACACTGATACATTGTTGGTGGAGTTGTGAACGAATCCAACCATTCTGGAGAGCAATCTGGAATTATGCCCAAACAGTTATCAAAGTGTGCATACCCTTTGATCCAGCAGTGTTACTACTGGGCTTATATCTCAAAGAGATACTAAAGAAGGGAAAGGGACCTGTATGTGCCAAAATGTTTGTGGCAGCCCTGTTTGTAATGGTTAGAAACTGGAAAATGAATGAATGCCTATTAATTGGAGAATGATTGGGTAAATTGTGGTATATGAATGTTATGGATATTATTATTCTGTAAGAAATGTCCATCAGGATGAATACAGAGAGGCTTGGAGAGACTTACATGAACTGATACTGAGTGAAATGAGCAGAACCAGAAGATCATTATACATTTCAACAGTGATACTGTATGAGGATGTATTCTGATGAAAGTGGATATCTTCGACAAAGAGAAAATATAATTCAGTTCTAATTGATCAATGATGGACAGAATCAGCTATACCCAGAGAAGGAACACTGGGAAATGAGTATGAACTGTTTGCATTTTTGTTTTTCTTCTCAGATTATTTTTATCTTCTGAATCCGGTTCTTCCTGTACAACAAGAGAACTGTTAGATTCTGCACACATATATTGTATCTAGGATATACTATAACATATTTATATAACATAACATCTCCTCATAGGATCAGATCAATCATACTGAACGATGCTAAATTAGATAATTATTGTCTCTATCAACTCTAATGACTTAACACTTTGTAAGGATTTCAACAGAAGGGAAAAGTTGGAACAGAAGTGAGTACAAGGGATAATGTTGTAAAAAATTACCCATGCATATGTTCTGTCAATAAAAAGTTATAATAATAATAATAATAATAAAAAGACAGAGGGAGAGAGCAAGAGACAGAGAGAGTAAGAGAGACAGATTGAGAGAGAGACAGTGAGCGAGAAAGACAGAGTGGGGGGGTGGGGGAGAGAGAGACAGAGTGAGAAACAGAGATTCAGAGAGACAGAGTAAAAGAGAGACAGAGACTTAAGAGAGAGACAGGGTGAGACAGATGAGAATGAGACAGCAAATGAGAAAGCAAAAAAGAGAACATGCGAGACCGAGGGAGAGAATGAGACAGACAGAGAGAGAGAGAGAGAGAGAGAGAGCAAGTGAGAAAGCAACACAGAGCAAGAGAGAGAGAGACAGAGAGAGCATGAGAGACAAGAGCAAGAAAGACAGACAGACAGACAAAGCAAGAGACAGACAGAACAAAAGAGAGAGAGACAGAGTAAGAAAGAGTGAGAGATAGAATGAGAAAGAAAGTGAGAGACAGAGCGAGAGACACAGAGAGAGAGCACAGAGAGAGAGAAAAAGAGAGAGAGAGCAAGAGACAGAGCAAGAGAGACACAGAGCGAGAAACACAATGAGAGAGAGACAGAGACACAGAGAGAGAGAAAGTGAAAAAGAGAGACTGAGAAAGAGCTAGAGAGCAGAAACCCAAGAGTCCTTTCTGAATTTTATTTTAATATTTTTTAATTCTAGAAGTGCTTAAAATCATTTGTTTATACTAGCTGAAATCTCTTTTGGATGCTTCTCTCATCTCCAGAGACATCTGTCTGTCTCTCTCACTCTGTCTCTCTGTCTCTCTCTCTCTGTCTGTCTCTTTCATTCGGTCTCTCTCACTCTGTCTTCCAAAAAAAACAAGGATGTTTCCTACTTCTTTTCCTCTATCACTCAGAGTAGGCCTGTGCACACAGTAAACTGAGAAAATATTGTTTCAATGGACTAACGAAAGAAGAAGTTGATTATCAGTTTAGAAATCTTTGTGTTATAAAGACACCTTCATTGTAAACATAAAATGTTATACTAGGGCAGAATCTTAGGGACCATTGAATCTGTTCTTCCAGGAATCCTGGAATCATAAAGTAATTTGACACATGGTTTCAGACATTCTTACAGACTTGACATGAAATCCTTTGGAAAATGTTCTCTGCACTGATGACCTGGAAACAAAAAATATTGGTTTTCCTTCACATTCTGTCAATACCTTCATTCCAAGTAATTATTCTATCCATGTTCCTGCACTCTAGCAAGTTCTGTCTACCTTTCTTTGTGCAAAAGGCATTCACCAACAAAGTTGTGCACAAATCAAAATTGTACCCACTGTTTTTTCATTCCAAATTATATTTTAAATACATTAAGAGAATTCATTAGATAGACAAATGTTATAGTAAATGTTAATAAGTTAAGGTAAAACAATTTTTAAAATGATTGTTGTCCAAAAAGCATAATGGCAGCTTGAAAGGACAGTGAATTCTCTTATCACAGAAAGTGTTGTTGCTCAGAAATGAATTGAATTAAATAAATATCAATGCTCCACAAAAGAGGAGAATTTAATGAAATGAATATGTTGAAATGAAAAGGGAATATCAAGAATAAGGACTTGGCTTACTAAAATGCTCACATGTATAAATGTGGATTATCAACCTGCCCAGAAAGACCTTAAAATTTCCTGAGTGATTTTATGAGCTTCATCAGGAGAACTTCATGAAGCAGCCAATAATTAACTGTGAATCTTTTGCTATTGATGGTGCCATAAACTCATAACTTTTCCTTCCTATGGTACTTAGCCTGAGGGTGGGGAGTGGGGAGGAATGCCAGGGGGAGAGCTATTAATAGGAATTAAGAAAAAACTGCATCTTACTCCTTCTTGAGTCTGTAAGTCTCTCTCCCTCTCCCTCTCCCCTTCCCCTTCCTATCCTCTCCTCCTTTCCTCCTCCACTCTCCCCCTTTCTCCCTCTCCCCCTTTCCCCATGTTTGTGTAAATTAAATGCTTTGCTATCAGCATTTGGGATTTTTCCACTGTCTATAATTGTACTGGTGTAAAACTGATTACTCAAAACACTAAATCCAGGAAAAGTAGTGATGTCCATGGGAAGCAGAATTCTTGGAAATACTTGAGGTCCAGTGTTGGGTCTACTCTGGTCCAGTTCCACAGGGGAAGGTATAAGTATACACTCTATCTGGGAAAGAACCCAGAGATCTCTTTCACTCAGCTCAGTATTCACTCCATCATGGACTGTGCTAAAGAGGAAAGACCCAGGGGCTATACTAAAATAATAACAACAACGTTTATAACATGCCTACTACTATAAGGCAGATACTATAATAAGTCTTTTCTAAATAGCTCATCTGATCCTCACAACAACCTTTTTTTTTTTTTTTTTTTTTTTTTTTTTTTTTTTTATAATAAATTTTATTTTATTTAATAATAATTTCGCATTGACAGAATCCATGCCAGGATAATTTCTACACGACATTATCCCTTGCAATCACTTATGTTTCGTTTTTTCCCCCTCCCTCCCTCCTCCCCCCCCCCAGGATGGCAAGCAGTCCTATATATGCTAAACATGTTGCAGTATATCCTAGATACAATACATATTTGCAGAACCAAACAGTTCTCTTGTTGCACAGGAGAATTGGATTCAGAAGGTAAAAATAACTCGGGAAGAAAATCAAAAATGCAAATAGTTCACATGCATTTCCCAGTATTCCTTCTTTGGGTGTAGCTGTTTCTGTCCATCATTTCTCCAATGAAACTCAGTTAAGTCTCTTTGTCAGGGAAATCCACTTCCATCAGAATACATCCTCATACAATATCGTTGTCGAAGTGTATAATGATCTCCTGGTTCTGCTCATCTCACTTAGCATCAGTCCATGTAGTCTCTCCAAGCCTCTCTGTATTCATCCTGCTGGTCATTCCTTACAGAGCAATAATATTCCATAACATTCATATACCACAATTTACCCAGCCATTCTCCAATTGATGGGCATCCATTCATTTTCCAGTTTCTAGCCACTACAAACAGGGCTGCTACAAACATTTTGGCACATACAGGTCCCCTTCCCTTTTTTAGTATCTCTTTGGGTATAAGCCCAATAGAAACACTGTAGGATCAAAGGGTATGCACAGTTTGATAACTTTTTGGGCATAATTCCAGATCGCTCTCCAGAATGGCTGGATTCGTTCACAACTCCACCAACAATGCATCAATGTCCCCGTTTTCCCGCATCCCCTCCAACATTCATCATTGTTTTTTCCTGTCATCTTAGCCAATCTGACAGGAGTGTAGTGATATCTCAGAGTTGTCTTAATTTGCATTTCTCTGATCAATAGTGATTTGGAACACTCTTTCATGTGAGTGGTAATAGTTTCAATTTCTTCATCTGAAAATTGTCTGTTCATATCCTTTGACCATTTATCAATTGGAGAATGGCTTGATTTTTTATAAATTTGAGTCAGTTCTCTATATATTTTGGAAATGAGGCCTTTATCAGAACCTTTAATTGTAAAGATGTTTTCCCAGTTAGTTACTTCCCTACTAATCTTGTTTGCATTCGTTCTGTTTGTACAAAGGCTTTTTAATTTGATATAATCAAAATTTTCTATTTTGTGATCCTCACAACAACCTTGAAAGATAAGTGCTAACTAGGAGTCCACAATCACACTGCTTTAAATGTCTAAGGTCAGATTTGAATTCAGGTTTCCTGATTCCAAGGTCAGCATTTTAACCACTGCACACTTAGTTTCCTCAATAAGCTGGGCTTTATTACTGCTCTACCTACCTCAGGCTAAAAGCTGAGAGTATTTACATATTTACACAGCAAAGTCAATTGTTTATATAAGACAAATTACAAAGAAATTGCAAAGAGGGGAAGTAAAGGAGTCTTTGGCTAGCCATCTCTAATGAAAGACTAAAGAAATTAATAAATGGAAGAAAATCTCTAAAACAGTAAAGAAATAGTTTAAGAAAACCTTAAAGTAAACTTCCAGAAGAAAAAAGTAATTCCACAATACTTACAGTTAGAACCCGATAAAAGAGTATAAATTAATTATAAGAGAAATGAAGGAATAGAGAAAAGGAACAGCTTAGAAGAAAATCTAAAACATTTTACCAAAGTAAGGGACATTCAAGAAAAGAAAAGAAAGGAAAAGAAAAAAGAATGGAAGAAACAAACATGAAAAATGAAATGACATAACAGAAAGTATTAGAGCAATGGAAAAAGGCAAAAATATTAGAATATGGGGTAGCTAGATGGTGCAATGAATAGAGCACTAGCCCTGAAAATCAGGAAATCCGGAGTTCAAATCCAACCTCAGACATTTAGCATTTACTATCTGTGTGACCCTGAGCAAGTTACTTAACTCCTGAAAAAGAAAAGAATTGTGTGGGACTAGTGCTAGACTCCCTTTCCCAAATTAACTAATCAAAGACATCTTCAATTACAAAGAGAAAGCATTTATTTAATCCCTGCAGGGAGAGGCCCAGACACACATTTGGGAGCCATCCCAACTCCTACTATGTGCTCCTGAACCTGGCCAGACTGGAAGTAGTACAGCTGGTTAAATAGGAAAAGACCCAAGCCTTCTTAGTGCATAGACCAAAAGGATGTAACCATCCTTGACCAATGGTCATTAATGTTGTTCTCTCCCCACAGGTTGCATCATTTCTTGCAACCTCCTACAACCGGTTCAAGGCCTGCGGAGAATAGGGATCATGTGACTTCCTGAAACCTGAGACCCCATCCTCCTACCCAGGCCCAGTCTCAATACTGAGAAATTCTTCTTCCTATCAGTCCCATTCAGAATGAAAGAAATATTAGAACATGTGACATTTAAAATCACAAATAATTGATCAATGGCTTTCCCAAAAAACATGCTGAAATAAATGACATGTTTTGAAAAAAAATTATAAAAGAAAGAAGCTCATAACTATAGAAGTTAAATGACAAACTGAAAATAGATCCATAGATAGTCACTACCTGAAAAAAATTCTTGATTTAACATACCCAGAAGTATGATTACTAATCTCTAGAGCTTCCAGATCTATAAAAAGAAATACTATAAACATTCAGAAAAAATGGAATTAACCCACTTAAAAGAAAACAGAAAGAAGCTAGAAGGTATAACAAACAGAATGGCTTCAGTTACTTGCTGAATTTGTTAAATATTAAAGAAAAATCAAACTGTACATAATAGGATGTTATTTTACTAAAAACAAAAACAAAACACTTAGTTCTGTGTATATGGAAATGCTTTTTATTTTATGTTTATTGAGTTTAGAATTTTTTTTAAAGCAATGTAATAAAAGAAAAGGAATGTAAAAGGAGAAACCTAGAAAGAAAAACAAGTTGAAATATCTTAAGGAATAAATGATGATCAATTGCCTATACCGTGAAATAGTGCAACAGAATAATTATTTGTTCAAAATTGCACCATCTTTAAAGGTTGAGAGAAGAAAAATAAACTTGGACCTGAATATGTAGGAGAAATGAAAAGGGAGGAATTAATACTCTAGAAAGGCAGGGAAAGAAATGGAGGATTTACTCTCTCATAATGAAGATTCTACAAATAGAAATTATACAAACAGAATTAGGAAGAGGTAAGAATAGGGTTAAAATTATAGTTTGTTTTATTACTTTGGTAATTGTATTGATTGCTCTTATATGAACTGGGAAAAGAAAAGTTGAGGGTTGGACTGCACATATTTAACCTATATCAGATTGCTTGATAGGTTTTTGTCTTTGAGAGGGGAGATGTAAGGGAGAGACAGAAAAAAATTTGGAACAGTTTTACAAAAATGAATGTTAAAAAAAAAAGTCAGGGGTGGAGGAAGAATATGGTGTAAAAATTCAATAAAGTAAGTAGGGAATTGGTTTGAAACAGAAAGAGAGCAGAGATGGGAAGAGACTAGTTACAACTAAAATAAACTGCAACTATGAAAGATGGGAGAGAGGGGAGAAGGGAAAGAAGACAAAGAAGGGACAGAGGGAGATAGGAGGGAAGACAAAAACTTGGTTTGAGTCTTTGAGGATTTCAGTTTGCACTTCTCAAAATTAATCATATCCATTATAAAAATAAACAAGAAGTTAAAAATGAATATTAGACACATTAGATTTGATAGGCCCTTTGTTGAATATCAAATAAGATTCGTAAGAAGTTGTGCATATGGTTCAGTTTTGTATGCCACATTTGTGAAGGGGAAATGAACATATGCTGGGACATAAAGAACATATAAAAACTGAAGAAAGACAGAAATATTAAGTATATCCTTTACAGACTACAGTAGATAAATGTTATAATCAATAAGAGAAATCTGAAGAAAAGATTCTGATTTAGAAACTAAATAATATAATCCTAAAGAATGAGTCACAAATCACAGAAATAATATTTTTTAAATTATAACAATAAAATAGCTTACCAAAAACTAATGAAATGCTATCAAGACCATACTTAAGTGGAATTTTTCCTAAGTATTTATAGCAATAAAAAAAAGAAATCAAATAAATAGGCAACTAAAAATAACTAGAAATATCAAATAACCTCTGAATGAGCACAAAAATAGAAATTCTGAAAATCAAAGAGGAGATTAACAAATTTAATTTTTTAACTGCAGGAATCATAAATAAAACTAAACTTTTTTTTAAACAATAAAATAGGCAAACCATTAGCTATTTTGGTAATGATAAAAATGGACAGAAAAAAATAGAGAAAGGAAAACAAAATTTGTCAAAATATAAAATGATAACCAGCATTCACATTAAATGAAGAAGAAATAAAATGGTCAGAGGTTATTGTGTCCAACTATATAATAACAAAAGAAAACACTTAACCTAAATAAATGAATATTTATAAAAATAAAAACTCATTAACATAACAAGCAGACTATCTAAATGATGTGATCTCAAAAACAATAAATAAATAAAAGCAATAAATTACTCCTAAAGTAAAGCCCTGGGCCCCAATGGATTCACAAGAAAATTCTATCAAATATTTTTTAAAATGCAATCGCTATATTACATATTTTATAAACATAAACGAAATTGAAACTACAACTATTAAAAATATATATCTTCCTCACACAACCAAATGAAAGAAATCATGCAGAAAAAAAATTGGCTACTATCACTAATAAATATTGAAACAAAAATATTTAACAAACTGTCAGCAAACTAAAGAATTATATTCAAGAATTTATTTGTTGTGATTAGCTTTTATTTATTCTAAAAGTATCAGTATTGTTTATCCTTAAGAAAATTGTAAATATATTCTATCATCTCAATGATGAAAAGTATATAAATATAGCCTAATAATAATAAAATATTTACATCAATAGATGCAGAAAAAAAATCTTTGATAAATATAGCACTTAATCCCATGATAAAGAAAGAAATAGAGCAAATGTTGAGTTGTTTTGCCAGAAGCAATTTCTGGATGGGGGCTCAAAGGATAAAAGGATAAAGAAAAAGAAATCCATTGATTCCAACTCTCAGAACAGGAAGGAAACATTTATACCCAGAAATCTATCTGAGCAACCAATAGGTTCAGTAGGAATGGGGTGTGGTTGAATAATTCTAATCAGCACATCATCTTCATAATTGCTACAAGTGGAGACTCATCTCAGCCAGAAAAAGTCTTGCTTCTGACAAGATTATCAGCAAAGTTTTTGCTCTTTTAAAAGACCTTGATGTTTTGGGGGCACTAATCATTGACTAGGATACAGAAGGCTCTAAGCCTCATGGATGATTTTTCTGGACTTATGATTCGTTTTATGGGAAATGGCCTTGGGAAACACAGAACATCCTCATCACTCTTAAACAAGGGTGTGGCTGATATCTAGTTGAGAGTCACATACTTGGCAATCTCTCTCAATTAACTATAGGATTATAGATCTTGAATTATAGGAGACTTCAGAGGACATTAGTGGGCCTGTAATCCAACTCTCTCATTTTACAGATAAGGTAACTAAGGTTCAGCCTGAGGACAACTTTGAAGTTACCATTAACTAAGAATGGGGATTGACAAGGATGGAGAGCCATCATGGTGAGCCTTTGTACACATACTACAGAAAAAAAAAAAAAATCAGCTTTCAGCTGCCAAGTTGAAAATTTGGCAGTAGATATTTGATATGGAAAACTAACCCAACATGCAAATAAAAGTTAAAATATGTCCTACTTAACACATTTATTCTCCTAAAGAGACTTGTGATTTGTTAGCAGTTTCCATAAGCAAAAAATGGATCCAACATCCTCACAGGCTTAATCTATCCAATAAAATAGCTATTTTTATGGGGAGCAATTCATAAACAAAGTGATGACTTGCATTCACAAAGTGGAAGAGAAAGTGAGGCTGATGGCTTTGCATAGCCCACCCTCACTTCAGTCCAATTCACCTGCATGTCCTGGCCTCATCTTCCTGATATCATAATATTCTTCAAGAATGAAAGAAAAATAACAACAATGATGTGTAATGTATTTTATGTGGCCCATGGTCTGCATGCTTTTTACTCTTTAATTAACAACTTTGTTATATGTGTTATTTGTTAAGTTTCCACTTAAGTTTTCTGCATTTAGCCTGCTACGTGTAGCTTTAACATGATACCTGCATGTGACCTTTATCGCTGGAATAATTGCCTATGACCAGACCATATGCAAATGAATAGTTCTTTATGATACTTGCTTTCAAATGTACCTCTATGCCCAGTTTGACTTGTTTTTGTTATTGTCAATCATTTTAGTTGTGTCTGTCTCTTCACAATCCCAAGCCCAGAGCTCTATCCATTGAGCCACCTAGTTGTCAGAGAAGAATGTAGTAGAAAGGAGAAAAGTTCACAAGACTTCATTTCCCATGGTGTTGGCAATGAAGAAATCCCTAAGAGAAATTCACTAAATTTTGGAGAAGATTGCATATCTGGTTGAAAGTCTGTGGTTATATCAGGGAAGGATTGGGCAGGCGGAGTCTTCTGGAAGAAATAGGGCTGTCTGTGAAGCAGGGAGACAAAAGGAATGTGTAAGACAGTGTAGCCATGGATTTCTGAGCCCTGGATTTCAGGCAGAATCCTAATGATGATTCTGGAATCAAGCCAAGAGGCTTCAGTGAACCTGTCCCAAGAGGTCTCACTGATCTCTAGCCTGCCCTAAGAGACATTAATGGAACTCTACAAGGACAGCACTAGACCTTAAGCTTTTTAAGAACACACTGAGCTATGTGTTCTGAAGCCAATGTGTCCCTTCTCTAACATTCTGGGAGGATTAGACTTGATTAAAAGAGGCTTATATTGTAATTCTCCCCAGGTGCCTTTAAGAGACTATATCCATTTGTGTACAGAAAGAATGATTCCATTGATTTCTAATTATTTCCTATTCTGTTGACTTTGTAGTTATTTATTCTGATTTTACTTCTGAAATGCTTCATTATTGACTTCTTTGGCTCTATGAATAGAGAACACTGCACAGTTGAGGCCAAATATTTAATTTGCAAAATTTCATACCCACAAAAGTCCACACTGATACTGGGAGAATCTAAGACCCGAGTTCTCACTAGAGCTTTAGGTGCCTTATCATTATTAACTACTATGAATATTTATTTTTTCACAATACCTTCACCTACATTCTCACTTAATCCTCATGATAAATATATGAGATAGGAGAAATTAGTGCATTCCCCTTTTACCAATGAAGAAACCAAAGTTCAGAGACTTCTCTAAAATTACCTAGACAAAGTGAATAGAACCAAGAGAACACTGTACACAACACAAGAAAATTATACGATGATCAATCCAGGTGGTTCAAGGCCAGTTCCAATGGTCCTGTGATGGAGGGATCCATTTGGAGAGGGACTGAGTGTGGATCACAATATAATATTTTAACTTTTTTGTTATTGTTTGCTTGCATTTTGTTTTCTTTCTTTTTTTTTTTCCTTTTTGATCTGTTTTTTCTTGTGCAGCATGATAATTGTGGAGGTGTGTGTAGAGGAATTGCACATGTTTGGCACGTATTGGATTGCTTGCCATGGTGGGGAGGGGATGAAGGAAAGGGAGGGAGAGGGAGGTTTGGAGGATGGGGTTTTGTGGGGGTGGATGTGGAAGACTATGTATATGTGTTGAAAATTAAAAAAGGAAAAGAAGGGGAAAAAAGAAACAAAAAAAGAAAATTATCAGTTAAATGAACCTGGATCGAGAAGTTAGGTTTCTTCACTATCTTGGTTCAGTGCACTATGGTAGAATTTTAGGCATAAGAAGGCAATACTGTCCTATACTGGTCAGATTATACGTGTGGAATCTTGTTTTCTGTTCTAAGGACCATAATTTTAAAAGGAGATTAATAATGCAGAAAACTATCCAGAAGAGGACAAGGAGGATATTGAAGGCCATGTGATATAACAATAAGTTGAAAGAAGTGTGAATGCTTCACAAAGAGAGAACAAGCAAGGAAGAACATTATAAATGCCTTCAATTTTAAGGGCTACGTTGTAGCAACAGACTTTTTCTATTTGGCCTAAGAAGGTAGAATCAGAAACAATGGGAATGAGTAACAAAGAGGCAAAATTGGGCTTGATGTCCAGAAAAAACTTCTTCACAATTAGAGTTGTTCATAAGTGAAATAATGATGGTTCTCCATCATTCTAGATCTTCATGAAGAGTCTATATGACCTCTTATTGGATATAATGGAGTGAGTATTCCTTTTCATGTATAGGTTGAACATTACATTTCTAATGGTCAATTAGAATCCTTTACAATTATAAAATTCTGTGATCCTGAACTCTCTCTCCCTTTTCTTCTCATTGCCCAAAAGTTTTGGTCTCCCTTCAAATATACAGCAGGAATCAGGCGTGGAGATGAATCCAGGGTTTCATCTTTTCTACCTGGATACAATGTTTTAGGGCTTTTTTTCTATTTGACACTCTTCCATCACTTAAATATGATCCACTGACCTAAAACAGTACCGACATGTTGGCAATAAGGTAATTGGCTGCATTTTAGCTTGGATTTTTCCCTTCATAATAGAATAGAATATACCTAGTATTTGATGAACTATTCCTTTACACATACACATACACACACACCATGTCTATCTGCATATTTATTTTCTTTTCTAAACTACTTTTTGCCATTGTAATGATCTAGTTTTGAATAATAAGTTTGAAAAGTAACATAGGAAAGATTCTGTGTATTACTACAAGGTTAGTGAAATAAAATCTTGAAGATTGCTAAAAATTTCAAGTTATAGTGTACCATAAATTATTCTTAATATTTTTGTGACATGATATATACAATCAATGTTTCATCCTGTCAAGAACAAAGAAGAAATTTCTTGAAGGGCAAAGAAATAAAAGTAGCAGCAGTAGGGACAACAACAACAAAAGCCATCCTTAGGAAAGACTGAATTTTGGGAGTTTGCAGTTCATTAAAAATTCATCTGAAAATATATTTTCCCATTTTTTGTGGTTTGGGATAAGCCACTTCAAAAAACAACAACAACAACAACTTGAAAGACAAAATGCTAAATTTCTTCCAGAATAAACCAAAATGGTTTTGTTTTAATTTATAAAGTTTAGTAACTATCATAAAGCAAAAATGAGCCCAGTCCATAAAGGTCCATTTAATAGTTCTGAAGCAATGTTGTACTTACCCTATTATTATCCTCAGATAAGGGCAAAAGTTCTTCAAGGCCAGGGGTTCTTTTCAGAATTCTATGAACGCTTCCATTTGTTTTACAAACTACTGGCCCCATGTGATCTGGAAAGCCCAGTGCTTGGAGCTTATCTGTTCCTTCAATAAGGGATAATTATCAGGCTCCAAGCATGCTGCTGACATCTCGTATGATAGGAGTACACAAGTAAGGAAATAAATACAAACAGCTGTGCTAATTCCAGCAGCATTCAAAGAGTAAGTAAAAAAAAAAAAAAAAAAAAGGGGGGGGGGGTGCTGAATCAAAAAGAATTGAATTCATATGAGAAAAAAATGTTTTTCAGAAAATAATTCTGCTAAAGTCAAAAGGAGTATAATCATGGAACAGGAAAGGAAGAAGTACAAAAACTATAGACTCAGAAAAAAATAATAGTTGAAAATGTTCCTTCTCTTCCTAATGTATATTTGTAATCTATCAAGTTTTATAATGGAGACCATATTCTTACCTGCCAAGTCTACATTGTAAATAGATCATTCATTGAAATAGATCATTCATCTAATAGATGAGAGATGGCTATAAAGCAAGGATTCCTAAATTTGGGGAAGAGTCACTGAACCCTTTGTTCAAGCCTTCACAGAATGTTTTTAAGTGAACACAATAAAATACATAAGATTGCAAAGGAAGACAATTTTATTTAAATACATTTATCCAAAGAAAAATTTTAATTTCATAGACCTTGGGTTAAGAACTCTCAGTAGTATAAGTGTGTTAAATATTAAGCATCCTGAAATTTACAGTATACCTCCAACTTTAATTCTATTTCCATAAAGTATCTACCTTCAGAGTCTATATTTAATTTTTTTAAGATTTAGAAAAAAGAAATGTAGATTCTATATTTAATCTAGTAAATCTATTATTATTATTGGTTTGGTTTTCTTTTTCTAAATCTCTAAAACAGTTTAGGAACCAACTTCATAAAATTAGTATCTACTATCCCATTTCTTTTTTCTTATTTGTAAAATACATGTTATTAATTACTTTTTTCTATAAACAGCCATAGGAGAGGAAGCCCCTCCTTCAGACTGAACCTTTCCCTTTTAACAATGAAAAACAATTTTAAAATCACCTAACATAGTGAGCATGTCTGACAAACATACAGCATTTTGCCCTATTAATTCCCTATCTCTGACCATGAGAATAGAGGTACATTTATTTCATTGTCTGTTTTCTGGCACCATCATCTGTTTTTCAATTTGACTGCCTTTTATCAGTCTTTCATTTGCATTGCTGTTGTCACTAAGCATATTGTTGTTTTGGTTCTGGTATATCTTGCTCTCTGCTTTAATTCATAGAAATTTTTTTATGTTTCTCTGAATTTCTCATATATATTTTTCTTTCAGCACAATAATATTCCATTATGTCCATATGCCATAATTTGTTAATCCATTCCATAGCTGATAAGCAATCAATTTGTTTCCAGTTCTTTATATGTTGGAGCTCTGTTTATGTTTTTGACATTATGCCCATTTCAATCCAAAAAATTATTTCTCAAAATAGTTTTTCAATTGACTTCTTTTGTTTTTATACCATCTAGATTTCCTTTACATAACTCTGCTCATCTCTCTAAAATAGTTATTCCTTGTAATAAAGAATTTTTCCAAAAAAGAGAGAAGAAAAAATCAGTACAACTAATGAATACATTAAAAAGAAACTGATTTATATGCAATATTTCACACCACAAAGAACTGAGAGGGGAATCTTTTCATATACATTCCCTGGGACCAACTTTATTATTTACAGTTTTGCAACTTTCATTTTCTACTTTCTTGTAGTGGTTGTTCTTTTCTTTTACAATGTTGCAGTCCTATCTATTGTTTCCCCAAATCTGCTTGCTTAAATTTTGCATCAGTTTATATATCTTTACATGTTTCTCTGTATTTATCATGTTTGTTGATTTATCATGTTGCTTTTATAGCAGAGAAGTTATTCTATTATAACAAAAATTCTACTAACCCTGATATGTGGATTACTGTGAAATATTCAAGCTTTGGGGTCTTAGAGTTATTAACCTCTGCCAGCTACTGAAGCTTTCTGCTCCTCGTTGCAATGGCTCCAAGAAATCTTGCCCTTGGGCCTTAGGAGTTGTATCCTTCACACATTTCTATATTTCACTCATCACTGAACCTCACCTACCTCAAGGCCTTGAGTCTCCTGATTCCTGCAAGCTCCTGAGCCTGCTTGGTTCCCTGGCATGTCCCATCTAAACTCTAATTCTACTTTCCCCTTTCCTGCCGTTGACTCCAATGACTATTTCTTGCATTTGTTCTCTCTTCCCCTTCTTGTTCTGCTATCCTATACTTGAAGGATTTTATAGGGTTTGTTTGAGAAGAAAGGAAGGGGGGAAGGGAAGGAAGGAGGAAGGGAGGAAGGAAGGAAGGAAGAAAAAATTCAAATTCAGAACTAATACAAAAGGATAAGGAATTAGGAATAATTGGGAAGACATATCAGAGAAAATCAAACCATTCCCAGATTGAATGTCAATTTATCTAATTCTATCTATTTACATTTCTCCAAAACCTAGATTAGCCCATGATTTTTCCAAACTATGGAACCGCTCCTTTAGCAGTTCCTGTAGAAAAAGATAGCTTTTCTTAGAACATATCTCTATATTGATTTTTAATGTACTAGATAGAATTCATTAATCTGTTCTACTTTCTTAGACTCATTCTTAGTCACCAGGAGACATTTTGGTTACTGACTGGTTTTTGGTTTTTGTTTTATATCACTGTATGGTCATTTAGCTAACCAATCAACTATTCAACTAAAAAAATCTAAGTCACTATCTCCTAATAGAGGGTAAGAAGTGAAAGAAATTGTTACCTATAATTAGTATTTCCTATCAACTCTCCAAAAGTACACAAAATGAATCCACCTTTTGGAATCACCCACTTTATTTATCTGTGTTAGCACCAAATTATTTCTGGATTTATCTAAAATAAAAGTGCCTAAAAACAAAACATGAGGGTTTATGACTTTGTGTGCGTTCGTGCTGTCACTTCCTCTTGTGTGCCTTAGTGTCCATCATACTATTCTATAAATTATATATACTAAATAAGTATTCACTGCTCAAAAGCTATAAAATGCTTGTTGCAGGCTTTGAAAGCAATTCCCAAAAAGATGAACTTTTGTGGGGTATCTGTTTTGTTGTTGTTAGGGCAATGCTAGTTTAACCCTGAGGCATCAGTTCTGGATCACCACAGGAGCTAGAGAAACTGTGCCTACTCTCTGTTCTGCTTCCAGGTTCAGATCCATTTCATTTTTGCTAGAGCATCTTTCTAATAACAGGCACAAATAGTTATTTAACTATTTAATTGATCAAATTTCCCACTTTGTGTGCCTCTCCCTTAGAACAATTTTACTTATGGGTTCATATTTAAGGATGCTAAACACGGGACAGCTGGTAACACAAAGAATAAAGTGCTGGGCCTAGAATCAAGAACTCAATTCAAAACTGATCTCAGACACTTACTATCTGTGTAACCCTGTGTAATCCCATTTGCCTCAGTTTCCCCAATTGTAAAATGAACTGGAGAAGGAAATGGCAAACCACTCTAATACTTTTTCCAAAAAAGCACCGAATTTGGTCACAAAAAGTCAAGGAGTTGGATATGACTGAAAATGAATAAATAACAATAAAACAGAGGACCCACACAAAAATTCATCTGACAACAAAAGAAGATTCCATTATTTAAATACCACTAAAGTTTGACGGAAGGCTGACACTTATACCATTTTATTACACAAAGCAGTTTACAAGACTATGATTTAGGTATTTTATTTTTTCACCTGGATTCAGCATTATCTAAACAATTCCTACTACATGTTTTCTGATAGATCATCAAGGCTGAAAACAATTTCTTGTCAGTTGTCATCTTTTTAGAAAGAGACAGAAGCTTCCCCTTCCACCAGCCAAAGCCAACTGGATGAAACCAAAAGTCTCCAGATCTCTCTAACTTACAAGGTCAGCTCCAAGCCTGAGCACATTCACCTTAAGGGTGACTTTTAATCTCATATTCAAGAAAAGAAAGAAGAAAAAAAGAGGAGAAAAAGGAGGAAGAGGATGAGGAAAAAGAGGAGGGAGAGGAGGAGGAGAAGAAGAAGGAGGAGGAAGAAGAGGGGGAATCATCCAAACCCAGGTTCAGGCTAATCTAGGCAGAAAATATACTCCACTCCACCTACCTCTCAGGACATAGTTCAAAACAGTCTTTCCAAATTAGCAACTAATCCCTTCTATATATCCACTGAGTCACCAGCTCCTTCTCTACAGACAATAAAGGGATTCATCACTATATCAAAAATATAAACCCCTCAGCAATGAGTCACATATGGCCATAAGTAGGCCCCTCAAAGTTTCCATTCAATTCCAGAACCAGAAATGGCAAACCTGAGTATACCCCATGGGATGACTGAGGATTAGTCCATGCTCCTCCAGCTTCATTGCAATAAATATAAGTGCCCAAGGCGATTGACTACTTTGGGTAGGGGACCGATTTTATTTGAATGTGTAGGTTCTATTATGTTCTATAAAATGGAAATGATAACACTTGTAGTACCTAATTCTCAGGGTCATTTTAAATTCAAAAGAGATGATGCAACTGAATTGCTATGTAAACTTTAAAACATAAACATTAGCTATTATGTCTAATAAAAAAATAGTTGCATCAATTTGTAATCACTACTTCTCTCAATCCTTCACCCCCAGTTATTTCCAAGCTTTTAAATCCTGGGTCAGGTTTAATATACTTAGATCAAAAATCAAAAGTCCTGAATTCCATTATATTTTCTCCATAAAGTCAAAACCGCAAGATCCTAACCTAAGTGTTTTTAACCTGAGATTAACATTTAAAAAAAACATATTTGATAACTGTATTTCATCTCGTTTCCTTTGTAATCCTATGTGTTGGAGGGGGGGTTACATTTTAAAATATTTTGAAAAGGGGGTCTTGGGTTTCATCAAACTGATAAAGAGAAAGAAAGAAAAAGAAAGAAAGAAAGAAAGAAAGAAAGAAAAGAAAGAAAGAAAGAAAGAAAGAAAGAAAGAAAGAAAGAAAGAAAGAAAGAAGGAAAGAAGGAGAGAAAGAGGGGAAAAAGGAAAGAGGAAAGAGGATAAAAAAAAAGGAGAGAAAGAAAGGGGGAAAAGAAAAAAGGAAGGAAGGAAGAAAGGAAAGGAGAGAGAGACAGAGAGAGAGACAGAGAGACAGAGAGACAGAGAGAGAGAGAGAGAGAGAGAGAGAGAGGACTTTTACAATTTGATGTCAATTCCTTTGCTCTGATTTCTGGGTTGTTAATATGGCTTCCCTTAAGTTCTGTCCCATTGAGGACTGGCTGAATCTGTCTTTGTTAACTAATTTTATGACCTTGGGTAATGTAGCTTTGGTTTACCTGCCTCTATTTTTCTTTTTTATTTTTGTTCCCTCTTTTCCTTTTTCCCTCCTTCCTGCTCACAAGAAAGAGTATAAATAAGATAATCAGCCAGATTTTCTAAGTGCATAAATGACTCCATGGGAATAATTTACATTGTATTAACTCCTTTAGGCCACTGGGGCATCATTTTATAAATTGCTGTACTCCTGCAGTGTACTAAATGGCACCCTAGTGACCTGAAAGAGTTAACTCCTCCCCTCCAAATGATTAATTTACTCCTGGGGCATAATTTATACTCTAAGAGAATTTGGCAGACCATATGTGAAGAGCTTTGAATTCTTTGAGAGAAGGTTGGCTATAGAAATTCAAAGAATTAGCATTGTAGTCACACATTTGAAGATTTGCTTCAAGAGTTCTGTCATGAATTTTTTCATAACAGTTTTGGGAGATAGGTCATTATTATACTTCCCTTACCAAAGTCAAATTATAAGTAACCAAAAAAACAAAACAAAACAAAAAACCTGTCAGGAATATAACCAAAATGAGCCTGGGGAGTGTCATATTTGTAGAATGACTTCAATACCTGTAAGTACAGGTCACAGAAAAATGTAAGAGGGAAGGGAGCAGGAATCAGCCAGATACTATAAAGTATATATTTAGCATACTTTAATCTTCTAACCATAGAGATAGTGGACAAGACAATCAAGAATATCTAAGAGTCACCACATAACAAAGAAAAATACTACTAGTTACCCTCTTTATCTCCTTCCAAAGATGAAAATACAAAGGAACTTATCCTTTATTGGTTAGAGGAAAAGAGAAAAGAATCTGGATACTTATTCCACAATTCATATAAAAGACAAGAGGGTTGGGGTTTTGTATGCTTGTTGTTTACATTTTTGTTCAGGACCCCAAAATATCTAGGTCCATAATTCTTTTTCCTGATTCTTGACATGTAAGAGTCCAGACACTACTTGTCAAGAAATAATATAATGAAAGAGTATTGTACCTAAAAATTGAAAGAGATGAGTTCACTTATTAGCTCTCTCATCCTGGGCAATTTGCTTTACTTTTCTGACATCTTCCCTCTTCTCCACTGGTCTTCATCTTTTAGATGAGGTAATTAGACTTGCCCTCCATACTTTATTGGCATGTTGTGAGGAAAGCACTTTGTAAACATTAAATTATTATTCTTTATCATTATATACGGTAATTGTCTTTTAAGGCCACCATCTTCCTTTGTCATTTAGTAAGAATGATGTGGTGCAGCCCTTAGGAATGATGTGAACTCTAAACATTGTCAGTCTTACCACACACACAAAGGAAAGCCACATTCCTAGGACTTTTCTTAGGTTTGCTCAACCCAAAGCATCCTGAAGATGAGGGACCCTTCTTCCTCCCGAGCAGGCACACTAAAAATACTTTTGCTCTACACCTATCTTTGTGACCAAAACACCACCTTCATTGTCCTGTATTAGCATATCCCATTTCCTAGGGTCCTATCATGCAGTTGCTGATGTAGACATAATTTGCATGCAAGTTTGTTCTAGACTAGGAACCCCCCTAACTCCTTTCTAACTCTCTAGACCCTGCTCTTATTTCCCTTCTCCCTCTTCTCTCAGAACTTTAAATGGCTTTTATTCCCACCACCATTACTAGATCAATTTGATGAGCCTGAAGAATGATATCCAGCATAAAACAACTTGGGATCGTGTTAAGGAAGACCTAACCTGCTAAAGTGATGGTATTGAAGTGCAGATACTTCCAGCCAGATGCCACCAAATCAACAAGCCACAAATCAGCTGTGTAGGCAGCAGCCAGGAAGCTGATTAGAGGAAGCTAATTAGGGGAAGATTACAGGTCTGATTATAGGTCTCTCTAATGGCTGGCTTTGGATGAGGGGTCCAGGTACATTAGGCCCAGATGCAATCCCAGGTTGTAGCAGTGATTGAGGAAGAATAAGTGCATTTTGGTGACTGTGTTTGCAAAGGGGGCCTGCTGACTGGTCAGCTGAAGGACAGTGGAGCCCCTTTGGGTCCAGATCAGAAGATCAAGCTGAAGTTTCATACATGGAAGGAACTGCAAGGAGTAAAAGTGACTGTCTTTCTAGGAGCCCTGGTCAAAGCTCAGAGGTGGAGAGGAATACCTGAGGTCAGGTATTCAGATAAATCTCAGAAACAAATAGCACAAAAGAACCTGAAGCAAAAAAAAAAAAAAAAAAAAAAAAAAAAAAAAAAAAAAAAAATCCCCCATACTTCATGACTCTGACATTAAGTTAACAGCCATTAAATAAACAGCCAAAAAAATAAGTATGCAAAAGAGAAAGAATCCAACCATACTATACTATACTATAGTAATAGAGAAGATCATTTTCAAAGAAAAATGCAAAATGGTCACAAGCTCAGCAAGAGTTCTTAAAAGAACTTTAAAAAGGACTTTGAAAATCAAATTAAAGAAGTTGAGGAAAAATTAGGGGGAAAATAACGGTGATGCCAGAAAATCAAGAAAAGAAAGTCAACCAATTGCAAAAAGAGATCCAAAAACTTAAAGAAAGAAAATAACTCCATTAACATTAGAATTGGGCAAGGGAAAGCTAATGACTTCATACAGCCCCAAGAAATAATTTTTAAAAATCAAAAGAATGAAAAAACAGAATTAAAAAAAAAAACATGATATAAAAACGGTGGAGACACAACAGAATAATTCTTAGATTACCTGAAAGTTATGATTAAAAAGGAGTCTAGGCATTGCACTTCAAGAAATCATTAAAGAAAATTGCCCTGAAATTTTAGAACCAGAGGATAAAATAGAAATTGAAGAAATCTATCATTCACCACCTGAAAGAGATTCCAAGATTAAAACTGACAGAAACATTATAGCTAAGTTTCAAAGCTCCTAGTTCTAGGAGAAAATATTACAAGAAAATAGGAAGAAATAATTTAAATATTATGGAGCTACAGTCAGGAAAATACATTGAGCAGTTTCTACATTAAAAAATCAGAGGATATGGAACATGCTATTCCAAAGAGCAAAGAAGGTGGGTTTACAATCAAGAATAATTTACCCAGCAAAGCTGAGTGTAATCTTGCAAGGAAAAAATTAGATATTTAATGAATCAAAAGATGTTCAAATATTCTTGAGGAAAAGATCAGATTTGAACAGAAAATTTGACCTACAAGAATCATAAGAAAGGCAAATAACATTAGAAAGGAGAATATGCTTATTAGAAAAGAGAAAATAAACATGAAAAATCTTTATAAGGTATTCTACAAGGTCAAACATTTACTTTTTATATGAAAAAATATTATCTGTAACTTTTAACTATGATATCTTTACCTATGGTGGTTTGAAAGAACATAGATAAAAGTCTCAGGGTTGAGTTCATTATGATCAAATGATCCTAAAAAATAAAATTGTGTAGGGAGAGGTAAAAGGAAGCAATTATCTCATTCAAATTAGGAATGAATAGAAGGATTGTTATAGTGAAGTATGGGGGGTGAGGGTGGAGGCCTGATAGGACTATGACCTTATTCACAAAATAATTGAGTTAAAGAGAGAAGTCGCCTGTACATCTAAAAGGCTATAAAAGTCTTCTTAACATCAAGAAAAATAGGAGGATAAGAGGATAGGATAAGTGAGGGACTCTCAGAAGGATGTGCAGATTATATCATAAATAAATTTGAAGAGCATGAAACATATTACCTGTCAGACTAAGGGGTAGGAGAAGTTATGAACAAAAAAGAGATAGCATTGTGAGATTATAAAATGGATTATTTTGATTACATTAAATTTAAAGGTTTTGTATAAATAAAACCAATGTAACCAAGATTAGAAGGAAAGAAGAAAATTGGAGGAAGGGAAAATTTATAGGCAGTTTCTCAGAAAAAGGTCTCATATTTCAAATATATAGAGGATTTTATCAAATTGATAAGACTACAAATTTCCCATTTGGTAATTGGCAAAGGCTATGAATGAGCAATTTTTAGATATATACAAAGCTATATGTAGTCACATAAAAATGCTTTGAATCATTATTGATTACAGGAATACAAATTAGAATAAATCTGATGTACCACCACACATCTATCAGATTTGCTAAAATGATAGAAGGGGAAAATTACAAATGTTGAAGGGATGTGGAAAAATTAGAATTGTGAACTGACCCAACTATTATGGATAGCAATATGGAATTATACCCAAAGAGTTATAAAACTATATATTCTTTCACCCAGCCATATCATTATTAGGTCTGCTTCTCAAGAGGATCAAAAAAAAAAAGAAAAGAAAAGAAATTTATAAGTTCTAAAATATTTGTAGCAGCTCACTTTGTAGTTGCAAAGAACTAAAAATTGAAAGTGTCCAACAATTAGGGAATACTGTTATATATTTTATTGGAATATATGATATATTTTGATGGAACACTACTATGCTATAAAAAAAATTTAAAAAAAAAAAGATGTGCTGATTGATTTTAGAAAAACTTGGAAAAATTTGCATGGAATAATGAAGAGTTAAATGAATAGAATCAGGAGAATGTTGGATATGGTAACAGCAATATTGTTCAAAGAATAACTGAACTATTAAGCTATTCTGAGCATTATAAATATTCAAATCAACTACAAAGTTCCTAAGAAGGAAGTTGTTCAAGAGAACTGTTTGGTTCTGCAAACATATATTGTATCTAGGATATACTGCAACATATCTAACATATATAGGACTGCTTGCCATCTAGGGGAGGGGGTGGAGGGAGGGAGGGGAAAAATTGAAACAGAAGCGAGTGCAAGGGATAATGTTGTAAAAAAAATTACCCTGGCATGGATTCTGTCAATATAAAGTTATTATTAAATAAAATAAAATTAAAAAAAAAAAAGAAAGAAGTTGTTTCTACCTCCAGAGAACTGATACATAAAAGCATGCATGACATGGTATATTTATATTTATATATAAACACGGTGTGTATATATGGATATACACATACATATATATGTATGGTTTTGTATTTATATATAAACATGTGTGTAGGAAAGAAAAAGAGAGAGAGTTGGGGGGGGGGGAGAAAGAGAAATGGTGGTCTTTTGATCTGGCTAAGAAAAGAGGAGAGCTTGGAATTTAAAATGTAACAAAAAATTTAATTTAATTTTTAAAAAAGTTCTCCAAAGTTCAGCTCAAATATTAAAATGAACCTTTTTTTTGATCACCCCAAATACTAATATTTATCTCTCTGCCATTACTTTGAATTATTTTATATGTATATGTGTGTATATATATGTACATATATGTATGTATATGTACATATATGTGTGTGTGTATGTGTATATATATTCATGTATCTCCTGTTTTTTTAAAAAATAAGCTTCTGGAGGATAGTGAGGGGCTGTTTCATCACAATGCCTGGTATATAGTAAGCATGTGATAAATGCTTATTGGTTGACTGATAAGTTGTTTGATTAAAAAGCTCCAGGAGGAATATGAGAGGGAGATTATTTTGAGCTGGATGAATCATAAAAGGCAGAGGAGACTTCACCCAAGATATCCTGAAGAAAGGAAAAGCTCTCAATTGGTAGAAACAGTAAGAGGGAGGGCAACCACTCCAAACA
This sequence comes from Antechinus flavipes, assembly GCF_016432865.1. Classification (NCBI taxonomy): domain Eukaryota; kingdom Metazoa; phylum Chordata; class Mammalia; order Dasyuromorphia; family Dasyuridae; genus Antechinus; species Antechinus flavipes. The sequence continues at coordinate 121,887,164 of NC_067398.1, read as the reverse complement.
TGGGGAGCTATATGAAAAAAGGGCAGGAGAATTCATGAAGCACAAACTCCTATCAAGTAAACTTGTGACTTTAAAAAGAAAATTTAACATGAGGCAGTGAAAAAGCATTCTTGATTTGGATTTTAAGAGACTTGGGTTTATATCCTACCTCTCATGCTTCCTAGTGAAATGGACATTGGTAAGTCACTATCTATAAAATATAACTATTGGTAAGACCTGCAGCGCCCACTTCATAGGGCAGTTGTGAGGATTAAATGAGATAATGGATGTAAAGTGCTCTATAAACCTCCTAGTATAATGAAAGAGCACTTGGCTCTGGAGTCAGGGAACCTGTATTTAAATCTGATGCCAATTATCTATGTGATCCTAAACAAGTCACTTAAGCTCTCTTGGCTTAGTTTTCTCATCTGTAAAATGAAAGGGATTAGACTAGATGGCTTCTGGGGTCCATCTATGGTCCTATGATCTTGTATAACTATGAGTTAGTTATTATTGCTATTAGACCTGTGATGTCCCGCATTATAATCGAGTCTAGGGACATCTTTCTGGCTCTTATAAGAAAAGCAGCTGTGCCCTGAGAGAAAGCACATGGAGGAGGGCTCTCTATATAGACAAGGACTGAGCCATAATCCCTGCCATCCCCCTTGTATTTGGCAGTCCACAAAAATCAAAGAAGTCTGGGCATGAAAGTGTGAGGAGTGAGTTGTGTGTTGTAAACCATTGCAGCTATAAACAGTATTGCTTTTCCAATACAGAGATATTATTCTCCCTTCCTGGAATGTTCCCCCTCCTTTCCCTAGTCTATGTCCTATCCTTCCTCTGAAGCCCAGTTCAAGCCCCACCTCCTCCACAAAAGGCCTTCTGTGACTACCTCAGCTCTCAGGGATCACATTCTACCCTGGTCTCCTGCAGCAGTTATACTAGTTAGAGTAGACATATAGAAATAGAACTGGAAGGGACCTCAAGGCCAACTAGTCCAGATAAGAAAATGAGGAAACTGAAGCTCTAAGAATTAAAGGATTTTCCTGGGGTCATCCACAGGTAATAAGTATCAGAGCTGGGATAGGAACCCAAGTGTTTGATACAAATTTATTGCTCTTTACATTTTACCACCCTATTTATTTAGTTTTTTGTCATCAACAAATATTTATCTAACAAGCTCACTAACTCAAAAACCTCCCACTACTACTATATATATTCTAGATTATTCTTTACAAATTAAACAATGCAAAACACAAAGCGCGATACACTTTTTTTTTTGATTATTAAAAAACAAAAGTTTAACCTCGAATTACTTTTTCTTATAATATTCTGTAACCCCAGATATATCTCCCAACCAGATTGCAATCCTCTCTGGACAGAAAACAGGTTACCATGTTCTTTATTCTTTGTTACCTTTGCTCCTAGCATGGGAATGTATTCAACAGTTTGCTGTTGATAATGAAGATAAAAACCTCTTCTGGCAGGGCATCAGTTTTGAGTTGCTTGCCTCAAAAAGGTATGATGAGACAGGCCATCTTTGATCTTCTCACCAAGGACTTAAGTGTTTTGCAAAATGGCTAACTATGGCCTGGGATACAATCTGGATCTACTATTGATTCACTGTCTCTCCAAGCAAAGATCATAGTTCCATTGAGAATCAAATCCATGATTATCATGATCCTTATTAATACACAATTTTCACCAAATAACTAATTACTCTCTAGCAGCATAAAAATACACAACTGACCTGACCTGTTTAATGTCTCCATCTTCAAGGTCCAAAGAGTGACACTCAGATCCTAAAATCTTGATGAATTCCTTCATCATTCTATAGCACTGGGAGAATAAATACACAAAGAGGTGCTAAGCTCCCATTTTTAAATCCATCTAAAGGTGTACCACAGATCTATCAAAGAGAAGGAAGGCTACAAAAGGCTTTCCTTTTTCTAGGGCTACAAAGAAAAACATGGTGAATTGTGAGTTACTGAAGTAAGGTATGCATATAGCTCATTATACCTTTGCTTCCCCACAAACTTAAATCCCAGTGATGTTAGTAAGAACAATTTTCCTCCCACACCAGTTTCAACTAACAAGTCTTCAAAGTAGCTGATCTTTAACTTTTACAAAGAATTTAATAATACATGATCTTCCTTCCCTCTCCCCCACACTACCACACATACTTCCAGTGTCTATTGTCTGTATTAGCTAAGTGAAGACCCACATACTCTCCACCAACCGGATGAGTCATAAATATAAGAGGTATATGGATGTAAACTGAGACTGTTTACACTTTCTGTGACCACTGGCTAGTAAAATAAAAGCAGTCCACTGAACCTGATTGTATTGCTTCCAGAAATTATCAAAGAAGTAGTAACTTTATTAAGTATCAGTTTTTACAGCTAATTTTACATCACATCTGACTGGAGATGAACAACAGACCTTAGGAGAGAGTTCTTAGGACTTGGCATTTTGCAAATTTGCCAGCCTCCATTCCTATATATATAAAGCTAAAATCTGGTTTCATCTATTTAGATGAAAAAAAATGGTACTATCTCTGTTTTTCAAGGATCTCTGAAAACAGCTATAATTCCTACAATCTAGAAATTCAAAGACCACTCCCAAAGAATTGGAGTGTTTTCTTGACTTTTTTCCCTTTGCATCTCTGAAAACTTGGACAAAATCAGGTTTAGTCAACCTCCTGTGACCTGTTCTCACAGAAATGATCTTATGATTCTGGAATTGCGATTTCGAATGTATGTGCCTACCCCAGTGTCTGGTATTATATTACATCAGCATGAAAATTAGCCCAGGCCTAAGGAGCCGGCCAACTTCAGAAGCCTTCTTCATTGCTTGCCATGTAATACATGATATGTAGAGCCTCTGACTTCAGCCAACAGACATTTGGAGACCGTGTTGGCCCTAAGCATAAGGTCTAATCTAGCGTGTGTTTAGGTCTGAAAGCGAATCAGAAAAAGCACTGGAGGGCACGTCACACAATAAGAGCCCTATAAATTCATCACCACTTGCAGCTTCTCTGGCAAACGACTGCTCATAGCGGACTGCTCCACATCTGTCCTCTGTGATACACCTCCAGCTGGCAACTCCCACTCCTCTTTTCTGCCCTAAGAGAAAAGAGTGAGAGTGAGAGAAATAAAAGGAGACGAGGAGAAGGGACAAAGAGTAGGAAAGAAGCAAAACCATCACCGTCATCACCCCCAAGTCCAAACCATCATCAGGTCGGGATCCTTCTCTCTGACCCCAGGGACAAGAGGAGTGGATCCAGAAACCCAGAGCCCTTTGGTCAAGTTTGGATTTCCCAAATTGATCAACCTGAGTTCTTCCCATGTTTCATTAGGATCTAATCGGGCAATGTGATTCAAGCCCTCGCCTGCTTTTCGGGGAACCTACAGCGTCTCCATGCACTGCTGAGCCGCACCTCCGCAGCGCCCCTTTCTCCTTCGACCTCGCGTAGTTGTCTACTCCTGACATCCACTCCCACCCACCACCCACCCCCTTCTCGGAAGTCTCACGCACGGTTGCCTCCTTTTTCTTTTCTTTTTCTTCTCCCTTTCCCAATCCCTCCTCCCCCTTTCCACTTCAAGCCCGGGTGGTACGTGTGTGACTGTGGGCTCCCTCCCCTGTCTCCCATCCCCACTCTCGTCTCTCCACCCCTCCCCCCTCCCCACCCCCATTCCCAATATTCCCTCCCTTTCCCTCCCCCACGCCCCCGGGCCCAAACTCGGGCTCTCCTGGACCAGCCGCTGCTCCTGGAGCCCTGATGTCTTCATTGGACTCCCCGCAAGGGTTGATGGGGTGTCTCGCTCAGCTTTCCAAGCAAGAGGATCTCAGCTTCGGCAGCAGGAACAGCAGCGGCGGCGGCAGGGGCAGCAGCAGCAGCAGCATCCTCCAGCCCCATCTAGTGCTCCCAGGCGGCGCTCCCCCCGGCGCAGAGCGCTGCCGCGGCTGAGCTACTGAGCGGCTGGGACTCAAGCCAGCGAAGCCCGGAGAGCGGAGCGCGGAGAGCGCATCGCGGCCGAGCGCAGCGCCGCGCAGCGGGGCCGTGTCTCCCCCCACCCAAGGCAGCAGCGGCTGCACTGACTTGGTCCTCTGGGGGTGGGGGGGAGCAGCAAGGGAGCTGTCGGTCACGGCGATATCCACAGCAGGAACAACTACCGCCGCCACCTCGGTCCTCCCCTCCGTTGGTTCTTCTCCGTACTGCTTCCAGCTGAGACTGCGAACTTTGCGTCCAGACCTACTTGGCGGGTCTCCGTGGTCCTGACCCCGGCCCCGATGCGTTTTTTGGCTGGCACTCGGGTTTCCTGGGGTTAATGTCCAACTGGGGGTCTACCGAGACCGGATCAGAGGTAAGCGAGCTGCTGGAGGAGGAAGTAGGTCTCTTCCCACCCCTCACCCCATTAGGAAGAGGGTGGGGAGAGGCGGGGATGGTGAGGACTTGGGTTACCCTAGCTGGTCCTGGAGCGTCAGGCGTGGAACTAGGCAGCAAAGGAGGGAGAGGAGGAGGATGAAACGAAGAAGGAGGTGCGGTGGACTAGAAGAGAGAAGGAAGGGGATAGGGTGGGAAACTAGGAGGAGAGAATGGAAAGGGAGAAGTTGAAAATGAAAAGGCAGAAGGCCCTGCCTAAAAAGGAACTTAGGTAACTTTGGGAGAAGATTGTCTCCAATTCTCCCCCTACCCTCCAGAATCCAGCATACCCCTCTGTGGAGAAGGGCTGTGCCACAGGATCTTTTCTGTGTGTGCAAGGGAAAATGAAGTTGTCCCCTTCCCCCAAACTTAATGAGCTCCGGCCGTCCTCCCTACCAGTGTGTGCCGTAATACTGGGGAGGAGGGGGGAAGCTATTATTAGTGAGTTTGTTTTAGCATTCTCTGGGTTAAAAAGAAATGCAGATACCTGGGAGCTTATGGCAAAGGTGGTAAAAGTGGAAAGTAAAGAAGACTCTCGTGTTTACTTTTGATCAGTGTGTTAAAGCGACGTGAACTATTAAACCCTTCAAAATAGATTTAATACATATTATTAATTGTTGTTCTTCCCATCGAGAATGTTATGGAAAGATTATTGCCCCTTTCCTGAGCATATACACCTGTATGGGTGTTCATCTTTGCACTCCTGTTTCTCAGGACTTTCCAAATCTCAAGCAAGTAACAATTTTCCCAATGATGGTTCTCAAACTTTCTTCCCTTTCCATTCCCCTACCGCCCCCCCCCCCAAACTGTTTGGAAGAGGGGAGATTCTGCAGCTATTTTCCCTTTCTGTAGACACATAATGTCAAAAGTAAGCCTAAATTAGGCATAGCACATGATAAATGTGCCCCTAGTCCAAAATACTCTGACCAACAACCAAGCATATTTCTATATTTCTAATTCTTGTATGCATTTGGCTTTCTGTGATATCAGTGTGCCCAGACTTGAGCTGCAGAATAAGTTGAAATAAAAACTGAAATGCTAGCTGTGGGACCAATCTTTTAATGAATGCTCTGTTCTTTGGACTTTTTAAAAAAATATATAGCACCTGTAATATTCCTCCTTTCACAGGCAGGGTCTGCAGCATATTTAAGTTTCTCTGTAGATATTCCTTCATTCTAAAGGATGGCCTCATCAATGTATCTATTTTTCTTTATACTTGGCTTCAAGTCTCCCTACAAATAAAATCAAAACTGGGAGCCCAATAATTGTCCCTTCGCCCTCATATACATACCCCTATACCTTTTTTCCTTTCTAAAATATTGTTTGCTTGGTGTCATTTTGATGGGACTAGCAAATCCCACAAAATAACAGATGCTTAGCTACTATGCCTAGGCCCTGTTCAGCTGTGCCTATACTTTCTGAGGGAAGGGATTAAGGTTATCAGTGTAACAAGTGTCAAGTGAGAGAAAACTTCAAGGTGAGACTAAACAATCTTTGTGGTAGAACAGGGCTTCCATCAACCTATTCAGTACAGGATAGACTTTCACTATACTAGCCTACTTTGGACTTTGTTTTCTTCCACATTTTTCTACCCTGTCTCCTAGAATAGTACCCCCCATAAGTCAGTAAGAAACCAAATTGGGATCTATCCCTAAAAACATGGGATGAAAATCAACCTGCTTAGCTCTTAGAAGGACAGTGAAATAATCACTGAACAGAAATTCATGGCATTAAGACAAAAGGTTCTCAGTATTTTAAATTTAGAGTTAGAAATAACCTCAGAGATGTTAAGTGGCTTGTCCTAGATCACCAGACAAATATCCCTTTCCTCATCTCCTCCTTACTTCCCCACATAATTCTTCCCAAAGTCTGCTATTTAAAGGCCCATTGTTGAAGTTAAAGTGTTGCTTACAATATCCCTGTTACACGTGAATATTTTCTTTGTACCTTTCCAGTACTCTTCCCCAGAAATTCATTTAAAGTGACAGATCTATCTTCTTCTCAAACCTAATATGCCACTTTTAAAATTTCTCATATCAATCTCAAAACTGAAGCAGAAATATATCTTTCTCAGAATTAAGAATGAGGAAGGGGTTCTGGTGATAGGGGAGTTCACTTCGATATGAAGCTATCTCATTTACTAGGTTTTTTTTAAGTGAAGAAAAGGACAATTTCTATTTCCAAAGAAATGTTGTCAAGACAACAAGGTTAGAGGGTAGGTGGATTAGGAAAGAGACTGAAGGACACAGTATTAAGAAGGAATATCAAATAGTCCTAGGGATAACTCCAAAAGATTTTAAGCTAAGCGATTTTCCTCCCTTCTGTTATACTTGTTATATTTAAGATGACAAATAACCAAACTTCCCAGCTATGTAGTAAGGTGGACTTAGTGAACTATGATGGGTTTTAGTGCCCCCTAGTGCCCAAAATGAGGAAAAGTTACTCAAACATTTGGTAAGGAGGAAAGAGGACGTGTAGAGTGGCCCTCTTTTCCAACACCATTGATCTGATTTCTTTCTAGGACCTGTACTGGAATATATGTCTCAAATTTAGATGCTGAGCACCAAGGACACATGCCTTCTTGTACATAAGGTAGTTCATTAGCCAAAAACACCAGATCAGGAAATCTGGTTTCTTGTCCCAACTCTGCCACTCTTGACCTCTCCAGTGTCTCTGGTCTTCAATTAATAATATTATATCATCATCATCATCAAATACTATGTTACAACCTTATATTCTTAATAAAAAAAAAAAACTTTTTGTAGCCTTGGAAAGCACTTTAACTTTGATCTCTTTGGATTTTCATAATAATCCTTTGAAGTAAGCATCATTATTATCCTCGTTTTACTTCTGAGGAAACTGTGGCTAAAAAGGTTGTTGAGGAGCCTCCGGCTAGTCAGTGTCTGAGTACTTTATCCGTGAGATGAGGGAATTTGGGACCGATTAATCTCTAAAGTTCTTTCACTGCTCTAATAATTTACAATTCTGTGACTTTGTCACTTTCTCTGTGAGGATTGTTTAAAAAAAAAAAAAACGCATCTATATGGAAACATTTTGGCCAAAACAATAAGGAGCCTATGCAAATACAAAACTGTTATTCTTGGTTTGCTGTTAAGTATACTAAACTGAAAAGGAGTGGGGAAAGAAGGAAGAGGCACATTTGTTTGGGGATAATCAAATGTAGAAAGTGTGAAGGAAGAGAATTTGAGAGAAAAGAAAGAAAAGAAGAGAGTGGCAAAAACGTAGGACTTTTAGAAAGGCAAAGATGATCTACTTTTTGCACCTTCTGGAGTCAGGCGTTTTGCTTATGATGAGCCTGCATTAGGTTTCCTCTCCAGAGCAGATATGAGAAATAAGCGTCTAATTTGAGAGCCTTCAGTGAGGGTTTCTAGGGAGAGAAAAATGCACTTTCCCCAGCCCAGGGGGCCAATTTCGGGGACAGGAAAAAGCCGAGCCGAGAGCGGGAAGACAAACCAGAGATCGAGGAGCCTCCTCTTTGGCGGGGCATACAGTTTTCCATTTCCCTCCTTTGCCAGCTTCACCACACTCCTAATTGAGAAACTCCACGACCAATTTTTGAAATCGCCTATCCGCCCACATTAGGAGGAAAACAGGGGAAAGCCCATTTAATACGGAAGGGAAATCTGCTGGCTCCTTCTCTTCCTGTTGGTAGGCGGAGGGTAATGCAGGCGGGCACCTGGATTTTAAATTGTGCATTAACCTCGTGCCCGCGAGCATTGGAGAGGCTTGTAGACCGGATGGACGAAAAGAGGGAAAGGCCCTTTACGCTTCCCAAAGTCCCGCACCCCAATTCTTCCTCCCCTCTCCCTCCCCGTTTGCATGGGTTCGGTATCGTAAATTTTATTTGGAATGGAAGGCAATGGAACCAGTATCTCGTTGCCCCCTTTCCCTGTGGGTCGCTAGCCGCAGCTCCCTTCCCCTATCTCCAACAACGCCATTGCCCTGCAAACGAGCCGGTACTGGATTGCTAGGCCGGGACTTGCGGGTTTCTCGGAGTTTCTTTTTCCTCCTTGCTAGTGCGGTCAAACAGCTGCTTAGAAAGCAAACAAACGCCAGGAGGGAGGAAAACGCATCCATCTCCGCCGAGCTAACTTGGGGGCGGGCAGCGGGCACCGGGCACCTTGGGAGGTAGCGGCCCAATTAAACGCTTCTCTAGTTGGGCCTGGACTGGCACTGGGATTACGGGTGAGGAGGCAAGAGCAAAGTCTGGAGTGCCTAGGAACCAGAAGGCGAGGGGGCAGGAAAGATATTGCTTAGATAACAGTGACCCAAGGCAGCCATTGACTTTTCTTCCAGAGTTTGTTGAAAACTTTCCTTCCCGCACTTCTCCGTGGCTCCGTTTCTTTCTCTTTTCTCTTTCCGGTGGGAGAGGGCGGGGGCAAACTTGTCCTTTTCCGATGGGTATGCTTTATTTAAAAGGAAAGAAGGGCAGAGCTGTGGCATTAACCACGTGGAATTTCAGCTGCACCAAAACCCAGCAGAAGTGGAAGGGCAGAGCCTTGGAAAGCTGGGCTCAGTGGGCGTCTAATGAAGACCCGGACTGAATTGGTCCATAGGGGTCCCTGGCCTCTGGAACTGGAAAACACCTACATACACATTTTTCCCTTCCCTCTCCAATTCAGCCCAGAGGGAAACACGAGTAAAAAAGTAAAGTTTTGCGAGTAACAGAAGTTGGACGATACATATTTCTTTCCTCTTTGATTATGCTTTTTTTTTTTTTGGAGGGGGGGGAATGTAGTGTTAAAAGTCTAAGTGGTGCCCCCTGGCTGAGAGAGCCTTGCTCCTCCTCCTGCCCTAAACCCCCACCCCGCCCCAAGCTGAAAGCCAGAGCTCGACGTGAAGCGCCAGTCCCAGGCTTCTCTATACCCAGGTCCCCTTCCGAGAGGGAGCAACGCCCCGGAGGCGCCGCGGGCACGTCTTTTTTCTCCTTGCTCCCTATAGCGCATCCCGGGAGATCCCTCCCCTGAAGCTGTGAGCAAATTGTATTGCTTTGTGCCTTGAGAGACTTGCTGGGACTGGATGCGAGAGCGCGCGGGGGACTTCCCTTTGGTCTGTCTCTCTGCAAAGGAAGAAGGCAAGGGGAGAAATCCTCGGGAGAGAAGGGGGTACAAATGGGGCGGGGAGGGGGGAAGATTTCGAGAGTGCTGTTGCTGATCAGATGTTAAGACAAGTGCCATCGCTGCCTCACACTTAAACATGCCTACTAACTGCCAGATGCCTACTAACATTCCTTGTTCGTCCCCAATAAAAGTTTGTTATTTATTTTTGTTTTTCCCCTTTGGTGGGAGTTAGTGAAAGAAAGAAAACATACGGGTCGCCAATAGAAGATGCAAGTGCATAAAGCGAAACCGGCTGCAGCCACTTATTTGCAAGTGATGGGTCAGGAAATCTTTGGAAGAAATTTTATTCTAGTTCCTGTACCTATTAGAGTGGGCAAGCCCAGATATGGGGAGAAAGAGCGGCTTCCAAGGCCGGGTTCCCATTAAAAGAAAGAGTTTCTCTAGGAAGATTGGTTTCTCTGAGCTGCCTTGCGGGGTAGGTGGGAAGGGGTGAGAAGATGGGAGGGGGATGGAAGGTGTTAAAGCTGAATTGGAGGCTCGGGTGGGGTGAGGAACAAGGAGCTTGGACTCAGAATCTGCAGCCTGTGCTGCAGATGTGGGGCAGGGCAGGAACAGCTACTCAGTTCCAAGCTTCTCATCCCATAGGTGGGATTGAGTCAGACAAAAGGGGCACTGGATTTAAAAAGAGAACTGCGCTGGTCCTCAAGAAAACTTGAGAGCAGGAAAGCGTTCCTGCCCGCCAAGTGGGGGCTTGCAGGGGTTAGGGACTGACTGAACTCGGTGCCCGAAGTTTGAAGAGTATCCTCTAAGGAGATTGGAATAACCGCTTTGGACCTCGGACCTCTCTTCTTGTAGTCTAGACCCCAGCATTTTGCATTACAAAAATGAAATGGTTGCCAAGACAAAAGCAAAGATTGCTTTGTAAAGAAATCTTTAGGGGTTTCTTTAAGGAAGCAGTCACCTGGGAGTTCTAAGGTACATGAATATGAACCTTATGTCATGAAGATGAAAGTTGGAAGGAAAGGGAGCTGGCTTTGTAGTGAGAGGATCCACATCACTGGAAAGTTGACTCTCTCTCTCTCTCTCTCTCTCTCTCTCTTTCTCTCTCTCTCTCTCTCTCTCTCTCTCTCTCTCTCTCTCTTCCCTGTCTCTCTATCTCTCTCCCCCCCAAATCCTAATCCATCTCCCAGGAGCCGCTGCTGGACGGGAATTTAAGATGAAGTTATGGGATATTGTGGCTGTCTGCCTGGTACTGCTCCACACTGTGTCCGCCTTCCCACTGCCCGCTGGTAAGAAGCACCCCGGAGGGCCCGAAGAAGAGTACTCCCCCAACCGACTGGCTCCTTATGCTGTGAGAAGTGACTGTAAGAAACATTCCCCAATCCATAGCCACCCTTTCTGACTTACTAATCTTGCACATACCATAAGAGTTTAGGAAAAAAATATCATAATAAAGTATGCCCCCAGGAGTAATATTGGATAAGGGGAGGGCTGATAAGGAAAGATGGCTAGCAAGAGGGGTCCTCAAACTTTTTAAATAAGGGGCCAGTTCACTGTCCCTCAGACTGTTGGAGGGCCAGACTATAGTAAAAACAAAAACTTTGTTTTGTGGGCCTTTAAATAAAGAAACTTCATAGCCCTAGGTGAGAGGGATAAACATACTCAGCTGCCACATCTGGCCCGCGGGCAGTAGTTTGAGGACCCCTGCATCAGATGCCTTGGGTTTGAACTCTATTTCTGCCACTTTGGAACAAATTCCATTACTTTTCTGGTTCTCAGTTTCCTCTGCTGTAAAATGCAGATGTGGGCAGGGAAGATGTTGAGGGCTGAAACTCCAAAAAGGCATGCTTGAATCAGACACCTTACCTATTTGATATGAGACAATGACTATTAGCATATGTTTGGATAAATGGCTCTTCTCATTGTTTGGTGCTTACTGAATGTTTGGTGTTAAGATAATGATAGGCAAGGATTGGAGGACAGAGGGAGAGGGACCAGAGAGGCACTTGGCAGCAGGACAAGGAGGAAGGGAGAAGTTGGTGACTTGGGACTCCCAAATCCAGGATTCTGCTTGGCTACTTTTTTCACTTCTCCCCCTAAAGATCAAGGACTTTGGTTTATCCTGACTCTGGCTGATCCTGAAGCCCTCCAGAGAGCTAGCCAGTACTTTACAGGAAATGGTTGTGAGTGCAGAGCTATGTATGTGTGGCCTTTCTATTTGTAATTTAGACTCAGGTAGTATGGAGGCAAATTCCTTTACTCCTTGAGCTTTGGTGTCTTCATATGTAAAGTGAGAAATTTGGCCTAAACGAAATTCGCGCCTGATCCTTCCATTTCTAAATTTATGATCCTATGACTTAGATAAACTCTAAAGTTCCATCCAAATCTAAATCCTATGATCCCTAGGAAGTTCAGGGTTATGGGATTATTTTTAAAGTGCTTGCTGGTAGAAAGTACCAGAAAATAAATAGATTTCAAGAGGTCTGTGAACTTGAATGGAAATTTTTTTTTTATTTTCACCAACCTCTAACTGAAATTTAGCATTTTCTCCAATTATTTCACTGTTATTCTGAAAAAGGGTCATAAGTTTCCAGATGCCAAAGGGGTCCATGGCACAAAAAAAAAAAAAATTATAAAATTGCTTGTCTTAGTAATTCTCTAGGCTACTTGTTTAGTTGGGGGAAATTATTGTTTAGTCAAGTGATTAAATAAGCCCTTTAAAAGCAGATACCATTTCATAAATGTGTATTAACTGATTGACATTTACTGTGTACCATACTTCATCTGCCATACAGTTTACCATTTTAATCCATCCTCTCCAAAAGCGAAGTTCCTGATTTCACATAAATTCAACTAATGACAAAATGACTTTATAGAGAAAGCACACAACTTAACAGTATTAGATCTAGGCAAAAGAATCTCCATTTTGATCGTAAGTAAAATTATGTTTAAGTAGCCTCTGCAGTACTTTTTAAGGGAGGTATCCATCCTCTATTCTCAACCTCCATATCCCCATCTTGTGTCAGATAGGGCTTCTGTGCCCAATGGACAAGATGACCTGGAAAGCTTTGAAAATTTTGCTTTGGGAATCTGAAATTTATGGAGTCATTTGGGGTGTGATATAATTATGTCCTTCTCCCTAATTTTTATATATAATATATTTTATTCCATCTCCACACCTTCTATCCCTCTAAGAAAACCCAAATTTTAATTTTATAAGTTTAGATATGTGTATATATATATATATAGTTTAAGATTCTGACCTGTGATTTAATCAACATGAAGAACTTGCATTATTGTAGAACCTGTTTGGATCATATAGTGTTAGGAAAAGAAAGTGCCTTATTTCTTTAAGGTTACTCAACTTGTCCAAAGTGAATATGTCTCAAGAATTTGAACAAAATTCAATTTGATTCCAACACTGGCTTTCAAGCCTTTATACATACATGTTGTTTCCAATAGCAAATGAATTGGATGATTATTTACATTTCAAAAGGAGTCTTAAGTTTAACAAAAATATTCCACAGAGATCTTATAACTTTTAAAACTAAATGTTTCTTAAAAAGTGATTTGATTTAGTAAAATGTGCTCCATTTAAAGCTTACAGCCATGTTTTTATTGAATAAATTAATGAATATTGACATTATAATGCATGAATAGTGGGGAACTCTAAGGCTCCAGAGGATAATAATATGAAGTTCCCATTCAATGAGTTGATATAACGATTCTTTTCTCTTTGAGGTAACAGGACAGAAACAGAAAATTTGGAGGGTAATTAGCGATAGAAAATTCCCATCCAAAGAACTGACCTGATGAATTCTTCCTTCTCTTTTCCTAAAGTCATTTTCTTTGTAGACATGGCCCACCATCCAGTCTATTCCTGTGAAACATACTTTGATCATAATCATAACAGAGACAGCCAGAACACTCTGGCCATATGGTAGAAGGTGGAGATTAATAGTCAGCCTAGACCAAGAAGCCTTAAGGCTAGGAAACAACTTATGGAATGTAGCGTGCATGTTATGGGCCTAATTACAACAGCATAAACCATCTTCCTTTCTAGGACCCCAGGAAAGAGGAGTTTATACAATGTTTATAGGGTGCCATAGATGAACATAGACAGGTAAATTAAAGATTGAAAGAGGTAATACTGTTGATATCTTGAAATTAAAGGACCTGTTAAGAGAACTCCTGCCAAAAATAGTTGTGTTGAGAGCCTATTTTTAAAAGCGCTAGAGCTGTTGATTTGAAACATTAGCTTGTCTCTTAGTTGATGCAAATTTGCTAATCATCTGCAAGAACCTCTAACTTACTGTAACATTAAAGTAAATACTGCTATCTACTTATTGGCGTTACCTTCAAACCTCAAGAAGAACATAATAGCCTTTTATACTACACAGTATAACAATATAATGTCAGCATAGGTTGGGAGAAAAAAGAGCAAATGGAAGACAACTGCCTAAAAGTCATTACACAAATGAAATAGGGTTTATTTCTAGCCCCATCAGGATAAAACAATAGTGGGCTATGTCAATTAGCTTCTGGGGAGTGGCAAGGAGTGTCTTAATATTGATTAGACAACAGAAGGATGTGTGGCTTGGAGTCAGGTTGAATTGGAATCCCAAAATTTAGTATCTGTGTAACCATGAGCAGAGAATTATTGATTGTGCAGTTAAGTGGCACAATAGACAGAGTGCCAGGCCTGGAGTCAGGAAGACCTAAATTCAAAATCTGGCCTCATTTTACTAGCTGTGCGATCCTAGGCAAGTCATTTAACCCTGTTTGCCTCAGTTGCCTTATCTGTAAATGAGCTGGAGAAGGAAATGGCAAACCATTATAGTACGACTAAACAACAATAATCATCAAATATTGCCTTGCAACAGTGAGGCCCCCTGTGCTAGTTAACATATGTTATATGTTATTATAATACATTATAATGACATTATATTATACATTATATAAAATATTACATATTATAAGTGTACATCCCTATTGCTTATAATATATAATTATGTATTATAAAATATGTATAATAAAATGTATTATAACATTTTTTATATATAATCAGAAAGGAACCTTGAATGAGGAAACTGCAAAGCATTCCTAAAGACCCTGACTTCAATCTAAGTACACTCAGGCAGGCCTGTTAGCCTATTAAAGGCAAAATAAATGACATAGGCCCACTCTGAACACTCAATAGTACAAGCAGTTAGCAATAACAACACCAACACCATTCCAGTCTATTGTTGACATTCATGCTTTTCTTTGCTCATGATGCACAAACTCTTCTATAGTAAACCATCACATATGTTTCTAAACATTAAATTTCATTGAAAAGTAGGAAGGCCTCCAATAGCTAAAACCATGTTTAACAAATGACCTTCTGGAAAAAAGAAGGGAAAAAAAATTTATAGCATACTTTTGTTTAATCTGCATTATTAACACTTTCTTAAGTACAGACAATCAACAAAACTATAAAGCAAGTTCCAGTTTGTAATGTTTGCTAATTTGCAAGATACATATGAGCAAAAAATGTAATAATCAGCTCTCAAGAGCTCACTGGAGCTAGTTCTAGCATACCCCTAGCTGAATCTCTCTGATTCATTGGGGAGGGGGGGGGAGGGTAAGGGAAGGGGGGTGAAAATCCAACATTTTTCAAGTCTGTGAAGAAGAGAAGAAACACACTGTGACAGAGAGAGAAAGCTACCATTAAAGTCAGGAAAATCTGGGGTCCAGTCCCATCTCTGACACATATTAGCTGAGTGGTGCCGGACAGGTTCTTCAACCTCTCAGAGCCAAATAACTCTCTTAAGATTATATGCTGCAAAGTGGTTGCTTATCTACATTGGTAGAGGTAGGTTGGAAGCCCAATATGCCAATGAAATAACAGATCTAGAATAATAATAGTAGTAATTGTAATAGTGAAGTTTATAAAGAAGAAATCTATGTATATTGTTTCTAAAAAATTAATTTCATTCCAGTTCACTCTTAAGTTTGAGCCTTAAGATATGTTCTCCTGGTTTTCAATGTAAACAAGGCCATCAGAGCAACTCAGCTTGGGAGGGTTACTGACCAGGGCCTATTTTGGAAAATATTAATAACCCAATAATAGGGATATGCAAACAAGTTGAACTTACAGTGCTTATTTTATTACCCTATATTTTTTTTTTTTTGCTTCCTAAATCAGGGGGCACCTACATCATACAGTTTCTACATTTTCTCACTTGAGATTCAAAATTGGCTTTGTGGGTTTTCCTAAACTACCTTTATTCCTATTTGCTACTCACCATTATCTTCACAAGAACAATCATGAGTGAACAATGTAACAATCATTTCATCTTTCTTCATTTTTCACATGAGAATATAAAGTCCCAATTTGAAAGCTAATTTGAGTCTTAAATGTGTATATAAAGAGCAATACCAGCTAGCTATTCTTATCCCTGAGGTATGCTTCAAAAACTGAACCCTTGAAAAAAGCCAAAAATTAGATTCGAGTCTGGAACAGGCCCCTTCTTACCTGCAACCTGAACCCCTGAAAAGGGTCCAGAACCAAAAGTTAGATCCAAGTCTGGAAGAGCCCCCTTCCAACCTGAAAACTGACCTGTGTCTATGGTCTAAGGACAGCCATCCTTTGACCCCCCAGCTTCATCCCTGCTCCATCCCTTTCAGGGTAGATATGTTTGTATAACTGTTATACAACATATGATCAACCAGGAACTGCATAAAGAAAGAGATAACTTATTATTATTATTATTATTACAGAGGCAATTAGCATTAAGTGACTTGCCCAGGGTCACACAGCTAGGAAGTGTTAAGTGTCTGAGGCCAGATTTGAACTCAGGTCCTCCTGACTTCAGGGGTGGTACTCTATCCACTGTGCCACCTAGCTGCCCTGAAATATCTTTTTAAAGTTTGGGCTCAATGGTCTCTGAGAGTCTTTTCTGGCTCAAGATCCATGGTTCTGTCAGTTGTTCTTGCCTTTCCTTCTGCTTTTGAACCCCCATGTTCACCAAGCAAGTTTGCTTTCAATGTTTTTTCTCTGTGTGGGTGGTTGATATTTAAGTGTTTGTAAATTGGGGATTGCCCCAGCTGTTATTTCAGTTTTTCAATCATTCCATCTAGACATTTAGCATTAAAAACAAAAATTTTAAAATTCCACAGTAGCTAACTTCATGAATCACTTGATTCAACCTGCTTATTTTACAGTTGAGGAAACTGAGGCTCAATAGATTTGGTAAGAGCTAGCTTTTATGAAGCACTTTTAGGTTTGCAAAGCATTTTACAAGTATTATCTCGCTTTAGCCTCACAACAACTCTGGGAGGTGAGTGCTATCATTATCCCCATTTTACAGATGAGGAAACTAAAGCCAATAGAGATTGAATGATTTGACCAGAGTCAAATAATTGTAAGCATATGAAGCCATATTTGAATTAGGGTCTTCCTGACCCCAGGTTTGGTGCTCTATCTGCTATGCTCTAGCTGTAGAATTATTAAAATGTAATATAATGCCAAGTTCTAGGTCAAACGAGGTAATCTCTATTGATCCACTTTGCTTAGATTTGTATTCTAATTTTCTGATGGATCTGTGATCCTATTTATGTGGTTCCTACCTTCATTAATGCAGCTTAGAACTTAACCATATTCTTTCCCTCCTTTGCAACTATTGCCCATGCCCTCCACAAAAGCAGAACTCAATGTACTGGAGCTCTTTTCTAGATCAAGGGTTCTCAAGGTGTCCAGCAACCCCCAGAAACCATTTCATGGGGTCTATGATATCAAAACTATTTTCATAATAACACCAAAGTGTTTTAATTTTTAACGTGGTAAATATCAATAGATATGGCTCATAAGTAAAAGATCTTTGTGAGATCTTCAGTGATTTTTGACAGAATTAGAGGGTCCTGAGACCAAAAAATTTGAAATCCGCTGCTCCAGACTTCTATTGGTAGGTGATGTTGGCGGAGCATACAAGCTGCCCATCGGTTCCCCCTTGCTCTTGCTACATGCCGGACTGGCCCACCTCCTTTTCCGGTCACACGTCTCTCTGATGATATCCTTTACAAGCCTCTTTCTTCCCTTGCGCAATTCTTGGTTGGTCATATGTTGCATAATGACAGTTATACAAACTCATTCGCCCAGAAAGGGGTGGTGCAAAGATGAAGCTGGGGATCAAAGGATGGCAGTCCCCAGACCATGGACACAGGTCAGGTTGCAGGTTGGAAAGGGCCTGTTCCGGACTCTGTACCCCCTGAACCTAACTTCTGGCTCTGGACCCCTTTCTGGGGCTCAGTTCTTGGAGCATACCCCAGGGATAAGAATAGCTAGTTATGTTACTCTTCATATAAATATTTAAGCTCAAATTAGCTCCCAAATTGAGCTGGCTGTCAGTTCTAGCACCTATTTTATGTAGTCACTTAGGACCTAGAGCCTGAAAGATAGATATCCTAGAAATAAAAGGAGTCCCCATTTCTTCTGTGATTATTCAGGATTTATGTCACAACATTCATAAATACGGAGCACCTTTGTTAGAGCAAAATGCCATTCATTTTCCTTACTTTTCTAAAATACTTGAGTCCAGATTGTGAATAAGCACTTGCTGACCAGACCAGCCACCTTGTGTTCTGTGTTGTGCTAGGTACTTCTTGTAGAATAGACCCGATTCTGAGACATAAGGAGCTTCCAATCAGACCGCATATCAAACTAGAGCATGGTAAACAATATTTCATTGGGAGCAAAGTAAGCTACTGTGCCACTAAAGCTTGGAAAGATAAAGGGAAAAATAAAGACATTTTAGATAGAAGAGTAAGAGTGTGAATAAAAGGTAGTGAGTTGGGGAAAAGTTTATAAGAGAGGAGGGAAGAACAGTGTAGATCTAAACCTATTGCAGCAGAGAATTGTTGTATTGGGGGAGAAGGGGAGAGCAGAGAGGGAGGGGAAGCTGGATAGTGGAACCGCAGAGAGGCCATTGGAAAAGTGGATGAAAGAACTTTGTTAACCCTAAATTTGGCAGATAGTGGGGAGTCATAGTTTTTAAGAAGAATAACAGGAAAACAAATCACTATCACAGATACAAAGAAACCTAAGGTATGCTTCTAAATTGCTAGAATGTAACCTATGCCTAATGAATTAGGAATTTATTAAGCATTACAGTGTACTAGATAAAGGGACAACTAGATAGCAAAGTGGATTAAAGCCTCGGTTCTGGGATCAGGAAGACCTGAGTTCAAATATGGCCTCAGAGTCTTACTAGCTGTGTGATCCTAACCAAGTCACTTAATCCTGTTTGCTTCAGTTTCCTTATCTATAAAATGAGCTGGAGAAGAAAATGGCAAAACATCCCAGTATTTTTGCCAAGAAAATCCCTAATGGGCACACAAAAAGTCAGATAAAGTGAAACAACTCAACAACAACAACAATGTATAAGACAAAAATAAAATAATGCCCAGCTTCAAGAAATATATATGTATACATACATACATACATTGTGTGTATATATATATACACACACATATATATACATATATGTGTGTGTATATATATATATAAAATGTAGAGAGAGAGAAAAACACATAAAAGTATATTCAAAATTAACATAAGGTAATTTGTGAACCAGACAAGTTTCTAGAGAGTCAAGAAAGATTTCAAAGAGGAAGAGGTATTTGAACTGAGTTTTAAAGAAAACTACAGATTTTAAGAGGAGGAAACATGGAAGGAATGTATTTGAGATTTAGACTTTCTATGTGAAGGAGATTGAATACTGTATATGAGGAACAGTTAGAAAAAAACCAGTTTGTCTGAAAGATAGATTGTATCAAAGGGAATAACATAATAATCTTTGAAAGATACATGGGAGCCAGCATGTCAAGAATTTTAAATGCCAAACTGAAAAATTTGTATTTGGCTCTGGTTAGTTGGTTGTTGTTCTTCATTCTCGAAGAGGACCAAAATGACATCACTATGTTGGAATCAAAGGGTGTCCAACTATGGCTGATCCATCTAATATGAGCTCAGAATGCTCTGTCACAGGTCAGGCACAAATAGTCCACTTTGGGTGGAGATATTCCTGATTTGTACATCTCACATTTCTTTCAGTCTACTGCAACTCTATTTTACTCATAGAGCTTGGTGCCTTCTTTGATGCAGACACACCATGCTAGGCAGTCCTGTGCCAGCTTATGGCTCATAAACAATTCCAAATTTCTTCAGAAAATGTCATAATTTGACCTCAGAGATAAGAGGGAGCCTCTATAGCTACACCAGGGAATCTGATGTGTGCTTTAGGAATATTACTTTGGCAACTGTGGGGAGGAAGCATTTTAAAGACAATATTTGAGAGAAGGACACTAATTAGCTATTGCCATAGTTTGAACGAGAAGTGATGAGTACCTAAACTGGGCTGGTGGATATTTGATTAGGGAGAAGGGGATAGATTGGAAATGTTGTATGGGAGTTGGCAAGTGATTGGACGTAGGAGTAAAGAGTCAACAAGGAAGACTCCAAGCTTGTGAACATGAGTGATTGAAAAGATGGTGGTGCCTTTGACAAAAAAAAAAAAAAAAACCACAGATAGGCTTGATCTAGTTTTAGCATAAAAGATCATGAATTCTATGTTAGATATGTTCAGGTTGATATGCCCAATAGGCAGGTAGTAATATAGGGGCTGGCATTCAAGAGAGAGATGAGAGCTGGATATATAGACCTGTGAATCGTCTGCATCAAGATGATAATTAAAGTCTTGTGACCTGAGGAGATTGCCAAGGGAAAGAATGTAGAGAAAACAGAGGGCCCAAGATATAACACCTAGAGTTAAGAGGCTTCATCTGTATAATGATGCAGCAAAAGAGACTGAGAAAATGACATATAAGTAGGGACTGTTTACAATCAGGGTATACCTAGAGATGCTTTAATCTATATTTTGCCAGAAGTATCTTTAAAATTATTTTTAATGAATTATATTCCTATCTTTTAAAAAGCCTCTGGTGAATCAGTATACTAAAATGCTTAAACAAGTGAAATTAAAATGAAACCTGACAGCAGAAGACAGAATTAGAACTGGAAGAGACCACAAAATCACCTAATCCAGCCTTCCTCATTTTACGAATGAGGCCCAAGGAGGTTAGTGTCATACCCATAGATTTGGAGCTGGAAGGAAGCTTAGAGATTAGTTAATTCTCCCTTTACAGAGCAGTAAGTGGAAGAACTGGCATTCTAGCCTAGCTCTCTGATTCCATCTCTCAACCTACCTAAGCCAGTTTTTAGAAGGTAGGTTTTTGTCCTAAGGCTCAATGAACTCTTTTAGACAGACAAGAAAGAAAGTTCCACAGATATGATTTCCCAATCCTGCTACTATAATTCCCCAAAATACCCTGCTTCTGAAGAATAATAGCTTATAATAATAACTAGGATTTATATAGCCCTTTAAGGTTTACAAACTATTTTATACATATTAATTCATTTAAGCTCCACAACAATTTTGTAAGGTATTATCCTCTCTTTACAGATGAGGAAACTGAGGTTGAAATTAAGTGACTTGTATAAGACCACACAGCTACTAAAGTATCTGAAGTAGGATTAGAATTTGGGTCTTCCCTAATTCTTAGTCCAGTACTCTACATATGGTACCATTTAACTACCAAATCTTGCAAATAACTTTCTAAAAAGAAAAGTTTGTAATAACTCTAAACAATAACATCCTTACTCACTGCTAATCAGCCCTATACCTCTTTCTATTTCTCCTTTATCAAAAGAATAATAAAATACAAACATCTGCTTTCTGAAAGAACATTCAAATTCTCTTCAAAACACAGATTTTTTACAAAAATCAAACAAAAAGTAAACAGAAAAGAGGGACAGAAAATATTCACTTTCTTTTAAGTCCAGCACATAATTTTTATTTGGGTCATTCAGAACACATCATCCAATGATTATTTTACTGTTTGTTCCAAAGTACAAATCAGACAATGTGGTGCTGAGAAACACATATTAATTAAAATTCTCTTGCAATATTATTGTCTTTACTGGTGAGAGAGATATATGGTCTCCACTGACAAAGTTAAAGTGAAGAATTGAGATTGTGATCTGAATTTTTCCAGCAAAAGAGCAGAAGGTCAAGCAGAATTATATCGTGAAAAGTTGTTGTTTAGTCATTATTTTAGTTGTGTCTTATTCATCATGAACCTTTTTGAGATTTTCTTGGCAAAGATACTAGAGTGATTTGCCATTTCCTTCTCCTGTACATTTTACAGATGAGGAAACTGAGGCAAGTGGGATTAAGTGTCTTGCTCAGGATCACACAGCTATTAAATATCTGAGGCCAGATTTCAATTTAGGTCTTCTTGACTCCAGGCCTGGCACTCTTAGCTACCCCTTGGCAACAAGATTTGGAGTCAAAGGATGTGTGTTCAAATCTAAGCTCTATCATTTCACTATCTTTGTGATATTGAAAGTGGTGCTCAGTCTCTTCACCTGTAAAATGAAAAGGTTGGCCTTTATTACTGATAAGCTTCCTTCCAGCTCAAAACTTCTCATTCTGTGAACCTACCACATTGCCAAAAAATCATCCTTGCCCTCAGACAGCGAGGTGGTGCCATAGTGTACAGAATGCAAAGGGTCAGAGAGACTCATCTTCCTGAGTTCAAATCTGACTTCAGACACTTACTAGTTTGTGACCCTGGGCAAGTCACTTAACTCTGCCTCAGTTTCTTCCTCTGTAAAATGAGCTGGAAAAGGAAATAACAACTCACTCTGGCATCTTTGCCAAGAAAACCCCAAATGGGATCACCAAGAATCAGAGAGTTTTGCTTTTGATGGGAAGGGGGGAACATTGAGCTTTTGTTTCATTGGGTATAGCTAAATGTTATAGAAGTTGAGTGAAGGGGAAAAGAGGTGAATGTGGGATGGATTGGTCAGAAGAGAGGCTGATGCAGAAGGCAGAACGTCAGCTATGCTCAGAAGAATAGATAAGATTTAGAAGCTGGTTGTGAGTTACCGGTGGGGTAAATTCTTTTAATTTAATTCAGAAAAATCCATTTTTGTTTTAATTAATGTAGTGTTGTTGTGTCCTGCTTTCTAGATCCCCAAGTTGAAGTGACAAAATGTACTGTTGCTTTCTAGAGCCCCCACACTGGGGTGATTAAAATATACCTTCTTAGTGGAGAAGTAAGAAGGTGGGACTCCCAAGGATGGTGGGAAAATGGAGTCCATTTATTTCAAGGACCTTCCTCTTTATTTAATGTAACAAAAACAAGACTGCACGTGGGACCACATAAACAACATACTATTGTACATAGTTTGCCACCTGGTATCACTTCCACCTGGTATCGCTTTCCTTCAATCTCAACACAAGTTGTCACTGCCCCCTGACTTCTCAGGAAGGCAGCCCTTAGGGGTAATGGGGAGCCAAACCAGACATTACTTGCAGCTTCCCTCTGGGTTGAAGGGTCTTATACCTTACCCAGAGTTTCTGTACTGACTGTGATTCTCTACAGAGTGTAAATGGACCTTTCTGAAGAAATCATCCCCTCAGTTCTTCATTTTAGTCCTAGTGAAGACTTGACTAGAAAGAACATTGGCATAGTGAGGTGATAGGATGTTTGCATCATTAAGCATCATCTAGTTGAAAGGCTCGTGAAAGGCACTGGTTCAGCTGTGGATTCCCTAAATTCAGGAATAAACATTTGCTGGCAAAAATAGATGGAAGAGAATCCCCTGGTTTGTTCATTCTTTCATTACAAACCATTTATTTAAAGTATCTGCTACATACAGAGTGCTATGTGAAGGAATGGGGTGATACAAAGTTTTGGTGTGACGTGGCTCCTTCTCTCGTGAACCTTAACAATCCAGTAAAACAAAGGTATGGAAAGAGACTGTTAGGAGATTTATTAGATAAGTTGGAGTCAGTTTATGGAGTGCCTTGAATGCTGGACTAGTAGTTTGTATTAAATTCTATAAGTATTGTGAAGTATTTGAAGGTTTTCTATCAGGAGAATGATGGGCTAGATATAGAGAGCATTTGGACTTGGAGCCCACTTCTAGGAGACACTGGACAAGTTCTTTCCCTGTCTAGGCCTTAATTTCTTAAATCTGATGATTCAGTGACTGGACTTGATGAGCTTCTGAAATTCCTTCTAATCCTGGTTCTTAGATCCTATCAGTAGATAATGTTTGACAAAATAATCTTTCCAAGTTATAAATCATAATTTGAAAGAAGAGACTAGAAGCAGAGATACAATAGTCCAGTTTCCGTCCAGAAAGAGCTCCTTAAGCTAAGATAGCAAATGGGTGGTATAGGGGGGAAAACATTGAACCTAGAGTTAGGAAGCCCTAAGTTCAAATCTGGCCTCAGAGATTTTATTAGCTGTGTGACTCTGAGCAAGACTGTTCTCAACTGTTTGCCTCAGTTTCCTCATCTGTAAAAATGAGTTGGAAAAGGAAATGGCAACCTACTCCAGTATCTTCACCAAGAACATCTCAAATGAGGCCACAAAGAAATAGATATGACTGAATAACAACAAAAAACCAGAATAATGGTAAAGAGAATGGAAAGAGAGCAGAAGGGAGAGATATTAGAGCAATCCTATTTTCGCAATAAAGAGAATTTTTTCAAAGCATTTGTCTTCTAAACAGAAAAAAATCCATTGAGAGATTAGGAAACTGAATACCAATTCACCATAATGAACATCATTCCTCAAATCATGACTGTGAGAATTTTGCACTTACATAATACTGAGATGTGCTCCCTTATAATTTACAAGTTTAAAATCTTGGGAAAGAGCCAGGATTGTGAAAATACCAATGAGACAATTCTTCCAATTTTAAAAAAAGAAAACCAAGGCAGAGAGGTTGTGCAACTTGCTGTAATATTAGAACTCTGAGGCTTCTGTGTCTCTTTGGTGGGTGTTTTTAATTTCTGTCATGTAGATAGCATGGATTTGGATGTAACTTGTGATCTGATTAACTAGAGACTCCTGAACTTACTTTTCAAAAACTCACTCATCAGATGATGATATATGCTTATTAAGCTATTCCCTTATGAATAACATTTCCACATACCAACTCCCAGTATGCCTATCTTCCCCATCTTTCTCCTCTCTCACTTACTCCTCAAGGATCCCATTCCTTTCTGTCTAGTTCAGAAGCTCCCTAGGTCTAGAGGAAGCTATAATAAGCCTCAGAAGAAACAGAGAAGTTTTTTGGAGAAGAAGGAGAATTGGGCAGATTATAAAGGGGCAGCAGAGTGATTTAAAGAAGGCTTAACTTTCCATTACATTCAGTTGAATTGGTTAATACCACAAGAGAGTAGGTGGTGGAGGTGTTTTTGAGGACAGAAGTTACTCTGCCTTTTAAAAGAACTTTAATGTGAAACTTTTCTTCCTTTCAAATCACCATGTTTTTATAAGGGCAGTTGAACATTCCATAATGTGAGTATTTGTTAATGTTTGGTGCTTATTATATCTTCAAGTGCATTTAAAATTTTTGGCTGGGTTTCTATTAGAACGTAGGTGCAGAATGATAATGATGATGACCAAGATGGATGGATGAATAGATAGATACATACATACACAGATATATAGATATATACATATCTATATATAGATATATAGATATATACATAAATACATACATAGATATGTACACAGATAGATAGATGCTAACAAGTACATACCCTGTTGCATGTTTTGCTAACTCCTAAACAGGGAAATGAGGATCTTTTACCCGGGAGAACCATGCTGCCTTGCTCTATTGCACTGTTATTAGGGAAGCTGGAAATGAAGAATTGGCTACATATACAGAGTTCAGATCTGACCAAACTATAATCAGACCTTGGATTCCCTCAAATTAATATAACATCATTATCCCCAATTTTGATTTTTTGATGATCTGTGTGGCTCAGGAGATATTCCAGATTTCTTGTAAGTAGCAGAGAGACATATATCTTTATATGAGAAAAAATTTTCTACCCATCCAAGCTAACTAAAAATAAAATGATTTCTTCTGAAAAGAACATCATGCGTCTTCTTAACTACAAATCATCTAGTTGAATGAACGGTCGGTCACCTGTTGGGGATGGCCTCTATGGACAGAATTCATATTGGGGTGCATATTTGAACTGGATGGACCCTAAAGGCCCCTCACCTCTGAAATTTGGATTTTTGTTTTATTTTGTTTTTTAAGGAAATGCTTGCTTTCTCTTAGCTTGGTTATAGAAAAAGAATAGGAAAGCATGTGTATGACCAAGAGGCAGAGATGTTTTTAGCAAAAGTGGGATGGGACTAATGTAAATAAATACCATTTCAATGACTTCTGAAGACTATTTCCATGGCTATATTACTATACTGTTAAATTATTTGCATTCTAACTGCTTTTGTTCTCTAGGCTTGAGAGAATCCAGAAATGCTTTTAAACCAACAAAACACTGGTGTTTTTACAAAGCAAATACTTTTCAAATAAACCAATGTCATGCCTTGTTGTCAACAAACCACTGGTCATGCTGAAAGCATGCTGGTAGCTTTCTAAGTGGTCACAATAAATTAGTAAATTGTAGCAACTAATAATGGTTCACAGGAAGATGCATTTGTTTCTGAGCCCCTCAAGTAAACCAGGAATCACCCTAGAACCAAAACACTCTAGATACATGTTAGATGAGAAATCTCTTGCCTGGATTGTTAATATATTTGGTGCACCAAAACAGATAGTTGCCTTCAAGTAAATCTTTAAAAGTCAAATCAATTAAGTGGCAAAAAAAAAAAAAAATTAAAACCTTGAACTTGTAGCAGATTCAAAATGTTTTCCCAAATTCTTTCTGAGAGTGAAAACAGTCTCAGAGTAAAGTCATTGATTAAGTTTGTTGTTCAATCATGTCAGGATCTTTGTGACCTTATTTGGATTTGGATTTGGGTTTTTTGCCAGAAATATTGTAGTAGTTTGTCATTTCCTTCTCCAGCTTATTTTACACTTGAAGAAACTAAGATAAACCAAGTTAAATGACTTGCCCAGAACGACACAGTTAGTTAATGGCTGAAGCTGCATTTGAATTCAAGAAGATGAATCTTCCTGACTCCAGGCTAGGCACTGTATTTACTGTACCAGCTAGTTCCCCCACATTGATTACATGAAGATGCCTAATTCAGTGAAAACATCAGTGGCTCAGGTCTCATAAGACTTGATTTTATATTCTGGTGCTTAGAACCTGTGTAACTTTGATTAAAAAATATGGCCTACTGTGGTTTCAGTTTTCTCATCTTTAAAATGAGAAAAGGAACAGCAAGATAGCCCAATAGATAGAGCACTGGATCTGGAGTCAGGAAGTCCTCAGTTCAAATCTAGTCTCAGACACTTATCAACTGTGTTAACCTGGGCTTGTCACATAATTTATGCCTCAGCTTTCACAACTGTAAAATAGGGTCATAATAGCATTTACCTTGTAGGAGTGTTGTAAGGATTAGATGGGATATTTGTAAAGCACTTAGCATAGCACCAGGTACATAGTAAATGATTAATAAATGCTTGTTCCCTTTGCTCCACTAAAATTAGGGAAAGAGAGGGATTTGGGTTAGATGTCCTCCAAGATGCCTTCTGGTTCTGGATGTAATCCTATTAGCTAGAGTGTGTGTGTTGTACTCTTCAGAGTGCTGGGAGTTTTGAGAAATTCCTGGAAGTCAAACAATGGCAAGGCATACTTCATTTTATTCAGATTACATTTAAATCCCCATGTTGACCACAGTTGGTGATTCCTAACTGTAATTTCACATCCAATAACCAGCTGAATGCATCATTAAAATTCTTAAAGCAGGAGAGTTAGGAAAAAGAATTTGTAATTTGGGGAAAATGGGAAGTTTAATATTTGTAATTTTTTTTTAGAGAAAACTAAAGGAATCATAAATTGTTAAAGCTAGAAGAGAGAGCTCTTAAAGAGCTTCTAGTTATTTTACAGTTGGAGAAACTGAGGCTCAGTCTGAGGACACACAGAACTGGGGACAAAACTTAGCTCTCATGCTTCTTACTATACAACGCTGCTTCTTGTTTCAATAAAGACATTTAAAAATATATACGTTTGGTATGAAGAGGATGGATTATTGTATTTGTTTCAAAAGAATAGCCAAAGTAATCACTATGCAAGCAAAGTTTAAAACCACTTGTTGCTAACATAGAATGGCTATATTTCCCATATGAGCTAATTACAGGGCCTGCTTGTGGGTAAAGCAGCAGGTGGCAGTCTCTCTCCTATGAGAGAAATTATAAAACCCACCAGTATGAAGTTGGACATCAATACATTCCAGTCCACTGCTTCATTGTGAGATTGTAGCCAGTCTTTAAGGCATTATTAAAGGGAAATATCCCCTCCTCTTGAGCCCCAGTTAGAACTCCAGATATCCCTGGAACTGGATCAGGCTTGCCCTATATATCCAGGATTGGAAAAGCCATGCTCAGAGGTATAGAAAAGGGCTTTTGAGGGTACAGGCTCAAGAAAGTCCATCAGGATCATGGGATCCTAAATCAATGGGAGTTCAGAGAAATTCTGGTCCAATTCCTTAATTTTTGTAGATGAGAAAATTGAGGCCCAGAGAGATTGTGACTTGACCAAGGTCTCACAGGTAGTGAGCATCAAAGCTGAGCATCAAATTTTCATCCTTTGAGTCTAGAACGTTTTCTTCCTTTCCTTTGGAGATAGTGGAACGATTTAAAAATAATAGTCAATAGAATATCATTTTTAGTGTAGTGATTCACTACAGGGCAATGCTCAGTGCTCAAACATAGTGGCAAGAACCACTGTTAAATATACACTCCAGAAATCAACAAATATGATAAATTGATATTAGTTTCTTGTTTTGTTGATTATCTAGACTTTAAAGTAAAGAAGAAAATGTTAATAATACTTCAGATTAAACTCAAAGATATCTAAATCAATTCTTCTTCTTTTTTTTTTTTTTAAAGTTGTTAAAATTTTACCAGCACACCCCTGCTTCTGCTTTGGTTATTTTCAACCTATTTCCTCTATCAGAAATTCTTTCTAAAATTGTCCATGAAGATGATAAAGAATGGCCACTATCATTTCCTGGCTGGAATTCTGCCAGCAAATACATGTAGTTAAACCTAACATATATATACTGTATGAGTGTCAGGATATCTTGTTTCAATGGGTCCTGAAAAGTTGTATATATACATCAAATATAGATTAAATGATACCAATTTTAAATGCATCAAGGACTTTTGCTATTTAAAAACTCAGTGAATTATTTTATAAAGCAGAGAATCCCTTTTTCATTGATCTTTTTCATAAACCCATGTCATGTATTACTTTTGCTTAATGCAATTCAACAGACATTTATTCGACACCTACTCTATGCAAAGTACTCTAAGTGCTGGGGATCCAAGGGGAAAAAATGTTGTGTCTTCAAAGAACTTCCATTCTAATGAAGAAAATAACATTCATGCTTAATGCACCTGGGGTGCACCTGTGATATCCAAATTCCTCCATTCTGGGTGAAATAATTGTGTGTAAAAAAACAAGTGCTACTTCTTCCTAGTATACTTTGAAATAGAACGAACTACACAAAAGACTGTCACAAGTTGGGGCTTCTCAGCGAGGGAACTGCCTTCAAGGAATTTTTAACAAAGATTTAGATTATTAATGCACAGATGGGTTACTTTTCATTTTTATATATATTGTCAGTACCTGAATTTTTGTTTTATGTTGTTTAAAAAGCAGAGTTTATTTTACTAGTAAAGTAGGTTGGGTCTATTTTTTTTTTAAGGCAGTTAAATCAGACTGAACTCAAACATCTGGTGTTTCCAGTTTGCTCCTGATGCTCTTTTCCCTTTTGGCTCTACTTAAGAAGAACACACACACACACACACACACACACACACACACACACACACACACACACACACAAAACAGAGAGAGAGAGAGAGAGAGAGAGAGAGAGAGAGAGAGAGAGAGAGAGAGAGAGAGATTGAGAAACCCCAGACAAATCAGATGGATCAAATCGGAATGACCCCATGTCTAATTTGCCCTCATCTAAATGTAAGAGTATAACCTATTAAATTGGTCACCAATCACAAGTGAGAAAACCTAGGGAGTACTTCAGGACAGGATGCTTGCTCTATGAGACTTTAAGCTTCAACATACCCCCAAGATACCCAAATGTTTGCCTACACTTACCTCATAAGGATGCAGGGTACATTAATAAAACAGTGATGAAAATAGATAGAAAAAGGGAAGAATCTCCCTTCCCCAGATTCTCCTGCACCCAGGAGTAGAATCATTATTCTTTTCCAGGCCATGGGGCAATGATATTAGATTTTTCTTAATTCAACTACGGTTGAATTCTGCTATGGAAAATCCAGTCATATCCTCTTCCTTATTTACCTTGAACCCTGGAAAGAGACCAGCCACTTGAGCTATGTTGCCTCCACCTTTAAGGGTTTCCCTCCATCAAATTACAGTAGTTTATGACTAATCGACCCAGAATTTGGAGAATGAGGGGCAACAGGATATGAACATAAAGCAACTCCAATGATTAAACTTTCATTGTTATGGATACTATGACTAGTAAACAATGAAAAACATTACATCTTTGGCCCTGGGGAATCTTTTTATATAAGATCAAACCTAAGCTTCACTTTTTTAAAGAGAAAATTAATACCTAAAGAACTCATTTTTTCTGAAGGTTGATTGATATCACCTAATCCCAGCTAGCTCCTGAGAATGACTACTCTAATTTTAATTATATGGTTTTTTTTTAGCATGACCATTCCAGGAAGTTCCCTGAGCCCTTAAGTTATTCCTGTAAAACAGCATTGACTTTGCAAAATAACCCAGTCTTTAAGCCTTTGTTACTGAGGCAAAGAGTTTCCATTTTTCCTTCATCAGTCAAGGGCAGAGTGCCCCCCTAAACCCTTCCCTGCCAAAAGCTTTCATTTGTTAAAGTAACACTATGTTTATGCTATCAATGCATCAAAGTTAAAACATTTTAAAACAGAAAAATGCCCAAATATTTGGATGCTCTCTGAATCATGGCTTAAGTGCATTTTATCATTTTCGTATTTATAATCCTTCTTTCCATCTCAATAGACACATTTTCCAACAGATTCTATTATAGTGGATTTAGGAAATGAGCAGGTATTAGGCCTTTTTAGACTTCTTTTTAGCTTTGCAAACATCTTACCATCGACATTATTTAATACTAATAAGCATCGTTTAGTGTCTGGAGAGCATGCCAGGATCTAGATAGAAAGCATTTGTTATTTTATGTAACTTGGTTACTTTGAGGAACTAATCCAAATTAAGTTCTCTTTCTTCTGCCCAGGAATTTTTATCCTAAGGTTTGTGAACTTTTAAAAATATATATATACATATTTTGATAACTGCATTTCAATAGAGTCGAAATTTAATGTGTTTTGTTTTATGCATTTACAAAAACAATCCTGAGCTTCACCAGACATGACATAGAAAAGGTGAAGAACTCCTGGTTTAGTAGAATGCATTATCTATGAGTTTCTTATTTTAACCAACAGTTTTCTCCTGGACTTAAGAAAGAATTTATTAAGCACCTAGCACCTGCAAGACACTTTGCTGGGCCCTTTTGAGAAAAAGAACCCCCCCCCCAAAAAAAAAAAAAAAAAACAGAACTCTGACCTCAAAAAGCCTAAATCTGAATCTCAGATTTTCTCTTCATAATTCACAGTAGTAAACTTTTTTTTTTTTTTGGCTGAAGCAATTGGAGTTAAGTGACTTGCCCAGAGTAACACAGCCAGAAGTGCAGAAGTGGTAGGTGTCTGAGACCAGATTTGAACTCAGGTCCTCCTGACTTAAGGGCTGGTGCTCTATCCACTATACCAATTAGTTGCCCCAGTAGTAAACTTTTAAATGTTCATTTTTAAAAATTTTTTTATAATAACTTTTTATTGACAGAACCCATGCCAGGGTAATTTTTTTTACAACATTATCCCTTGCACTCACTTCTGTTCCGATTTTTCCCCTCCCTCCCTCCACCCCCTCCCCTAGATGGCAAGCAGTCCTATATATGTTAAATATGTTGTAGTATATCCTAGATATAATATATGTGTGCAGAACCAAACAGTTCTCTTGTTGCACAGGGAGAATTGGATTCAGAAGGTAAAAATAACCCGGGAAGAAAAACAAAAATGCAAATAGTTTACATTCATTAAATGTTCATTTAACAAGCCTTTATGGAAGTGGGTGACTGGCTAATCATAACCTCTCTCCTATCCCCTCAGCTAATATCAATACATCAGGGTTTCCTTGAATGAGTTCTGAAGTGAGCAGAGCTACAGACCTTATATTAACAGAAGTAAAAATTGGAAAGAAAAGACTTTGTTGGGACTATGGTTTTAAAATGCTATGTCCTTATCTCTTCCAGTTAATATTAATGCACACTTTGAGAATACATACTATTGATTACATTTTTCAGCAGAGGTTACAATAAATCATTAGTTCCATAAGAGAGCAATCATCTTGGAATTTGACCTACCAACCTCCCCCCTTACATTAGCCAGGTTAACAAAATTAGTGAGGTTGAAGTGATTCATGTCTACACTTAGAGTGTAAAGTACATTTGACTAATATAGCATTGATATTCTGCTGTCAGTCCACAAGGAATTGATTTAGATCTTCACACTACTGGGTCTCTAATTCTGATGCAAAGAGAGCTGGCATCTTTAACTCTTAAAGCTCTTTTCCTTGGAATCCTAACTAAGGCTTAGGGGGAAGAAGGGAAGGAAAGGAGGGGGTAGAGGGGGAAGAGAAGCCCCCTCTCTTATTTCCTAATGAACAAATGAAGCCCCTGGGCCAAAATTTAAAAAATAAATAAAATAATGATTATGATTTCTAGAGGGAGCAAACCATCATGCCTCTTAAATTGGCTTCATTATTTCACATATTGTAGACATCCACTTTGATATCTCATCTTTGAGCAAATGTTTATAATTTGTTTGGTGGGCCAAAGGGTCACTTCAGAACCATGGTTACAGAGATATTATTATTAAAGCCTAGACATGTTATCATATTCAGATCGCAATGTGATATTTCAGGCCATTTGGAGATCAGCCCTGTTATAGTCTCTCTTGATACATTTTAAAGCAGAATTATCCTTCAGAATCAAGAAATAAAACAAAATTTTACAAGTTTTTGGAGTGCTTTGTGAAGTTCTAAGTATGGTTGAGAGAATGAATAAGTGCTGATTCCCACTTTATCACCTTCTTGGCAGGGAGTGACTAAATTTCCCCTCAGTAAGATTTACAGAAGATGTGTTCTAAACTATTCTAAATTGAGCTTTTGTAAATTAATTTTCTCCCCAATCACCAACATTAAACTTTCTGAAATGCTTTTATCTTCCTTTCTGATGAATCTCATGTTAACTCTAATGTCTCTTGATTCTACAAGTCATCACTTACATATAGAAATGTCTGTGAATTGTTTTTGTAAAATAAAGCATCCTTTTTAAATATCACTGAATACTACTTATCATCCATTTTATGATTTCATATTTTCATCTGTGGATTTTTCAAGGGATCATGGGATTTAAGTCTGGCCAGAATCTTAAATAGAAGTCATATGGTCCATCCCTCTCATTGTACAGATAAGGAAGCTGTTGCTTTGTTTTATGCAGGGAACACTTGTATTTATTTCCTCTTTAGCAGTTAATTATTAAACATATTTCAGATCACGAGTCTTCCCAGAAATACCTCATCTATGCCCTTTGATGACCTGTTACAATAGGTTTTGCTGTGTAAAAAATCGATGTAGTAGAGGTTTGACCAAAAAATCTTCCTAAAAAGTCTAGAGTGACTAAGTACATCTCTATGCCCCCCACTATTCCACATTATCTCTATAAGAATGTTGCCTGAGATGTGGAATGTTTGAAATATTATTAAGCTTGGTGGAGATGTTGGTTCATTTTTACTGAACTGCTTTTCTTCCTCTTTTAAAAAAATTTTTGTTGTGACAGGAGAGGGCCAATGAGTAGAGAAGGCATATATTTGGAAATGGTATGATATGAAAATAAAAGGCATGAATGGAAATATGACAAATACATCGTCCTGTGAGATACAAGCCCTTTTGGATCCTTTTTAATCACATGGTAAATCCCAAGAATAACGAGATGGAGTATTTCTCAGCTAAGAAACATTTATTAAATGCATTTATTGATGGTGCTAAGCAGTGGGGATACAAAGAAGGGGATACAAAAAATACGGTACCTATTTTCAAGGTCACAATCTTTAATGGAAGAGACAATATGCAAACAACTATGTACATTCAAGATATTTATAGTGCAAATGGGAAATGATTTTTGAGGTGGGAGTCACTGTGAGGTGACAGAAGAGTTTATATTTGATCCTGAAGGTAATAGGAACCATTGGAGTTTATTGAATAGGGAAGCTGTGCTTTAGGACAATCATTTTGGCAACTAAGTGGAAGAGGACTGGAGTGTGAGAGATTTGAGAAGAGGAAACCAACCAAATAAGAAATCCAGGCATGGAATGATGAGGGACCTATATCAAGGTGATAGCTATTTGAAATGACTTTTCATTGTGAAGTCTGGGGGGCTCAGGAGAATGGCTAAGGAATATTAATTTCTCCTACTAATTTGTTCTGTTTTGTCATCCCTAATTGTGAATTACTCTATATTTAATGAAATATAAATTTGATCTTATGAAATCATTTAAGATCAATACCTAAAATCAAGATAATTTTTTTCAGTGGTAAATGGGCAATTAGATTTGGGAAAATATTTCTTTTTTTTTTTAATAACTTTTTATTGACAGAATCCATGCCAGGGTAATTTTTTACATCATTATCCCTTGCACTCACTTCTGTTCCGATTTTTCCCCTCCCTCCCTCCATCCCCTCCCCCAGATGGCAAACAGTACTTTACATGTTAAATAGGTTACAATATATCCCAGATACAATATATGTGTGCAGAACTGAACAGTTTTCTTGTTGCAGAGGGAGAATTGGATTCAGAAGGTATAACCTGGGGAGAAAAACAAAAATGCAAGCAATTTATATTCATTTGGGAAAATATATTTCAAAAAGTTCGGAGAAATTATAAGCATGATCTTATCACCAGGGAATCTAAAAGGGAAGATAGTACAGGAGGTATAGGACTTTTTTGGGTCACAGATGATCCTTATGGGGGTGATATCTAAAGAAATGATGGCTGATAAACTCCAGAGTTAAAAGGACATTTAAAAAACATGAAAGCAGAGACAGATAACTAACCCAGAATACAAACGAAAATGTATTCACAAAAACCCTAAATAAGCTAATGCTTGCGCTAAAATGGTAGGTACAACAGAAAGGGATTTTATAGGTATATTCAAAGTAGAAGAAGAAAGGCCATCCTACTTGGGAGAAAATATAATGTAACATTATATATTATATGTAATATTAATAAATGAGAAGGAGAAAAAATGGAAATGCTCAACACACTATCAAGAAAATTGATCTTTAGACTAGAAAGGGTTTGGGAAAAACATGATTTAAGAGGGCATTAAATTCCCAAACTTATGAGATCATAAAACAATAAATTGAGTTGAGTTCTCCTGGATGCACTGACAGAATTTTCCTATTATTCCTATTGTTGATCATCTTTTAAAGATACGAATAATGAAAAAAGCACTAGAAAACCACCACATTACCCCAGATTTCTATAGTATTGGGAGGAGGAGAAGAAGTTAATTCTAGAAATAATGTACCAACAAACTGAAAGTTAATACCCAGTAAAAATTTGAAATAGATGAAAAAAATGGAAAGTTTATATGTGATACAGTGGAAAGAGTGTGATGAATTTGAAATAATGAAGTTGGAGTAATTAAATCTGAGTTCAAATCCTAACTCAGTCATTTCTTTTTACCTCTGTGACCTTGGGGCACTTAATTTCTCTGGGTCTCTGTTCTTTCATCAGTAAAATGAAATGATTGATCTCTAATGAGAAGATTAAGACTTCTAAATTCCCTCTAGTTTTAAGACTTCTAAATTCCCTCTAGTCTCTAGATCTATGATGCTATGAACACTTAGAAAAGAAAATATTGATCACTAAGAATAAACTGAAACTTAGCTAATATCTTTTTTGATAGAATTACTTGAGTAAAAGAAAAGCTGTAGACCTGGTGGTCTCCTACTCAAATGAGTGTTTATTTTACATTTCTACTACTAGATCATCCTCATTTTTATTTCTCTCTATAAGCACTGACTAATGCAGTTAAATATTTATCTAAATAAAGGGATACACACACACACACAAGTTCAAGTCTCAGGTCTATGATTTACTACATGTATGACTTTGAGCACATGTCACTCAGGGGAATAATTCTTTGAGCCTATATCCTCATCTCTAAAATGAGTTAATGGACCAGATGGCCTCCAAGGTTCATTCTTCCAAAACTGAAATTCTATAAAAATAAATTTTTCTCTATAGGATTTGGATTTTTCACTCCTTAAAGAGAAATGAAGGCACCAAAGCTTTCTTATAGATCACAATGTAACACATGCAGATTAATTCTAGTCTTCAGCAATCAAATGAACAAAGTATGTTAGAGAGATCACCAAAATCAGTCTTTTTTATTTCTTATATTATGCATGGGAGAACAGAGAAGCTTAATATTTTATTTTACACTACAGGATAAGTGGGACTTGCTATGTCAATAAATAGGTTGTAATAATAATAATGGCTATTATTATTATTATTATTACATAATATGTATAGCTCTGTAGAATACAACAACCCTGTTACACAAGAGTTATTATCCCTATTTTATGAAGAGATAATTAAACGATCTAGCAGATTTGCTAGATCCTTCTAACTCCAAAATCAGCCATCATACCCCATCATCTTATGTTAATAAAGAAAGACAGAATACATAAAGGTCTGTGTTAGAATGAATCTGATTATATGCTTACAGTTCATTGAAACATGAAAATGCTCTTTACATATCCATTGTTCTTATAAATATATTTAACTTGTTTAAATTTCTTTTACTTAGTTGAATCTGCTCAACTCAAGTAAAAATTAAATCAGCCTCAGAATTTAAAAGTCAGAGGAGATTACCTGCTCCAGTTTATAACCAAACAGGAATCAATCAATCCCTTTTACAAAATCCTCAGTCAGAGGTGGTCTGACTCTGCTGACTGATCTCCAAAAAGAGAGAACCAGCTCCCTCCTGAGGCTAGCTCTTAATTAGGAAGTTTGTCCTTATATCAAGCTTACAGCTTTTTACATCTTCCAATTGTAGCTACTCTTTATATCTAGTTGAGTCAAAGGGAACATATTTAATCCCTTTTTTTGTATGGCAGCTTTTCAAATACCTGAAGACAGCTTCAGGTCTCCCTCTAAATCTTTTCCAGGATAAGCATCCAAATGGAGCAATTAGGTGGAATCAAACCTAGAATCAGGAAAATCTAGATTCAAATCTAGCCTCAAATACTTAACTAGCTCTTGAACTAGGACAAGTTAATTAAAGTCTTTGCCTCAGTTTTCTCATCTGTAAAATAAAGAATCATAATAGCAACTACCTAGATCACAGAACTAGTAATGATAATGATTATATGCTTAGGTTGTGCCAGGCACTGTGCTAAACATTTTACTGTTATTCTCTCATATGGTACTCACAACAACCCTGGGAGGTAGTTGCTATTATATTCATAATTCATTTTATTTCCTTTTTCTGATCCTTGGTCTTTCTCACCACCCTGTTTGCTTGTCAATACTCTCTAGCTTGTTTGTAATAAAAGTAAAAAGGTAGTTTTTAATCACAGAGGATCTTAAATCTCTTGAAGAGATCATTTCATCATTATTAGCTCTGTGATCCAGGGCAAGTCAATTAACATTTGTTTGCCTCAGTTTCCTCATCTGTAGAATGTATTATGATTATAATAGCGACTACCTCCCAGGGTTGTTGTGAACATCTTATGAGAGAATAACAGTAAAGTGCTTAACACAATGCCTGGCACATCATAAGGATATAATTATTATTACTATTATTAATTTCCTTTTTCTGATCCTTGGTCTTTCTTTTCATCCTGCTTGTTTATAAATACTCTTTAGCTAATCTATATTTATGCTATATCTGCATAGCACAAGTAATAAG
Source organism: Antechinus flavipes (assembly GCF_016432865.1). Lineage (NCBI taxonomy): Eukaryota > Metazoa > Chordata > Mammalia > Dasyuromorphia > Dasyuridae > Antechinus > Antechinus flavipes. The sequence goes on along the minus strand of NC_067398.1, from coordinate 121,849,564 downwards.
TTACAGTTTTTAATCACAAAGGATCTTAAACCTCTTACAAGACATCATTTCATCATTCTATGTAAGACCACTCTGAAGTCAACCCCCCTTCTAGTTGTGCAGCTTGAGAAGCCAGAGCTGAGGGCTGTGTTACTCACCTCAGATTGCACAGGAAGTCAGCGAGACTGCTATAAACAGAAGCCAGAATTTCTGGCTCTCAGTCCTTGGCTTATCCATTAGTCACAAGGAAACTAAGTAGAAGCAAAACTGCACCCCAGCTCTTATGCATCTACCTACCCACTCACCTAAGGATTTGTATATTTTGATTCTGTATGATATTCTCTGCTTCTACCACTAAGTACTAAATCATTTTCCCCTCTCTGGGTCTTCTCCTTTTGGATAAGAGCTTCTTGTGTGAAATAATGGACCTCTCAGGTCTCCACACAGCTCTTTATGACTAGAATTTGTCACGTGGATGGCATTCTGTTTGGTAGATGGTCCAAAAACAAACACAAAACTTAGTCTTACTCATGAATTCTATGTTTATTCTGCCAAAACATATTTTCTAATTCATTCATTTTCACTTGTGGTAAAATTGAGCAGCAGGGCCTATCCTAACCCATCAGCCATACACCTATCAGAAAGACAAATCTTCAGAGAGATCAATCTCCTCATTTACTCTTTTGCAAATAGTGAATCTCACACTAGCAGAAAACAATCCATACAATTAATTGATGAACTAATTCTCCACAAGGAAGCATCTAGCTGTTGTTTCAGAATATTTACCTCTGGTTGTCCACCAGTTTTATTTAGTAACATTTTTTTCCCCCTTATTTAAGGGCATGAACATTCTTTACATCTAAGTTTTCAAATGAATATCTTCCATCAGCTATACAATTGGAGGGCCAATAGTTTTTTGTTTGTTTGTTGCAGATTTGGGGCAGGGAGCGAGGGATACTTTACAAGTAAAATGCAGATGGTGGTTGTTTATTGCTTCCTGAGTGTGACACTTGTGTTTTTTCTTTTTTAAAACAGCAAACATGCCAGAATATTATCCTGACCAGTTGGAAGATGTTGTGGATTTTATTCACAACACAATCAAGAGATTGAAAAGGTCACCAGATAAACAAGCAGAATTGTTTCCCCGGCGGGAGAGGAACAGACAAGCTGGAGCAACCAATGCAGATAGAAGGAGGCAGAAGGGACAAAGGGGGAGGAACAGGGGCTGTGTCTTAACTGCTATACATTTAAATGTGACTGACTTGGGTTTGGGATACGAAACCAAAGAAGAATTGATTTTTCGATATTGCAGCGGATCTTGTGATGCAGCTGAGACCACATACGACAAAATATTAAAAAATTTAACCAAAAAGAAAAGGCTGATGAGTGACAAAGTTGGGCAGGCCTGTTGCCGGCCCACCGCTTTTGATGATGACTTGTCATTTTTAGACGATAACTTGGTTTACCACATACTGAAAAAACATTCCGCTAAAAGGTGTGGATGTATCTGACTCTGTTTCCGGGAGACGGCTATGTATTGCATTCCTGCTACAGCATAAAGGAAGGGACCAAGGTTCCCAGGAAATGTTTGCCCAGAATGGAGAATGAGGACCAAGGATGGAGATAAAGGAGGAGAAACAGGCAGAAGTCAGCCTTCGTGGGAGCCTGGTGGAGGAGATCCAGCTACAGATGACTGGATAAGAGAGAGAGAACGGCCCTCTAGTTTCTACAGGAAAGCAACTTAAAGGCAAATCACAAGCTCAGGGCCGGTGTTCCTGGATGGATGTTGCCACTGTCATTTCAACTGGTACAATCCACCATCACCTATCATCAGCTTGGAATGTGCTGAAAGGACACAACCACTTAGTCTCCTGTGGTTTGTTTTCACATGTTTGATTACACCAGTCAAACAATGCTGGTGTAAACTCATGTGGCATTAAGAGTCATTACTGAAAGTCAGAAAGTTTTTTTTTTCCTGTCACTCAGTTAGGGCATACCTGCCCCTCCTCCCATCTTTCCCCTCTCCCTTCCCCCCAAATATATATTATACATAAAACAAACACTAGAAACAGTCTTTTGACTTCAAAATTGAGGCCTAAGGTATACTTGGACAAGAACATAATGGTTGATTATTGATCTTTAACATAATGTGTTAGATGGGAAGAATTTGGACAGAAACTAATAGGCTGTATTCACTGACTAAAGAAAACCTGAAAATATTTTCTTTACATACTCTTGGAAACAGGAAAGGAGTTGTGGCTTTAAGCAGTATGCATTTCTAGGAAAGTGGGGGGGAAAACAAGCCCAGATGCACCTCAGTGTACAAGGAGACAAACAGGTCTCTTTCAGTTTACAGCTGGACAAATGTCACATCATCACTACATTTATGCTTGGTCACCAGTGGCCAGATAGAGTACTTGATGCAATGCATCCATTTCAAATACAGAAATATATAGAAGAATATTTATTGAGATTTAAGTTATTATTATTTATTACAGTTCACTAATGAGTTTTTTCCCCTTATTTATTAAAATTTCTTTTCTAAAGGTGCCAAAGTATAATGTGCTTGCAAAATACAAAGAAAGAAAAAGAATCAGATTGGGAACAAGGGTCCATACTTTTAAAAATGTTAACAGTTTTTGGATAACTAAAAAAAAAAATCACTTACTTTACCTTTTTCCATAAAACTTCCTGGTTAAATTCCATAGATCCATTGTTTGCCATTCATTTGTTTAAAAACAAGCAGAGAAGCATTGTTTGTAAGGGACCCCTATACCCCTTTTCTCAGATGATTTCCACAGATCAGTGAGCCGAGACCAGTGGCACTTGGCTTTTTTTCTCTGTTGTTGCAACACTGAACAAACATGCCATAATTTTCACTCTATGTTGTACTTAAGTTTTTTTTTTCCTTCCATGTATATTTATCTATAATATGCATAAATATGTATAAAAGGTATAATGCCTTTTAGTAGTTAGTCCTGGATTTTAATGTTGACTAAAAGGTAAACAGTTTGCCAGAGTTTTGTTTAGATTCACTAAGAGTCATTCACACAAATCTTCCCCCCAAAACAAAAACCCCACAAAATATATTTTATTTTTAAAAGGATATATTCTGAGCTGGGAGCCAGGTGCTGACTATTATGATCAAAACAGTCCATCTTCCAGGAGGTAGATTGTCCCATTTTCCCCTAAAAGCTTTTTGACTACAACCTCAGAGCAGTAAGTAATGACTTGTTCCTTTTATATAAAATCCCTTCATGATAACACAACTCGACTGAGGAGGTCAGAGGCTTCTGGCCTAGCCACAAAAACATGACTGGATTGAAGTTCCCTAAATAATTCTGGAGAATAGAGTAGAATAAAGTATAGGGTTAGCTATCTTTGCCAGTGTCCCCTAAAGTAGGTTTTTCTGACAAGCTAATCAGGACGTGCATTTATAGAAGAAAAAAAAAAACATTGGCCCTTATCTTGTGGCTTTTCGACTTTCTTTTCATTTTTTTTCAGGAGAGATTTCTTTTTTTAAGAAAAAGCATCTAGCTATTAAGTGAAATGGTTTGAAAAGTGTTGGGAATTCCAACTGGTTTCCAACCAATTAGGCATGCTTTTTTGTAAATCAACCAGATCAGCTACCTACACTAATCTTTGTAAGACCTGAATTTTCTTCTTTCCCTCCCCTGCTTTGCTCTCCCTGTACCTCCAGATTGGAAGCCAATTGGACAGGATGGCCCCATCTCTCCTAGCAGAATGGGAAAACCAAGCTCTGTAGCTCTTAGAGGAGACAAATCTGTTTGTTAATTTACTGTAAGAATTCAGAAGTGTACCCCCAAAATTATCAACTTTGTTCAGATAATATTGACTGTGTGAAGACCAAATGGCTGATTATTTTTTTAAGATGCAGCCTAAATTAGCTTCCAGCATTAAAATCAAAGCCATTGTCTAACCTGGCTGCAACATTTCAGGGAGTGCTGTGGGCACATTCCCTGTGTCCCCTATACATCATAAGCAAGTTTGAACTTTTGCAGATCTAAATACAGCTAATCTACAAAAGGGTAAAGTTTGTGATTTTTCATCATTATCATCATCAATATTTTAATTATTAATCATTACCATCTAAAATAGGAGTGCACTTCTTTGGAAGCTCTGATTTCACCTCTGATCTATGTCTCAGTCATTTGTGTTATACAACCAAAGTTCTCTACAAACTTTATTTTTGTACAATATCATTTTGTAACTTTTTACAAATAAAAGCTCATTTCTATCGTTCTCTGTACTTTGTACTTTCTCTAGCTGCTGCTAATGTGCTCTATCTCACTCCCCACATCAGATACAGTGTGCAATAAATGTTTAAATATCTTCACTGCTATAAACGGGGCTTTCTGTATCTTCTGACTGCTCCTATCCTGCCCTCAAAGAGATGATTATAAAGGAACTCAGTGGGTGCAGCTAAGTGAAGAAGTAGGTAGACTGTGGAGGCTAGAGGACCTAAGTCCAAATATGGTATCAGACACTAACTGTGTTACCCTGGGAGAATCATTTAATCCCAATTGCCTTAAAAAAAAAAAAAAAAAAAAGTAAAGTAATTCAATGGTGCAAAAGGGCAGCAATGGGGAAAGTTAGGGAAGAATAAACCACTGACCTCTTTTTGAAAGAGTCTACGGAATCACTCATTCACTACATGTAGGAAGAAACATGGGATCTGGGGCTGTACCTATGATTCATTAGAAAGCACTTCAAAAATGAGATTTTTATCTGCAATTTATAGGCTTAGAGAGTTGTCTAGAGTACTAAGTATTAATAGATTAATTTTTGCCCAGGGTACAAATGCTAATGTGTTTCAAGGATAAGTCTTGAACCCACGTCTTCCTGGCAAAAACTACCTCTCTCTGCTCTACATCATACGGTTCCTTCAGCTCCCTGGGGTAAAATGAGGTCCCCTCTAATTCCAAATCTATGTTGCAGTGGATAGGCTCACCTTCCCAAATTCAAATCTGACCTCAGATGCTCAGATGTGTGATCCTGGGCAAAGCATTTCAACTGTTTGCTAGAGAAGGCAATGATGAACAATTTTAGTATCTTTGCCAAGAAAACCCAAAATTGGATCACAAAGAATCAGGAGGACTAAAAACAACTGAACAACAGATTAATTCACAGACAACCTCAATGATCCATTGTAAATTCACAGACAACTTCATTGATCCTTTCTCAGGTACATTTTGTTAAAAAGCAACAAAAAAATTTTTGAAGTTGATATTACCCTCAGAAGCCAGTTCCTAACCTGGGCTTTTTTATGGATAGGATTCTAAGCAGAGCTATGTTTTGTTTAAGCTGCCCTCACCTTTCCTAAAATAAGTGATCTTTTGTTTAGAGCCTTCACACTTCAATTCTATTTGAAGAACAAAGCTATAAATAGGATTGGACAAGTCAGGGCTCTTTTCCCCACGGTGCCCACATCAGTTAGCAGGTAGAGATGTTGCAAAAAGCCATAGCAAAATAATTATATGTCCTACTTGTTGGAGAGATGGATGCTTATACTTCCCAATAACTGAAAATTTTATAAATAGCCCTATTAGGATCCTTTGCAGCATTTTATTATAGAGTTCAATAACATGAAGTTGGGATTCATTTCATGACACACTTTGCTGGAGACTTGAGTCTAGCTGGTGTTTGGTTTGTAAATTCTTCCCCCTCCATCTGCCACCCCAATAAATCTGCCCCCAGGACAAGAATTCCAAGTTAGGCCTCAGCTGGAGAAACTGAGGAGATGGTGAGTCAGAGCATTAATATGAACCTGTGAATTTATAGGCATAGGGTGGGCTGCAAAGGAATCTTGAAGCCAAACTTTTGTCTAGCCACCTTCACTTTCTCTAAACTGAAATGCTAGAAGGTGATGCATCTTCAGAGATAGGAAAGAAAGGAAGGGAGGAAAATGATAGGGTACAGCTTCTAGAGGAAATATAGCAATAATTTAAAGGCCCCCTGACCTTAGAGTGCTTCTGTTCTAACAATCTGACAATGATTCTAAAGTCTTCTGGCTTTAGAACCAATGATCCTAAGGCCTCCTGACTTAAGAGTGCTTCGGTTTTAATAATCTGTCCATCAATGATTGTAAAAGTCTTCTGGCCTAGGAAAACAGTATTTCTTCCCTTAGACTTCAGGGAAGATATATTAGTGATCCTGAGGCCCTCTTAGAGTGCTATTGTTCTAACAATCTGATTGTCGATGTTTTAAAATCTTCTGGACTTAGATTAGTCCTACCAACATTACTGACTGTCAAATAGATATTCTGTTGGTCAATGATAACCAAATTCCTGAGACAATAGTGAATAGACCATTCCTCAAACCTATCTGTAAAGCATAAAATTAGCAAATCAGTAAAATGAAGCTTTGATCTAACTTTGTCCTATAAATCGATCTCCTTTCTCTTGGCCCCCTGCTAAATTCTTTTGGAACAGCCCACTTCAATTGGCTTTACAATTACAATAAACTTTGCCCCTTGACTTAGAGATGGATTCAAGCCTGCAAATTCTTTTGAGACACCTCATGACCCATCAGCTGAAGTGGGTTGAGGTCCCTTTAAGAAACTGTATTTGCTATTAATCTGTGATTCCTTTCAGATTCCCAGCTCCTCCTGGCTGAGGTATATCCTCCCCAGACAAGTTGTCTTTCCAGGATGCCAGAGCCTTTGATTCAATTACAAATCCTGTCAAAAAGCATCCATTTGAATTCCAATAGGAGATCGGGGCTTGTCCCAGCCCCCATTCTGACTTGCTTGGGCCGCCCAGCCCCCACTGGTTCTGATCTGCTTGGGCTGTCCCAACTCCCCACCAAGACACTCAATATAATAGCTTCCATCAACGAAGGTCTTTTGCAGATGGACCTTGGCAGCTCCCTTTTCTGCCAGGACTTTCTGTCCACTGAGAACTGCATTCTCCATTTTCCATAGATCTGCCACTATAGAAGTCAGTCTCTGGGTAAACTGATTTCTATCTAACAATAAACTTTCATTTTGCAACTAATATTCCAGAATGAGTGAATTCTTTCATTCCTAGAACCTGCAGCCGACTTAATGGGGATTCTTAATAACTCTCTTATAGCCACTAACCTCTAGACCACCAGGAATCTAGACCATTCTAACAACATCACAGCTATCCCAACCTTTTGGAGTCCCTTCTGAATCTCAAGGAAGGGGGAGGGACAGAAGGAGAGTGGAAAGGAGGGAAGGAGGGAATGAGGAAAAGGAGGAAGAGAGGAAGGGAGAAATATGGTGAGGAAAGAACTGACTTCAGTTAGAAAATTAGAAAAAAGGGGCAGCTAGGTGGCACAGTAAATAGAGCATCAGCCCTGAAGTCAGGAGGACCTGAGTTCAAATTTGACCTCAGATACTTAACACTTTCTAGCTTGTGACCATGGGCAAGTCACTTAATCCCAATTGCCTCAAGAAAAAAAAGAAAAGAAAAAAAAAGAAAGAGTTAGAAAAATCCTTCTGACACTTTCTAGTTATGGTATTCTGATCAAGACATTCTGGGCACCAGGCTGTCCTTAGAGCCCAGAACATCTGAGTTCAAATCTTCCTTCTGACATTTATTGACCAAAATACTTCCTCTTTGGGCATTCGGGGCAATTCTCTAAAATCATAATTGGGTGATTAACTGCATTGATAGAGGGTGTTTTCTCTTTGAAGATTCCCTAAACCAATGGAATGACAAGTGTGAATTAAAAAAAAAAGTCAATCCTTGTTTATTCTCCTATACCTTCTATTCTAATAGAAAAGCAGCCACTTAAGAACAATTTCTAAGGCAGGGATTAAAGGGGATGCATTTCTGTAGCAGTCTGAAGGATTTGTGAGGAGAGGTATTATAGCCAGGAGGTGACTAAGAAAAGAGCTGAAGGAATGTTTAGCCGCAGGCTGAGGATGGGGGTCCTTAAAAGGAGTCACATATTTCTTAACTCCCTTTTTCCAAGGCTTTGCTTCCCTACAGTCAACATTTTAAAAGGTGATTATGTTTCAATGAATATCGAAGGCAATGTTGAAAAAAAAGTAACAAAAGGAGCAGTATCCCATGCCCTCACTGTATGTGCAGTCCACAGAGAGATAAATGCCCCTAACTTCCACTGGCAACTGGATGGCAGAGTAGATAGAGCACCGGGCCTAGAGTCAGAAAGACCTAAATTCACATTCAGATTCTAGCTGTATGATTCTGGACAAGTCACTTAACTCTGTTTACCTCAGTTTCCTTTTCTATAAAATGAGATGGAGACAAGAAAACAAAAATCTTCCACTGAAATATGAGCTCTTCCCTAAATACAGGGCACAGCTAACAGCTCCCCATATCCACCCAGTCTGTGATAGACTTCTTTATCTTGTTTCCTCATCCTCTGTTTCCATTTCCCTTTTTATTCTTCCTCTTCCCTGTCATCCTTATTCCAAATCCCTTTAGCCATTTTTTTCCTGACCTACCCTGAAAAACTTGGGAAAAGGAAGGGTCTTACATTAGTTCCTATTTAAGAAAATAGAGTGGTTGTCATGACTGATAAAGGGCCAAGAACTCATGTTCAATAATGTTCCAAAGTACATTCATTAATTTTAATAAAAGAGGGAAGCATGAATCAGATGTCCTGGGAGAGCCCTCACTGGCATCTGTTTGTCTAACACTTACTAGAAGTCCGGGAAAGAGTGTAACTTAGGGAAAGTAACAAGCAGAGCTGGAAGGAAAGAGAGGTAGAAAGATTTCAAGCTTCAGGAAATCAAGGGAAAGTCAATAGAGCTAAATGATGGCAAACATGGATGAGATTTTGAAACATTTGGAAAAGATTATGTTACTTAGGAAATTTTTTTTTCTGTTGAAAGTAGAGTTTTTAACCCCATTAGATATTATGTTTCTATCTCAGAAGGACTTGAATTCAAATCTGTCACCAGACATTAGCCCTATGACTCTGGGCAAGTCACTTAATCTCTGTCTGCCTCATTTTCCTTATCTATAAAATGGGAATATTAATAGCATCTATCTCCCAAGCTTGGAGTGAGGTTCAAATAAGAAAAGATGTGTAAGCAATAAGCACCATGATGGCATATTGTAGGTGTTTAATAAATGCATCTTCTCTTCACTTCCCTTCTCCTCTCTCCCCTCCCTACTTTCAACCACTCTTCACAGGAGTTATAATATAGAAAAACAAGGTTGTTTCCCTAATGCCTCTCTCTTAGGGAGAGTTCTTTATGGGAGGAGTCACTTAAGTACCAAATAGGCAATTAATTTTTTTATATCCTTTTACCCTAACTTCAGGCAATCACTCATCATTCCAGGGACTTAACTGGTCCCTTACATTAAGATCCTATTTGAAGTCCAAAAAGTCTAATGGTTGAATTTTGGTAGGGGAGATTTGGGGGATGGGAGGGGAGGTGGTTAAAGGAAAGGTGACTTCTTTACCTCTGTATCTGACCAATCTGCCTAAAGGCAGTTTCTATTGAGTGTTCTTTTTGTTGTTGTTGTCATTTGTCCTTCCTCTAGAAGAAGATCGTGACTTCAGGGAGGTGATGCCATGACATGCAAATGAATTGGATTTATGTGAAGGAGGGCTGGACAAGGTCACCAACCTCACTTTCCCTTCCAGAGTCATCTGGGTCTAGTGTCAAGACATTGATCAAGACAACTAGACTAGTCTTGGTATTATGGGTCAATTCAGGTCAAACAGCTGCTGATTTTCTTATCTTGATCATTACTATTCCTTGAGGGATTTATCCATTGTTCATGAACAATCTGATTGTTCACATTTTCATTTTCTCCAGAGCATGGGTTATAGTGTTTTTGTTTATTTGTTTTCCCCTTACTCTGCCATAGTTTCAAATCTGGGATGGGATTCCCAGGATTTCATCATTGGCACAGATACTTTATCTATAATTTATAGTCTTAGAGAATCACCAAAGATTTAGAGAATTTAAGTGACTACCTCATGATCACATGGCTGGCAAGTTTCAGAGATGGTATTTCAATTCTCAAGCATAGTAAACAGATTAGTAGACTTGGAAACAAAAATATCTGAATTCAAATCCTAGCTGAGTGACCTTTGAAACTTTTTCTCAATTCCAGAGAGTGAGTTCTCTATCTTGGAATGATTTCCCTGCCTTAGGAATTCATCTCTGAAGTCAAAGTAATTGACAACTGAAAACCATGATATAATAAATGTATTGTTGGGGGGAGGGAGGGAAAGAAAAGAAACTTTTTCTCAGTCTGAATTTCTTCCTCTCCAGGCAGACCAGTGACTCAAAGCTGAGGCAGAGGAAAAAAAAATATATCACTCAGACTCTAGACTAAATGAAAACAAGACCAACCTAATCAGTCACTGGCAATGGATAAGATGGAGATAAAAAATAGCACCTACTTCATAAGGTTGTTTCAGGGATCAGAGGACAAATAACATATGTCAAGCACTTTACAAACCTTAGAATGCTCTACAAATGCCAGCTAAGCCCAGCACACTATCCCTATGCCAGACAACCTCTCAATCTAATCATAAGAGGAAACTACTCATCTCTGTCCCTTGAATGGCCTTCCTGATGGGTAATTGGAGCCAGCAGTACTTATAAATTTAGGGAGCTGGGCACATAGTAGAAGGAAAGTATGAAAAGTCTTACAGCTTTGGGCTATATACCCACAATGAACGTGAAGAAGCTAATGGGAATAAGCACCTACTATGTACCAGGCACTATGCCACAAACTTTACAAATATTATCTCATTTGATTCATAAAAGGGACTGCTGAGGGATAGGTATTTTAATCATTTAAGCAATTCAATTTTAACATTCCTTCAGGCTCTCAGATCCCATGCTGCAGCTGGGATTCAATTCATTTCAATTCAATAAACATTTTTTATCACTGACAGTAAGCAGAATAGGCAACTGGTTGAAGTCAGAAAGATTTTAAGTTCAAATCAGCCAATTACTAACTGTGTGACTCTAGGCAAGTCATTTAACTCTGTTTGTCTCAGTTTCCTCATCTGTACAATGAGCTGAAAAAGGAAATGGCAAACCACTCCAGTGTTTTTGTCAAGAAAACCCCAAATGGAATCATGAAATATCAGACATAACAGAAATGACAGAATAGAGCAGGTAGAGTACTATGCTGAGCCACAAGAGATATGAGATATGGATCCTGCTTTCATGCTACTTCCATTTTAGTAAAGAGGATGATATATACACAGATAATTATAAGCCAAAATGTTTCATGATAAATCCATTAAAGAAGAAAAACTAATGGTTACATGAGGTCTAATCAGTGCAGGTTTCATAAATGATGAAGCTCCTAGGATGGACTTTTAAAATGAGCAAAAATGAATTCAACAAACCAAGATTGAGAGAGAAGATGTTCTTAGTACAGCTGATGGTCTGAGCAAAGTCATAGCACAGGAAAGCTGAAATGAGGACTTTATGAAGAGGTTACCATTAAGATACATAGAATGGCCTCATCAGGAAGAGTTCATTTCCTCTTCCAATAAATTTATTTCCTCTTGTGACATTGTAACGAGTCTGATAGATTATACACCATCTGCTTAAATTTTAGCAAGGAGTTTGGCCAAGTATTAATAGATCTCTGTAATTCTGGATGGAAGGATCTAGAGGAATGCCTTATGAATCTGTTCTTGGTTCTATTCTGTTCAATACAGGATCATTTAATCAATCAGCTGGTATGTTGGCAAGGGGTGGGGATGGGGGGGGCCTGTACTTTCTTGTTCTTGACATAAGTAATATCATTTTAGAATTAGCTGTCACTTAAGTGTAAACTGATGATCCTATCCAGCCCTCTACCCCAGTTCTTGTGCAAGGTCAGTCAAAATATAGACTTCTTTATTTCAGGATCAGAAGTTAATGACAGACAAGCAGAGTTCAGAACTAGATGTAATGACTAAAGTTAAGCTCATATACAGAAAACGTTCCTAACAATTAAAGCTCTGAGATATGGTGCTGACAGCTAAATCAGATAGGGTGAAAACAGAGAAAGAAAATTATAGACCAATTTCTCTAGTGAATATTGATGAAAATTTTTAAATAAAATATTAGCAATGAGATTATGCTAGGGTATGAGACTCTGCCAAAAGGAAGTACAGAGGCCACCTCGACCTTTGGTGCATAATAAATTTTCTGCCACATTGCAGAAATGCCCTTGTTGAACAAGTAGCAACAATATGCAACATGGGAAAAGGATTGGTCTGAGGGTCACAGTACAGTTGTTTGTAAGCAGGAATACCTTGATAGGGCCTCTTGCCTATGAGCAGGTTGCTGATATGACTGGATTGGCTCTCCTCCTACTGGCAGATACCGTGCATATACAATGCCCACGAGCTGCTTCTCTAAATGGTGATTGGGAATTGCCTACTGTTCACACACTTATCACACTTGCAAAAATGTATATCAACAAGGCTGTATTGCATCATAAACTGGAGCTCTTTTCCCACTCTAACAGTCTCCTGTCTCATTCATCTTGCCTCTGAGATCAAATTTTTGAGCTCTCAATCAGGACAGCCACAACAAGATTATAGAAAGTCATCCCCATGATAATATTCTATGATCAAGTAGGATTTATACTAGGAATGTAGGGCTGGTTCAATATTAGGAAAACTATTAGCATAATCAACTATATCAATAACCAAACTAACAAAAATCATATGATTATCTCAATAAATACAGAAAGGCATTTGATAAAATCCAACACCCATTCCTATTTAAAAAGACTAGAGAGTATAGGAATAAACAGACTTTTCCTTAAAATGATCAGTATCATCTATTTAAAACCATCAGCAAGAATCGGATGAAATGGGGACAAACTAGAACCATTCCAATAAGATCAGGAGTGAAATAAGATTGCCCACTAACACCACTTCTATTCAATATTGTATTAGAAATGTCAGCTTTGGCAATAAGAGAAAAAAAATAGAGATTAAAGGAATTGGAGTAGGGAATGAAGAAACCAAATTATCACTCTTTGCAAGATGATATGACAATATACTTAGAGAACCCTAGAGAATCAATTAAAAAACTACTAGAAAGAATTCACTTTTTTAGCAAAGTTGCAAGAATACAAAATAAATCCATGTAAATCATCAGCATTTTTATATATTACCTACAAAGTCTAGCAGAAAGAGATACAAAAAGAAATTCCATTCAAAATAACTCAATAGTGTAAAATAGTTGGGAATCTATCTGCCAAGAAAAGTCAGGAACTATATGAACACAACTACAAAACACTTCCCACACAAATAAAGTCAGGTCTAATCAACTGGAAAAATATCAAGTGCTCATGGGTAGGCTGAGAAAATATAATAAAAATGACAATACTACCTAAATTAATCTACTTATTTAGTGCCATACCAATCGAACTCCCCAGAAATTATTTTATAGACCTAGAAAAAATGAACAGAGTTCATCTGGAAGAACAAAAAGTCAAGAATTTCAAGGAAATTAATGAAAAAAATGCAAATGGAGGTGGCCTACCTGTGCAAGATCTAAAACTATATTATAAAACAGCAGTCATTAAAATCATTTGGTACTGACTAAGAAATAGAGTGATCAATCAGTGGAATAGGTTAGGATCAGAGGACAAAAGAGTCAATAACTATAGCAATCTAGTGTTTGACAAACCCAAAGACCCCCGCTTTGGGGATAAGAACTCACTATTTGACAAAAACTGCTGGGAAAATTGGAAAACAGTAGAGAAGAAACTAGGTATTAACCCACACCTAACGCCACATACCAAGATAAGGTCAAAAAGGGTTCCTGATTTAGACATAAAGAATGACATTATAAGCAAATTAGAAGTACACAGGATAGTTTACCTCTCAGATCTGTGGAAAAGGAAGGAATTTGTGTCCAAAGAAGAATTGGAATTCATCATTGAAATAGATAATTTTTATTATATTGATTTAAAAAGTTTTTGTACAAACAAAACCAATGCGGACAAGATTAGAAGGGAAGCAATAAACTAGGAAAACATTTTTATATTCAAAGGTTCTGATAATGACCGTATTTCTAAAGTAGAGAATTGACTCAAATTTATAAGAATTCAAGCCATTCTCTAATTGATAAATGGTCAAAGGATATGAAATGAAGAAATTAAAACCACAATTTTTAACCATTTGAAAAAGTGCTCTAAATCACTATTGATCAGAGAAATGCAAATTATGACAACTCTGCAATATCACTATAATTCAATTGGGAGATCTTGGTCTAATAATCAGCTCAGATTGCCCTCAGCCCCCAAGATCTGCTCATAAAATAGGTTTCTGTTAACACATTCTTTGTAAATCTCCTCATTAAGAGATTTGTCTGCTAAGAGAGAGCTTCTTAGTGAAAAATAAAACTTCCTTTTTTGCCACTAAGATTTCAGGTTCCTGAATTCTTTTTTGTTGGACCTGTGCTGAGACCAGAGAGGATTCTCACATCAATTCTCTACCACTAGAACCACATCAGTGACCACTCACCATTCTGAGCCACACATCCAGGTGCTGGAATTCCTAGTTTTAATTCTGCATCCTATTATTTTTATTTTGATCAAGTACTTCCCTTAGACTCTTTATCATCCCTCCTAAGCTCAAAACTCTTAAGTGAAGTAAAATCTATCTCAGTGTCCAAACCATTTATCAAAACTAATCAGACACAACACAGGTAAAGGTACAGGAGTCAGGAAAAAGCAATGAAAGACAAGGGTGAAGAGGGGTGTGGGAAATGTTCACTACCTCTTTTCTTCCCTTACTCAGTCTTTCTTTTTATTTGCTAATTTCCCAAAGAGAGGTTCTATAGATTAGCACAGTTTTCTCTCCCAGCCTTATAGACTAGAAATATGATTTTTAGCAATGTATTTAGTAATGTATTTTGGCAAATATCATGACAATAACATTTGGAGGTCCACTGGAGATTGTCATAATGAGATTTTGTCTTCATGGTGTCAATTTTCTGCAGGGGGTGAATTAACTAACAAGCATAGGTAGAGCATTTGTTTTTGTTTTTTAACCAAGTCCACATCTGTTGGGTTCTAATTTAATCTGGGTTTCCTATCATCAGTTCTGTCAAAACATCATTCCATAAAAATAGCCTGTTCTCAGAATTAAATTTACAGAAAGAAGTCAAATAGTGGCAAGCATTCTTCCCCAAATCGTGCATTTGAAAGTGGGACAGTTTCTCATTTTTTCACCACCACTACCCCCAACCCTTTGGCCATGTTTTAAACATCTCCAATCATAGCCTTAGGGGAAGGGAGAACAAAGTGGGAAAAGCTGAGGCTGAGATTCAGCTTGTAGTAGAAAGCAAGGGACCCACCCAGAATAAGGTAGTCAGGTCATTTTCCATTACATGGTCTCAATTTCCAATTCAATTTTCCATCCTGTCAGATCTCTTTGTTTTCTGCCCTTCACCAAACCACACAAGGAGAAAAATCAAATGAAGATCAGAAGGAAATAGGACAAATGGTGACTGTTTTATTCTGATGGCCTGCCCTGGGGGTCATGACTATCCCTACCATTAGCTGTCATTATGTGTTCCCAAGACTGTGTGGAACCAGCTCCTTTCCACCATACACAGTATCCTGTCTTGATCATTCCCTGTTGCTGGAACTTTTCCTGACAATTGCTTTCACTGCAAATTCTTTCTTCTTGAAGGTCATCAGGCTAAACACTCCATAATTTTTTTTTTCTGTGAAAGAATTGCACACAATTTGAGGCATACACTGGACCACAGCCACAATCAAACAAACAAACAATAAAATCCATCTAAAACTATTAGTCTCCTTGCAAGCTTCTCCCCTTCAGGGCTCACTGTTGACAGAAAGTTCTGTTCATTTATTATTCTGGCTAGAAAGCCATCAATAGGATGCTGATCTGAGATTCCTGGAGCTAATGGACCACATCTATTCACAGGTTCTGTCTTTTCTTTAGAGGAGCTAGGAAGACATCTTTTTGCTTATCTTCTGCTGCTCTTCATCAAGGAAAGTTACCTATAAAGATGTGATATGATTGACAAAGAAAAGAGGAAAGGAACTATTTACACAAAAATATATTTGCATTTTATTCATATTCAGCAGTTCTTTTTGTGGCAAAGATTTGGAAATCAAGGAGATAAACAAGTTGTAATATATGATTGTCCTGGAATACTATTATGCAAATAATATGCAAAATATTTAAAATAAATAATATGCAATATGCAGAAACAAATGATGAACAGGATGTTTTTGGAAAAACCTAGGAAGATTTATATGAAAGGATGCAAAGTGAAGTTAGCAGAACTAGGCAAACATTGTACATAGTAACAGAAATATTGTACAATGATCAATTATGAAAAATTATGAAAAGGTACTCTGGTCAAAACAATGATCCTGATACTATTCCAAAGAACCCAATGCCACAGTTCTCTTTTATTATCTTGATTCAGTTTCCCTAATTATTCTGACTCAGTTTCCCTAAATTGTCCTAAGTCAGTTTCCCTAATTGTTCTGCCTCAGTTTATAATTGTTCTGCTCAATCCTGCAAAACCACCCCTACCTTTTAATCAGAATATTTGATAAGGATAAAAGATCTTATATTTTAGAATATCAGAATGCCTCTCCCCATCCCAAGCTATTAGAATATCAGATACTGTCTTATCAAGATGCTTCTCCCCATCTCCGGGGTGCCTCCCCCCATTTCTGGTGGCTCACCCTACCCTGTCAGAGTCCCGTTCCTGCTCTCAGCACCCTGACTCCACCCCTGCCCCGATCAACCACCTGTGTCTGAGCCATGTATATATAGGTTATTGAGAACTCACATCATTTGCTAGATTCTTGGAGACTATAGTCTCATTCAGCCCTGGGACCAAACCATGGATCCATTTGGTCCCAGTAAATCTCTCCCTTTCAAATAAATTATTAAATACTCTCTAATCTCTATCTTGTCTCAGTTTCTCTGGCATTACATTTTGGAGATTTTACCTAGATGTTAGAAAATAAGGACAGGATTAGAGAACAGAGACATTCGGGTCTCCACTTTGGGCCTGAGGGCAGCTGGGAATCTGGGTTCATTGCTTGGAGAGGCTGGCCCTCTGGATTTTTTCCCAGAGCCTCCAGGAAAGACAGCAGTTTCCAGCCACAACTGTGCCTAATATCTGATGGTGACACCTCCATTTGGCCAAGGGAGAATCTGGTTTCAAACCCCCGCAGGATAAGTTTTCTGTCTGGTCTGATTGCTAGCAAATCTGGTCCCCAGAAAAAGTTGGGCTGACGAGCCATACAAGTGCCAATAGGACACTAAGTGACCTTATCTGGTTCTGAGTATCTTTTGGTACCTAAGTATCTTTTGGTACTATCTGGTTCTGAGTACCTTTTGGTAGTACCCGGTTTTAATCTGGGCATTCTCTGTGAAGGCAGAGAAATGCACCAAACTGGGGCTGAAAAAAAAAAAAAAAAAAAAAAAGTTCCATTTAGATTCTGGGAGGAAAGACTCTTGAGCTGATAACTTCCCTCGGGGCTATTCTAAGGTTTCCAGATGGCCCCTGGTCTGTGTGTTAAATGTTTGGGCTGTGCAGTCTAAGTCTGTGTGTTCTGTGTGACTTGTTTGTCTGCCTTGTTGGTTCAGAGCTCTGCTAAATTAAGAAATTTGGGAATTGGTTATTTCAGTGTTGCAACTGTATTTAGTATAAAATTTGCTTGGAATAATTTGTGAATATTTGGCAATTGGGTTTTTCCTTGAAGTAGTTTAAAATTCAGGCTTGGCTTGAGTTGGGCTAGGCTGCTAAGGACTCTGGAGAACAAAGGAGTTTATGCTAATTGCTTTGAACTCTGGCTGGAGAAAACATTTGACTAGGAATTTTAGGATGATTCTGAAATTATGGAAAATAATTTTACTATTGCCTTTGCATGCCAGATTTGTTCTGAGTATTCTTTTGGGCAGTTTTAAAATTGTGGGAAATAATGTTACTGTTGCCTATGCAGGCTAGATTTAGTTATCTTTGAATGTAAGATTTTAAGAACTTGTTGAAGTGAAGTTCTGTTAACTTGCCTGAAAGGAGTTACGTGCCACTGCTTAAGTAAGAAGGGTCTGACTTTTCTAAAGGTTCCCACTCTGGCCAAAGTTGGAGTTTAGGAAAAGTCCATTGGACTAGAAGGGGGGAAAAAAACCCAAAAAAATTATGCTTAATGAAATTCATTATTTGAAATATGATAGGAAAAGCAGTTTTATATTATTGGGAATTTAAAGCTGTATTTGATTGGATTTTTAGTTAAAATATAGGTTATTAAAATAAAATTTCAGTAGCTTACCTTGGGAGGTCGTGTTTTTATCTCCTTACTTAGTTGGTATGTTGCTTTTTAGACGTATTAGGTAATTTGTAAACTATGAGTTATGCCTTAAAAATTTGTCAGCTCTGTTGGGTATATGTATAAGCTTTATAAAATTTGGTTCAAAGTTATTTGCAAATCTTGAAGTTTAAAGTTATTTTTTTTAAGTGATTTAAAGACAAGGGACAAGAAAGGTTGATTTGCAAAAGCAAGTAATAGTTTAAATGGAGCATCTAGTATTGGTTTGGGAGTATTTAAAATATGTTGGAGAAGGTTTGAGCTAGTAGGCATTGGGAGGAGAGAGATAGAGATGGGACAGGAAGAGATAGTGTGAGAGAAGGAAGAAGAGAGAGGAAAATGGCTTTCCAGAAATAGGAACAAAAAGGCACAAACCCCTAGTAAATTTTCCATTTACCATAGAAAAGGAAATACCCCATGAAGTTGGGAACTGTCTTTAGCTGGCAGATTGGATCCTGGGGGAAATGGGACCCTAAAAAGGTTAGTTGTGAGAAGTTGGAGTCAGGAAGCATGATGGAATGGGGGAAGGGCAACCACGTGGAAAGGGATAATCTAATCCCCCTTCCCCCATTAATATGGTGGTTTGTTGTTGTTGTTGTTGTTGTTTTAACAAACTGCAGCTCCTTGCTGGTTCAAATATTAATTGCTTCTACTGTTTAATTGATATTTTTAAAAATCTTTCAGATTCTTTTATGTAGAATTGGGTATTCTGTATAAGTTGAATTGATTGTATCCTGAGGTTATGCCCATCATTTAAAGGGCGTCTAAAAATAATAGTTTTTCCTTGTCCTTTTGAAAATGTTTCTGTTAAATATGAAAGATAATTTGTGAACTTACTGAAACAAATTTATTACTGTTATCGATATGAGGTTATGCTATTTTTAAAAGTTTAATAGTTTTAAGAACCTCTTGGATTCTTTTATGTGGTATTAAGATATTCTGTATACGATATTCTATCTAAGTTTAATTGATTGTATTGGGTCATCCTGAGGTCATTTAAAGAGCCTCTGAAAATAATTTTTTTTGTCCTTTTTGAAAATGTTTCTGTTATGGAAAATATGCAATTTGGAATATCTATGCATTGGGTATTTTAAAGCAAAATGATTTGTATGTATAATGTTCACTTATAAAACTGTCTACTTAGATATGAAAGAAATGGACTTACTGAAAAATTCTTACTGTTATAAATATAAGATTATGGTAAATATCTGTTTAGGATTTATCTGAAACTTTAGTTAATGGGATTTGTTATTAGAAGTAAAATTCCTTGGGCTTATAATTAATGCTATTTAGGAGTTTTAAAGCTCCACCCTCTGACAGTTAGTAGGACAATTATCTGGAGTAAACTGGGTTAAAGTTTATCCTGTATGAGCCTAGGGATCAGTTTTGATTGCTTATGTTATGTTATAGTTATGTTCCTGCATTTTTTCTCCTGTAACTAATTTATATAATCAGAGAAATGGTCAATAAGAAGCTGTTAATGCAATTCAATTATGTCATACCTTGCTATTTCCAATCTGGTTACATGTCATACCTTGCTGTTTCCATTCTGGTTATATGTAATCATTATTCTAAATACTTGAAAATTAGTATTTACCCTGGTCATCTATCTGTTACTGAATATTTGTGTCTGTGGATATTCAAATTTCTAAAGGTTTCTAAATAATGAGGGGACAGTTAGCACAGTGAGACCTAACTGCTATTTATTTATGGGGACTATAGCTGAAAGCTGTTTTCCTGTCCTGTGAAGAAAACCTATTAAATTCATACTGGCCTCTTCACATTTTGTATCAGTCTGTTCTAATCTTTATTTGTTAGATTTGTGTTTTTTGTTCTAGATTTTGGTCAAATTCAGGTATTGACTTGCTTCTGGGACCTAGATCAGCTTTGATTGCCAGCACGCCAGGCCATACAACACATATCCCCTGCATGGACTGAGAATCTCCTGCCAGTGCCCAGCCTGAAGCAGTTTTTGAATAAGGCTTTATCTCTTACCCCTGATGGCTGATATGGGGGAATTTAGGAACCCTGATTGGATCATCTATTACTGTGTGTTTAAAATTTGGGATGGATTTGTTAAAACTGTATAACCATTGCTGTATGTTTGAGGGATTTTTAAGAAACTTATTGTACTAATCTGTTACGTATAGGAATTTTGATTCATTCTTGGGATTTATATGTGGGATGGTTATTTGATAATTTCTTTCCATGAGAAAAAAAGGGAGGAAGAAACTAATTAGGAAATTGGGCAAAATGATGTATTTTTCTTAGGTATTTCTGCCCTGCTCCTTATCTCATTAGTTCAGATTGAGTTGGAAATCCTTTAAACAGTCCTTTTTGTTTTTATTCCTTGCTTAAAATTTATTGGACTATGATTTGCTGATTATGTTTTAACTTTGAAATCCCTTATTCTGTTGGAAGTGTGCTGGCAGACTCAGTTTTGGGGATAATTTTTTAGAAACCAGAAATCAGATACCTGTCTTGGACCTGGCAGTCTTTCTGATCTGTTTTGCCACTCCTGTTAACCCAGGTCCTTAATTAGTATTTCAACATTCTCAAAAGACCTTGCAGTTTGGTATCAGGCCTCTAATAGTTGGAGATTGCCTGCCTTGATCTAACTGCATAATTTGCTCAGAAATCCGGATCCTACTAGCAGCTCCTGTTCTATCGAGAAAGGACAGGTGGAGCTACTCCAGGCCCTACTCCAGGCCCCACTTTTTCCCCCCTTTGGAGTCCCTAACAGAGTTGAGGTGCCCCTCTTAGGATGGGCAGCAGGACCATCTTGAGCACTGCTACTCCCTATATAAGCAGAGGTGGAGTTAAATGCACAAATGACCATAGACCTAACTCACAGTGAACTGTCCATCTCAAATTGGATTCTCTTGCTGAGATGCTCCCCAACTGCAGAGGACCTGCTATTTCTGCAGGTGTCTCCCTAAATGAGGAATGCCATTTTTATGCTAATAACTCTGGGATTATCAGGGAGAAATTAATCCTTGCCATAAGCCCTTGCATTTTTCTAGTTTTATTTTGGTTTTTTTGCTTTATATAGGGTTGGTTAAAATTATGGTGCTAAGACTTTCTAGAGGAAGGTAGTTCAATGATTTGAATATTCAGAAGAGAGAGAGCATGGAATGTTATACCACAGTTCTCTTTTATTGTTCTGACTCAGTTTCCCAATTATCCTGATTCAGTTTCCCTAAATTGTCCTGACTCAGTTTCCCTAATTGTTCTGCCTCGGTTTATAATTGTTCTGCTCAATCCTATAAAACCACCCCTATCTTTTAATCAGAATATTTGATAAGGATAAAAGATCTTATATTTAGAATAACAGAATGCCTCTCCCCATCCCAAGCTATCAGAATATCAG
Organism: Antechinus flavipes; assembly: GCF_016432865.1. NCBI lineage: Eukaryota > Metazoa > Chordata > Mammalia > Dasyuromorphia > Dasyuridae > Antechinus > Antechinus flavipes. The sequence continues at coordinate 121,827,907 of NC_067398.1, read as the reverse complement.
ATACTGTCTTAGCAAGATGCCTCCCCCCGTCTTCAGTGGCTCACAACACCCTGTCAGATCCTGTTCCCACTCTCAGCACCCTGATTCCACCCCTGACTCGATCTACGCCTCGTGTCTGAGCCATGTGTATATAGGTCATTGAGAACTCACATTGTTTGCTAGATTCTTGGAGAAGATAGTCTCATTCAGCCCTGGGATCAAACTATGGATCTATTTGGTCCCAGTAAATTTCTCCTTTTCAAATAATTAAATACTCTCTAATCTCTATCTTGCCTCAGTTTCTCCAGCATTATAACATGATGAAAAATGCTCTCAGAGAGAGAACTGATAAACTCTGAGTAGAGCTTGAAGCATACTTTTAAAAAAAACACTATTTATTTTTTGGATATTTTTTGACTGTGTGCCTTTTTTTTGGTAATATAGACAATACAGAAATGTTTTGCATGACTCCATATGTATAATCAATATCAAATTGATTGTCTTATGAAGGATGGGGAGAGACAAGAGGAAGGAAGAGAATTTGTAACTCAGCATTTTTTAAATGAATGTCAAAATTTGTTTTACGTATAATTGAGAAATATTTAACAAAATACATCTTTTTTAAGTCCTAAGGACAGATAAACCAGGCTGTCTTTAAGGTTATCAATAATAACATCCAACCAGAGCTTTTCCTGGCTTACTTCTGAGGTATTCAGGTAACCTTACCTACTAGTGATCGAGGCTAAGCAATAAACATCGAATACAAAATGGTGTGTTTTGTGTACAAAACAGAGAAAAAAAAAATACAAGTTAATGTGAAAAACAAGTAAGTCCATTAAGGGGACTCAAATCCTAGTCAAGCAAGAAAAAAATTCATCATTAGGCAAATCCCAAGGGCCTATGTGTCCTGTGATTGCTGGTCCTGTGAAAAGTGCAAGTTCTATATATCAGTCTGCTGGCTTTTCTATCTCTTTGCTGCTGCTGCCTTCTGCCATCTGTCTCTCTCAACACATCACTGTCCCAGCAGCTGCCATTTGCTATGGCACCACCTTTTATATTCTTTGCCCCTAAGTTGTGGGTAGAACATAAAAGTTCTTATTGTTTCTGTCCTCATTCCTTTCTTCCTTCTTTTCCCTTCACATAGCCTCCTCTTTGTTCTTACCTCTTTGTTATTTATTCTGGTTTTTGTTTTTGTTTTTGCAAGGCAAATGAGGTTAAATGACTTGTCCAGGGTCACAAAACTAGGAAGTGTCTGAGGCCAGTGTTCTATCCACAGCACATCTAGCTGCCCCCTCTTTGTTATTTAGTGTGTTATCCCAGGTATCTTGAATCCACACTGTTCTGGGAAAAGTAGTATTTGCTTTCCTTCAATAAGACATCACCTCTATGAGGGTGAAGGGAAGGAGGAGTAAAAACTGACATATCCCTCTTATGTATTTCTCTCCTACATCACACTAGAAGTTATTTCTTAACCCTCCTATTTCTAAAGACTATAATCTCTGTTATATTTTAGGAGTCTTCTGGCTTGTGATCAAGTGATAAATGGTGCAGAGAAGTCAAGGAAGATGAAGGTTAAGAAAAAAAAAATCTTTCTTAATCCAAAATTCTAACAGAATAGTGGAAACAGAAGCAAGATTTAAAGGATTGAGGATTGGATAGGTAATGGAGAAACAGAGGCAAAAAGCACAAACTGTTACTTCTATAAGTTTAGCAGTTAAAGGAAAGGAATGGATTGGTAGCTCAAAGAGAGAAGAAATGTGTTAAAGTTTATTAGGAGGAAGAAGATTCTAAATGATACTATAGAGAGAGCAAAATTGAAGACACAGGAAAGGGACAGTTAGATGGTGCAGTGGATGGAAACACCAGTCCTGGAGTCAGAAGGATCTAAGTTCAAATTTTACCTCACACAGTGTGAGCCTGTCACTTTACCTCTCATTTAACTCTCATTGCCTTCCCCTATGCACTTCCCCCCCCCCAAAAAAAAAAAAATACAGGAGAGAAAGAAAATATGACTGATGGAACTCCTGCTCTGTCTTGGAATAGGAGTGATGAGATAAGAGAAAAGATATGAACAGGTTAGTCTTAAAAAATAAAAAGATCCACTTCTCCCAAGACACAAAATTAAGGGATAGGGCTTGAATTTATGATTTTATTGGCAAGAAACACATTCCAGATGAGGAAATTCCCCTCGTCAAAGTCCACTGGCATCTTGCCTACCAGTAATGCTCAGAAATGCTGAGAGGTAGTGTGCAACAGCCTATGTGTCTCGAATCTTCCTGGCTAAGACCAAGTCTCTGACCAAAAGACCAGGTCTTTGACCACTAGACCATCTTCCATTCCTTGTGATCTTGGGCCAAATCATTTCACCTTCACAGATCATTTTATCATCTATAAAATAAGGGGATTGGGTTTGATGACCTCTAAGGTCCCCTCTAGCTCCAAATGTATGACTCTTAGGTGATCCAGCACACTCTTCTACTGATAGCCTGGCTGACCAATTCTCAGGGGTGTGTGTGTGTGTGTGTGTGTGTGTGTGTTTGTGCAGATATATAGATATAGTAAATTATATATTAAATAAATAATTATATATAATATATATGTATCTGGTACGTAGGTATGTGTGGATAGACAGGCAGATGGATGGAGAGACAGACAGGTAAATAGAAAGAAAGAAAGAAAGAGAGAGAGAGAGAGAGAGAGAAAGAGAGAGAGAGAGAGAGAGAAGAGAGAGAGAGAGAGAGAGAGAAAGAAAGAAAGAAGAAAGAAAGAAAGAAAGAAAGAAAGAAAGAAAGAAAGAAAGAAAGAAAGAAAGAAAGAAAGAAAGAAAGAAAGAAAGAAAGAAAGAAAGAAAGAAAGAAAGAAAGAAAGAAAGAAAGAAAGAAAGAAAGAAAAAGAAAGAAAGAATATAGAAACTGGGTTATTCTGGAGTGGAAACAGAGATGCAGAGAGAAAGAAAAGAGACAGAGAGAAGAGACAGATTCAGGCAGACAAGAGAGAGAGAGAAAGAGAGACAGAGACAGAAACTGAGACAGACATGGTCAGGAGTAAAGGAGAGAAAGAACTTGCTCCCTCTTCCTTGATTCTAATTTCCTCCTCCCCCTCCACTTCCCACCATGAATCTGGATTTATGCAAGCCATGTGTCCCTTATCAGGGTACACATCATTCTTCCATGCTGGAGTACAGAAAAGCAGGAATTCTTCCACTGGTGATTATAAAGTGGCTTTTCACTGGTCTAAGATCAGTGTAATTATGTGCAAGGTGTGAGAGAAGAGACAGGCAGGACTTGAATTGTGCCTGGGCAGCTTGCCGGCAATTATCTCAGTCCTTGCCTGCTTGTCCTTATTTGTATATATTAATATTCTCTGCAGATGAGCCACCCTTGGTGGGGAGGGATCCAAGCAATCAGGTAGAGAGTAAGTTTTCTTTTATGAGTGAATGAAGATGCCCCTCAATTTCTCAGACTTGCCTAAGCAGGAGCATGTGCCTGTGTTCATGGGCTTATAGACACCACTGAAAAAATTTCTATCCTTTCTCCCCAAGACTAATTGGTCCCTCCTAGAATAACTCCTCCAGGATGTAAATGAAACTCTCTGGACACTAGAAGATTCAACCATTCAGATTCAACTATTATAATCATCCTCTCAGGCCCTATTAGAGGGTTTTCCTACACTCTCAATGTGGCTAAAGTTGAGACCTCAATAGAGGACATGGGAAAAACTGAGTCACAGAAGAAGGAAATCAAGCCCTAATAACAGCCACATTCTATCTGAAAAACAGCATGAGATAACTAAGGTTTTTTCCCCCAGATTGTCCACATCAGTTCAGGCAGATGGTAGATGTGATGATACAGATTGTTAGTACAACAGAAAAGTCCTGACTGCCACTGTGGGGAGAGATCAACTTTACCAATAATACCAATGGGTATCGCTTAAGAAGGATGTTGGGGAGAACCCCTAACTTGCTGGACTGGAGTACCTTCCATACAGCTATCCTTGGGCTTTCACTGAGGAACATGAATCCTACTGGGATGGCAGATCAACTCCTGTTTGGTTCCCAGGATTGGAAAATTATGTTAAAAATGCTGAATCACTGGGAGTCAAGAGAATATACATAAGCTATAAAAACTGTGAAAATACCTCAGAGCTAAACTTTATTATCTACCTCTCTAAAATTTGCACAATCTGCTTCACACAGTGGACACTTAATAAATGGTCTTTGAAATAGCAAGGTTAAGTGGTAATTTTAGAGGATCAATAAGGAAGATCCACACCTTTGGATGGAAAGGTGATGAACTCAGTCTCAGTACAGACTGAGATTATAATACATTTTGGATATAGAGTATGCACAAATGTATTTTGCTTAATCGTGAATATTTGTTAGAAAGGTTTTTCTGACTTGGACCTAAGAAGAATGATGTTATCCATCTTCGGAGATAGAAAGTACAATCAAATGTTATATAATACATAGATGTATATGTACATATAATTGTAGTTGTACATTTGTACATATCATAATTGTACAATTACATAGATTATATGAATGTGTAAGTATATAAATGTGTATAGTTATAGATGTCTAAGTATATGTATACATATATGTATATTATATATGTTTATGTATGTGTGGCTATATAAATATATCTACACTTAATTTCAGCCTGCTTTAGGAGAAGTAGGAGAGAGAAGACAGGGGAAAAAAAGAATAAAGCAAAAAGTACACAGCAGAAAACAACAACAACAAAACCCTACAAGTAAGCCAAGAAAAAACAGAATGTTCTGAATACAATGTATGGTGTTTATTATATAGGCTTTTTTGAAATGAAAATTTGTTTCATATTTTGAATCCTCTCTTGTTCTGCTATGCACACACTTTATTTCTTTTTCTGCTTTTTTCTTTTTTCTATTTTTTTTTGTTTTAAATAAATACATTTAAAAAAGAAAAAAGAAGCACTTTTCTGTTTCTTTTCAATGGGAAAGAATGTAAATATTTTTGTTAATTTTTGAGATGTGAATTTCTATATTTGCATATATATTTCATATACATATATTATGTATGTGAAAATGTTTAAGGAAATGGTAAGGACATCTCCTAAAACAGCAATACAGCATAGTGGAAATATCAGGGACCAACTTTAACTTCCACTTCTGACAGCTTATCATTTGCTTGATAATGAGCTGGACCCATCTCTTTACTTCCCTGGGTTTCCATTTCTTCATCTATAAAATGATGGAGTTGGATTAGATGACCTCTGAGGTTTCTTCCAAATCAAATGAGATAACATCTGGAAAGTGCTTATTTAGCAGAGTGCTGCTTACATGTACTAGATGCTATATAAATGCCTTTTCTCCTTTCCCTCCTTCCAGTTCTAAATCCATAATCTTATGATCCCACAAAACTCCTCCAATTCAAGATTGCCATCTGTGAGTCAAGAGTTTGAGGGGATGGGAAAAGGTTTATAATTGTTGCTGCAGGACATCTGATAATTAAATCTAGATGAATATATTTTTTACTTTGACAACTAGGTGGTAAAATGGACAGAGTTCTGGGTCTGGAGTCTAGAGTCAGTAAGACATGAGTTCAAATCACACACTTGAGTCATTACAGTTTCTCCAACTGTAAAATGGGAATAAAATAATGGCACCTACCTCGTAGGATTGCATGAGGACCAAATGAGATAATATTTATCTGCCCAGATGTCGCAGAATGAGGAGGTAAAATAGCCAATGAAAAAATTCACCAAACACTTCCTGAAAGAGACCCCAAAATTAAAACTCCAAGGAATATCATGGCTGAATTTCAGAACTATTGGGCCAAGGAAAAAATATTACAAGCAGCCAGGAAAAAAAAAATTCAAATACTGAGAAGCCACAAAAAGGATTATTAAGGATCTAGCAGTTTCCACATTAAAGGATCAAAAGGTGTGGAATCTGATATTCCAAAAGGCAAAAGAAGTTGGAATGCAGCCAAGAATAAACTATCCTGCTAAACTGAGCATTTTCTTCCAGGAAAGAAGATGGGCATTCAGTGAAACAGATAAATTCCATTTATTTCTGATGAAAAAAAAAACCAAAAACAGAGCTAAACAAAAAATTTGACCTCCAAATATAGGACTCAAGAAAAGTATTAAAAAAAGAACTGTATTTCTGCTATGGGTATACATAGAGAGTGTGTGTATAATTTGATTTTAGTATAAAATATAATATAATATAAAAAAGGAACTAAAGGTGGAAAGGGGATTGTACCAAAAAAAGGGGGAAAGTAGAGGGAAAAAGAGGGAAATTACATCTTGAAGAGGCAAAGGAAATCTATTGCATTTGAGGGAAAGAAGGGAAGGGGATGAACATTGTATAAATCGTACTCAAATCAGTTTTGGCTCAAAGAGAAAATATTAGACATATTTGGTTTACAGAGAAACTTCTCTCATCTCATTGAAAAGTGGGAGGGGAAAAGCAAAAAGGGAAGGGGTAGGGTAAATAGAAGGGAATACAGAAATAGTAGAGGAAAAGGTATAAGAAAAAGGGAGGGACTCTAAATGGTGCCCCTAAGTTAAATACTGGGGAGGGAGATAAGAGGAAAAGAAAAGAGAAAAGTATAATCTGGGGATAATAAGATGGCAGGAAATACAGAATTAGTAGTTTTAACCATAAATGTGAATGGGGTGAACTCCCCCATAAAGCAGAGGCTGATAGCATGGATTAAAAGCCAGAATCCTACAATAGGTTGTTTACAAGAAATACATTTAAAGCAGGGTGATAGGGAGCCAAGATGACAGAGAGGACACATGCTTCTTTCTGAGCTCTCTTTCTACTCTCACCATTAATTACAAAATTCAGCCTTGAAAACAGTGCTTGACCATTCTTCAATTGATAAATGGTCAAAGGATATGAACAGACAAATCTCAGACGAAGAAATTAAAACTATTTATAGCCATATGAAAATATGCTCCAAATCATTATTAATCAGAGAAATGCAAATTAAGACAACTCTGAGATACCACTACATACCTGTCAGATTGACAGAGAAAGATAATGCAGAATGTTGGAGGGGATGTGGGAAAACAGGTTCACTGATATATTGTTGGTGGAATTGTGAATACATCCAGCCATTTTGGAGAGCAATTTGGAACTATGCTCAAAAAATTATCAAACTGTGCATATCCTCTGATCCAGCAGTATTACTACTGGGTTTATATCCCAAAGACAAATTAAGAAGGGAAAGGGACCCACATATGCAAAAATGTTTGTAGCAGCCCTTTTTGTAGTGGCCAGAAACTGGAAACTGAACGGATGCCCATCAATTGGATAACGACTAAATAAATTGTGGTATATAAATGTTATAGAACATTATTGTTCTATAAAAAAGGACCAGGAAGATGACTTCAGAGAGGCTAAGTGAAATGAGCAGAACTAGGAGATTATTATACATGGCAACAACAAAATTATATGATGATCAATTCTGATGGATGTAGCTCTCTTCAACAATGAGATGATTCAAACCACTTCCAATTGTCAAGTAATGAAGAGAGTCAGCTATACCCAGAGAGAGAACTATGGGAACTGAGTGTGAACCACTACATAGCATTTTCACTCTATTATTATTATATTGTATTTAACATATATTTTAACCTATTTAACATATATTGGCCTACCTGCCATCTAGGAGAGGGGGTGGGGGGAAGGAGAGGAAAAGTTGGAGCAGAAGGTTTTGCAAGGGTCAATGTTGAAAAACTACCTATCCATATGTTTTGTGAATAAAAAACTATAATTTAAAAAAAAGAGAGATAATATTTATAAAGTTCCTGGCACATAGTAGGCACTATATGCATGTTATTATTATTAGGAAGACTGCTGCTTGAGTATTTTTACATTGCATATATTCATGAAAATTTAAATTAAAAAAAATTGTAGATATATAAAGTGAAATAACTACACAGGTACCATTTCCAAATCATGCTGCCTGAGCTTTGGGTGTCTATAAGAGGTCTTTCCTGATAGCCCTTAGCTAGTAATTCAGATAATTTTAATTGTCTTAAATTAAATTTTTTCCGTATTCACAAAACCAATATTCCCCTAGTTAGAAGGAAAACAGAAAATCAGGATGGGTGGGGAACTTTCACAGACAATCTCTCAGATATAATTGTGATGGAGAACTGCTATGATATAAGAAATGACGAGTTGCTTCTCAGCAATACAGTGATCCAAGACAATTGCAATTGGAATGGAAAATGTCAATTGCATCTAGAGAGAGAACTATGGAGACTAAATGAGGATCAAGCATACTATTTTCTTTTTTTCTTTCTCATGTTGTTCCCTTTTGTTCAGATTTTCTTTGAAAAACATGCCAGATATGGAAATATATTTTAAATCATTGTACATGTATAATCTATTTCAGCTTGCTTGATGTCTTGAAGAGGGGAGAGGTAAAGGAGGGAGAGAAAAAAAATTTGGAATGAAAAATCTTACAAAAAATGAATATTGAAAACCATATATAAATAATTAATTGGAAAAATAAAATATTAAGGAAAAAAGATGAGCTAGTTGATTTAGAAAAATCTGGAAAGACTTGAACATATGAAGGAAGATGCTATCCACTTTCAAAGAAAGAACTGACAAATAGAAATATGTGTAGCATGATCTTACATATATGTGTGTAGGTATGTTTATAGATATTTATTATATATATGTGTACATAAATATCTATAATATATATATATACTTACATGTTTATAGACATATATATTATATATGTGTGTGTGTTTCCCTTAAATGAAAACTTCTTTAGGGTGGGGAGGAGAAGGGGAGAGGAAGAGAAGGAGAAAAAAATAATTAAAAGTATCCTGAAGAGAACAAAAGAAAACCTAGAAGCAAGCACAGAAAAGCTGAGTTGCTTTAAAAACAATTTATTTATAGGATTTATTAATAGGTTTTTGTGAAATGGAAATTTATTATTTATACTGAATCTTCTCTTATGTTCTGCTGTGAACATAGTAATGTTCTTTTTTTCTCATTTTGCTTTTAAGTTTAAATTAAAATTTTAAAATGCTAGTAACTTCCCTCTGTTGATTCTTCCTATTTATTCATTTTAGATTTTGTTTGTCCATAGTAGTTTGCAAATTCTTCATTATACTGTGTGACTATCTTTTGACTTTCTTTGTAACCCCAGCACTTAACATAAGGTCTACCATATAGTTGTAGTTTTGTTGTCATTTGTCCTTATTTCTCAAATATGACCATGATATCAGAGAGATATCATGATGCCATGACATGCAAATGAATGACTTGAGTGAGGGAGAGCTATACAAAGTCAGAGCCATCTAGGTCCAGAGTAAAGATATAAATCAGGATGCCTGGAGGTGGCCCTGGATGAAGCACCTGTTGGCCAGCTATCAATCTTATTCTACTCTCCCCTTTCACCCACCCTCAACCTCAGACTCTGTCATTGAAACCATCTTGAACTCTTTAGGTGATCTTTTTGCCTTATGCTGTCCAGAATCAGGGCTCCATATAATTTCCCAGTGACCAGCTCCAAATGATCTCCCCTTGTTTTTGCATATTAGTGTGCTTTGCTGATGCGTTACCCAATTCTCTATATCCTCTTTATGTGTTTTCTTTCCCCATTAGAACAGACCTGTCTTGAGAGCAACCATTGACTTGTTTGCTTGTATTTGTAGCCCTAAATACTTCAGCACAGTATTTGTACCACAGAATTTTTTTGTAGAACAATATTTAATACTGTATCTCTACCTGTTTTTGTTACTGTGTGTCTATCTCTTTCTCTCTTTTTGTCTCTGTCTCTGTCTGTCTTTCCTCTTATCCTCAACCAGGCCTTGAAGATGATAAAGTTTCTAAGTAGGATCTGTAATCACAGAGTTTATCTCTGATCTATAATAGAGGCATTATCCATTAGTCTTAAGAGTTCATAAAGTGTTCCACTTTTCTATTGAAGAGAAGAAAAAAAGAAATATTTGGATTTAAATCATGCCTGGAGACCCTTGCCAGCTTAAAGACCCTGTGCAGGTCATTTATACTCTTTATTCTTCAAGCAGCAATCTTAGGACTTATCTACTATTTCAGGAGTCTCCAAATTTATTATATAACTCATCAATAAAAAATATGTGGATTTATACCATAATATGTGCATATATGTTAGTCTGTAAATAATTACATGCATTTTAATACACCAAAATAGAATTTTTAAACAGATGAGAAAAAGATAAAATAATATCTGAACTTTGTTGTTTGTGCATCCTTGAAGAAAACTGATGACTTTCTTGTGAATTGGACATAATGATATCTTGACTTGCATGTGAATTAGATATAAGACAAAACTGCACTATAAGTCATCAGCCTCACTCTCTTCTCCAGTTATCAAAGGTCAGTGAAAAGTCACAAGTCAAGAAAACTGATGATGGCACCTGGATGCTGTGGGTGCCACTGGCTTTTCTAAGTTAGGTCTTTCAGGATATCAGTTAGTCTGAGGCAATGCCCATTTAATAACTAAGGATGAGGTAAGAATTGAGACAAAAGACAACCCAATTTACCATTATAAAACTATCAGTTTGGGAGGAGAAGATCCTTAATGAGTTTCTGACCAGATTAAAAAACAAGGGCTATTCACACTAATTCTAAGTCATAATCTAAACAATGAGCCACAGAGACTTGGGCTGTGTCTGTTATAAGTCATTTAGTGATCCCGAGAGTAATTTGGATTCAAAGGCATAGTCAAGTAGCTCCATTTGAAACACAAGGAGCTTTTATTAAGCCTGTTTTTTCAGAGCTATATTTCAAGAAATCATAAATGAAAAATGTATAGGACAAAAAGTAAATTGTTCCAGTTTTTTTGAAAAATAAATGACAATAATAAATAGAAATGTTTTTAATTTTAAAAATTAAAATCAAGTCTCCGAAGCCCCAAAATGTCTTACAAACTATTATTGTTGTTATTATTGTTCATCTTTTGTTCTCAAAGAGAACCAATGACATCTAAGGGTGATGTCTTGACTTGCTCATGATTTGAGCTGATAAAAATCCTTAGCATTTTCCAAAGTCAATAGAAGTTTAAGAAGCTGAGTGACATGTGTTTTAGGTAAAAACAGCAAATGTGTATTAAGAAAAATCACACTGGAATGGATTGTAGAAAGGAGACTTTGAAGCAGAGACCAAATAGTAGACTACTGCAATAATCCAAATAAGTGCTGATGAAGGCCTGGTGACTATGTAAGTAGAGAGAAGGAAGCGAATGAGTGGTAGATTTGCACAAGATTTGGCAAGTGATTTGGATATATGAAATAATGAAAGAGTTGAGTATACTGAGGTTGTGACCTGGATGGTTAAAAAGCCTTTGACAGTAACAGGGAAATATGGAAACAGGAGAGAGGAGGGGAAAGATATTTTAATGAAATCAGTGTTGTAGATCACACCTCATTAGTGTCTCTCAAATCCTGTGTGATTTCCTCTTTCTCACCCAAACTGGAAAGGGGGCAGCCTACTGTTATTCCTGGTAGGAAATGTCTACCTGAGAGGAAGCAGCTACAGCCATTAGGTAATCTGGGGACAGAGCATGAATATAGGAAGGGGGAAATTTTTTCTCAATGTACCAGTGCAGCTGCTGCTGAGGATGTTCAGTAATACTGAATTTATAGCTTGCTCCAAAGGGCCAGATACTTGACTTTAAAGAGGTCACAAGTGAGAGAGGAATCAGAAATGGAGATTGTCAGGGATAAGAAGAAGGACTGTTGGTTATGTTGGGAATAAGGCCCAAGCTATTGTAGAGAGGGTAAGATGGGACCTGAAGAGGGGACCCCAGAACTTTGAAAATCCTTGAAGGAGAAAATTTCCTTCAATTTTGCCTCAATAAGAGACCCTGCCCCAAGTCCTTTTTTTCTCTTAAATGAATTTAAGTTTTAACTGCTTGAGGGGGGAATGAAGTGAGTTGTGATCCCTTTAAGAAACTGATTTGTGATTCCTTTCAGATTGATTTGTGATTCAGGTTACTCCCAGCCCATCCTGGCTGATGCATTAAACCTGCACCTTTGATATGCAAATCCTGGTCAAAAACACCCCTTTGAATTCCAATAGGAGATCTGGACTTGTCCCAGCTCCCACTGGATCTGAGCCAACTTGGGGCTCCACCCATGGGCCCCCTTTAGCATAATCTCTCATTATAAAAAGAACCAAACTAAAATTCTCTCTTTGCAGAGGTTCCAAACATGCCACCCCCATGCTTGGCACACCAAGGGTCTCTGCCCACTGAAATCCTGTTTCCAGTGCCCTCCTCTCTTTATCCTCACCTATTTCCTTAACTAGACTTTAACCTTACTTCCAATTCCCATAATAAATCTCTTTTATCAATCTAGCTTTTCCGGTCTGTAAATTCCTTTACAGGGAGCCTCTGTGCTACCAGAAGGGAGTTCCTCAAAACTCCCTACCCTTTTGCCAAATCCAAAGGGGTTGCAGGGTAGCTCCATTTAACTCCCTGAACCCTGAATCTGCCACTAGACCTCATTTAAATCTCTGATCACCAGTAACCCTAATTTCATTTGGGTACCCCAAATCTAAATCTCATCAGGACCCATCTCCTTACCCCACTAATTAGCTGATCTCATGCTCTACCCAGGAAGCCCAAGCCCCAAGTTAAGGAATCTAATGAAATAGTAAATCTTCATTGATGGGAGAAATTCCAACAATGAAGAAATCATGTGTGTGTGTGTGTGTGTGTGTGTGTGTGTGTGTTTAACCAATCCTGTGATTCCATCATTATATGGAATTTCAGGAAAGAAATTCCTACTATTTCAGGTTTGCAACTGCTCTGTAGATTTACCTAGTGCAGGGCTTCTCAAACTTTTTTTTATCAAGACCCCTTTTTGCCCAAGAAATTTTTATGTGACCCTGAGTATACAGATATATAAAACAGGTATAAAATCAAATATTTACTGATAATAAATAATCATTTCACGACCTCCACATTCAGCTATGAGACACCCTATACAGGATGTCGAACTGTAATGCTGGAAAAACTGAAGCAAGGTAGAGATTAGAGTGTTTTAATATTTTATTTGAAAGGGAGAGATTGTATTGGGATCAAATGGTTCCATGATTTGATCCCAGGGCTGAATTAGACTGTCATCTTGAAAAATCCAGCATCCAGCTGTTAATGTGTGTTTCCCATGAAGTATACACACACACACACACACACACACACACACACGGCTCAGAGTGACTGGGTAGACTGAGGCAGGGGCAGAGTCAGAGCACTGAGAGCAGGAATGGACTATCAGTCCAGTTCTGATGAGGTTGGGGGAGGCACAGGACATTCTGATAAGTTGGGATCAAGAAGAACAATGAATGACAAAATGGGGAGGCACTAGACATTCTGATAAATAGGGAAGGTCTGAGTCTTGATGTCTAAGAAAGATAGGTCTTTCTCCTTATCTGGAACATGATGATTAGGAAAGAGGGGTGGTGTTGCAGGACTGAGCAGAATAATTAAGAACTGAGGTCCAACAATTCAGAAAAACCAAGGCAGGACAATTTAGGGAAACTGAAGCAGGACAATAAAAGGGAACTGTGGCAGTACAGAACCACAGTTTAAGAAGCTGGGGCCTGGAGCCCTGAGGTTAAATGACTTTCCAAGAGTAACACTGCCAGACTGTCAGAGGTAGCACTTGAATCCAGCCCTTTCTAATTCTAAGACTAGTTCTCACTTCACTGCGCCTTGCTGTCTCTTAGAAATCATCAAGCCTTTTCCTTTTTTGAGAACAGCAATTCGTTGATATTAAATGAGAGATATAAAAGCTTACCATTGTGTAGCACTTTATACCCCCACAATCCTGTGAGGTTATTAGTCTTATTATCACCACTTTGGGGCAGCTAGGTGGCTAGGCTTGGAATCAGGAAAACTTTTCTTCATGAATTCAAATCCGGTCTCAGACACTTACTAGCTATGACGCTGGGCAAGTCATTTAACTCTTTTTGCCTCAATTTTTTCATCTATAAAATGAGCTGGACAAGGGAATGGCAAACGACTCCAGTATTTTTCCCAAGAAAACCCCAAAAATGGGTCATGAAAAGTTGACATGACTAAAAAAGACTCAGCAACAAAAATCACCATTTTCTAGATGAAGAAAGTAAGACATAAAGATATTTATTGATACATCTTTGGTAGATATATAGTGTGAATACAGAGTGGTGGAAACAACTAGAACCCTGGTGGTTAGCTTTCTTAACTTAGTGTTCTTTCTCTAGTATCCCAAACTACTTCCCATAACCATCAAGGTAATGACCTAAATAACACACCCTTGTTACTAGCCTTTACAATCTGTTTACTTCATGGAAAGCTTAAATAAGGTCTGATTTCATGTTCATTGAATTCTGCCTGCCTCAAGCTAGGGCCACATAATAAGTGAGGTTGAGTGACATCATTAGCCAAATACAGTAGCTATTCAAATGTGTGTGGACTCCTTACATAATTACCTAATTATAGCCACTGGGTGAGCATCATACAATAATACACTGTGTGTCATGAGACCAGTGAATGATTGTGGGATAGCCAGATAGCCTATTTAATCTTATTTAGTATTAGGAAGCAAAAGGAGGACCAATTCAATGGGGGTTTTGTAAAGGCCCAAACAGGTTATAAATCTTTCTGTTCACTGGAAAGGCCTGCCCTCCCCTATGAAACTAATAGGAGACTTCAAAGCTGGAAAATTAATAAAATTAGAAGTTTGCCTGACCCTGTGGCTTTCTGTAGCCAGGTCAAAAGAAGGGTTCTACAGAGGCCATGAAGTTCACATAAATATATGTGCACATGACATGAAGAATAACATTTAGGCACCAATTTCCTAACTCCATACATTTCTTATTTGGAAAATCTCATTTTATAATGACTTCACCCACACTTTCTGTTGTCAGTAACTAGAATAGCAAAAGACTATTCCTAAAATTCAAAATATCGGGCAAGGACAATTTTTAGTCGAATCCAATAGGAAACACTAGCTTTTCCAGGATTATTTGGAATAACTTGTTATAATTAATTATAAATGCTGATGAATTTAGACTCACCACTTTCCCATATTTTAAAGATACCTGGGGTGGGAATAATAACCCAACCTAAAGGTTTTCAAAACTTTTAATCTCAGGATCCCTTTACTCTCTCAAAAATTATTAAGGACCTCAAAGAGATTTTGTTTATATGAATTATTACAACATTTACCTTATTAGAAATTAAAACTGATAAACTTTTAAAACGTTTATTTCTTAACTCATTCTGTTAAATTGTTTAGGGAATTGTTTTATATATTTTTGCTAATCTTAACATCTGCCTTAATAAAAGACAGCTGAGTTATATCTGCTTCTGCATTCAATCTGTTGCTATATGTTGTTTTTGTTAAAATATATGAAGAAAATAAAGTGTCAGATACACAGTTAGAAAAGTAATAAATAATATTTTAATTTTATTATGAAAAGTCTTGAGATCCTCAAACCACACTTCAAGGACATCTTGCCCTCACGCTACTTAGTCTAAATTTTTAAAAAATATATTTAAAACATCTTCAAGCCTTGGTTAGCTGAAAGATTCCAAGTAATAGCTTAAAATGTTGACATTTCCTGCAGAGCTTCTTAAACTTTTTTCACTTGAACCTGAGTACATAGGTATAAAATATATGTAAGTATACAAATAAACTATTTACTGATAATAAATCATAAAGAAATTCATTTTAAAACAATTCTTTGGTATACATATAATTTTACCATTTATTAAAGATGAAAAGAAATTTGTATACTAATGAAATGAATGTGCTTATTTATTTTTACATAAAAAATTAAATCTTGGCAAAATATTTTATACCTTTTGCTATTGCCAAATTTTTTGTAACCCTCCACATTCAGTTACTTGATCTTATTTGGGGGTCAAAACCCACAGTTTAAGAAACTTTGGTCTCTTAGATGCCTGAGTACAAAGCAACTACAAGGAACTCCCGGAGCTCTCTGGTGCTAGAAAAGGATGAACTCAAGAGTTTAATCATCTCAGTGTGTCATCAATACCTTTTGTCTTTGAATAGCCTCTCTGGCTAAATTAAGTAAATCTTTTGTTAATTGTTGGATGACTGACCAATTGTTTCATAGTTTTTCTACAATATCAAACATAAACTACAGTAGGGGGACAGGGGATCTGGCCTATTTCAGACCCAGATAAGAGAGAGAACAGACCTTTGAGATTTACTGGTAGGTGGGTTTTTTTTTCCCTTTTTATTATAGCTTTTTATTTACAAAATATATGCATGGGTAATTTTTCAGCATTGATTCTTGTAAAACCTTCTGTTCCAACTTTTCCCCTCTTTCTCCACCACCTCCCTTAGATGGCAGGTAGAACAATACATGTTAAATGTGTTAAAGTATATGTTAAATACAATATATGTATACATATCCATACAGTTATTTTGCTGCACAAGAAGAATCCGACTTTGAAATAATATAAAATTAATCTGAGAAGGAAATAAAAAATGCAAGTGGACAAAAACAGAGGGAGTGGAAATGCTATGTAGTGGTTTACATTCATTTCCCAGAGTTCTTTCGCTGGGTGTAGCTGGTTCTCTTCATTACTGAACAAATGGAACTGATTTGGTTCATCTCATTGTTGAAGAGAGCCACATACATCAGAATTGATCCTCATAGAATATTGTTATTAAAGTGTATAATGATCTCCTGGTTCTGCTCATCTCGCTCAGCATCAGTTCCTCTAAGTCTCTCCAGGCCTCTCTGTATTCATCCTGCTGGTCATTTCTTACAGAACAATAATATTCCATAATATTCAAATACCACAATTTCAGCCATTCTCCAATTGATGGGTATTCATTCAGTTTCCAGTTTCTAGCCACTACAAAAAAGGCTACCACAAACATTTTGGCACATATAGGTCCCTTTTCCTTCTTTAAGATCTCTTTGGGATATAAGCCCTTGATGGTAGGTCTTTAAGACTTTCTGTGACTGAAAACTCATCTCTCTTGTTAGAACATATTTCCTTATTTTCTATTCAAAATTGCTAAGTTGAAAGATCAGAAAGTTGTTGTATCAAAACAAAATATTATTTTTAAAATCATCTTTGTCCAACTTAACAATGACCATTTCTACATTAATTATTAGACGATATTCATACAAGTCATCACTGAGCTCATGCTCCAGTCTTTTTCCATCTTGGTACTAAAGAGGTTTGGGTTCCTGGAGATCGGGAAGTCAAATGAAGAGATTCAGGGTTGTGTCCCCAGGTGATAAGATTTAGCACAGGGTCCTCTTGATTCTCTTAGGATTCGGTGCAGGGCAAGGAGTTATGGGAACCCCTTTGGTCAGCACAGAGGTCCTTCGTAAAGGAATTTATGAATCTGAAAAGCTAGACTGGCAAAAATAAGTTTATTATTGGCATTGGGAAGTCAGCCTTTGCTGGAAAAACTGAATTCCTTGGTGGCAAGATCCCGACTGAGGGATATAAAGTTTCTAATGGAGGAGTCCTGGCAGAGAGAGAGTTTCTAGCAGAGAAATCCTGTAGCAGAGAAAGTTAATAAGGTCTTATTAGGGAAATAGAGAAATAAAGATAAAGAAGGAGTAACACTAAAAGAGAATATCATCTCAGTAGGCAGAGGATTGTAGCTTATGCCAAAGGAAAAGAGAGGTTCCTTGGCATGGCATGGCATGTTAGATCCTCTGTGAAGAGCGAGCCCCAAGTTGCCTCTTTTTATAATTGAAATCTTGGCTAGAAGCTGGGGGCAGCTCTTGATGGGAGCTGGGAGCAATTTGAGCTGGAATCTGAATAGAAAATCTCGGAATTGAATGAATGTCTCTGGACTAATCTCCAACTCAACAGAATTAGGAGTGGTTCTGGACTTAACTAGCCCCACCTAGATAATAGAATGAAATCACTTGATTCCCTGGTGCGTGTCTTTCACAGAGGCAGGATTCAAGGAGAATTTCTCCCTCAAGAACTTCTCAAATGCTTTACCTCATGGCTCACCACCAAAGGGGGAGGTGGGGGGGGGGGGAGGAGAAGAAAGAGAAAGAGAGAGAGAGAGAGAGAGAGAGAGAGAGAGATTTGGGGTTCTCCTCATCAGTAGTACTTTCCATAACTTACATTCTATTGTCACAATCTTCAAGAAATCTAGGTCTTAAAGACAAGCAGGACATCTCTGAAAGTCACATCTGACTTTCTTTTATACATATTTTTTTAAATAGCACATAATGGAGATAGATGATTTCATATACAATACTCTTTTTCTATTCTTCTTGGTCAAAGGAAATGTTCACCAAATGTTTGATGGTGTTTCTCATGTTCAGAATGATGAAAAAGTAAAAATAAAAATGGAGCAAAAAAAATTTATGTTCCACCCCATTTTATACCAGAAAGGAAGATATTACCAGAGTCCCTATACATGTCAAAAGAAATTATAATACATGTAAAATGGTAGAGGATGTAGTGGATAGAGCATTGGACTTAGATGTTCTTCTGTAGTGGGCTGAAACTCTGAAAAGGTGTACTTGAATCAGACAAGAGAGCACTTAAAGCTAATTACCTATTAGATGTGAGACAATGACTCTATTAGCATATGTTTGGACAAATGGCTCTTCTCTCTGTTAGATGCTTGCTGAATGTTTGGTGTTAAGATAATCATAGGCAAGGATTGGAGGGAGAAAGAGAGAGAGAGAGAGAGAGAGAGACCAGAGAGTCACTTGGCATCAGGATGAGGAGGAGAGAGGCTGGACTCAATACTCTAAGATCCAGGAGAGATCTTTGGCAGACTTTATAGCAGTTTGTCTGTGTCCTTCATTTCTCCCCCTAAAGACCAAGGACTTTAATTTATCCTGACTCTGGCAGACCCCGAGGCCCTCCAAGGAACTAGCCCATAGTTCACAATTGATGCCCAATTATCTGCGATAAGACCTGACAAGATATACACCTTTTATACTAATGCACAACTTTACGTATCCTGTGAAACCATCCTAGAGTGGCGAATTTTTATTGGCCACAGCTCCAAATTTTACACATACCACCAAAGGGGGAGGTGGGGGGGGGAGAAGAGAGAGAAAGAGAGAGACAGAGAGAGAGACAGAGAGAGAGACAGAGACAGACAGAGAGAGAGAGAGAGAGAGAGAGATTTGGGGTTCTCCTCATCAGTAGTACTTTCTATAACTTACATTCTATTGTCACAATCTTCAAGAAATCTAGGTCTTAAAGACAAGCCCATTAAAGATAAACAAAATATTACATAATTGGTGATGGATTCTTGAAGAAAAGGTTTCTAAAGTTTCTCTTAAAGGAGCAACTATCTTTACAGATGCATCCAAACATAACATTTGTGCTGTATACTCTCGTGACTTAACTATAAAGAGAGTTGTCAGAACTCCTTTTCAGTCCATTCAACAGAATGAATTGTATACAATCATGCTAGCTCTTACTTATTATCCAGGAGATTTAAATATAATATCTGATTCAGCCTATTCAGTAGGTGTGGTACAAAGAATTGCCACAGACAAATAAAATTTGTAGCCTCTAATATATATCAGCTCTTTAAGGAACTTCAAGAGCAAGTGAGAAAGCATCCAGGTAAGATTTATATCTTGCATGTCCACTCTCATAGTAGACTTCCAGGTCCTATTTTTGATGGTAATTCAAAGGCAGATAGCCTTCTAACTATGTTCTAACCATGTTGGCCAATACTCCTTTATTTCAGGCAGTCCGAGAATTTCACTCTAACTTTCATCAGGCTTTATGTTTGCAATTTGGGATAACAAAAAATGAAGCTAGGAGCATAATAAAAGCTTGTACAGCCTTCCTTCCTTTCCACGCTCCTACACTCCCTCCAGGGAAAAACCCTCGTGGTTTGAGACCCAATGAAATTTGGCAAATGGATGTGACCCATTATAAATCTTTTGGTTGTCTTTCTTTTATCCATGGTGTAGTAGACATCTTTTCAGGATTTACTTTTGCAATACCAGAAGCAAAAGAGACAGCCCAAGTCATCACTAATTCCTTATACAAGCATTTGCAATTATAGATGTGCCACAAGCAATAAAAACAGATAATGGGCCTGCATATACTTCTAAACATTCTGCACACTTTTGTGCACAGTATAAGATTTTACACACCGCTAGCATACCCTTTAATCTTCAAGGACAGGCAATAGTAGAGAGGAGAAACAGAAACATAAAGACACTTCTCCAAAAACAGAAGAAAGGAGGAGCCACAGGTAACCCTAGAGAACTTCTAAATTTAGCTCTTTATACAATTAACTTCTTGATTTTTGACAAAAATGCACTGGCTCTGACAGACAGGATTTATAACTCACCGGAAGGACAGTGTCCAGTGTGAGCAGCTCCACTATCTTTAGATAATCATCTGGTGATGTGGGGAGATCCAGAAAGTGGTGAATGGAAGGGACCAGATAGGTTAATTGCAGATGGAGAAGGAATCAGATGGGTGCCAAAGAGCTGCATTCACCTTGTCCATTGGAGAGAGATGAGGCAGAGCCTTGAAACAAAGGAGAAGACCCAAGAAACATCTGGTGGTTCCATTAGTGACTGTGCCCACCACTGAAAGAGCATGGCAGTTATGGCAATTGATTCATGGACATCAAAAATTGTTTGACTTCAAAACCCTCAGAAATCATTGGATTCCCTGAGACATAAAAAGTGTTTGCAAGACTTCAAAATCTGCAGGAATTATTGGATTCCCTAACACATAAAAAGACTGTTGCAGGACTTCAAAAACTTGCGGGGATCATTGGATTCCCTGACACGTGAAGTAATGGACAATAAATTGGTTTTGGACTATCTCTTAGCTGCTGAAGGAGGCATATGTGTGATTGTTATTTACATACCCTCTTTCTAGGACTTCTGGAAATCTTTTACAATATCATGTTGATTCATATTGTTTGTTATATCACTACTTGCATGTACAATTCATGTTTGTTACACTACATGGAGCCTGCACTGGTTGTAGGAAGAGTTATCACTGCTATCCTGTGCTATGTGCTTATGTAATACCTCCCATGCTGATGGGTTTGTGCATACCTGTTTCTAGTAAGACCCTTCAGTCCAGAAACCTGATAACAATATCTGGCTTGACTCCCTACTTCCCTTTGATGTTTTTCATCTCTTTTCCTAAGAAGTCAGAGGGGGTGCGATCACCTCCTTTTTAGTGCTTTCACCTCCTTTCCTGAGAAGTCAGGGAGAGCGTGACCACCTGTGTTCTAAAACAAAAGAAAGTGGGAGATGTAGAGGGCTGAAACTCTGAAAAGGTATGCTTGAATCAGAGAAGAGAGACCCAAAATTGCCTATTCAATGTGAGACAATGACTCTAATAGCATATGTTTGGGTAGATGGCCCTTCTCACTGTTGGGTGCTTGCTGAATGTTTGGTATTAAGATAATCATAGGCAAGGATTGAATGGGGAGAGAGAGAAAGAGGGGCCAGAGAGTCACCTGGCGGCAGGATGAGGAGGAGAGAGGCTGGACTCAGGACTCTAGAATCCAAAAGAGATCTTTGACAAGCCTCATGGCAGTTTGTCTGCCCCCTTCACTTCTTCCCCTAAAGACCAAGGACTTTAATTTGTCCTGCCACTAGCTGACCCTGAGGCCCTCCAAGGAAGTAGCTCATACTTCACACTCTTCACCAGTTCAAATCTCGTCTCAGATATTTCCTAGCTGCGTGACTCTAGGTAAATCACTTAATGTTGTATGCCTATTTCCTCATCTGCAAAATCAGCTAGAGAAGGAAATAGCAAACCTTTTCAGTTTATTTGCTAAAAAAAAACAACCCCCCCCAAAAAAAAGCAAATGGGGTCATGAAGAGTTGGACATGACTGAAAAATACCATAAAGGGTTTGGGGTGCATTTTTTCAGCACTTTTTGGTTTTTCTTGTCTCAGGCTCTCATTTTAAAATCTGGAAAACAACCACCTTGGAAAAAACAAGTAGATGAAAGGTGAATGGTAGCTTAAAAATAAGTAAGAGGTAGACTATCCCTTTCAAATTGATATGGATTTCATTGGGGAGATTTTCTAGTGTTTCAGAAATTGATATATTGAATGAAACAGCATCAATAAATTTGTACATTCTAAGTGACAGCTCTCAAGAGAGAATCCTCTTGGGACTCTAGGCAGCCCATTCTCCATGACACTGGCAAACACTGTAGAGGAACATATGAAAAAAAGTTTCACAACTTGTTATATCAATATTTGATAGATTATTGATCAAAGTTATTTTTACTATCCATCTGGTTATGGTAAAAATTTAAATTATGAATTGAAGAAACATTCTTTAAATGTATTGTTGTTGTTTAAATGTATATCAGGCTCCTTGTGATCCCATTTGGGGTTTTCTTGGCAAATATGCTGCAACTTCAATGGACTTCTGCCATTATCCCCAGTTATTGTCATCTCTTGAGCTTATTCCATAATTGCCTCCCCATGGGTGCCATAACTGAAGCTAGAGGGATGATGGTTGATTTTTGGGAGAAGGGGGAAGAGAGCCTGTGCTAATACCCAGGGTTCCACAGCACTACCAACAAAGTGTTATCTGGTTTCTGAGCTGTGCTCAGCTCTCTGTGGATCTCTTCAGTTTAGTCTGGTATATCTGCTTGACTTTTTTTTTTAATAGTACAAATGGGCAGTTCTGATCTACAATAGTTTGAGCTAATCATCTTCCAGATGATGGGATTTAGACATCCTTAATGAAGAATGTAGAGACCCAGGATTTCTCAATTCTCTAAATCAAGAATTATTCAACAGATATAAACACTCCATTGTTAGGTAAGTCTTACATCCTCTAACCTCATCAAGTTGATCAGGCTTCCCTGATCATTTGGCACAGCTCCCTTCTCACAGATATTTATAAATACATTGGCTTGTAGAGTTCATAGGACCTTAGAAAATATCTCCTCAAGAATTTCTTACCTTGTTGTGAATCATGGACCTCTCTAGCAGTTTAATGAAGCCTACAGACCCTGTTTTAAAATAATATTCTTCTGTGCATACCCTTTGATCCAGCAGTGCTACTACTGGGTTTATACCCCAAAGAGATACTAAAGAAGGAAAAGGGACCTGTATATGCCAAAATGTTTGTGGCAGTTCTGTTTGTAATGGCTAGAAACTGGAAATTGAACGGATGCCCATCAATTGGAGAATGGCTGGGTAAATTGTGGTATATGAATGTTATGGAATATTATTGTTCTGTAAGAAATGACCAGCAGGATGAATACAGAGAGGCTTGGAGAGACTTACATGAACTGATGCTAAGTGAAATGAGCAGAACCAGGAGATCATTATACACTTCAACAACGATATTGTATGAGGATGTATTCTGATGGAAGTGAATTTCTTTGACAAAGAGACCTAACTCAGTTTCAATTGATAAATGATAGACAGAAGCAACTACACCCAAAGAAAGAACACTGGGAAACGAATGTGAACTATTTGCATTTTTGTTTTTCTTCCCGGGTTATTTTTACCTTCTGAATCCAATTCTCCCTGTGCAAGAAGAGAACTGTTTGGATCTGCAAACATATATTGTATCTAGGATATACTGCAACATATCTAACATATATAGGACTGCTTGCCATCTAGGGGAGGGGGTGGAGGGAGGGAGGGGAAAAATCGGAACAGAAGCGAGTGCAAGGGATAATGTTGTAAAAAAATTACCCTGGCATGGATTCTGTCAATATAAAGTTATTATAAAATAAAAAAAATAAAATAATATTCTTAAATTCACTAAATGCAATGCATAGGATTACAAAAGAAAAAAATAATATATAGTTATTAAAACATTAAAAAAAATTCACCAACCCTAGGTTAAAAACTCCTCATCTAGTTCATCCTTTTTTATCAGTCTCGTTTTAGATGGTTGCTTTTAGTATCAAGCTGTCTTAAGATTTGAGCCTGTGTACTTTTATGATGTTCTGAGGAACAAGCTTCTTCTTGTAGGTGCTTAATGGTTGCCCTCAAATGATTCACAAAATATACCCTAGATATTGTTGTACTTGTAAGTCTATAGCAAATGGTAATAGTGACGTGCCATATGAGAAGAAAAGGACTCATCCAAAGTCAACCACAATTTATTGCAGGCTTTAGAGAGAATGAAGAGAAATAGTGATTGGTAGGAAAAAAAATTTAAGCTGCCATAAGACACCCAAATCCTTCAGTCATATTTTGAGTAAACCCTAGCAAAAGGCATTTCCACTACCCCAGTTGACACATGAGTCTTCTCTCTGACTCCTTATCTCATTCCATTTGCTAGAGTATCATTTTCTTTCACCCTATCCTTAGCTCCTGCCATCAAACTTCTCTAAATGGGAAAGCTGACAATCAGCTCCTCTCCCTTGTGTAATCAATTATCTCACCCCCAAAATATGCTCAGACTCAACTGGCCCAATGTCAGCTCTCCCAACTTACAATGTGCAGTGAGTGGTCCTATAACCAGTCCAGATTCCCACAAGTTCCTAATTAAAACTAAACAAGTGTGCACTAGATTGAGAATGGTTTCTGAGGGTAGAAAGGCCAAATGCCTCAAGTTTTGTGTTTGGATAGCTAGCCCATAGAGTGGTGATCTTTTTAGTTGCAAAGGCAAATGTGTCTTCTTGACTACAAACATAGTTCTGTGAAATTCAAATATGGTACTTCTTAACTGCATTAATATTTGGCTCTGACAACAAAGAATTGGAAAGATTTCATTCAGGACGGCATTAAACAGATGAAAAATGCTCACATTTTTAATGTGACAGAGCTGGAAAAATTAAAAATAAGTAGTTCCTTGTTTTTCCCCTCAGGTTATAAAAATATACCTAACATTCTCCAACTTGATATGGTTCAGCCTCATTGGAAAGGCAAGCATACAGTACTGTGTCATTTCCTGAAAATAAAAGCTCCCATTGAATGAGAAGCACCAGTCCCTCCCCAAAACCAATATAATTGAGTCACTAAAATTAAGAACACTTCACTTCCAGAGAGACTCACAATTTCTGACTGTACCATTCCAAGTATAAAAGATAATTGTGCTAGGACTTCAAAATTTCTTCTGCAAAATTAAAAAAAAAAAAAAAACAATATTATGTCAAATGCCAAATTAAGGAATTTTCAGCCAGCCTTATGACTGTTTAAAACAACAATAACAACAACAACTATAATATTGCAACCAGACCTACTTAATAAACAAATACATGACAATAGTAAGATCATAGAAGTTGATCTTATTCAATATCTTTCTTTGATAATAAAGAAAAGAAGGCCTGAGAGATGAGAAGAGATATCTAATATTTCATTGGCAAGAAAGTCACAAAGCCATATTTGAATTCAGGTCTCTTGATTCCAAAGCCAACATTCTTCTCATAATCATCACCCCTAGTGACATGTAGATAACATTCTAAAGTTTAGAAATTGCTTTCCATTCTGTATTTCAATTTAATTTTATATCTCCTATAAAATGGTGATAATACCAGCACTTCCCTCTGAGGATTATTGTAAGGATCAAATGAAGTATTATTTGCAAAAAGCTCTCACCACAGTGCCTGGCATATAGTAGATACTATAGAAATATTAGCTGTTGTTATTTGTCCTTCATTCCAGAAGAGGACCATGATATCCGGGAGGTGATGTCATGACATGCAAATGAATTAGTTTGAAGTGAGGGAGAAGCCAAATATAGATCAGGAGGACTGGAGATAGCCCTTAAAACAGTGGGAGACTTTGGTTGTTTTAATCTAAATTCATTAACAAGTCTCAGTTTGACTGAGGTAACTTCTAATAAGTGATTAAGACTAAGTAAGAAGTAAATGCTGAGGTACTCAAGAGTTGGGCTGGGAGAAGGGTTTATATTGGGTACTAAGGCAAAAAGAATAATAGGGCTACTGAAGAAGGGAATAAGTATCTCACCATTTCTCCAGATAAGTTATCACCCTCAATTTCCAGGTAAAAAAAATTGAAGCTCAGAAAGTTTGGGAGTTGCCCATAATCACATAGCCAGTAGCTTTTGGAGAGGATTTAAAACCAGTTCTTCATTACAAATTCCCATCATGCCATATAATAAGATAAAATGGGAAATTTATTTCCAAGAAAAACAGTTGTGTCCTGAAGGGGGAAAAGAATATTCAGAGAAAAGGATTTCTGTTCAGTGCTGCAAAGTTCTGAAATTTGGAAAAACACACCCCATATTATAATGGTTGAATTGCAATGCCCTATCTACCATCACTATCTTTTTAATCAGCAGCTGTCAACTCAAGATGAATCTGAAATGTTGAGATCAAATCTAATCCAATTTTACAGATGAAGAAACAGACCAAGAGAAAGAAGGTGGCTTGCCTCAAGGGATTTCTTCTTAATGCACTGCCTCAAGGGTCTATGGTTTCACCCATTTGGACAATCCTTTTCTTTTTCTTTTTTTTTTTTTTAAATTTTTATTTAATAATTACTTTATATTGACACTCGTTTCCGTTCCAATTTTTTTTTTCCCTCCCTCCCTCCACCCCCTTCCCTAGATGGCAAGCAGTCCTTTATATGTTGGATATGTTGCAGTATATCCTAGATACAATATATGTTTGCAGAACCGAACAGTTCTCTTGTTGCATAGGGAGAATTGGATTCAGAAGGTAAAAATAACCCGGGAAGAAAAACAAAAATGCAGATAGTTCACATTCGTTTCCCAGTGTTCTTTCTTTGGGTGTAGCTGCTTTTGTCCGTCATTTATCAATTGAAACTTAGTTAGGTCTCTTTGTCAAAGAAATCCACTTCCATCAAAATATGTCCTCATACAATATCGTTGTCGAAGTGTATAATGATCTCCTGGTTCTGCTCATTTCACTTAGCATCAGTTCGTGTAAGTCTCGCCAGTCCTCTCTGTATTCATCCTGCTGGTCATTTCTTACAGAACAATAATATTCCATAACATTCATATACCACAATTTACCCAGCCATTCTCCAATTGATGGGCATCCATTCATTTTCCAGTTTCTAGCCACTACAAACAGGGCTGCTACAAACATTTTGGCACATACAGGTCCCTTTCCCTTCTTTAGTATTTCTGATATAAGCCCAATAGAAACACTGCTGGATCAAAGGGTATGCACAATTTGATAATTTTTTGGGCATAATTCCAGATTGCTCGCCAGAATGGTTGGATTCGTTCACAACTCCACCAACAATGCAATAGTGTCCCAGTTTTCCCGCATCCCCTCCAACATTCATCTGGACAATCCTTTTCATATTGCATCTGGGTCTTAGTGCACATAAGAGAGAGAAAGAGAGAGAAAGAGAGAGAGAGAGAGAGAGAGAGAGAAGAGAGAGTGCGTGAGTGAGCATGCACAAGCATTTATGGATAAAGAAGAAGTCTTTAAATCCTGGTCATACATAGTGGGGGCATGTCATTGCTTGAACTTATAAAGATAAGTTCTCTCACAACAACAAAATGCATTGCCTGATGTTTATCCCCTTAAGAGAGGATGACCCTCTAGATTTTTTTTTTAGGATGATCTTTAGGTGGTCCTTGATTGTTTGGACCATGATCCTTTTCAGCTCATTAATGCTTAACTGAGTTCAACTTTTGTTGGCAAGAACTAAAGATGAGGTGTTGGAGTAACATATGAATGGAGACAATTCATCCTGGGAATAAATTAGAAAATAAGAATACGGATGACAGAAATTAATAAATGATATTTATCTTAATTGAGAAATACCATTTCTGTCAAGCCATTCTCCAATTGATAGTCAAAGGCTATAAAGAGACAATTTTCAGATGAAGAAATTGAAACTTTCTAGTCATATGAAAAGGTTCTCTAAATCACTATTAATCAGAAGAATGCAAATTAAGACAACTCTGAGATACCACTACACACCTCTCAGATTGGCTAAGATGACAGGAAAAGATAATGGGGAATGTTGGAGGAGATGTGGGAAAATTGGGACACTGATACATTGTTGGTGGAATTGTGAATACAGCCAGCCATTCTGGAGAGCAATTTGGAACTATGCTCAAAAAGTTATCAAACGGTGCATACCCTTTGATCCAGCAATGTTACTACCAGGCTTGTATCCCAAAGAGATACTAAAGAAGGGAAAGGGACCTGTATGTGCCAAAATGTTTGTGGCAGCCCTGTTTATAGTGGCTAGAAACTGGAAATTGAATGGATGCCCATCAATTGGAGAATGGCTGGGTAAATTGTGGTATATGAATGTTATGGAATATTATTGTTCTGTAAGAAATGACCAGCAGGATGAATACAGAGAGGACTGGCGAGACTTACACGAACTGATGCTAAGTGAAATGAGCAAAACCAGGAGATCGTTATACACAGCAACATTGTTGTTTATATGATGATCAGTTCTGATGGATGTGGCTCTCTTCAACAATGAGATAATTCAAACAAAGTAATGAAGAGAGTCAGCTACACCCAGAGAGAGAACTATCAGAACTGAGTGTGGGCCACAACATAGCATTTCCATTTTTTCTGTTATTTTTTGCTTGCCTTTTTGTTTCCTTTTTCAGGTTTTTTCTTTTTTTTCTATATGTATACATATATTGGATTTAACATATACTTTAACATTTAACATGTATTTGACTACCTGCCATCTAGGGGAGGAAGTGGGAGGAAGAAAGGGAAAGTTGGAACAAAAAGTTTTGCAAGGGTCAGTGTTGGAAAATTACCCATGCATCTGTTTTGTAAATAAAAAGCTATAATAAGAGAGAGAAAGAGAGAGAGAGAGAGAGAGAAGAGAGAGAGAGAAGAGAGAGAGAGTGCGTGAGCGAGCTTGCACAAGCATTTATGGATAAAGAAGAAGTCTTTAAATCCTGGTCATACATAGTGGGGGCATGTCATTGCTTGAACAACAAGCAACAACAAAAAGAAGAAATTAAATTTTCAGACTCTATAATATTGAGATTCCCCTTTAGAGACTTTATTCCAAAAATGTTTTTACTAATAAGGAATACACACACACACACACACACACACACATATTCACACATATAATATCTATAAATCTTCATAGCAGCTTTGTTTAAGATAAAAAATTGGAAGTAAATATGTTCCCAATGATTGGAAAAGAGATAGATGAATAGAATATTATTATATCATAAGACATGGTAAAAAGAATTCAGAGAAACATGGGAAGACTAAAAGGAAATGATGTAAAAACAAAGTAAAGCCTGAAAAATAATAGGCAACAATCCCAGCAACAATGGTTTATTTTTGTTTTTGGTTTTTTGTTATTGTTGTTTTGTTTTATTTTGGCTGAGACAATTGAGGTTAGGTGACTTGCTCAGGGTCACCTAACTAGAGTGTCTGAGGCCATATTTGAACTCAGCTCTTCCTGACTTCAGGGCTGGTGCTCTATCTACTGTACCACCTGGCTGCCCCTTGTTGTTGTTGTTGTTTTTAAAGCAATAGTGAAATAACAAAATATTGGTCAATTACACTGGTCACTCTATCATTCAAGTTAGTACTAGTCATAATGTGTCAAAGTTAAGAAGAACACAATCTTTAATGGACAATTTAACAGTTTAGGAAAAGTACTTTGGACAGAGGTTTGTTTGAAGATTTGTTGGGAGATAGCCATTACATCAAAATAAAATGTATCAATTATTTATTTTTAAAGAAGCTGACACAGTGTTTTAAATTCAGTATATGCTGTTTTACAACCTTCAGATTTGAACTACAATCATTGGCCCCTTGATCTGGATTTAAATACTGGATAACATATCCCCCTCTAGTGTCAATCATTGACCTTTAAGATAAAGCTTACATATTTTCAAGTATGCCCTGTGGTAGTGGGAGGTGAGGAGAAAGTGATATCAGAAAGTGTTAATCAGGGCTACAGTCTTTCCTAATCTCTAGATACAATCTCTCTAATTACTGGTGCAATTAACTCTTTATTAGTGTACTCCATGTCCAGACTTTATGAAGTTCAGCAGCCTGTCTGGTACACAAAAAGTCAAAAGAGTCTGAAAACACAGAATAATAGAATCTTGGAGCCACTAGTTGGGGACAATGTATCTAATCCAATCTTAATATTTTATAGATAAGCAAAGTAAAGTTTAGAGTGGTGGGGAATTGGGAAGGTGGGAAGGAAATAAATTGCTTCAGATAAGATAGTATCAGAATTGAACTGAAACTATAGTTCAGGAAGTCTGATTATTGGGTAGAACACCAGGTCAATATTAGGAAAGTAAGACTCTCTTAGATTGGAACCTTTTATGCTACCCTTTGATCCAACAATATAACTATTAGGTCTGTATTCCAAATTCCTCATTCATAAAAAAGGAGGGAAGGACCTACATACATAAAAATATTTAAAGCAGCTGTTTTTGTGGTGACACAAACTGGAAATTAAGAGGATGTCTATCAATTGGGGAATGGCTGGACAAATTGTGTAATATAATGTAATAGAATACTCTTATGCTATAAGAAATAATGAGCAAGCAAATATCAGAACATTGAAAGACTTGCATAAATTGATGCAACATAAAGTGAGCAGAACCAGGAGAACATTGTACACAGTCTTAACAATATTGTGTGATGATCAACTATGAATGATTTAGCTCTTCTCAGCAATACAATGATCCAATACAATTGCAAAAGACTCATGATGTAAAATGCTATCCAAATCCAGAAAATAAGCTGATGGAGTCTGAATGCAAGTTGAAACATACCATTTTCACTTTATTTTTTTTTTTCATGCTCCTTTTTCTTTTGGTTTGTTTCTTTTTTCATAACATGAGTAATATGAAAATGTTTTACATGATTCCATATATATATATATATATTATATATATATATATATATATAACCAATTTCAAATGTTGTTTTTTTTTTTTTTTTTTTTTTAATTCAGCCTAGATCTTAGACAGGGAGTGTAAGGGAGTAAGAGATAATTTGGAAATAAAACCTGAAAAATGTTAAAAATTGTCTTTACAAATAATTTGAAAAAAACCAACAAAGTACTGTAAAGAAGGACCTTTTAGATGCAGTTAGGTTCCAGTGGATAGAGCACCAGCCCTGAAGTCAAGGACTTGAGTTCAATTCTGAACACAGACACTTAACATTTCCTAGCTGAATGACCCCTGGGCAAGTCACCTGAGGCAATTGTCTCAGCCAAAAAAAAAAAAAAAAAAAAAAAAGAACCTTTTATGATTAATGGAGCCATTTTAATATAATGGAAAGCGAAATGTGTTTGGAAGAGGATCTGTAACAAAATCCTAAATCTGCTATGTAGTAGTGATGTAGCTTTCTTAGTAGAGGGCTCTTTATCAGTAGCACTGCAGAGTTCCACTAGAGTAGTAGAATTTCTTACTCTTTAGCAGTTTACTAAAGCCCATGAACTTCTGCTCAGAATAATGTTTTTAAATATGTATACTTATAAAAGGAAACCAATCATATTGAAATACCATAATTAAAATACATATTCAATCATCACAGGTTCACAGACCATAAGTTATGAACCACTGGACTAAAAGATACTTAAGGTCCTTTTCAACTCTATATCCTATGATGCTATGATTTTCAGTGTTCTGGCTAAAGGGATTTTTGTTATTTTTATTTTTGTGGTGGCTGCTATGAGATTCCAGGATTAAGTGGTGACAAAAACAGAATTAGAAATGTTTTAAAGGCCTTGATTAGAACCAGTTATAAATCAACATGGAGAAAATGGGCCTCTGCGCCAGAGTGCCTACAGTGAGGAGAGAAATAAGATTCCTGGGGTGGGAGGAGAGAAGGAACTTGCTTTTTGTATAAGGCAGAGCATCTTTTGTCATCATGCTTTGATTTCTGGAATTTAGATATCACATGGCACAATTGTCCCACACCATCATTCCCAAGGTTTCATCTCTGTAGTTTTCTTAAATTCTCCCCCCACCTCTCCTCACCCCTACCAATCACTCTGGGGATGAGAACTGCACTTTCTTTGGAAGATAAATTGTTCTCTTCCAGTGTGACGGCTTCTTTTGTGAGAATGTCCTTTGTATTTCCCCATCTCCCTTCTCAACTTACTTTACCCTGTGTAAATTATATGCTTCAACCATCCACTATTTATCCCTTAGCAAACTGAATTCACCCCAGATTCTGTTCCATTCTCTAATTAAAGAGTCTCTCAGCTTTTAGGTGTATATTCTGCTCTTCAAGAACATTCCATTAGCAACAGGAGAAGGAAGTTAAGGCTCTGTTCTTTGATTAGCAGGATGATTTCAGAAAATCCTGAAGAGATTTACATCAACTGATGCTAAGTGAAGTGAGCAGAACCAGGAGATCATTGCACATAGCAATAGCTAGGTTATATAATGATCAATTCTGATGGACATGGCTCTTTTCAACAATGAAATAATTCAGGCAAATTCCAATGGTTTTGTGATGAAGAGAGACATCTGCACCCAGAAAGAGACTGTGGGAACTGAATGTGAATCACAACACAGTATTTTCACTCTTTTTGTTGTTGTTTGCTTGCATTTTGTTTTATTTTGTCATTTTTTCCTTTTTTTCTTGTGCAGCATATTAATTGTGGAAATATGTATAGAAGAATTGTACATGTTTAACATATATTGCATTACTTGCCGTCTGGGAAAGGGGAAAAGAAAGGAAAACAAAATTTGGAACACAAGGTTTTGAAAGGATGAATGTTGAGAGTTAGCCATGCATATGTTTGGAAAATAAAACATTTTAATTAAAAAAAAGACTGTTCTTCACTTTGGTTGCTCCAATTCATTAATTCGTTAGTTCATTCATTTATTCAACAGTTATGAAAATCTATTATATGCTCTTTTATGTGTCAAAGAAAATACTTTTTGTTGAGTTTAGATTTCATTAGATGGACAGTACTTTCTTCCCCAACACCTATTGCAATTGCTTTATACATCAGTTTGTTTTTTTGGGTTTTTTTTGGTGATATTTATCTCAAAAGGGTGTGAAAAGGATTCAATAAGCATAAAACATCTTAAACACTTCAAAACACTATGTAAAAGTCAATCAAAATAAAAAAACATTTATTCAATTATCATAAAACACTTTAAAGACTTCAAAACACTATGTAAAAGTCAATCAAAATAAAAAAAATATTAAATGCCTACAATGTTCTAGGCACTGTGTTAAGAGCTGTAATTCATCATATTTATTGGTATTAAACATATCTTTCTGTTAAAGTTTCTATAGAATAGCTAATTTCCCCCACTAAAAATATATTTTTGGATGTTTTGTGGCAGTCCTCTTTGTAGTGGACAGAAACTGAAAACTGAATGGATGTCCCTCAATTGGAGAATGGCTGAATAAATTGTGGTATGAGAATATTATGGAATATTATTGTTCTGTAAGAAATGACCAGCAGGATGATTTCAGAAAGGCCTGCAGAGACTTACATGAACTGATGTTGAGTGAAATGAGCAGGACCAGGAGATCATTATATACTTCAACAACAACACTATATGATGATCAATTCTGATGGATGTGACCCTCTTTAACAATGATCAGCTCCAACAGAACAGTAATGAATTGAACCAGCTACATCCAGTGAAAGAACTCAGGGAAATGAGTGTGAACCACTACATAGAATTCCCAATCCCTCTATTTTTGTTTTCTGTTTTCTGTTTTCCTTCACAGGTTAATTATACACTATTTCAAAGGCCAATTCTTTTTGTGCAGCAAAATAACTGTATGGACATGTATACACATATTGTATTTAACATGTACTTTAACATATTTAACATGTATTGGTCTACCTGCCATCTGGGGAAGGGGGAAGAGGGAGGGAGGGGAAAAAATGGAACAAAAGATTGTGCAACTGTCAATGCTGAAAAATTACTCATGCATATAACTCATAAATAAAAAGCATAATAATAATTTAAAAATATATATATATTGGGGATGCCAGTATATTACTCAAGCTTTCTAATCATTGTTTCCCATTGTTGCTATGAACCAAACTTTTCTGGCTACAAATCTTTGAACTTCTTTCTTGCTTTCAAACCACTGTGGACAATCTACTACATCTAATAAAAGTCTGCTAAATGACATAATTTTGTGGCCTCAGCCTTTTAGGAAGAAAAGACATGTACACTGATCCATGGAATGTACATGTTAAAATGTGAGAATGTAGGAGATCTTTGTGTAGATGAGTAGATTAGAGAAATCAGTCTCAGATGGTATCCTGAAGTTGCTTTGTATTCATCTTTTCTCTTACTGCACAGTTGGCTAAGAAGCCTCCCCTCAGACCACCTGTTTTTGGCAACATTCTTTTTGCATTTAGTAAGGTACTAGAAATAGGACTGAAAAGGAAGAGGGGCACTCTGATGGCATTTTTGGCTTGATGAAGGCAGCTCTCATTTCTAAAGAATCATTGTTGCAACAATGACTAAAAAAATGACAAGTAGTAAGAAGTGCCCACAAATATGTGCCCTCCAGAGATGACCTGTGGCCACAACTTATATCCCCACAGTAGTTTTGACTTTGAAATGGTTTTCTCCCAAGAAAGGATCACATTCTCCACTGCAGGGTTAAAAAAAGCATCTGTGAATAAAGTAATAAATATTTTAAACTTCTGTTGCAGTAGAGAAGAAGGCTGTCTTGATGTCCATCCAAATCCTAATGTTAGTGCAACTATGGTGTGATATAGTTTCTTCAAGAGTAGAAATAGAGTTATTTAAAATGTTAATATTTGAAGGAGTCTTTCACAAAACTGCTCCAGTCTACCTTTCTAGACTTACTTTGTTATTCTCCTTTACTTACTCTATATTTCAGCCAAACTGGACTATAACCATCTATTCTCTCTCCCATCACTGTGCCTTTACCTCCCCAGTCCCCCAAGCCTAGTTCCTGCATCCTCCCCTCTCCCCCCCCCCCCCCCCGCCAAAAAAAAAAGAATCAATCTGGGAGGGGAGGACCCTCAGGGTTTATTTGTTGTTTTTCCCCCACAAGGTAAAAAAAAAAAAAAGGTAATTCTTTGTCTCATTTCTTTCTTATCTAGCCTTAAGCACTGATTGGGCATTGCCTCAGACAAACTGAGATATGTTAATGAATTTGGATTAAAAAGACCAAGGTCCCACTGCATCCAGGGCCATCTCCAGTTGTACAGGACTCAGACCACTCTGGAGGAGAAAGTGAGGCTTGTGACTTTGCACAGCCCTCCCTTAAATCATCAATCCAATCAACTTGCATAAGGCAATTACAACTCCCACGCCTATAATGCTCTCCTCACATTGGCCTTCAAGGTTCAGCTCATGTGCCATCCCTTATAGGAAGCCTTTCTTGATTTATCTAGAGAAAATAAGATGTAGCTGATTCATAGGTTGAATTCTTCCACATAAGAATTTAATAAATGTTTTTGTTGGATTGAAGTGGTTCACAGAATTGTAGAAATGGAATGGATCATAGGGAGCATTTAGTTCTGAGCTCCTTCATTTTACAGACGAGAAAAAAAAACTTGTTCAGTCATGTCCAACTTTCCATGAGCCCACTTGGGGTTTTCTTGGCAAATATATTTTAGTGGTTTGCCATTTCCTTATCCAGCTGGAAACTTAGGCAACTAGAGTTAAGTAACTTGTCCAGACATAGTATCTGAGGCCAAATTTGAACTCAGGGAGATGAGCTTCTTGACTTCAGACCCTGCACTGTATTGATTACTTAGGACTGAATGAGGAAACTAAGACGCAGAAAAATAAAGTGACTTGGCCTGTCACTTATGACTCTTGGGGCTTTTCCCCCATCCATTAGATATATAAGAGTCATTTCCTTTTTTTTTTTTTGATTCTCTGAATCATTGTCCAATTCCAGCAAAATGGAACATTATTAAGAAATTTATCCAGTGAATGGATAAGGGTAGTAGGAAACCATTTGTGTCCATCAGAGTTCTGTTTGTGTCCAAAGTAGACAAATACAAAATAAGGCAGGGGTAGTTTGTATGTGCCTTTTGGGGGGGGGGGCAGCTAAATTTTTCTAAAAGGTAAGTTACATCTTTCCACTTAGGCTATTTAGCTGAATCTAATTAAGTTCCACTCATCCCACTCTCTCCAAAGTATCTAGGAAAACTACAGAGAAGAGTAACAAGGAAATGAGGATGATCAACGCTGTTAAAGTCTGCAAAGAAGTCAAGAAAGATGACCACTGAAGAGATCTGGAGGGTACTTTCTGTGGAAATATGAGGCCATTGCCAAGAGTTAAGGAAGTGAGAACACTTAAAACAGGATGGACCCATTTTAACTGACTTTTGCCAGTTTAGCCATGAGAGTAAAGAGAAAGATAGGATGATAAGTTAGAAGGAATGGATGGACAAAGTGAAGGGTTTTTGTTTTTTCGAAGATGAAAAAGATATGGGCATGTTTGTAAGCAGTTGGGAGGCAGCCAGTAGACAGAGATTAAAGATTAGTGAGAGAATAGGTACGCTATACGGGGCAATCTACTAGAGAAAACAGGAGAGGAATGGGATCACTTACACATGTTGATAGGTTTGTTTTGCATTAAAAAGGCTATTTCATTATGGGATATGGGGTGAATGAAAAGAAGGAAAAAAAATACAGAATGCATTTGAATCATGGGAAATGAAGAATAGGGGAGAAGAGGAAACTCTCTTCAAATGCTCTCAGTTTTTTCAATGGAATAGGAGGCAAGATTTTTAGGGAGATCACATTGATGATGCCAAGGTTATATTTTTAATATTTAATTTTCATGAAATTGAAATTTATCAAAAG
This sequence comes from Antechinus flavipes, assembly GCF_016432865.1. Taxonomy (NCBI): domain Eukaryota; kingdom Metazoa; phylum Chordata; class Mammalia; order Dasyuromorphia; family Dasyuridae; genus Antechinus; species Antechinus flavipes. Next base: position 121,791,237 of record NC_067398.1, on the reverse strand, counting down.
AACACTGAAGATGAATTATGAAGAACTAAGTGATAATACCCAGGAAAGATTAAAAAAAAAAAAAAAGAGGGAGATGGAAATGGACTAGATCCATGGTGGAGAATTCATCCAGAATTCAAATTGACACACAACCAGCATGTTCTCCTAATGTCAAGAGAACTGAAGGAAGGCCCTCAGTATGTTGGATAGGACCCCTTTGATAAACTTTTGGGAAGTTTATTCCCAGTTATATGAATTGCATAAATCACTGTTGGTAGAGTTGCGACCTGATCTAACCATTCTGGAGAAGTAGTTGGAACTATGCCTAAAGAGCTATAAAACTATGCATACCCTTTGATATAGCAACACCACTACCAAGTCTGTATTCTAAAGAGATCATAAAAAAGGGAAAAGGACCCACATGATATCTGCACAGTTCTTTTTGTGGTGGCAAAGAATTGGACATCGAGGGGATGTCCATCAATTGGGAAATGGCTGAATAAGTTGTGGTATATGAATGTAATGGAATACTATTGTGCTATAAGAAATGATGAGTACTCAGATTTCAGAAAAACCTGGAAAGATCTACATGAACTGATACTTAGTGAAGTGAACAAAACCAAGAGAATACTGTATGCAATAACAGCAACATTGTGTTGTAAGCACGTATGACAGACTTAGCTCTTCTTAGCAATACAGTGATCTAAGACAATTTCAAAGGACTTGTTTATGCAGTTATACAAATATCATATGAGAAATTGTAGAAAAATATGGACTTTTTTGGGGGGATGGGGAGACAATTGAGGTTAAGTGACTTGCCCAGGATTCCTAGCTAGTAAATTTCAGAGGCTGAATTTGAACACAGGTCTTATTGACTCAAGGGTCAGTAATCTATTCATTGTGCCACCTAGCTGCCCCAAGATGGACCTTTTGATGTTAATTTTCATGTTATATCTCCTTGGCTTCAATTTGTCCCAAATAGATGCAACTACAAAATATATAAAAATGTTCTCTGAAGATATAGAAACATTTATGTTGATTGACTATAACTCCCACATAATATGAAATACCAGGCACAGATTAAGAATCTGCTTCTTTGGGGCAGCTAGTTGGTATAGTGGATAGAGCACCAGCTCTTAAGTCAGGAGGATCTGAGTTCAAACCTGGTTTCAGACACTCAAGACATCCTGGCTGTGTGACCCTGGTCAAGTCACTTAACTCCGATTGTCTCAGGGGGAAAAAAAGAATCTGCTTCTTTAGTGAATAATGAAAATAAATTGGTTTAATAAATGCAAAAAAAATTTGAGCACATATTTAACACAACTTTAAAACAGTCATTACTGATATTAGGAATCAATATACTCATTTATTTGCAAAAAAAAGAAAAAAAAAAAAGAAAAAGAAAAAAACTGACTATGACTCTCTCCACTCTTTTCTGACCTCAAAATGAATTCTTTAAATTTTACGTTTTTTCCACTCTGGTTCATTCTTTGTTTCTTCATCTTCAGATTCCACTTCTGCAAAAACAGTTTTAGGCTGAGTCCTAAAACAAAAGAAAAGGAGAGAAATTTAGTTAGTGAGCACTTGGTGAGCACTTATTTGTTCCTTTCGGCAAAGAGCTAGAAAATGATTTAAAAAAAAATAGTCATCATTACCTCTCTTCTGAATGATTAAATATTAATCCTTAAGTTTCTGACCACTAAAAACATGAGGGGGAAACCTATAAAGTGAAGAGAGAAGGATTCACACTCCACAGTGGACTATGTAACCTGTGTTCTCCTAGGATAGATTGAAAATGTAATTTAAATACAGTGGAATCCTCAGCCACTCAAATTCTGAATCATCTGGAATTCAGGCAAATCAGTCCCATTTTGGGAGATGTGAAAAGAACTAGAGAATAGTGCTGACCAAGGAGTTGTCTAGAAAATGAAGGTGGAGCCTTCAAACTAGAGCCACAGCAAGGCCTAGACAGAAACTCCAACTAAATTATTTGTAATTCTATATAGCAACACTGTTCCAGTTTTGAACAGCACTCTGCCATATAAAATTTTACTGTGTGGCAGAAGAAAGACTTAAAACGACTGTTTTGTTTTTTTTAATTAAACTGGTGTTTTAAAAATAAAGCCTACTCTGAAGTTTTACAATAGCCAGCAAAAAACAAAAAGAAGAAATGAGGTTTGACCAGTACAATGTATGGAAATTCTGAGTCTTTGAGAAGATACCACTATATAGCACTTTAGTATTATAAATAAAATAATCTTCATGGGAACTTTCAGTGCTTTATAAACATGCTTGACTTTATGAAATTCTTGCCTATCATCAAATGGGGAAAATTGCTGCTATTAGAATTTAAATAATATTATACTTCAATATTTTCCACATGGATGATTAATTCTTCCTTTAAAAAGTCATTACACATTTTGAAGGAAACAATTTTTTAAAGAAACATAGCATTTTGAAGTTTAATTTTTAAAACTTTATACATTCAAGTTATGGCTTAATTTCCTTAAGACACTTCAAGAGTTCTATGTGGCAAAATTTTTTATTTTACATAGGTAAATGTTTTATAAATACACATTCAAGCACATTTTTATGTATAGGTTAAAGGGGGAGGGAAATAAAATTACAATTCTAGATCATTTCTTATTGTTACTTTATTATTTCTGGAGGAGCAAAATCTACCCACCACGCCTACCATTGCTACACAGTGTGAATTGCATACCAGAACTGCTAGGGAATATAGTAGCCACTAGTCGCACATATCTGTCTAAAACCTAAGGTTTTCCCTTATAGAGTACCTATATCTCAGGGCTTTGAGAATCAAATGAATTAAATATATGGAAAACCCTTTGTAAGACTTAAAGTAGTACATAAATTATTTATTTAATATGCTCTGAGTAATTATCCATTCTAAAATTAAATTTGTTCTTAGTCCTCAGACTTCTTTGGACAAAATGAGAGCCCCTTCTAACAAACATTCTTGCAAAAAGTCTACCAAAAAATCTATAAAGTCACACCATATATGCAACACAAAAATTTACAAATATATATAAAGAACAAGTAATAAACAGAGTATTCCCATCCACCTACCTTCCTGTTTTTACTTTTTTTGTAAAGTATTCCACTGATCTTGCAGAAACATTTAAAACATCAATACATCCCCTTTCTATTGACTGATAGAGTTTTTAATTTAAGTCTTCTAGAATTCACTCTAGAGTGAAATAGTCAAAATGTTTTCAACTATAATTGAAAGTTCACAGATCAAATTCTTTTTAATCATCATTACTCATCTGATATGATTCATTCACAAGTATAAAACTAGCTTCAGGCTAATGGCATGAATATGAGGGGAATCCCTTGTATTATTATTCACAAGTATGTGAGGAGAAACCACAGACTTTCTTGGCCTAGGGCCCATTGTTTATTATAAAGAAAAACCTCAAAGTACAAAGTCAATTATGGCCATGACTTGATAATCAGACACACTTGTTAACCCTGTTAAGATAAATATGGTCCAGACGAACTCTAACCTAGTCGTTACAATCACAGAATTATTCAAATGAAAGACTTTGCCAAAAAAACTTGTAGTTTCAATAGTCTTCTCTGTTCAACATCAAAACAAAGGTAACTGCTGTTAAATATAAGAAACACTTGAAAAAATGAAAAGGCAAAAAGATTTTTCTGGATAAAGAATTTTCCATTTTCTTCAGGAAAAAATGTGTAAAGCAGATAATATGCTAGACACAAAAAGAATATCTCCTTTCTCCCTCTCTCCCCCAGAACTATACAAGTGAAAGTTCAAAGTCAGGGTAAGGATAAATGAAGTAGGGAAGAGGGACATTAAAAAAGGGGGAAATAATTCCAGAAGCCCTGGGAAGAAAGGACTCCAGGGATAGGATTAAATTCCTGAGCTGCCAGGAGGCACCTTATCACCAAAGTGAAAATACACCACACTGATGAACCAATTGGATTTGAAGAGTACCATAGACATTTTTAGAGATCTTAACTGTCCATTTTCAAAAGATACAACTATGTATAATAAAACTTTTATGAGAGCTAGTACTGTGCATTTGGCAACATGTATAGCTTTATCGATCAAATGTACATTCCTTTACATAATAGGTATGTTTTTGAAAGCTGTGCACAGACTGAATTTTTATAAAATGAATGCTATGTAAAATATCCTTTTTTATATATATATAACTTTTTATTGACAGAACCCATGCCAGGGTAATTTTTTACATTATCCCTTGCACTCACTTCTGTTCCGATTTTTCCCCTCCCTCCCTCCATTCCCTCCCCCAGATGGCAAGCAGTCCTTTACATGTTAAATAGGTTACAGTATATCCTAGATACAATATATGTGTGCAGAACCGAACAGTTTTCTTGTTGCACAGGGAGAATTGGATCCAGAAGGTATAAATAACCCAGGAAGAAAAACACAAATGCAAGCAGTTTATATTCATTTCCCAGTGTTCTTTTTGGGTATAGCTGCTTCTGTCCATCCTTGATCAACTGAAACTGAATTAGTTCTCTTTATTGAAGAGATCCACTTTCATCAGAATACATCCTCAAACAGTATCGTTGTTGAGGTATATAATGATCTACTGGTTCTGCTCATTTCACTTAGCATCAGTTCATGTAAGTCTTACCTCTCTGTCCTCTCTGTATTCATCCTGCTCGTCATTCCTTACAGAACAATAATATTCCATAATGTTCATATACCACAATTTACTCAACCGTTTCCAATTGATGGGCATCCATTCATTTTCCAGCTTCTATCCACTACAAACAGGGCTGCCACAAACATTTTGGCACATACAGGTCCCTTTCCCTTCTTTAGTATCTCTTTGGGGTATAAGCCCAGTAGAAATACTGCTGGATCAAAGGGTATGCACAATTTGATAACTTTTTGAGCATAGTTCCAGAATGCTCTCCAGAATGGCTGGATGTGTTCACAATTCCACCAACAATGTATCAGTGTCCCTGTTTTCCCACATCCCCTCCAACATTCCACATTATCTTTCCCTGTCATTCTAGTCAATCTGACAGGTGTGTAGTGGTATCTCAGAGTTGTCTTAATTTGCATTTCTCTGATTAATAATGATTTGGAGCATATTTTCGTATGTCTATAAATAGTTTCGATTTCTTCATCTGAGAATTGTCTGTTCATATCATTTGACCATTTATCAATTGGAGAATGGCTTGATTTCTTATAAGTTAGAGTCAATTCTCTATATATTTTGGAATGAGGCCTTTATCAGAACCTTTGACTGTAAAAATGTTTTCCCAATTTACTGTTTCCTTTCTAATCTTGTCTGCATTTGTTTTGTTTGTACAAAAACTTTTCAATTTGAGGTAAACTATACTATGCTCTTCCAATTTATTTATAATCTCATTCTTTATGCCTAGGTCACCAACCCATTTTGACCTTATCTTGGTGTACGGTGTTAAGTGTGGGTCAATACCTTGTTTCTGCCATACTAATTTCCAATTTTCCCAGCAATTTTTGTCAAATAATGCATTCTTATCCCCAAAACTGGGGTCTTTGGGATTGTCAAACACTATATTATTAAAGTTATTGGCTGTTTTGTCCTTTGAACCTAACCTAGTCCATTGATCAACTAGTTTATTTCTTAGCCAATACCAGGATGGTTTTAATAACTGCTGCTTTATAATATAATTTTAGATCTGGTACAGCTAGGCCACCTTCATTTGATTTTTTTTTCATTAATTCCCTTGAAATTCTTGACCTTTTGTTTTTCCATATGAACTTTGTTGTTATTTTTTCTAGGTCATCAAAATAGTTTTTTGGGAGTCTGATTGGTATGGTGCTAAATAAATAGATTAGTTTAGGTAGCATTGTCATCTTTATTATATTTGCTCGCCCAATCTAAGAGCATTTAATATTTTTCCAGTTGGTTAGATCAGACTCAATTTGTGTGGAAAGTGTTTTGTAGTTTTGCTCATAAAGTCTCTTGGCAGATTTTCCCTTGGCAGATAGATTCCTAAATATTTTATACAATCAGTAGTTACTTTAAATGGAATTTCTCTCTGTAACTCTAACTGTTGGGTTTTGTTAGTGATATATAAAAATGCTGATGACTTATGTGGGTTTATTTTGTATCCTGCAACTTTGCTGAAGGTGTGGATTGTTTCTAATAACTTTTTAGTAGAGTCTCTGGGATTCTCTAAGTATACCATCATATCATCAGCAAAGAGTGATAATTTGGTTTCCTCATTGCCTATTCTTATTCCTTTAATCCCTTTCTCAACTCTTATTGCCAAAGCTAGCATTTCTAATACAATATTAAATAGCAACGGTGACAGTGGGCAACCTTGTTTCATTCCTGAGCTTATTGGGAATGGTTGCAGTTTGTCCCCATTACATTTGATGCTTACTGCTGGTTTTAAATAGATGCTACTGATTATTTTAAGGAAAAGTCCATTTATTCCTATACTCTCAAGAGTTTTTAATAGGAATGGATGTTGGATTTTATCAAATGCTTTTTCTGCATCTATTGAGATGATCATATGGTTTTTGTTAATTTGATTATTAATATGGCCAATTATACTGATAGTTTTCCTAATATTGAACCAGCCCTGCATTCCTGGTATAAATCTACTTGATTGTGGTGCATTATCCTGGGGATGATTTTCTGTAATCTTTTTGCTAATATCTTATTTAAGATTTTAGCATCAATATTCATGAGGGAGATTAGTCTATATTTTCTTTCTCTGTTTTCAACCTACCTGGTTTAGGTATCAGTACCATGTCTGTGTCATAAAAGGAATTTGGTAGGACTTCTTCATTCCCTATTTTTTCAAATAGTTTACAAAGCATTGGGGCTATTTGTTCTTTGCATGTTTGGTAGAATTCACATGTAAATCCATCTGGTCCTGGGGATTTTTTTTTAGAGAGTTGATTAATAGCTTGTTCTATTTCTTTTTCTGAAATGGGACTATTTAAGCAATTTACTTCCTCCTCTAATAATCTGGGAAGTCGATATTTTTGGAGGTAGTCATCCATTTCGCTTAGGTTACCAAATTTTATTGGCATAAAGTTGGGCAAAGTAACCCCTTATTATTTCTTTAATTTCCTCTTCATTGGTGGAAAGTTCTCCCTTTTCATTTTTAAGACTACTAATTTGATTTCCTTCTCTCCTTTTTCTAATCAGATTTACCAAAGGTTTATCAATTTTATTGGTTTTTTCATAAAACCAACTCTTAGTTTTATTTATTAGTTCAATAGATTTTTTACTTTCTATATTATTAATTTCTCCTTTTAATTTTAGAATTTCAAGTTTAGTAATTGATTGGGGGTTTTTAATTTGGTCTTTTTCTAGCTTTTTAAGTTGCAGGCCCAATTCATTGATCTTCTCTTTCCCTATTTTATTCAAGTAAGCCTCTAAGGATATAAAATTTCCCTTATTACTGCTTTGGCTGCATCCCATAAATTTTGGTATGATGTCTCACCATTGTCATTATCTTGAGTGAAATTATTAATTGTGCCTATAATTTGCTGTTTCACCCAATCATTCTTTAAGATGAGATTATTTAGTTTCCAATTACTTTTTGGTCTATTTACGCCTAACTTTTTGTTGAATGTAGTTTTTATTGCATTGTGATCTGAAAAGAAAGCATTTACTGTTTCTGCCTTCCTGCATTTAATTTTGCGGTGTTTATGTCCTAAAATATAGTCAATTTTTGTATAGGTTCCATGAACTGCTGAGAAGAAAGTATACTCCTTTCTGTCACTATTCAGTTTTCTTCAGAGATTTATCATATTTAATTTTTCTAATATTCCATTTACCTCTTTAATTTCTTTCTTATTTGTGTTGTGATTTGATTTATCTAAATCTGAGAGTGCAAGATTGAGATCTCCCACTATTATAGTTTTGCTGTCTATTTCTTCTCGCAACTCTCTTAACTTCTCCTTTAGGAAGTAAGATGCTATACCACTTGGTGCATATATGTTTAATACTGATATTGCTTCATTGTCTATAGTACCCTTTAGCAAGATATAGTTTCCTTCCTTATCTCTTTAATTAGATCAATCTTTGCTTTTGCTTGATCTGAGATAAGGATGGCTACCCCTGCTTTTTTGACTTTACCTGAAGCATAATAGATTCTGTTCCAGCCTTTTACCTTTACTCTGTATGTATCTCCCTGTTTTAAATGTGTTTCCTGTAAACAACAGATTGTAGGGTTCTGACTTTTGATCCAGTCTGCTATCCGCCTTCTCTTTATGGGAGAGTTTATCCCATTCACATTTATAGTTAAAATTACTAATTCTGTATTTCCTGCCATCCTAATATCACCAGATTATACTTTTCTTTTTCTTGCCCTCCTTCCCTTCTTCACTAGTATTAAACTTATTGGTCCCACTTACGTCACGCAGCTCTCCCTCTTTAGTATCCCTCCCTCCTCCCTTTGAATCCCTTCCCCTTTCTTGTACCCTTCCCTTATTACTCTTTTTCCTTCTCCCTTTTCCTCTCCCACTTTTTAATGAAGTGAGAGAAGAATCTCTGTAAAAGAAATATGTCAATTATTAACTCTTTGAGCCAACTCTGATGAGAGTAGGATCCACACAATGTTCCTCCCCCTCTCTAAGTGCCCTCATATATAATAAGTTTCCTTTGCCTCATCATCGCATGTAGTTTCCCTTTTTATCTCCCCTTTTCCCCATTTCTACTTCCCTTTTTTATGTTATATTGATAAAATCAAATTATATACATGGTTTTTATGTATATCCACAACAGAAATACAGTTCTCAAGAGTTCCTTTTACCTTTTTCTACTTCTCTTGAGTCCTGTTGTTGGAGATCAAATTTTTTATTTAGGTCTGATTTTTTCCTTAGAAACAAATGGAATTCCTCTATTTCATTAATCTTCTTCACGGAAAAAAATACTCAGCTTAGCTGGGTAGTTTATTCTTGGCTGCATTCCAAGCTCTTTTGCCTTTCGGAATATCTGATTCCAAGCCCTTCGATCCTTTAATGTTGAGGCAGCCAGATCTTGCAAGACCCTTATTGTGGCACTTCGGTATTTGAACTGTTTTTTCCTGGCTGCTTGTAAAATTTTTTCTTTAGTCTGAAAATTCTGAAGTTTGGCCACAATATTCCTCGGAGTCTTTATTTTAGGGTCTTTTTCAGAAGGTGTTCGATGAATTCTTTCAACGCCTATTTTCCCTTCCGGTTCTATTACTTCTGGGCAGTTCTCCTTGATGATTTCCTGTAAAATAGTATCTAGGCTCTTTTTTCATTATAATTTTGGGTAATCCAATGATCCTTCAGTTATCTCTCCTAGATCTATTTTCCAGGTCTGTTGTTTTTCCAAGTAAATATTTGACATTTTTTCCCAATCTTTCATTTTTTGGTTTTGCTTGACTGATTCTTGATGTCTCAATGAATCAGTCATTTCTATTTGTTCAGTTCTGATTTTTAGTGAGTTATATGTAAAATATCCTGAAGACCAGAGGAGGGAAGAGAGGGTATGGGTTATTATTTGAAGAAAACCTGTGGTGAATTCTTTAGTCTAACTAACAAACTTTTGTTAAATTTGGATTTTCTTAAAATGAATAGGCTACCAATGAAATAATGCCTATGCTTGGAGTATTTTTTTTTTTAAGACACATAGTAAAGGAATACCCTATGCATTACCAGCATAGCTAAAGCAATTATCTTCTTTCTCCATTGTGTATGTTTTACATACACATACACAATATGTATTTAAATCTTGCCCTTACCTATCCAATGTGGCTTTACATGAAGTGCTCTGAAGTAATAATAATATTTTCATACATACATATTTACAGATCCTGTGTCAGAAATGATATGCATATTGAAAATTAAATTTACTGAACAAGCAATAATGGCAGTGTATTTGGCAAGAAGACACACCATCTACTGACAGAGCTGTCAAGCTTGGCAGGCTGTTGGCAATCTTCCAAACTCCCACACACATCTATCCCTGTCTGGTGTGTAAGCTAATAGCATTCTGGACCTACATCCTGCCCACTCCTCAGCCAGCTCCTTTTTTTTCTCCCTCTAGCAACATCTTTTAACAAGAAACTGTAACTAAATCTGCCCATGTGTGGTTGAATGAGAGCCTTCTGTGATCCTGCTGTGTTTTAAAACTTTCATGGCTATTACATTGTCAATGTGAGGAATGAAATCTAATATTCAATCAATGAAATTAAAGGGCCTAAACATGCTGGCTGAGTTATTAGCATTAGGGAATTTAACAGTGTTAAAGCAAGTACCACATTTAGGCATGCATAGTCATATAAAACATAATTATGTTGTTGTTTTTTTAAATGAAAAAGCAGTCCCTATTAAAGCTACATTTCATCACCATTAGCAGAGTCAATTGCAGTGAAGAAAAACAACCAAGCACACATTCTCAATTACAGTGACCTTTAAAAAAGATCCTTTTAAATACTAGCTTCCCTTCAAACACTTTGCCACTTGGCAGTAAACTGTATACCCTAGCAGGTGAATAGAAGAGAAAGAGCCGAGTAAGGCTGGCTAACTGGTGACTGTGTTGTGTACATTGCTTTGAGTTTAGGAAGAGGAGCTCAATAAATTTTAGGAGATAGATTCAGGGACTCTGAAGCAAAATGAAAAAGCATATAGCGATATATGCTTAGCACCATGAACAGACACATGACCTGCCAACATCTTAAACTCTCCATGAACCAAAGAGAACTCATCATCTTCTTCTAAAACCCATCCATTCTCTTAGTTTCCAATTTTTCTCAATGGCATTACCCATTGCAGTCCCCTAAACTCAAAATCTTATGGTTAAATAAATTCAATTAAATATAACAAATATTTATCAAGCCTTTATTTCATGACACTGAGACACAGAAACAAAAACAAAATAATCACTGCCACCCAAAGAACTTAGACTCTATCACAGAGAATTAGTATGTTAATAGACAAATAAGAACAAAACATATAGACAAAATAAATACAAAGTAATATCATAATAACATAAATGAGAGCATTAGAAATTGGAGGAATCAGAAAAGATCTCTTTCAAGAAGTAGCAATCAAATTAACCCTTGAAAAGTTACAGGGATTCCAAAAGTCCAAGGTGTAAGAAAGGAGATCATTTCAAGATGACTGTCAAGAGACAAAAGCACAGAGTGGGAGATGGAAGAATATGGAAAAAAACAAATTTTGTGGGCCAGTTTTGCTAGAATGTACCGCATATTAAGAGTAAGCAACATGAAATAAGTTTAGATAAACAGGTTGGAGACAGATTATCTTATTAAGATATTAAGATATCTTTAAATATCAAAAAGTGAAGTTTGTTTTCTTTATCCTAGAGGCTAGGAAAGGCTGACCTCTTTACAGAGACAAAAACAGAGAAGGAAAAAAATGAGAGAGAATAAAGAACGGAATGGAGTGTGGAAGAAAAGAAAGAAGGGATTCACAACAAAAAGCCTCTATATTTTTTTCAGTGAAGTAGAAAGTGAAGTCCTTTGCTGAGGGTAAGGTGAGAGAAGATAGGAGGGAGAGAAGGAGAAGAAAACGAAAAGGGGGAAGTATAGAAGTTTGAGGAGGGAACATTTGTAATGAAGACAACAAAGGAATCGTCATGTGGTTATAAAGGTTTAGTTAAGATTAAATTTGTAGTGAACCAAGGATTTATCTTGTGACCTTTTACCTCTTCTCTATCTTGGATAATCTTATCAGATCTAACTAGTTCGACTATTCCAGTCTTTCTCCTAAAATTCAGTTCTGAATCACTGATTGCCTAATGGATATCTGCAATTAGATATTCTAGAGGCACTCTCAACTCAATAAAACTACAACTATATCCAAATAAAACTCAAACTACATCCAAAGACAGAGATCATTTTCTCTGTCCCATTCCTTACCCCTCCGAACATTCCCTTTTCCTAACTTTCTTATTTCTGTTGAAGTTACTATTTTTCCAATCACACAAGTACCCAACGTCAGGGACATCCTAGACTCTTCTCTCTTTCTCACTCCTCATAAGCACTCAGTCTCCTAAATTTCATATCCACATATATCTCAGTTCAGTCCTTTTCTATTCACAAGGCCACTTAGATAAGGTCCTCATCACTCCTCATCTGCACTTTATTGAAAAGGCTTCCTACATAATCTCTTTTCTTCTCTAAACTCCACACAGCTGCTTTGTAAATGCCTGTAAGTTTTTAACAAGCATTTGTTGAATTGGATAAAATTGTATCCAGTTGGCATAGTTGCAGAGCTTTCTTCATGAGCATTCAACAGCATCCAAGCAGAAGGTGGGTGGTGTAAATAATTCATGGTTGAGATTTGGCAAGGTGTGACTGGTGAGAAGACAAAAGATTAAGTGATTCAGGAATAAATATTTAATGGTGTATAGCTGAAGTGGTCAACAAGGGTGAAACTATTAAGAAAGGGAAGTATAATCAGAGCAGGGCCAAATAGGCCAAAAGAACCAGAAGACATTAAAAGATTAAAAGTAAGCAGATTATGACCTGTTATAAATGAGGAGTTGAATGTCAGAAGTGGTATAAAGAAGGCCCTGGAGAAATCTCATCATAAGGCAAGAGTGAAGGATAACTGGTGGAAAGCCTATGTACTCTCAGCAAAGGAGGACTAGAGAAGGTATCCTCCAGTATGCTGATGATAACCATTATGGACTGACATGGATAAATACGATAGGATGAGAAAGAATAGATAGGTTGTATGTTTCACTGCTAGAAAGTATGTCAACAAGAATGAGATCACAGATTTCTTGAAGCAATTTGATCTATAAAAGCTATTATTACTACTACAATATATAAAACACAATATAATATGTTGGATTAAGGTTTCTACCTTGTCACTAAGTGGCTGTGTGACTAAAGACAAGTCATTTCAATGTCTGAATCTTAGTTTTCTCAACAGAGAATCATAATATTTGCTCTATCTACCTCACTCATAGTTGTAAGGATAAAATGAGATAATTTGAAGGAAAGTTAAAAGCATTAGACAAGTTGAAACCATTATTAAATAGTCTGCATTATAAAACATTCAATTTATCATTTGATAAATATTACATATCTATTATGGGAAAAATCTTTTCTTGAACTAACAAAATGTTTTTTAATTTTACTCAAAATGTTAAATTGTGTTTTGTTGTTGTTCAGTTGTTTCAGTTGTGTTCACCTCTTTATGACCCCATTTGGGGTTTTCTTAGCAAAGATACTGGAGTGGTTTGTCATTTCTTTCTCTCTTTCCCCCCCCCCCCACTTTATTTTAAGAAATTTTCTTTCTTTTTTTTTTTTTTTAAATAATCATAACTTTTTATTGACAGAACCCATGCCTGGGTAATTTTTTACATCATTATCCCTTGGACTCATTTCTGTTCTGACTTTTCCCCTCCCTCCCTCCATTCCCTCCCCCAGATGGCAAGCAGTCCTATACATGTTAAATATGTCACAGTATATCCTAGATACAATATATGTGTGCAGAACCAAACAGTTCTCTTGTTGCACAGGAAGAATTGGATTCAGAAGGTAAAAATAACCCGGGAAGAAAAACAAAAATGCAAATAGTTTGCATTCATTTCCCAGCATTCTTTCTTTGGGTGTAGTTGCTTTTGTCCATCATTGATCAATTGGAACTGAATTAGATCTTCTCTTTGTTGAAGAAATCCACTTCCATGAGAATACATCCTCATACAGTATCACTGTTGAAGTATATAATGATCTCCTGGTTCTGCTCATTTCACTTAGCATCAGTTCATGTAAGTCTCTCCAAGCTTCTCTGTATTCATCCTGTTGGTCATTCCTTACAGAACAATAATATTCCATAATATTCATATACCACAATTTACCCAACCATTCTCCAATTGATGGGCATCCATTCATTTTCCAGTTTCTAGCCATTACAAACAGGACTGCCACAAACATTTTGGCACATACAGGTCCCTTTCCCTTCTTTAGTATCTCTTTGGAGTATAAACCCAGTAGTAGCACTGCTGGATCAAAGGATATGCACAGTTTGAAAACTTTTGGGGCATAATTCCAGATTGCTCTCCAGAATGGTTGGATTTGTTCACCACACCAACAATGCATTAGTGTTCCAGTTTTCCCACATCCCATCCAACATTCATCATTATTTTTTCCTGTCATCTTAGCCAATCTGACAGGTGTGTAGTGGTATCTCAGAGTTGTCTTAATTTGCATTTCTCTGATCAATAGTGATTTTTTTTTAATTTTATAATAACTTTTTATTGACAGAACCCATGCCAGGGTAATTTTTTACAACATTATCCCTTGTACTCGCTTCTGTTCCAACTTTTCCCCTCCCTCCCTCCATTCCTTCCCCCAGATGGCAAGCAGTCCTATATATGTTAAATATGTAGCAGTATATCCTATGATCAATAGTGATTTGGAACACTTTCATATGAGTGGAAATAATTTCAATTTCATCATCTGAAAATTGTTCATATCCTTTGACCATTTATCAATTGGAGAATGGCTTGATTTTTTATAAATTAGAGTCAATTCTCTATATATATTTGGGAAATGAAGCCTTTATCAGAACCTTTAACTATGAAAATGTTTTCCCAGTTTGTTGCTTCCTTTCTAATCTTGTTTACAATAGTTTTGTTTGTACAGAGGCTTTTTATTTTGAAAGAATCAAAATTTTCTATTCAATAATGATTTCTAGTTCATCTTTAGTCACAAATTTCTTCTTCCTCCACAAGTCTGAGAAATAAACTATCCTATGTTCCTCTAATTTATTTATAATCTCATTCTTTATGCCTAAATCATGGATCCATTTTGATCTTATCTTGGTATACCATGTTAAGTGCGGGTCCATGCCTAATTTCTGTCATACTAATTTCCAGTTTTCCCAGCAGTTTTTGTCAAATAATGAATTCTTATCCCAAAAGTTAGGATCTTTGGGTTTGTCAAACATTAGATTGCTATTGTCGACTATTTTGTCTTGTGAACCTAACGTATTCCACTGATCAACTAATCTGTTTCTTAGCCAATACCAAATGCTTTTGGTGACTGCTGCTTTATAATATAGTTTTAAATGAGGTACAGCTAGGCCACTTTCATTTGATTTTTTTTTTTATTAATTCCCTTGAGATTCTCGACCTTTTGTTCTTCCATATGAATGTTGTTGTTATTTTGTCTAGATCATTAAAATATTTTCTTGGGAGTCTGATTGATATAGCACTAAATAAATAGATTAGTTTAGGGAGTATTGTCATCTTTATTATATTCGCTCAGCCTATCCAAGAGCACTTAATATTTTTCCAATTATTTAAATCTGACTTTATTTGTGTGGAAAGTTTTTTGTAATTTTGCTCACATAATTCCTGACTTTCCTTTGGTAGATAGATTCCCAAATATTTTATGCTATCGAAAATATTCCCAAATATTTTATGCTAATTTTAATTATTTTGAATGGAATTTCTCTTTATATCTCTTGCTGTTGGATTTTGTTGGTGAGGTATAAAAATGCTGAGGATTTATGGGGATTTATTTTGGATCCTGTAACTTTGCTAAAGTTATGAATTATTTCTAATAGCTTTTTAGTAGAATCTCTGGGGTTCTCTAAGTATACCATCATATCATCTACAAAGAGTGATAGTTTGGTTTCCTCATTACCTACTCTAATTCCTTTAATCTCTTTCTCGATTCTTATTGCTGAGGCTAGCGTTTCTAATATAATATTGAATAACAATGGTGATAGTGGGCAACCTTGCTTCATTCCAGATTTCACTGGGAAAGGTTCCAGTTTTTCCCCATTGTATATGATGCTTACTGATGGTTTTAAGTATATGCTCCTGACTACTTTAAGGAAAAGTCCATTTATTCCTATCCTCTCAAGTGTTTTTATTAGGAATGGATATTGGATTTTATCAACTGCTTTTTCTGCATCTATTGAGATGATCATATGGTTTTTGTTAATTTGGTTATTGATGTAGTCAGTTATGCTAATAGTTTTCCTAATATTGAACCAGCCCTGTCATTTCTTTTTCTACGAGAGATGGGGACATTGAAGCAAACACGGCTAAGTGACATACCCAGGATCATACAAGTTAGTAAATGCCTGAGGCCAGATTTGAACTAAAAAAAAAATGAGTCTATATATGTGCACATTATCTTCATTTCTGGAATAAAATATCTTCTCACTTGCCTCTTGGTGGGGAAGAGATGGTTGGAAGTAACTACTATTCCCAAGGAAGGGATTATATTTTTGCTTTTCTTTGTAGCCCCAGTGCTTAACAGTATTTAACACAATTTAATAAAGCCTTGATAATGATGATGATGGTATAATATAGCACAAATTATTTTCCTGAGCTTCAGGACTACTCAGAATGCCAAAAAACATTTATCAAGGACCTATTATATGGCAGTCACTGTACTACTGCTGGGAATACAAAAAAAAGTAAAAGACAATCCCTGTTCTCAGGACTTCAGATGCAAACAACTATGTACAAATAAGTTATATGCAGCATAAATTGGAAATAATCGATAGGAAAAGCACTAGAATTAAGGAGGCTTGGAAAAGGCTTTGTAAAAGGTTCTACTTGAAGGAAGCTAAGAAAACCAAGAGGCAGAGATGATGATGAAGAGCATTCCAGGCAGGGGAACAGCCAACAAAAATGCTCTCACTTAGGAAATGCAGTATTGTGTTTGAGGAATCGCCAGGAAGCCAGTATCACTGGATCAAGGAAAGGGTGTAAAGTTGAAGAATACTAAAAAAGTGGGTATAGTTGTGTGGTCATGAAGGGCTCTGAATATCAAACAGGCTCTGAAAACCTGGTCTCTGATTCTGGAAGTGATCAGGAGCCACTGGAGTTTACTGAGTAGAGGAGATGACATATCTTGGCAACATATTAGAGGTGGGGGGTGAGAGTGAAGAGTTGAGGATGATACTAAGCTTGTCCAGGACTCTAATGGAGTAGAGTAGCATAGAACTCTATGCTACTGGAAATGTTCAATACCAATATCCTTCCAATTATTAAGGCTTAAAACCACCTTCAGTTTTTTCTTTTTTATTACTCATTATTTACTACCCACATCCCACTCTTGACCTCTCTCTATGTCTCTTTTTCTCTTGACTCCCTTGTCTTTTTTTCGCTCTCCTTCTCTCCTTCTTTCCACTCATGAAATTCCTATCTTGATTCGGACCTGTATCACCTCTTACCTAGAATGTTGTAATAGTTTCCTAACCAGTCTCTCTACTAATCCCCTCTAAAAATTATTGTTTATATAACTACCAAAGTAATATTTTTAATGCATAGCATTGAAAATGCTATTTTTCTGCTTGGACTTTCAATGATTCTCTACATCCTGTAGGACATGATACAAATCCCTCAGCCAGATATTGAAAGCTCCCCCACAATCTGGCTCCAATTTTTAAAACCTTATTTCACACTATTCTCCTTTATGCAGTCTCATAGCATCAAACGTCTTCCACCATTCTTCTCTTTCATCTGTGTTTCAAATGAAGAGATAGCCCTCCTTACCAAGGTGAAACTCTCTAAATATACACTACTGGTCCCATTCCATTCCATCCCATCTCTAGCAGATGGCTCCCTCTGACATCCCCACTTTCTCTTAACTTTTTTCTCTCTTTGTCTACTAGCTGCTTCCTTATTGTTTCTAAATATCCATTATCTCCCAACATCAAGAAACCCTTACTTGATCCACCTATCCTCTTTATCTTCCCATGTATCTCTCCCTTTTTTTGTTTTTGAATGCTTTGAGAAGGCTGTCTATAGTAGTCTACTTCCTTCCCTTTCACTCTTCTTAAGAACTGAACAGTTTTACTTAAGAAATCTTGATTCAACTGAAACAGATATCTCAAAAATTAACAATCTCGTAATACCCCAAACTAATAGTTTTGTTTCAATCCTCATCTTTCTTGTCTTCTCTGTAACCTTTGATTCTGCCAATCATGATCTTTTCTTAATACTCTCATCTCTCTAGGTTTTGAGGTCACCATTTCCCCCTATTTCTTCTACTTGTCTGACTGCTCTTCTTTAGTCTACTTTACTAGATCTGCAGCCAGGTCACATTGCTAACTGTGGATATCCCACGGGTTCTATCTTCTTTTCCTTCCATATTATTCCAAATGACAATTTCAGAAGTTCCTATGGATCCAAAGATCATCTTTTTGCTGATGATTCTTAAATCCATTCATCCAGCCTTAACCTCTCTGTTGATCTTCTTATGTTGAGGCTCACATCTCTATCTATTGAACATCTCAAATTAGATGTTTCATAGCTATCTTAAACTCATCATATCTAGAACTGAACTCATTATCTTTTCCCAAAAGAATCTTTCTTCTTCCTAACTTCCCTTATTAGTGTTGAGGGTACCATTATCCACTTAATCACCCAGGCTTAAAAGCTAGGTGTCATCCTTAAGTCCTCCACCCTGGTCTGTCCATTTTTACTATTGTAACAACTCTTGAAAATGGCCTCTTCTCTTCACAACACTGCTACCACCATAACACCATCATCATCACCTTACCACCTATTCCAAGAGCCTGCTGGTTGGTCTGCCTGCTTAAAGCCTCTCTGTATTTTGATTCTCCACTCAACAGTTAAAGTGTTCCTTCTAAAATGTAGGTCTGATGGCTCTCTTCAACAATGAGATGATTCAAACCAATTCCAATTGTTCAGTGATGAAGAGAGCCATATACATCCAGAGAGAGGACTGTGGGAACTGAGTGTAGACCACAATACAGCATTTTCACTCTTTCTGCTGATGTTTGCTTACATTTTGTTTTCTTTCTCAGGTTTTTTCCTTCTTGATCTGATTTTTCTTGTACAGCAAGATAACTGTATAAATATGTATACATATATTGGATTTAACATATATTTTAACATATTTAACATGTATTGAATTAAAAAATTAACCATGCATATGTTTTGTAAATAAAAAGCTTTCATAAATTTAAAAAAAAACAAGCCATTCAATAAAATAGTTTAACCATTTGGAACATTGCTTCTTAGGTAAGGACATGGATAAAACATTTTCTAATAAATTTGCTCATGATATATACCCTCATTTTCCATTTGGGGGTCTCCTGTGAAAGAATATTTCTATCCATAATTGCCAAATGAAATAGTCATTTGCTCATATTAAATATTTAAGCACTAAGTGTGGAGTGTTATGAATAAAACACTGATTTAAATGCAAAAATAAAAAAAATAAAATAAAATGTAGGTCTGAACCTCACCTACTCTATAAACTACAGTGCTTCCTTTCACTTTCAGGATCATAAAATCCTGTGTTGGGCATTCAAAACCTTTCATAATCACACACCCCTATCCATCCTTCCAGTCTTCTTACACATTATATTCCCCCTTTCACTCAAACAAAGCAGTTTTAGCATCTCCTGATGCTAATAAATATATGGTCAAGATGTAGATAACGGTTATGGGTACCTTTCCTAAAGCATAATATGATAAAGAAAAGGGGAACATTGATCCCTCCAAAAATCTATTTACATATGGCAAACTCATTCTAACTTGTTTTTAAAAACAAAAACAACAGCAAATCAGTCCTTACTTGGAATATGCTGGAGCAACCCAGTATGGGTTATCCTCAGCTTCCTTTGCATGCCGTAAAATGGCTTCCCGGGGGTTGCTATCATCAGTCTTATCCAGAGCAATGTTTTTCACTATGTATGATGACAAGGTACCTCCATGGGTTCCAACTCTGCCACCACGACCTGTTTCAGAGCAAAGAATAAAATTTAGAAATCAAAGACATGGGCAATCCCAGTACATTCTGTACTTTTAGGAGTTTATTTATCCACACCATTTGACAAAATTGAGAAGTGTTTAGAATGGTTTCCACAACTGGCCTGTTGACTGAATTGAGAAAGGGTGAGTTGGCTATGGTGACCTGATTTTCATATTTCTCAATGGAATGAACTTTCTATCACATGAAATATCTTCAAATATTAGATATTTCAACATTATATGTATTAATGCCAAATCACACTGGCTTTGTTTTCTACATTAAGACATTATATGCTGGCTTAGTGTGTCCCTTTTGACTTTAATTTATGGTGATCATGAAAACAAAAGGCAAAAATCATTAAGTTTCTGATAATATATACAAACATAAAGACGATTTCCCACAATTCTCCTTAATTATCCCTATTCTCAAGTTTAAAACAATCATAACATTTCCATCTGAACTTAGGCTAATTTCAAGCTGATATATCCAAGGTTAGAATATTTTCATTTCTCACTTGTCAAATGTATTCTATGAGGTCAATGTTATTAAGGGAAACATTAGTTTCTAAGTATATATCCTACCTTGTTCCAAATAGCTGATGAAATTAAAATTTAATTTAATTCAAATTCAAATTAAACTTTAAAAAAAAACAGCCCAAAGCAAAACTAATCACTATATTTCTGAGCATATAAAAGTGCAAGGTACTTAGGTAAAAATCACATCAACTAAGAGAGCTTGAAGGGATCTTAGGAATTTTCTAAAACAATTTATATTTAAGAATCTTTTCTACAATACATGTCACAACTGGCCATTTTGTTTGAAAACTTCTAGGAGGGGGGAAGGAAAGTAGCATGGAATACTTCCTAAGTAAGACTATTTTACATTAAGACTGCTCTAACAAACATGCAAATTTTCTTTATACTCAACCTAAATTTGCCTCTCTGAAATTTCTACTATTGTACCTACTTCTGACCTCTGAAGTCAAGAAAAACAAGTTTAATTCAGTTTTCATATGACCAAGATTCAAATACTTGAACACATTTTGTATACCTCTCTTAAGTCTTCTCTTTTTGAAGCTAAATATCCTTAGTTTCTTCAAGCAATCTTCTAATGGCATGGTTTTGAGGCTTCTCATCACCCTAGTTATTCACCTCTGGACATTATTTTTTAAATGTATTTATTTGTTGAAAATTTAATGCAAAATCAATGAGAAAAAAACAAAATAGAAAAAAGAAAACAAAAAATCTCCCAGCAGAACATGAGAGAAGATTCAAAATATGTAACAATAAATTTCCATTTTATGAAAGCTTATATAAAATAGAAGACATTGTATTCATAACTGTCTATCTTTTCTTTGCTTCCTTGTATGTTTTCTTTTGTCTTCTGCTATGCACTTTTTACTTTACTTATTTTACTTTTCTTTTTTTCCCTCTTTTCTTCCCCCTACATTCCCCAAGCAGGCTACAGTTAAGCACAGATATATTTATGTATATACACACACTCACACACACTATATATAAAATGTGGGTGTATGTATATGTATATAAACACACACGCACATATGTACATACATCTACATATATATACACACACATATATAGAGTGATACATGCACCTAAAACAACATAAATGTGGTTGACATATAATATGGATTTTTCTCTTGAATATTTTCAATCTGACTTTGTCTGAGATCAATGATTACTTCCCCTAATTTTTTCCTAATAAACTCTACTCTTGATCATTTTTATCATGTTTATGTATATTTCTTATTTCCTATTCCTGATATATATATATTTTAGGCAAAAGAGGAAGAACAAGGAATGAAATTCAGACACATAAGACATGACTTCTGCCTTCAACTAGTTTATAATCTAATTAAGAAAGTCAAGACATACATAAAAAAGAAGGTAAATAATTTAAGGCAATTATATACGGTGTCATAAGGCAGTATATGATTAGTTGGCCAAATTATCTTTAAAAAGAAAATTATAATCTTTGCAGAACCCTAACATATGAGGAGCTTAATAACTATTTCTTGAATTGAACTGGAAAGTTTTACATCAAAGATGGAATTTGAACTAGGTTTTGAAAAATGGCTAGGTCTTGATAGGCAGATAGAAAAAGAGTCCAGTAATACTCAGCTGAGTGTTAAAAGTGGACAGAATGGTTTTAGCCAAACCATAGAGGTAAGAAAGAGTATCTGTGGGTGGACAGAAATAAATAAATCATTTTCATGCAACCAAAAGATTCAGCAGGAGTTGAAAAGAAATTTAACTTTAAGCAAGTAGGATTAGATTATATATACAGAACTTTGTAATAGCGTATATTTATACAATTTTATAGTTATAAAAGTCTTTTAAAAAATTTTATTGTATTTTCACAATGCACAAAAGAATAATGAACAATTCCTACAAGGGAAGATGATACTTGTAACTCTAAAGAACTTTATCACTATTGGGGCAATTAGGAGTATACATAGAGAGTTGAGTATGAGTTGACTACAGAGATGACAAAAAAAAATTAAAGGATGAGAAAAAGATTTGCACTGGGAGAAGAAGGAAAAGATGGACTGATGTAAATTGCCTCACATAAAAGAGGAACAAAAGAGCTATTACAGTGGAGGCAAATGTGGAGGAGTGGTAGACAATAATTGAGCCTAACTGTAATAAGAACTGGTTCAAAAAGGGAATGTGTGTGTGTGTGTGTGTGTGTGTGTGTGTGTGTATGGAGTGGAATACAGAAATCTACTTTACCCTATAGGGAAGTAAAAAAGGATAGGGAGAAGAGAAGTGGGGGGGGGGGGTGATAGAAGGGAGAGATAGCAGACTGAGGGAGGCTGGTTGTCACAAGTAAAACATTTGTAAGAGGGACAGGGTAAAAGGTGAGGTAGAAGAATAAATACAAGAAAGATAGGATAGAGGGAAATATACATATAGTTATCATAAATGTAAATGCTAATGGTATGAATTCACTCATAATTCACTCATTATGAAAGTGGATATCAGAATAGATTAAAGTTCAGAATCCTATAATACACTGTTTACAAAAAAAGCACAAAGACACACTGGAAATAAAAGTAAGGGGTTAGACCAGACTCTATTATCTTCAACTGAAATAGAATAAAGCAAGGATAGCAATCATGAGCTCAGACAAAATAAAAGCAAAAATAGATCTCTATCAGAGAGATAAGGAAGGAAATTATATTTTACTAAAAGATACCACAGGAAATAAAGTAATAACAATGGCAAACATATATGTACCAAATGATATAGCAGCTATATTTTAAAAGAAGTTACATAAGTAAATAAGGAAATAATAGACAACAAAATTATACTAGTGGGGAGTCACAACTTTTTCCTCTCAAAGCTAGATTAATCTAACCAAGAAATAAGTTAAGGAGGTAAATAGAATTTTTTAAAAATTAGATATGATAGACCTCTTGAGAAAAATGAATGAGAACAGAAAGTAAAATATTTTTTTCTCAGTAATACATAGGACCTACACAAAAGCTGGCCATGTATTAGGAAATAAGCCTCACAACCAGATGCAAAATATGAAACATTAAATACATCCCTTTCAGATCACAATGCAATAAAAATTACATCAATAAGGTATAGTAGAAAGATAAATTAAAATTAATTGGGAATGAAATTATTTAATCCTAAAGGATAAGTGAGCCAAAGAATAAATTTCAGAAACAATTTCATTTAAGAGAATTACAACAATGAGAACATTCCAAAATTTGTGGGATGCCACAAAAATAGCATTTAAAGGAACATTTTTATCTCTAAATGTTAACTCAATAAAATAAAAAGCAGATCAATGAATTGGGCAACTTAAAAAAACAAACTAGAAAAAGAACAAATTAAAAATCCCTAAATTAAACACCAAATTGGAGATCATGAAAAATCAAAAAAGAGATACTAAACGAAAAACTGAAAAGAAAAAAAAAAATTGACAAAAAAAAAAAAAAAACATAGAACCAATAAATAAACCTAGAGGCTAGTTTTATTGGGAAGGGAGAAAGGAAGGAACAATAAAATAGAAAAAGCACTGGTTAATTTGATTTTTAAAAAAAGGAAACAAGAAAACGAAATTACCAGTATCAAAAATGAAAGTGGCGAATTCATCACCACCAATGAGGAAAGAAATTAAACCAATTATTAAGAGTCATTTTGTTCAATCATATGCCAATAAATCTTAGAACCTCAGTGAAATAGATGAATATTTACAAAAACTGTAAACTGTCCACAATAACAGAAGAGGAAATAGATATTTAACCCCATCAAAGAAAAAGAACTTGAACAAGCCATCAATGAACTCCTTTGGAACAAATGTCCAGGGCCAAATGGATTCACAAATAATCCCAATACTATATAAACTATTTGGAAAATAAAAAGAGTTCCTATCTAATTCCTTTTTTGACACAAATATGGTATTGCTACCTAAACCAGGAACAGCAAAAACAGAAAAAGAAAACTATATTCTAATTTTCCTTTTGAATATTGATACAATTTTAAACAAGCAAGATTACAGTAATATATCACAAGTATCACTATTGCCATAGGTGTTCATATCAGTAACAAAACAGATTATTATCTTAACAGATAAAGGTGATATAGAAAAATTGGGACACTAGTACACTGTTGGTGGAATTGTGAATTGATTCAACCATTCTGGAGAAAAATCTGGAATTAGGCCCCAAAACTTATTATAAATTGTATATACTCTCTCATCCCACAATATCACTATTAGGATTGGATCCACTTCCTAAGGTGATCAGGAGAAAAAGAAAAAGAATCCATATTTTCTAAAATAAATATAACAGCTCTCTTTGTAATCATAAAGAACTGGAAACCGAGGGAAGATCCATAACTGTGGAATGGCTAAACAAGTTTTGATATATAACTGTGATGGAATACTACTGTGCTATAAGAAATACCAGTTAGTTTTATTTTTTTGTTTCTTTTTATTTGCTTTTTTTTTTATTAAAGCTTTTCATTTTCAAAACATATGTATGGATAATTTTCAACATTCAACCCTTGCAAAATCTTGTGTTCCAAATTTTTTCCCTTCCTTCTTCCTACTCTCTTCCCTAGACAGCAAGTAATTCAATATATATTAAATATGTGCAATTTTTCTGTACATATTTCCACAATTATCATGCTGCACAAGAAAAATCAGATCAAAAAAGAAGAAAATCATTAAGAAAACAAAATGCAAGCAAACAACAACAAAAAAAGTGAAAATACTATCCACAGTCAGTTCTCACAGTCCTCTCTCTGGGTACAGATGGCTCTCTTCCTCACAAAACCAATGGAACTGAATGCCAGTTGATTTTAGAAAAATATGTTAAGATTTGTATGAAACAATAAAGAATGAAATAAGCAGAACCAAGAGAATGTTGTATACAGTTTGAAGAACAACTCTAAATATTTTAACTGTTCCAAACAACTAAAAGGATCTATGAAGGAAGAGTCTATCTAGCTCCAGAGAAAGAACTGATAAATAGAAGTGTACCACTTTACATATATATAATATATATACATATATATTACACATATTACATATACATATTGTATATATTTACATATATACAGCTACATATATAGCTGTATCAAATGGTGGTCTTCTCTAGAGCAGAGTGGGGAGGAAGGGAGACCAGTCAAGAATTAACTATATAATAATGTAATCGTATAATATAATTTAAATGACACTTCTACCTAAATGCATCTACTTAGTGACATACCAATCAAACTACCAAAAAAAATTTTACAGTTTAAAAAAAATAATAACAACATTCACATGGAAGAAGAAAACGTCAAAAAATATCAAGGGAATCAATGAAAAAAATGAGAAAAGAAAGTCGCTTAGCCATAACAGATCTCAAACTGTATTATAAAGCAGTAATCATTAAAACAATCAGATATTAGATAAGAAACAGAGTGGTGGATCAGTGGAATAGATACACAATAGATTATAGTAAATGACCATAGGAATTTAGTATTTGATAAACCAAAAGATTCAAGATTTTGACCAAAAACAAACAAACAAAAGCTGGAAAAACTGGAAAGCAGTTTGACAGAAATTAGGTATAAATCAAAATCTCGCACCATACACCAAGATAAAGTCAAAATGATACATGATCTCGACTTAAAGCCTGATACCATATACACATTAGGGGAGCATAGAATGGTTTATATTTCAGATCTATGGAAAAGGGAAGAATTTAGGACTAAACAAGAGATAAAGAGCATTACAAAGTGTAAAATACATAATTATGATTATATTAATTTTTAAAGGTTTTACACAAACAAAACTAATAAACCACAATTAGAAGGAAAGCAGAAAACTGGGGAGAAGGGGAGTAATTTTTACAGTATCTCTCAAAAAGTTCTCATTTCTGAATTGCAAAGAGAACTGAGTCAAATTTATGAAAATACAAGTCATTTACCATTTGATAAATGGTCAAAGAATATCAACAAGCAGTTTTCAGATAAAGAAATCAAAACTATCTATAGTCATGTGAAAAAATGCTCTAAATCACTATTGATTAGAGAAATGTAAACTAAAACAACTCTGAGGTACTACCTTACATCTATAAGCTTGGTTAATAAGACAGAAAAGGAAAATGATAAATGTTTAAGGAGATAAAGGAAAAGTGGGATCCTAATGTATTGTTGGTGGAGTTGTGAAGTGATTCAACCATTTTAGAGAACAATTTGGAACTATGCCCAAAGAGCTATAAAACTGCATTCTTATGGATCCAGCTATACCATTACAAGATCCATAATCCAAAGAGATTTTAAAAAAAGAGGGGGGAACCCTTTGTACAAGCATATTTATTACAACTCTTTTTTATGTGGCTAAGAATTGGAAATTGAGGGGATATCTATTGTGAAATGGCTAAACAAGTTGTGATATGATTGTGATCAAATACTACTGTGTTATAAGAAATGATAAGCTGGTTGATTTTAGAAAAAATAAGTTAAGATTTACATGAAATAATAAAGAATGAAATTTGCAGAACCAGGAAAACATTGTTCAGAGTAACAGCAACATTGTAAGATGAACAATTTTAAATGAGTTAGCTATTATCAGGAATACAATGACCCAAGACTTATGATGAAAAATGCTATCAGTCTCCAGAAAAATGAACCAATAGTATAAATATAGACAAAAGTATACTATTTTTTCTGGTTTGGGCTTTCTTCCACAAAATGACTATTGGAAATACATTTTACCTGATTGCACATGTTTAATCTATATCAGATTGCATGCAGTGTCAAGAAGGGAAAAAGAGTTAGAGAGAGAAGCAAAGCACTATGTTAAATGATGAAGATACAATTAGAAAATTAAAGTTCCAACTCAAATTCTATTATATTCTAATAAAAGGCAGACTTCAGCTGCAAGACAGATAGAAAAATATAATGGCCCTTAAGGATCAGTAATAGGATAGATGGTAATTGTTTTTAATTATAATTTTCATTGATAAAGCCATATTCTTTTCTGATGTCAAATCATTCAGCAGCACCAAGGACTTTAGTGACAAGAACCTTCTCTTCTTCATCTTCAGTAGCAATTGCTTTAAAGGAGGCTGGAGATGCTGCACCTCTAGAGAGGTTCTGTTTCTAGTAAGCATGGTTTCTTTGGGCTACAGCTACAGGACCTGAGCTGAAAGTAGTCAGTGGAGTATTGCTAGAGTAACAGTGCTGGGTCTTTAGGAAAAGTAGTAGTCAAAGTGATGGCATGGATTTGGCATTCCAGGTACATACTTTCTTTCATGGCCAAATACTATTTTAATTGAGCTGACTTGCCTTTTCAAGGCAGTTGCTGATTATGATGGTGGAGATGGCAGGCCTCATCTGAATAGACAATGCTCACTGCGGGGATAGTTTGGTGGTCTGAACTGGAATCAAAACTGATGCTCTGGAGGGTATGCTATTCCTGGAGCTTTTAATATAATATATATTATTGTCTAAATATTATTAATCCTATTTTGCAGATAAGGAAACTGACACTCAGTTTAAGTGAGCTGTTCAAGGACATACAATTAGTAAACAGAATTTGAATCAGGATCTTTTTACTTTAAATTACAGTACTTATATGGAAATATAGCATCATTTAATAGTTCTGAACTGGCAAAAATGAGACTAGTCTAGTTATAATTCAAGATGAACTGATAAGGTAAGAAGTAAAAAGCAATGAAATGACTTAGCACAGTATTGTAATTTAGTTGAGAGGCCTAAGAACAAAGACTAGGATAGTGGTAGTGGGAATGAAAAGGGATAGATATTAGAGGGACTTCTTCATAGGTATGATCTGGATATTAAATTAAAGGAGAAATCAAAGATAAAGATAAGATTCATCAATGAAACAGAGAAGCTTAATTGGAGACATTGATTAAAAGGAAAAATGAGTAATTCAATTTTGTTCATGTTGGGTTTAATGATATCTAAATAGAAATCACTGCACTCAGAAGGTGACTCAGAAGCTAAAAGTCAGATGAAAGATCAATTCTAAGACACTTAAGACAGCAAAAAGCAATTGGGAGAAGATGTATGAAGTTATGAGGATTATAATGTGCAGTAGAAAACATCTTCATTCACACAGAATCTGCCTGCTGTTTCTTAAAATGTTTACCAGAAGTTGGTCCTGATCGCTCTGGTTATTAGTTTCCTTTCCAAGGAAATTATCTTGCATAGAGTTCATGTTTAGTTTCCATGAACATGCTTTCCCCTCCAATAGAATATAAATTTCTTGAGGGCAGGGACTATTTTGTTTTTATTTCTAAAGTAATATATGCTTGCTGAATTGCATTTCCAAGAAATCCTAAAAACTTTTGTATCCTTGTAAAATCAATATGAGAAGCACAGTGAATAGGGATCCAGCCTTGAATTTAGAAACAATGGGGCAGACTTTGACACAAACAACCTGGATGACCTTGGGAAAGCTACTTAACTCATCTGTGGTCTATGTAACTGTCTGAGATTTTAAGTGGCAGAACAGATGCCAACCTAGATTGGATATAGAGAGCTTTCTTGTCCCAATGCAATTACAGAGCTAGTTCTCATCATTACAAAGTCAAGAGTTTGTCCTCATTTTGTAAGCACAAAAACTTTGTTTATCTTCCTACTTGTCTAAAATTCCATATGATATTTATATGTTGAAAATTTTAATCAAAATTATCATGCCTTATTAAAACAATAATCTGAAGAAATCTTAAGAGGAACAGAAAAATCTAAGTTTGCAATATTTTATCTTTATTGTTTAATAAACCTATACAACCAACAGACCATACTTACCTGGGCCTGCTACGGGAGGTTCAGGTTTATGAGACTTAAGAGGATCTAATCTATCTTTTTCCAACTGTTTCCTTGTACTTCGTTGGCGTGGTTCACGGAACATAGGGAGTGCATGAGCTGGAAGTCACATTAAAACAATTTCATTTTAATAACTCCTTCATTCAAAAACATAGCTAAAGAATGACTAACTGAAATATGAAATGGAAGACATAATGACAACCTCCATTTAAAATAACAGATATTCTAACTGTAACCAATTAGCCCATTTAATTTTGAGATTTTTAGAGTCATTTATTCACCTTTCTTGGAATGGAACTGCACACAGGAAATATGTTTAAATCCTTGTCACAGACTTCAGTTATGAAAATATACTTCCCAAACCATTTGTAAGCTAATAAAACTTAGTTAGTAGCTGAAACTCAGTTTCCGTAAGACTTCCTAAGATTATCCATCACAAATCAAACATCAATGATACTAACAGTAATACTGTATTTAGCATGCCTTCCACACCACAAATTTCCCCAGATGCTTCATAGCACTGTAGTCACTTCACACATCACTGAACTTTGACCAAGTCCAAGGAGTGTGACAACACTGAGCAACAGTAGAAGGCCGGAAGAGAGAAACACTGTACGCCAACAAAACTAGGATAAAGGTTGCCCTGAATGCAGTGGGGTGCCTGAACTTGGGCGTGAGCAATTGGTGACTTGAGCTACAGGCTGGTATGTAAAAATGACTCTACAAAATGAAAAAAAAAAAAAGTACCTCTCTACATATTGAGAGTCAGATAATAGTTATACTTTGGACTTGGAGTAAACGCAACTTATACTTGTCTTTGAGGCAAAATGGTCATCATAATTCCTTTGAAAACTCACATGAAGACTATGACTTCTTTCAAGAACAAAACTTTTTCCCCCCCCAAGGGTTAGGGGTTTGAAGGGAGTAGAAATGTTTTTTATAGTAAAAACAAATGCCTAAAACTTATATAGTCATTCAGAGCAAAGAATCTGGAAGTACTTTTTCATCCCCAGAAACCAAGACCACATCACTCACCAGTGAAATGTAGCTACCTCGGGGGAGGGGAGTAAAAGGGTGGCGAGAGCAGGCCTCTGTGCACAACAGTATTTTTAGGAGGGCGAGTGAAAAATAGCTTTTCTACTTCAAACAACTTTAGGGGTGGGGGTAGGGGAGAATTTAAGCAAGCAGCATGTAATTACATGAGCTGGAATTTGGTCATGACACTGAGTTTAACACTTCTACTCTTGCAAAAAATGTCATGGGATATCTTTAATGATCCCAAGTTCTAAGGAGGGTGGTTTTATGTCCAATCTGCCAGGCAGAACCACTGGCCACACACTGTCCCCTGGCAATGACTCTAGAGCACTTGCCAGGCTAGTGGGCACTGTGGAGCTTGCTGAGCCTCTTCAAAAGGTACTCAGTTTTCTTTCTCAACAGTTGTTTTTAGTCACTTGGAAGGGCATCCATTGATGGAAAATAATCAGCATGACTCTGTAAAAAGCAAGTTTTGTCAGGCTAGTTAGATTATATTTCTTGTCAGATTGACATCTGATGAATCTTGGTGAAGACAACTTTCTTTTATTGAGGTTCTATATCTTGCTGTGCATAATTTAACTTCACACACATACATCTAAACCCTCTTCCCATGTTCTTACAGTAGGTTGTGGGTCTTCCAGAGGCTTACAACTCTTATACTGGCTGGAATTTTCTCTTCTGGGTGATGAGTGATATAAAGAATCCAATAGTCCTATCTGTCTCTGATTGTCACATAAGTTAAGTAAGTAAGCTATTGCATGACTGACTGGTTGTACCTTTCATGTGAATGAGATAATTTTTCAATATATACCTGATTTGAAGGCTTTTTCCTCCCTGAAACACCATGAAACCAACACCATAGGAAAGCAGACAAGGGATGTAACATTAAAAAATCATTTCAATCACTTACGAGTTATGATGTAGTCCTGGGTTAAAGTCTCAGCTTGTCTAGTCTTCCGTTTGTTTTTAACTACACATAATTTTGCTCCCCTGAGAAGAAAAACAAAAGAAAGAAAAAACCATTTTATCTGATCTGAGAAACAAGGTACACATTGAAATGAACAGATATTTCTATTTAGAACTCGACCCTGTATGTGCCATCATGCGAAGCTTCAGATATGGCCAAGCTATGGGGGATATATAGAACTTCCAAGATAATGGGATTCCACTTAGGAAAGAGAAAAACATACCACTGAGTGGCTATTGGCAAGTGATTAGATTAGTGAGACAATATGGCAAGTGGACAGAATTTTGCCAATATTTTTTTTTAAAAGCTTTATAGTTCTTGTTTTTTTTAGAAAAAATTAAAAGACAGACTTATAGAAAAAGTTAAGTATCTGTCCTTTTTACCCCCAAAGAACACAGAGTTCAAATTTTACCCTCGGATTTAGAAGAAAACAATCTGGGTGGTCTACATTCTAAAGGGCATCTGTCCACATCTCAAACATAACCCACATAACTGCCTGGAATTCAGTATGACAGGCAATATTGGAAAGAGCTAAAGGGCTGCTGCCCAAGATTGAGCTAAACTGGATACTTTTGTGTAAGGAACACCATACTTCTATAAGTTTTCTTATAAAGAGTGCTTGGATGTCTATTTTAATATAAGCAAGGAAAAAAAATTTTAAGAATGGATTGAAATTTGCTAAATGAATAGGGTTAATAAATTTTTCAAAAAAGAAATGAGCTTCTTATATCAGTTATATCACTTGCTTTCAGTCTCCTTGATAGGAACAAAATGCCAACTAGTTTCATGTAACACAATGGGTTTGTTTTTCTAGATACAGGAAGCATATAGCACTCTGTAGGAAAGGACTGGCAGCTTCTATCTACTGCCAAATCATAGATAATAAATATCCACTAATTGAGCAAGATGAAAACAAAGTCACTTTATCTTTTTTAAAAAAATGAAGACAAGCCAGCCAAAATAGGCTAAGAAGCTTATTTTGAAAATGAAATTTACTGATAAATTGCTCCAACAATGGCATACTTCCCACAATTAGAAATCAGAATTCTCTCTACAAAAGAAAATAGAATGATCTTTGGAAAGATCTTCAAATCTTGATTCAATGACATAGATAAGGATCTTTATATATAAGGACAACAGAAAAAACTAAGGATAAAATTAAGATGTTGTGGAATAGAGAGGTATATCTTTGGAATACCTATGTTCTGAGTCTGATGTTTGGGGAAAAAATGAATGAATATATATGTATGTATGTATATGTGTGTATGTCTATAAAAATGAATGAATATGTTTATATGTATGTATATGTGTGTATATTTATATGTGTGTATGTCTCTCTGAGTGTATATGTATGCATGTATGAAAATAAATAAAATTGTGCTGTCTCCATCTGCTGGCAGAGAACAGCCTTACAAACATCTGAATGAGTAACCTGGAGAAAGAACAATCTATTTCCATTTTTATTTCCCAACTTTGTGCATGCATCTCTCCTAAATGCCAATACATACTGTGAACTGGGGCGGGGAGGAGGGAATGAAAAAGCAAATAGGGTTTTTTTCCTCTTTGTACTCAATATTCCAGTTAAGGAATTACAAATCCTCTGAAAACTTTCAAACACTGAATTCTGGATAGATCAATGAAAATACTAAAACCTTCTCTGAAGTCCAGTACTGTGGTGATTTTCTTTTTTTTAATATAATTCTTTCTGCGAGAAAAGGTTTCTCAAGGAGATTTTCTGGAGGCAGCCTTAGTATCAGTTCAGATCAATAATTACCCCAAATGCAGCCAGCTGGTAAAAATACAAATGTTTATTTCTCCTTCCAATCTTGTCTCTTTCCTTGGGCCCGGATAGCTAGATTCTTAGAGGCCTATCTCTCTGCTCGGTTCTGAGAGCTCCTGCAGCTTTGTCCTTTGCCTCTGCTCCCTTCAGCCTCCAGCCAGCACAAAGATGAATCCGTCTCTCTTGCCTTCCAAAGTAATTCTCTCCTGGCTCTAGCTCAACTCTGACTCATGGTTTCTTCTGATTTGACGCTCCCCTCTCCATGGAATTTGGCTGAATTCTCTCCATTGGGCCTCTGCTTTCTTCTTATATACCAGAGAGAGTGATTTTGAATTTTCTCCCATAGCACTCTCTGGCCCTAAGAGCTTCAAGGGAGGTGTGAATTCACAAAGTTACAAAGTTTACTTTGTGAATCTCCCATACTTGTGAATTCCAAGGAGTAAAAGTGTAAACACAAGCATTCTATTAATTAGTTCTACTTAGTACAGTATTTCAGGTTCTGGCCCAAAATATCAACTCTTAATGAGTTAGCAGTTTGTAAAGATTCCAACAGCTCAACACTTTAGTTTTACCATAGCAGTCTTACTCATACCAGTTCCATTTTCCCAAAGGGCAGATCCTCATAAAAGAGAAAAGAAGCAAAGTAAAAGAAAAAAAAAAAATCAGCTCCCTTCCCCATCCATCCCCTGTTGTTGCAATTCATCTTCAATAAGTTATACTTATATAAAATACCTCTGACTCTTGTTGGGATCATAATATACTTTAGCCAATCCATTTCCGGTTCCAACCATGATCTGATTTAACTTGGGATGCCACAGACAGCGTACCACACTCTGAAAGAGGATTGGAACATTAAATAACTTGCTCTTCTTCTTGTTAATAAATTTTAACATATGAGTTAGAATTTCACATGACCACTAGTTTATTAAGCTAAACACAAGTCTTTTTTTTTTCCTTATGACTGTTACTGATAAATTTTCAGATTACTTTCTTCTGAACCAGTTATATTCATAATGTTTAGTTCTTAGTACATCACTTGTCTGTATGATACTCTTTAAAAATCAAAAAGATGTTCCCTTCTTGACATATTTTTCCCTTTCCTGACAGCCTTGAAACCACAAAGCCAGCCTTTCCCAGCTCTATTGGCATGTGCTGTTGGCATCTTGGAATGCTGGGCCCACATAAGTCAGTGAGGCTCACCACTGAAGCAGAATAGGATCCTAATGTTTCATGCTTTTACACACACAATATGTCCCTCTGGATGACAGATTGAGGCCTAGCTCTTTAATTTATTTATTGTTTTGATCTAAAAGATCAGAATTTTCTAATGTGTTTGAGAACAATCTTAATCATTTATAGTCATTCACCTTTATTTCACTCATCTCCTAGGTTAAAAAAATAATATGAAGGCAGAAAAAATGTGCATAGCAAAATCAAAATTCTTAAGACATTTTAATTCAAGTGGATCATATGATCATGTAATTTCATTGCCAGTGAGGGAAACACAGCATTTCTGGATCCAAGGAACTCTAAAGTCCCTAAAATTCTATTCCCTAAAGTGCTCAGAACTATAAGCTGTATTTTTTTTTTTTTTTGAAGAGACATACAGTAATGGGAAGGATGGTAGAAATAAAGGGAGCAAAGAAAAGGATAGTCAGCAAGGAAGAAAGCATTGATTTATCAGAAAGATCAGTGGTCTTATTCCCCTTCCAACTTTTCCAGAATTGCAAAATCTTCTCTGACACAGTAGTTATCACATGAAGTGTAAGGCAAAAGGAGGTACTTTTACATAGAGAAACATGAAAGAAAAAAGAATATTAAAATTAGATCTATCCTTCAGAGTTGTAGTAATAAACAGAGAAGTTTTGGAATGGAACTTGGAATGGAATTAATTCTCCCCAAATCTAATTATGGCTGCCTTTACCAGTTTCTTCTTCTAATATGACCACTATCTTTCCCTCTCTGATAGAGCAATTAATTACTAAGTTCATTGACCTGAGCTTTCATAATCAGGATCACTAGGAACTTCCCAATGGCACATGTTATAAGAGCCACCAACATATTTATACCAAAATACATTTTATACAACCTTCAACAATGTTCAAGTGAAGATTTCATTATTCTCTGTGAGAGACAGCATAAATAATTCCTTAATTTTTTTCTCACAATATTGGTTTTCACTCTGGTGCTAGAAAATGAGAAATACAGGACACAGCTAGTGATGAAACAGGAAAGGGATGGAACAGGAAAGAGAGGCCAGTAAGGACCTTCAGAAACCCCTACCAACAAAAAATAAAAGGATCATTGCCAACCCACCAAATGGACTCTGGCATAGCAGTTGATTTAATTTCATAGAATTACAGAATGTTAGTGCCCCAAAGTACCTTAAAGATAATTTTGTCCAATCACCTAATTCATGGATGAAGAAAATCTCTTGCTCAATAAACCGAAGCCTAGGCAAACAGAATCAAAATTTGCTGGTTCTCAAATATGAGTTCAAGTGAGGAAGTTACAGAATTTGGCCACAAATCAGGATAGACAAATTCCAAGAAACTAAGCCAACAGGCAACTTCCACAGGCAGCATGTCCACGCAAGCCAACCATATATTCTTGATTGCCTCCTGGAAAAGTCCAACCATGGTGAAGTATTTCTCTAGCCCTATTCACATACCCTTCCTTCCAG
The DNA here is from genome assembly GCF_016432865.1 of Antechinus flavipes. Taxonomy (NCBI): domain Eukaryota; kingdom Metazoa; phylum Chordata; class Mammalia; order Dasyuromorphia; family Dasyuridae; genus Antechinus; species Antechinus flavipes. The sequence goes on along the minus strand of NC_067398.1, from coordinate 121,755,739 downwards.
TCCAACTGGGCAGACAAACAAATTAGTTAGCACATAGACATATGGGGTATAGTAGGGGGGAACCATTCACAGTCCTTCTGGCACTGGAGGAGAAGGCAAATGAAGGCTATTTGAAATAAACAACCTCTCCAGTACCCTGACCATTGCTATAATAAGTAAGCAAAGCAGCCGACAGCGAGGTGTGTGAGTGGTCTGACTGAGGGAAAGGACACTTAAGACTCAATTACTCTAAGGAGGTTATTAATCAAACACTATAGTGATTCCAAAACATGGAATGACAAAACAGATTTCAAGGGCAAAGGTGGGTGGGCCTTTTCGTTTGTTAATGTTTACCGTATGTGTATGGCTAACCTTTCTAAACTCTGTAGCTAATGTGGTTCCACACTTTGTACTGTCAAGGAAATGTATCTTATAGCAGGTATTGGACAAGGGCCAACCCAAACAAACCCTGAGACAGCATGGCTAGGAGCAAGTAGAGCTGCCACACTGCTAACTTGTCAAACATGCATCCCTGGCCATACTTAACAACAGTACACGTGCCTCCCAGAAAGCTAAAGAAGCCATGGTAAGACAGACAAGCTATAAATCCTCAGAAAAAGGTACACTCAACCAATCAGTCAACAAATATGTCCTTCCATCCTCTGATGGGTATATGTATGGGCAGGTAGGGAATGTGTCTTTCTGAACAGCATATTTACAGTGATACACTTAGTGAAGAGTCTAAGACACATTTTAATCCAAGGATAGAAGATGTGGTAATATGCTTGCTTGAACATCTCATATTAAATCTTCACATTAAGATGAAAGAGGAGGAAAGCACATTAGTATTAAAAAAAAAAAAGATTCTGCAATTAGTCTGTATACAATAATCTACTGAATTTTCAAATCTGATTAATAAAGTATTTTATTCTTTATACTGATCTAATCAATCTTATAAAACATGTAAATCCATTTCTCTCTTCCATTAGCTACCCAAGTTAAATTTCATTTTGGCATAAAATTAGTTTTGGTCTTTTAAACCCAAACCAGATTTTCTTTTAGCATTATAATGTGGCAGTGCAAGAGAACCACAAACTAACTAGTAAATACTCAGTTCTAGCAGCCATAAGGAATTGGAGTTGGAGATCATCAGAAAAATAACTACCAGGAGTTACAAGATTTTAAACAAATTTTCAAACAAAAAAAATTTTCCTTTCCTGCAGAGAAGAAAATAAGGCAGTTAACAAGGGCAGGGATAAAAAAGCACAACCAGCAATCTGCCTCTAAATTCCAAAATATTTTAGGTTTATTGCATTAACTTTTCAGACGAGCAAAGTAGCTGCAAATAGTGGCAAATTATATACTGGGTTTTAGTGTGCCTTTTAAAAAAAAATGAAATCAGTGGTCTACGTGGTGACTTAGCCTCTAGATAGATAGCATATCTGTCATCTCCCAATCTACCTAATCTTAAAGTGAAAATCAGTAAGTTTATAAACTTGCTAATAGGCAGGTGGCACTATTAAAATAACAAAGAAAAAAATCCCACTTGTACCCACTTTACAAGTGTTACTAAAAAAGAAACCAATGCCTGTGTAATATCATAAAAGTCTGTATAGCATACATCTAAACACTATTACTATCTTTCTATATATACTGAAAGAAAGGAAGCCCAAGACTCTTCAAAATATTATATCTTACACATTACTATGTTGAAACCCCATTTCCTGATACTTTCCAGCTGCTAGGCCATACTATAAACCAAATCCCATCTGGTTTTAAATATGTTTTGTTTTCATTATCCTGTGTAGGGATATAAAGTCTATATCTTCAAACCATCAGATTATTTGGGACAGTTTTCCAGAGCTTTTAGATCAAAATCTTTATCCCTATTAATGATGGAAAATGTCCTAGTTTAAAGTCTTCTTGTGATTTTCTCAAAGCCCAGTTCTGAATGCTCCTAACTCTACTCAAAAACTCTAGTGGCTCCTTGTTATCTTTAGGAACCAATATAAACACCTTTAGTTTAATATTTAAAACTCTTCACCACCTTGCCCCATATCAGCTTGCCTAGCTCATTACACATTACTTTTCTTTCTGTTCTCCAGAGCCTAGTCCAACTGGCCTTCTGGTGATTTTCTCATGCAATATTCTACCTCTAATCTCCAGGCTTTTGCAATGACTATTTCTTTTCCTGGAAGTGTTCTCTCCTTACTGTCACTTCTTTGCATCGCTGAACTCTTTAAGATGAAGCTCCAGTGCCTCTTTATGTATGAGGTCTTTCCTGATGTCTTCTCCCCAACTGCTAGATCTTCCATCAGATTACCTATTTTGCTTGTATTTTGTCACTCACAGTCCTCTTTAAGAATAAAGGACAAAAAACAGGTTCGGTGAGTAGGGCCTGTCCCATTGGACCAAGCAACACAGCTGGCTAATCTTTCTTTCCTCCCTGATCTCCATTCCCTTCTTTCCTTTCCCTTCCTGTTAGTACAGATGCTCAATACAAAGAAATGAAACCTCACAAGATATCTTGGGGTTCATGAGCTATATTTCTTTCTTAAGGACCATGCCTTAAATCCAAACCATTCTGGTTCTTATTGACTGGCCAACAGAAAAGATGTTCCCAGATCAAGCCCCATTTGGTCTTTGGACCCAGGTTGCCTCAGAGTTAATGGAAATAACAACTATCTCTGTTTTGTCCAGAAATCTTGAGGGTTTTCTCCTCTCAGATTGCTTTTTTTTTTTTTTTAAACTAGGTTAAAAAGGCCAATCTTTGCCTCATTTCTAAACTGAAGACAGGGACCATTTCATTTTTTGTATCTATATCATCAGCTCCTAACACAGAGTCTGACACATAGTGATTTAAAACTTGATGGCTAAAATTTAAAAGCCCACAACTGACTCCCAAAGGCTCGACTTACTGAATTCAGACCAACACTAGCCTATCAAGAACTCTTAGTTTCTTGATAAATTTATCATCTAGTATGTGAGTAACCCTTTCCAATTTTATGTCATCTTCAAAATATGATGTTATCATCAAAATAAGAATGTTAAATAGTACTGGGTCAAGCATAGTTTTCTAAGGTATTCCACTATGGACCTCTTGCCACAATGACACTGAACCATTAATATTAGATGTAAGCTCAGCCATCCAACCAGTTCTAAATCCATCTAATTATAGTAACATCAAATTCATTCTATCTTCTTATCAAAAACTTTGCTAAAATCTAGATAAACATAATAAACATTATCTACAAGATGTCTCTTATGTAGTTCTGAAATGTCAAAAAAGGAATAAGGTCTGTCAAGACCTGTTCCTAATGAAGCAATATTTCCTCTTTATTATTAATACTGATTACTAATTATCACAACTCTCTATATGATATAAAATATTAATTAATAATACTATTATTTCTAATCACCACTTCTCTTTCTAGAAATTCACCAACCATCTTTTTAATAATCTATCCTAGAATTTTCCTAGGAATAAAGGTAAAATTCATTGGCTCATAGTTTGTAGATTCTGTTTTTACTTTTTAAAAGAATAAGCACCCTTCTACAGTTGATACCTTTTCTGTTTTCTAAGATCTTTCAATATTACTGATACTGGCTATGTAATCCCATTTGCTGGTTCTTTCTAGACCTGAGCCAAGTAGTTTTGAGTTCATCAAGAAGCAATTAAGTACTTTCTTACAATCTCCTTAGTTAATCTGGGTATCAATTCCCTGTTGGTTATTTCTGTCCAGCCATTTACAATTCAAAGATAATTTTTCCTGGTAGAGAAATGCAAAAAAAAATAAAAATAAAAATAGGGCAGTCCTTTCTTTCTTGCTAGTTACCACTGTCCCAGTCATCCCAAGTAACCGTCCTTTTCCTTTTTTGGATCCTCGTTTTTCTCCCAATAAATACTGTTATTGTTTTGGAAGGCAATTGAGATTAAGCAACTTGCCCAAGGTCACACAGCTAATAAGTGTGTGGCCTCAAATCTGAGGCCGTATTTGAACTCAAGTTCTGCTGATTCCAGTGCTTTATCCAGTGATATCCAGTGTCACCTTGTGATGGGCTGAGGATCTAGTTGATGCACTGAGGTCCCAAGCACGTGAGGCTAAATAGTAATTGGACCATACTCTATTAATATATAAGCTTGGAGAAAGAATGGCCCCCGCCCACTCTTTGTGCAAGTCCTGATGTGTTGTATAGGAAATGACGATTCTGGTGGGTGGAGGCAAGGGAGTGAAAAGGGAAGCAGAAGGAGAGATTGCTGGCTGGCATCTTGACACAGCTACTCACATTGCCATTGCAACGGCCCTTCAGCTCAGATCTCTCTCTGCTAGCTGGCTTCCTATCGCAGCTGCCCATATTGCTATCGCAATCCTTTTTCACCTCTTCACTTCAATAAAGATTGAAGATTTTTCCCTTAACCTGAATTCCTGACTCCGGCTGATTTTAAATACATTAATATATATACTTGCACAAAGAGTGGGCGGGACCATTCTTTCTCCAAGCATATATATTAATAGAGTATGGTCCAATTACTATTTAGCCTCACGTGCTTGGGACCTCAGTGCATCAACTTGATCCTCAGCCCATTACATCACCTAACTTTCCTCCAATATAGCTTTTAAAAATTTTCTTTAATGTCCTTAGCTTCTCTCATGAGCCTCAGATCATTTTAAGTTTGGCATTCCTGACACTTTTTATAAGATCTTGCCATGCTCCTAAATTCATCTTCTGTTATATGGCCTTGCTTCCATGTTCTGTACATTTCCTTTGGTCAAATCCCATTATTTCCTCCTCACCTGAATTTGATTCTTGAGCATCTGCTATACCTCTGAGCTGAACTTTTCAAGTAGAATATCATTTTCTGAAATCCTCTCCTTTTCACTGGACCCTTTGAAATCTAGTCAAATAAAATCTAAGTGGCTTGTCAGAAGAGATCTCCTTTGCTTCTCTATCACAAAACTCTAGGAGAAAATAGTCACTTCTCTCAAGGATTCCTATAATTTCTATCTTAGAATAAAGTTCCACTTTGCCAATGAAAATCAGAAGTAAAACAGAACTTCCCTATGGCATCTTTGAAGGATATACTTACATTGAGGATAGTCAAAACATTATAGGGTGCTTTGCTTTTGGCAGATAGAAAGCTTCAGCAGATTTTTAGATAACTGAAGTTGACAATCACTATTACATCATACTTCTGTACCACAAGTACATCTTGTGATGTACTGCCCAAACTCTGCTTGGGAGAAATTGTAGTATGCTCTAATAACAAAATCTCTTCTGTTTTTCCCTCCACTAACCTTCATCTGAATATTCTCCATCATTCTCCCATCTTCTGTTTCCTAGATATGCTCTCAGGAGTATATTTCTTTAATATAAAATGTTCCTGTGCTCCCCACTCCCATCCCTTTAAAAATTATTATTATTAATTCATCATTTCTCTTTCATTTAACAAGGTATACCAGTTCAAAGTCTTATTCTAGTCATGGCCTTCATCTCATCAAGACTCAATGAAATCTATGAGCTCAAATTTTCTCTCGCATTTGGATCTCTAATTCCTGTTTTGTTGCCTAAATTATGACTATTTTTGCAAAGACTTTCAATCAGAGGGCTTCTATCTTTTTATTCCCATAGTTTCACTTTGCTGATTTCCTTAACTACTATAATATATATGTATATACATATGTATGAACATACCACATAGCTAACCCATAAAACTGCTATGTGGAACAATGCTTGTTTGATAAGTAAAAATCCCTAGTCCTTTTTTTTTTTTTTAATCTTTCAGTATGTGTGCATATACAAATATACACATACATACAACCTGCCACTATAGTTTTCTGGGCCTCCGTGCTTTTTTTTAAAGAGCGTTATCAACTGCTTCTAGAATTGTCTTCTTTCTCCTCTTAAATTTCCCTCCCAACTACTGAGGAAAGGGGCAAGGAAGACATATAGATGATGATATAACAACTGAAATCTCTGCCATCTTTATAATTTTGCTTAGAATCTTCTGGGCTTAACTTTAGCTAATGATTTTGAAGGAACATGAGCTAAAATACAGTTATACATGGCAATTCCCCCAGACATCTGTAGATCTTATCTCAATGATCAAACTGTTCTTACCATCGGTGGAATTTTAACTGTTTGTTACAGGGGTTCTCAAACTACGGCCCATGGGCCAGATGGGGCAGCTGAGGACAATTATCCCCCTCACCCAGGGCTATGAAGTTTCTTTATTTAAAGGCCCACAAAACAAAGTTTTTGTTTTTACTATAGTCTGGCCCTCCAACAGTCTGAGGGACAATGAGAACTGGTGCCCTATTTAAAAAGTTTGAGGACCCCTGGTTTAGATTGTTTTCAAGTTGCCTCAGACTAACATTCAGAGTGAGAAGTGGTAACCTGAACTCATAACTAGAACTAAATGCAAAACACCTAGTTAAAATTTTTAAAATTAATTCTCACATAATGTATGAAAACTGTTCCAGATAGTCTATTTGTATTCTCTATGTTCTATAATTAAGGTAACTACCAAAGCAGCAAATGTGAAGCCCCCACAGCTACAGGGGACTAAATTAATCACAACTGTGTCTAATAACAACTTGCCTAAGGAATTAGAGCAGAAAAAAAATCCCTCTAAAAATAGGGAAAAAAAGATCTCTTAAGAGTTAAAGAATTAAATGATTTTCTTCATTTATTCTAAAATGAGAAAGAAATGTTATTTAGCTTCAAAAGAACTTATTTCCAAATTTTTAAAAAATTATGTTTGTTTTTTCCTTTAAAATCCCCATCTAATAAAACAATCAAGAAGCAAACATAAAATGAGTGTGAAGCATGTGACAATGATGGATCTAAACAATACAAAATATAGCCACAGAATCCATTACATTAAAATTACCCTAATTTTATAGTCATGCCCCATTAACCCCAATTCTATGTGGACCAAATCTCTTTGGCCTCTCCCCACTTTCTTCCCTCTTAACCCTAGATTTTATATTGAAATTACCCAGGGGCACTTTCTTTTCCCCCTTGAAAAAGAAAAGGCCATCCAGGGAAATGATATTAATCTTTAAAACAATGTTGTAATTGTTTTTCTTTCATCATATACGGTTTTCCTATCTTTAGCATCTCATCCTACACATTTTGCAGAGTAACCATATTACTGTAGTAATAATTATTTTACCATCAATCTTGAAATGGGTCCCTCACTGACCCCTGAATAAAGTCCCAATGCTTTAGTCTGCATTCCAAGCCCTCTACAATCTGGCCACAACCTATGTTTGCAACTTCATATCACAATTTTCCCTTGATGTCTTCTATGATCCTCACAGTCAAACAATGTTATTTCTTCACAAGATTCTCATGACTTGAATACGTTCACTTCCCCTTAAGTCTTGCTCAAATCTGTTTATTGAACTCCTATCTATTTCTCAAGGCCTAGCTGTAATGCCAACATTTCCTTGATAATTCAAGAAGATGCTTTGTTTAATCCAAACTCACAGTACTGTGTACCTTTTTTTTAAAGATATCATAATCTATTTTGAATTAGTCATTGTTGTACATGTCTTATTTCACCTCTTGGACCATAAGCAACCTGAGGGAAAGGATTATGTCCCCTTTATTATTATTCTGTCCCTAGTGTAATGGGCTGAGGCTTGAGTTGATGCACTGAGGTTCCCAAGCACAAGAGGCTAAATAGTAATTGGGCCATACTGTATTAATATATAAGCTTGGAGAAAGAATGGCCCCCGCCCACTCTTTGTGCAAGTCCTGATGTGTTGTATAGGAAATGACGATTTTGGTGGGTGGAAGCAGGGGGGTGACAAAGGAAGGGGAAAGAGAGACTTTTGGCATTGCCATTGCCATGGTTTGCTCAGCTCAGATCTCTCTCAGCCTGGCTTCCTGTCGCAGCTGCCCATATTGCTATCGCAATCTTTCTTGCCCTATATTTGCTATCGCAATCCTTATTCATCTCTTCACTTCAATAAATATTGAAGATTTTTCCCTTAGCCTGAATTCCTGACTCCAGCTGATTTTAAATACGCAGTCATTACACCTAGAACTTGGGATATAAAAGTTCTTAATGTTCTTTTTAGACTGCTACAAAGTTAATTGTCCTAAGAGTATTAATTAGATTCAGGTAGGGGAAGAAAATATATCTCAGAAAAACAACTGAGTAGGTATCATAAAATGGGCAAAAGGAATGGTTTGTACTCCATGCAGATAAAATATACAGGTTATCAAATTGTTAAACTGATTTCTGATACAATGGAAATGTATTCCTACAGGAAATATGAGAAGTCATTAAGAGTGCAAAACTAATTGTAATTCAGGAAAAGTAAGGCCTCCCATAATGAAATGGATAGGATATCTAGGACATTAATTTTAATATAGTTCTTGTGAAGACATAAAAATCTATAAACCCTTTATGTAATCCTTCAGGCACCTATGCCTTTTTCTAATACATGAAATAGTAATACATATGATTTCAAAAAAGGGAAAAGATCATTGGTTATGTACTAATTATAGGCCTGAGTCTCACAAACCATGATTATGAAATTCTGGTCAGAGTTCTGATAGGGACAGCTGGAAAGTTTATTATTCAATGATTATTCATTAGATCCAGGTATGGCAGGAAAAATTATCAGGGATAAACAGAATGAAACAGAATATTTCAGCATGACCCATTAGTATAAAATGATATGATGCTCACCTTGAACAATGTAATAATATTAACAGCTTCTGGATATTATAGAATCTTTATGTTCAAGTTGTATAGACTTCACTTCATTCTGACGAAGAAAAATCTGTTTTGTTTTTTTAAGCAATTCATGAGGGCAATCAAATGTGATTCTCACACATAATAATACTTTCTGAACCTCCAGACAATTCTATAATTTACTATATGTGGGAACTAATCCACATATCAATGGGTAAAACATAGTGCTGAAATGACTGTCCTTCCACTCCACAATATTACTACTCTGGAGTCTTAAAAATTATGGCAATCTTGGAACAATATTAGATATAAGAATGAAAGGTCAAACAGGACTAGGATTTGAGCCTAAATATCAATTCAATGATTTTTTTTTCCCCTCTATAGTTCAAAGATGAAGAGATTATAACTTAAAGGTACAGGGTAGCACTAAGTTACACACGCTGAAGAACAATGAAGGCAAATGACTAAGAATGTCCTACTCAGCCTAGCATTTGTTCCCTTTGGCTCTTTTTTTAAAAGTGTGTTGATGGTTTTTTTTACATCATTATAGTTTTCCCCACTGTCCTTCCCCTTCCCAGAGAAACAGCCCCTATAACATCTTCTTATTTTTGAAGGACAAAGAAAAAGCAAAGGAAAAATGAACACAACTACACAACTCATTGGAAGAGCCCACAGACAGGTACAATGTGTGTGTGTGCAGTCTCTGTGGACCTTCTACTTCTGTGAAGGGCTGGGTTGAGAGTGTCCTCTCAGGTTTCAGTTTGAGGAACATGCTTGTTTTTTGTAATTTTTCAACATTAACTCTTAAAGAACATGTGTAACTGTGGACAAATCCCTTCCTCTCCCCCACCTTTCCACGGGTTTCTTGTCTATAAAATGCGTAGGACAAGTAAAATAATCTCTATGATATTGTGAAAATATTATTGGAGTATAACAATTGTACAAGGCCGTCTCACATAATACCTTCTCTTAAACAATATTCTGCATATTCCTAAACACACGTCCAGACAAGAACATCAACATGACTATATAAAGGGTATTCATTTCCAGTACTGGCTGCACATCCACTCATTCTCCTTGGCTCACCAGTCAAGCTTGGGAAGTGAGAATATTCCTTTTTCCTCATTGCCACTTCCAGGTCCTCTCTCTACCTTCACCACTCAATAATCTCTCCTTCCTTAGGTTCATACTATTCATATCTACCATTGATCAAAATCCTGGTAGCTGTTGTCTATAGATTGCCCAGGTCACTCCTTTTCCTTCTCATCAATATATTTGGTATATGGTTTACAATTTTCTTGTTCTCAACTCATGATTTCAACATGCATACTGACTTTCACTAATACATAACCACACAATTTCCCTATCTATTAACTTCAACTATTTCATTTACATTCAAAAGACAGTCATACCCATGATCTTCTCACAAATGTACCACCTCCATGTTCCAGATTATTAGCTTTTTATCTCTCCTATCTTTTCTTACAAAATCCTTTTCTTTATCCTGACAATTAATTCTAATCTCTTGACCCCTTAATTTTCTTTTTTTTTTTAATTTAATTTAATTTAATAATAACTTTGTATTGACAGAATCCATGCCAGGGTAATTTTTTACAACATTATCCCTTGCACTCGCTTATGTTTCGTTTTTTCCCCTCCCTCCCTCCCTCCATCCCCACCCCCAAGATGGCAAGCAGTCCTATATATATTAAATATATTGCAGTATATCCTAGATATAATGCATATTTGCAGAACCAAACAGTTCTCCTGTTGCATAGGGAGAATTGGATTCAGAAGGTAAAAATAACTCGGGAAGAAAATCAAAAATGCAAATAGTTCACATTCGTTTCCCAGTGTTCCTTCTTTGGGTGTAGCTGTTTCTGTCCATCATTTATCCAATGAAACTCAGTTAGGTTTCTTTGTCATAGAAATCCATTTCCATCAGAATACATCCTCATACAATATCGTTGTCGAAGTGTATAATGACCTCCTGGTTCTGCTCATCTCACTTAGCATCAGTCCATGTAGGTCTCTCCAAGCCTCTCTGTATTCCTCCTGCTGGTCATTCCTTACAGAGCAATAATATTCCATAACATTCATATACCACAATTTACCCAGCCATTCTCCAATTGATGGGCATCCATTCATTTTCCAGTTTCTAGCCACTACAAACAGGGCTGCTACAAACATTTTGGCACATACAGGTCCCTTTCCTTTTTTTAGTATCTCTTTGGGGTATAAGCCCAATAGAAACACTGCTGGATCAAAGGGTATACACAGTTTGATAACTTTTTGGGCATAATTCCATATTGTTCTCCAGAATGGTTGGATTCGTTCACAACTCCACCAACAATGCATCAGTGTCCCCGTTTTCCCACATCCCCTCCAACATTCATCATTATTTTTTCCTGTCATCTTAGCCAATCTGACAGGTGTGTAGTGGTATCTCAGAGTTGTCTTAATTTGCATTTCTCTGATCAATAGTGATTTGGAACACTCTTTCATGTGAGTTTGACCCCTTAATTTTCTTCCAGGTCATCTCCCCTGCATTAGCCCCTCTTGCCTCTTTTTATCATTCTTACTTCCCAAGTTGACTGGTGAGCCAAGGAGAATGAGAGGATGTGCAGCCAGTATTGGAAATGAATATCCTTTATATAGTCACTCAAAAGTGAACCAGTTCAGTTCTATACCAGCCAATCATTTTGCCAATTATGCCCTACCAAGTTTCAGTCTTGATCAATCTCATCATTCTTATCTTCACTCCTACTCACATGGTGGTGAATAAATATTAAGAAAATTACACAACCATTCTGAGCTTACAAATTTATGTTACACTTTTGTTGTTGTGTTACAGTTGTTAACTGGACCATTGTGGCTGCCAGGCAATCCTATATCTGCCTCATTAATTCAATATTCCATTCTCCACAGCAGTTCTTCCAAATCTTTTTATTTGTTCTCAAACTCCACGGTTTCTCTTCTTTCCCCTTTCCCCTCCTCACTCAGCTGATAACTCTTGTCTCATATTTTAAAGAAAAAATTAAGGCCATTTACCATGAACTCCCTCTTCTCCATCTCCTATCACTCAGACACCTTCTATCACTCCTTCACCCTTGTCTTTCATGATGAAGTGGCCTTTCTCCTTACCAAGGCTACCCCCTCTATCCACTCAAGTATTCCTATTCTCTCTCATCTCCTCTAACAGACTGCTTCCTCTGCCATTCTCATTTTCACTTATTTTTAATTTTTCCCTGTCTACTGACATATTTCCTGTTGCCTACATGTCCATGTTTTCCTCACTCTGAAAAACTCTCACATCAATCCCCACCAGATATTTCCTAGATTTCTTTTGTCCTTTGTAGCTGAACTCCTCAAAAAGGCTGTCTGTGATCAGTACTTCCATTTTTTTCTATCAATTCTTAGCCCCTTACAATTTGACTTGCCACTCCATTGAAACTACAATCTTCAACAATCTTACCAATAATCTCTTCATTGAAAAATCCAGTGGTCTTTTCTCAATCCTTAGTATCACTGAGTTTTTTTTTTTTTTTTTAACCTTTAAAACTGTAGCTCACTCTTTCCACCTTGGAACTATTTTCCCTCTAGGTTTTCAGGACACTGCTTTTTTGTGGTTTTCCTTTTACTTATATGACCACTCCTCAGTCTCCATTGCTGTATCTTCATCTAGATCATACTTTCTGCAGTAGGTGTTCCTCAGAGTCCTGTCTTGGGCCTAGTCTTTCCCCCTTTTTATTACTTCATTTGGTGATCTCATCAGCTCCAATATATTTAATTATTATCTCTGTGTTGACAATTCATATATATATATATATATATCCTACCCTACCTCCCTGATACTTTTCAGATATCTCTAATTGGATGTTCAATAGATGTCATAAACTACACAAATCCAACAGGGAGGACATTATCTTTTCACCTAAACCCTTTTCTATCACTGTAAAGAGTAAGTCTACAGGTTCACATTCCTTCAAGTTCACAATGTAGAAGTTATCTTTGACTCCTCATTACTCAGTACTCTATTTTCCATATCCAATTTGTTGCCAAAGCCTGTTGATTTCACTTTTGCAAAATCTGTGGGGAATATATCTTCTTCTCCTCTGCAGGCCTATAACACCTCATGTCTGGACTTACTCAAAAGATGTAATAGTATACTGGAGGCTTGCTCCAAGCCTCTTTCCACAGCTCCATTTGAATACTAAAGGGATTTTCCTAAAACCCAAGTCTACTATGTTACCTGGCTATTTAATAAACTCTAGTGGCCCTCTAATGCCTCCAGGTTCAAAATATAAAATACTGTGTTTGGCTCTCAAAGCCCTTCATAACCTAGACCCTATTTTCCTTTAACTTACTCTTAAATACTGTAACTGATGAGGTTAGTGGCAGTGCAGATAATTGAGATGGGAATCCCCTTCTGGCCAGCACAGATCCTTTGTGAAAGAATTCATAAACCCGAAATATTGAATGGCAAAAGAGAAGTTTATTGTTAGATGAGAAGTCAGCTTTGCTAGGAAGACTGACTTCTGAGTGGCAAAGTCCTATAAGAGAAATGGAGGCTGGCACTGAGAAGAGAATGTCTTCACAGCGTACAGGAGTCCTGTCAGGTAGCTATGCCCTACTCCAGATTTCTGCAAAGATCAGGAGTTTAGAAATATCCTTTAATAGGAAATCTGAGGCTCAGGTTTCAAGTTGAAAAGAAAGCCAATAACCCCAGGCCTAGATGTTTATCAATATCAGGCCCAGCTCTCCAATTGAATGGAAATTACTTTTAAGGCTTCTTGAATGAGGATCTGGCTACCAATGGGGGGGAAAGGAAGAGGGAGAGAGGAGTTGATTCACCTTAGAAAAGGCCAGCTAGGAGAATATGCTCTCTCTCATAGACTCTCTGGAGTTTGGAAGGCCAGGAATCAAAGGGGACAGAATTTCAGAGATTTAATTTTACAGATCAAAAGGGGACAGTTTTTTGTTTGTTTGTTTTTTTACAGAGTTTACCCACATCAGTAACAATGGCCTTCTGGCTGTCCCACAAAGAAAAGAAACTATTTTGACTCCAAACATTTTTTTTTTCCTGGCTGTTCCCTATGCCTAAATTGCTATCCCTCCTCCATTCTACCTACTGATTCTCCTAGGCTTCCATAAATCAACCCAATTCCTATCTTTTATATGAAGCCTTTTCCCAAACCCTCTTAATTTGAACACCTTTCTCCTTTGTTAATTATTTCCTATTAAGCTATATATAACTTGTTTTTACCTATTTGCCTCCCCCATTAGTTTGTGAGCTCTTTGAATGCAGGGACCGACCATTTTAAGCTTCCTCTCACTAGTGCTTAGTGTATTGTCTGATATATAAAAGGCACTTAATAAATGTTGACTGATTGAAAGGGTCACAGAAATTTTACTCGCCTTTTATCAGTTTGACTTAATTATTCATTGGAAATTGGCTTTTTAATAAGCTATAATACTTTTAACTCCAACCCAGTTTTGAGCAAATATTTGAAAACTTGTTAAAATAAGCAAGTTAAATGAGCCCTATCAGGAGTTTGTATTAATTAACTTACTCTAGAAAGTTAATTATAGGAAAACCTCATTAAACTGATATCAGTTTATTCAAAATAATCCATAATTCAGAACAACTGCTATTCCCTAGTCAATGATATGCTGGCTTGCTTTTTAATAAAAATCAGATAACAGAAATCTAGTTAATTCAAAGTCAATTTTTCCATGCCTTGTGTTTCATATTAACAAGGTTTCACTATTCTGGAAGGCAGATAACATTGCCAAATATAGTCTCATTTTTAGCCAGCAGTGACTGTGCCTAAGTGCTTACTCTGCTCACATCTCAGGTTCCTTTGATTTCCTCTCACTCTGCAGATAGCTTGTAGCTGGCAGAGAACCTGTCTCTTTATTACCTTTTCCTTTTCTAGGATAGCTTTAAAATTATGTCATTCTGATTAAGCTAATATTTTATATCAATCTGAAAGTCATTATCTATTTCCAGTAAAATATGAATTATAAGGAGAAGAATCAAAGGGCAGAACAGGAAAATGTGGAGCTGCACAAATCTTCCTAAGTCAAATTTTCACTGTGTGGAATCATTATTTTACAGAAGTCAATTTCCAGATTGCAAGATAAAACTATATTTTAAAATAAAAATACAACATAAAGAAAATTATCAGTGATTTCTGATGATTGATAAATTGATATTAATTGCAAAGCTTCTGCTTCTTTTTATATACAAAAATCATAAGGGTTGACCAAAAGTTCAATTACTCAAAAGATGTGCATTTAAGATCAATAATGTGCCTAATCAATACTCTACAATTACTTCTCTGGGTTCACCTCTAATTAGAAAACATAAGTTTTCAATGAATAAAGCAATCAATAAACATCAGCAAATCATGTAAAAACAGTGATAGCATTAAATTAAAATATTAATTTGTACATGAGGCTCCCTGCCAGCCACATACTAAATTAGAAAAACACATATTAACACTACCTATATTCTATTGCATTTAATTTATTTTTTAAAATATTTCCTAATTACATTTTAATCTGATTTGAGCAGCATTCTGGAGTGTTAGGCATGTTTGATACCTTTGATATAGAGAAGCTTCCTGATGAGCAATGATTTATTACAATTTGAAAGAATTAATTTATATTTTTAAATGATATTTTGAAAATCACATTTGATGTGAAAGGAAAAAACTATATGATTCAAGCACCTCAATACTTCAATGGATCCATGACCTGATCAATATGTCAAAGTCACTATCTTTACTTTTGCAGCCAATAGCTTTAAAAAAAAAAAAGGCTGCAAATAATTATTATTACTGTATTTGTATGTAGCTATTCTTCTAATTTGATGTTCATTAGTGTAGAAGACAAATATTTATTAAATACTTTCTACTTTATGTCCCAGCTTCTTAAACTGTGGTTCACTATCCCATATAGTGGTCTCTTAACTGAATGTGAGGATCATGAAATTATAATTATCAATAAATATTTTATTTGTATATATATTTTATATACTATATACCCAAGTTCACTTACAAATTTCTCAAATGAAATTGGGTCACAAATATAAAAGGTTTAATAAGCCCTGCTCTATGACAGATCCTAGAAATACAATAACAAAAATGAAAAGGGTCTTTGCTCTTAAATGGTTAACATACTTTAGGGGAAGACAACATATAGATGTACAGATTAATTACAAAATATATATGAGATAATTGAAGGAGGAAAGCAGTTGGGAAGGATCAAAAAAGACTCTGTGTAAAGAAGGCAGTATTTGAACTACGTCTTTATGAAAGAGTGGAAGGGAGGAATAAGTGAATTACAGAAATGAAGTATGGCCAATTCAAAAGCATAGAAATGAAACAAACAAGAAGAACCATTTGTGAGGAGCAGCGAGAAGGGCAGTTGGTTGGACCTTTGGGTAGGAAGAGTAGTAATATGTAATGAGACTAAGAGGTAAATAAGGGGCCAGCTTGGGAAGGGCTATAATTGCCAAACAGAACTTATTCCAGAGGCAATAAGGAGTCATTGGAATAGGGATAAGATTGATTAGGAAAATGACATGGTGAGTAAAGAAAATAACTTGAGCAACTGTGTGGAGAACATATTGGAGTGGAGAGTATAATTGAAATGTTCTTGAAATAATCAAGATGAGAGATAATGAAGGCCTTTACCTAAGGTGGTGATTATGTGAGAAGTGTGAACTGGGCAGAAGAAAGAGATGTAAAGGAGGCAGAAATGACAACATTTAGGAATTGTCTGGATACATGGTATGAGAGAAACCAAGGAACCAAAGATAATGTCTGGGTTGCAAAACCAAGAAGCTTCTACAAAGATAGTGGCATTTTCAAAAGAAATAAAGGAAGTTTGGAAGAGGGTCTGGAGGAGTAGATTGGGGGCAAGACAGAGTCCTGTTTTGGACCTGCTGAATCTGAGATACCTCATGACATTTGAAATGTCTAACAGTCTTAACAGAGGTGATATGAGGTAAATCTCACCAGAAAGATTTACAAATCTAAGAATCATGAGCACAGCGACGATAAACTTATAGGAGTCATGAAGCCAATATATGAGACATTTATGCTGGCCATTTTACATCTTGGGCAATCAATCAACATTATGTGCCAAGTCTTATGCTAAATACTGGGGATACAAAGACAACAATAAAATAGCCGCTACTTTTGAGGAGTTTATATTCTATAGGAAAAACAACATATAAACATATAAGTAAATTCAAAGTAAATAACAAGTGACATGGAGAACGGTGCTTACTAGTTGTTGTTGTCCTTCATTTTCGAAGAGGACCAAAATGACATCACTGTTAAGAGTCGAATTACAATGTATTCCATGTGGCTGATCAGACCAATATAAGCTTGGAGTGCTCTGCCACAGATTGGACACAAATAGTCCCTATGAACATTTGAGGTGGCTTCTCTAATTTTGGCAATCTTGCATTTCTTCTGGGATAATTTCATTCTGCTTTGCTCACAGAACACAACACTTTCTCTGATGAGGGCACACCATGCCGGGAGGTCCTGTGCCAGTGTCTCCCATGTCATACAATGCATATATTTGGCATTGCAACAGTGTGGCCAGCCCAGTGGAATTGTGCTCTCTGCAGTAGAGCTGGAATGCTTGGCAGTTTAGTTTGAGAAAGCACCTCAGTATCTGGTCTCTTATCCTGTCAGGTGATCTTCAGAATCTTCCTAACACAATTCAAATGGAAGCATTTCAGTTTCCTGGCATGGCGCTGGAACACTGTCTAGGTTTCATAGGCATACAGCAATGAGAGCAGTACAATGGATCTGTAACTTTCAGTTTGTTAGTCAGTCTAACATCTCTCCTCTCCCATACTTTGTTTTGAAGCCTCCCAAATGCTGAGTTAGTTCTGGCAATGCAAGTGTTCAGTCTTATTATCAATGTGGATATCCCTGGAAAGTATACTGCAAGATAAGTGAACTTATCCATAGCATTCAAAACTTCACCATTTATGTAACTGATGGTCCCACATATAGATGGTGTCCTGTTGGCTGATGGAAAACCTATGTTTTCTTAGAGTTGTTAGACCATAATTAGCACAAGCAGCAGAGAATTGATCCATATTTTGTTGCATTTCTACTTTTGAGGCTGCATTAAGTGCACAGACATCTGCAAACAAAAAAGTCATGCACCAACACTCCCCCCACTTTAGTTTAGGCTTGTAACTTTTTAAGTTGAAGAATTTACCATCAGTGTGGTAGCTGACTTTGATTCCATGTTTGTACTAACTGAAGGTATTTGACAACATGATTGAAAACATCATGCTAAATAAAGCATAGAAGCAAGCACACAGCCTTGTTTCACTCTACTGATGACTCAAGAGATTGCCCATTGTCCAGAACCCAGGCAAGCAGGCCATCATGAAATTAATATACTCTACTGATGAACTTCTCTGGGCAACAAAATTATGACATAATTTTGCATAAGCCCTCAAGACTGACAGTATCAAATGCCTTGGTCAGATTTATGAATGTTGTATACAGGCCTCTGTTCTGTTCCTGGAATCTTCCTTCTTTCCTTCCTTTCTTTTTCCCTTCCTTCCTTCCTTCCTTCCTTCCTTCCTTCCTTCCTTCCTTCCTTCCTTCCTTCCTTCCTTCCTTCCTTCCTTCCTTCCTTCCTCCTTTCCTTCCTTACTTCTTTCCTCCCTTCTTCCTTCCTTCCTTCCTTTTTTTCTGAGGCAACTGGGGTTAAGTGACTTGCCCAGAGTCACACAGCTATGATAAGTGTGTCTGAGATATAAGTATCTGAGACAAGATTTGAATTCGAGTCCTCCTGACATTTGAGCTGGTACTCTATCCAATGGGTCACCTAGCTTCCCCTATCCCTCGAATTTTTCTTGGAGATGTCAGGCAGTAAACACCATATCAACTATTCCTTGGCCTTTCTTAAACCATACTGCTCTCAGATATATGATCTTTTTCTAGGTGTAGGGTCAGCCTATTAAGTAGGACTCTGGCAAGAATTTTGCCAGAGACCCATCTGTGATTGTCACAGGACAATCTATTCCCTTTACATTTATAAAGATGGACAATGGAGGCATCCTTGAACTCCTGAGGCAAAACTTCTTGCCATATAATTTCAGTCAGCTTTTGTATGAAACCCCCCTTTCCCTCCCCCCACCCCCCCACAACCTTGCAAATCTCAGCTGGAATAGAATGCAGCACCCAGCATCTTACCACATGAAAGCAGCCTAATGGCATTCTAAACCTCTTCTTCAGTTGAAAATTCAGCTAGGGAGTGACTGATTTTAATTTAAGGTAAACAGTCAATAGCTTCAGCATTCATCGATGATAGCCTGCTGAGAACACTATAGAAGTGCTCAGCCCATCTCCTCAAGACCACATGTCCTTATCACTAATCAGTATGGTACCATTGGCACAGAGTAGTTGAGATATACCATAAGTCTTTGGCCCATAAATAGCCTTCAGTGCATCATAAAAACATTTTGGATTATTACTACCATCTGCCTTTTTACTGAGCCAAGACTACTGCATCTTTAAGTTTTGATTGTATTTTACTTTTGATGGAATGCTACCTTTTTAGAAATGGATGAATTATCCTGATGGTACAGCCTGTGGAGTTCTCATTTTTCATTTAGCAGCTTCTGAATTTCCCTATCATTTTCATCAAACCAGTATTGATATTTGTGAATATTCTGACCAGAGGAGCAAATGAATGCTGTACACCACATTTTTGAAAGCTGTCCACTACTTTTCTGCTCCATTGTTGCCAACTTATTCTCCAAGTTGCAGCAAACTGTTCTCACTTAGAGAAGCATTCTGATCTATTGATATAATTCTTCTAGTAGTCTTTTTGCTTGGGGCCACCACTTTTGTTGATTAATACCTGAAGCAATTGGGTAGGGTCTCCTATAGGAGATGACACTCTTTTATTTAGCTGCAATTTCTTTAAATCATCTGGCTTAATTTATAGGGGGGTTAGAGGAAGTGAATAGACACATTTATATTAGGGAAAGAGGTGAAGAAGGGAAGGAAATAAGCAACATCTGTGTGCCAAAGTGCTGGGGATTCAAGAAAGGCAAAAGACAGTACCTGCCCTCAAAGAGCTCTTTGAGGGCAGGTACTGTCTTTTGCCTTTCTTGTATCCCCAGCACTTAGCACAACGTAGTAGGCACCTAATAAGTGTTTACTGAATGACTAACTGATTTTTAACATCCTCAGCCTTATTCATGTTATTTTACTACTATCATTAAAGATTGAAATCAAAGAAATTTCAGGGTCACTTTGTATTTTTGTTTCATGGAATGTAATCACTAAAGAATTTCTCATTCAACAATCCACTAAACAGATAAAAAGTCTTCACTCACAAACTAAGCTAGACCTCAGATAACAGGTACAGTCTGTCACTGGGATCATTCTTGAAACCTTTCCAATGTGGTAGAATCCAATAGGACTTCTGCTTTGTTGACACAGATTTGAAAAACCCAGAGACGTTTCTATATTTCATTCAAGTTTCCTGCAGAACACCCTCAAAACAAAAAACAATCAATTTTCTTGCTTATAATTTTTTGAGGATGAGAAATCTAAAGTAAGAATATTTTTGCAATTTACAATATTAACAAATTCTAAGATGGTAGGGAGTAGTGAAATAAGGATGCCATAAAAAAGAAAAAGAAAAAGTGAATCTAAAGAATTAAAAATTAACTGTGGCTTCCAAAATGACATACTAATTCTGATATTTCAAAATATGAGACTATTAACCAAATAGCTACCTTACACAATCACAAACAAAATTTTAAAAAAATATATATTTTAAGTATTTCTCATTCTGGTTACTTTCTGTTTTTCCCATTACACCTTACTATTTTGAAAGTTCCCTATTCCTCTGATTGTGGTTGAAGAAAATTTCTTTTCATAATTTTAGATGAGTTTTTAAAATAATTGATGTAAAATAAGAGAATTAAAACATTATTAAAAGTGATAACTTATAAAGTCAATTATTAGAACAAAGAAGAAGGAAGAGGAAGTAGAGGAAGAGGAAGAAGAAGAAAGATGAGGAAGAGGAAGAGGAGAAGAAAGAGAAAAAGGAGGAGGAGAAAGAAGAGTAGAAGGAAGGAGGAAGGCAGAAGGAAGAGAAAGAAGAAAGCCTGGAAATTCAGCAGCTAGGTTATATTTTGGAGTTCATCCTAGATAGGAAGCCAAGAACAATAAATAAGGTGGGAGTTAGTCAAGTACTATTTGATTTACACATTCCTGAGAATTAAAATGTAGAGAAAGAAATATTTTTTGATTTTAGAAAATCCACTTTATAAGATGTAGATAATATCCAAGAAACTTTAATATAATTGTACAATATATACAAATGTCCCAGATTATGTGATCTGGGTAAGTCACTTAACCTCTAAGCATCCTTGGCAACTTAGTAAGACAAAGAGTTGCCTATTGGTTAATTGATGGATTTTCTCACTAGGAAATCAATGAAATTAAAGGTCATATTTTTCCTTATCCACCCCCATCCATACATGTAGATGTTATTCTATAAAAAGAGGAAAGATTTTCTTTTATATTTAGATGTTTCCCATTTAAGATACTCCTAGAGAGCAGAAGCTATCCTGATATTGTCTTTAAGTCCCCACTGGTGGACAAATGTCTTCAAACATATCTTTGTCTCTCCAGGGTTGAACACAATGCTTTGTTCTGAAAAAAGAACCAGAATGGAGAAGATAATAGAACTATACTGGTTAATATAAGCTGAACAGGCTTGAGGACACCATTTCTCTTCCACATGCAATCACACAAAACACCAAATTTTATTAATAGCAAAATAAACAGGTACTTTTCTTTATACAAGTCAAATTGTTACATATGAAGCTAATATTGTGGGGTATAGATTTTCCTTAAAAGTATAAAGACTATCTGACTCCCTTGATGATGAAAACATATACTAAAATAAAAGAGGTGATTCTTGGCCCATTCAACAATTTATCCATTCTTACTGCATTCCAAGGAATGCATTTGTTTGTTTTCTTACATTCCAAGAAGATTTAAAACTTGAGACAATAGGCCAAAGGAGCAGTTTAAAGCCCCTTTAACAAATCACTCTGCTAAATAAACAAAAACTGGTCTGTCTGATGGTAGAGAAAAAAAACCAAATCAATGATGAAAAAGGTTGCTTTAAGGTATGTTTTTCTTTGCTCTCACTAAAAGAACACCTCGATTTATTTGCTAAAAAAAAAAAAAAAAAAAAAAGGACCTTATCATCTCTTTTTAAACTATTTTGAAATGCCCAACAGTTTCTATTCTTTTCTATGAATAAATCTTGTAAGAATCTAGCAATCATTTCTCAAAACTATAATTTGGTAAGTCTACCAAACTTATACCAAAGCATTACTAACAGAAGTCACAGCAAAATATAAAACTAACATACAAAAGTGATACGTTTGTACAACATACATGTCACTCCCTAGGTATATGTCCTAAGGTGGCTTATTTCCTTAAATTACATTAATAAGGTCAGGATCATAAGTTCAGTCCAAATCAGTTGAGTTTTATTCAGATTTCACACTGACCAGCTATTATATATATTTACATATATATGTCACAAAGGAGATCAGGTAAAAGAAAACAGATGAATGAAAACAAACTCACTACGACTACCATAACAATCCAAGATTCTCCTCTGATCTATCTATCATATCATCTTTACATGCAGAAAGTATATTAGCATTATCAGCCTATGCTCCTAGGAGAGCTGTTTGTATATTTTGAAAATGTATGCTGTACAGTTAAGAAATAAGCAAAAGTAACAGAGACAGCTTCCTCTGATACATATTCACAAATGACACCCTAAATGGTCTAGGGATGGCTTAGTGGATACCTTTATTACACATTTGTATGAAGATGAAATTGTGGTAAATGAAAAGTTCCATTCTGCTTCTAGTTGTTGCTAATCATTCTGATTGTTAATGGCTGATAATCTCAGCATTAGCTCACAATTCTGTCACTGCAATTTAGTAAAATCTAGATAGTTATTCTTACTGGGTTATTTTTAAGCTATAATATTGCCTTGACTTTATTAGTAGTTTTCTGCTAATACATTTATTTCTTAGACAGAAATAACAGAAATGGGGGGGGGGGCAGCTAGGTAGCACAGTAGATAGAGCACCAGCCCTGAAGTCAGGACGACCTGAGTTTAAATCTGGTCTCAGACACTTGACACTTACTAGCTGTGTGACCCTGGGCAAGTCACTCAACCCCAGTTGCCTCAGTTTAAAAAAAAAATAGAAATGGGAAGTCATTATGTAGTATCTGTTTATGAAATCCAGTTGAGTGACATTTTATACTTAAGTGATCATCCTAATGTTTTGGAAATATATGAAATAAATACTTTATTTCTAAATAGAGGCAAAAATGCAAGAAATCTCTGCAATGAGGTAAATAGCTAAAGCATAGACCAATTCAAGTTTTGCTTTAGTAACTTTACAAGATGGGAAAATATTTAATGATATAAAAAAGGCATTTTTTTGATAGTTTAGTTTATAGAGAATCAACTAAAAAACTGTTAGAAATAATATACAAAGTTAGCAAAGTTGCAGGATACAAAATAAACCCACATAAATCATCAGCATTCTTATATATCACTAACAAAATCCAACAGCAAGAGATACAAAGAGAAATTCCATTTAAAATTACTGTTGAAAGGATAAAATATTTGGGAATCTCTTTGCCAAGGGAAAGTCAGGAATGATATGAGCAAAACTATAAAACACTTTCCACACAAATAAATCAGATCTAAGCAATTGGAAAAATATTAAGTGCTGTTGGATAGGCGGAGTGAATATAATAAAGATGACAATACTCCCTAAACTAATCTATTTATTTAGTGCCATACCAATCAGACTTCCAAGAAAATATTTTACTAACCTAGAAAAAATAACAACAAAATTCATCTGAAAGAACAAAAGGTCAAAAATTTCAAAGGAATTAATGAAGAGAAAAGCAAATGAAGGTGGCCCACTTGTACCAGATCTATATCTAATTCATATCATAAAGCAGCAGTCACCCAAACTATTTGGTACTGGCTAAGAAATAGAGAAGTTGGTCAGTGGAATAGGTTAGGTTCACAGAACAAAACAGTCAATGACTACAGCAATCTAGTGTTTAACAAACCCAAAGACTCCAGCTTTTGGGATAAGAATTCACTACTTGACAAAAACTGCTGGGAAAAATTGGAAACTAGTATGGCAGAAAGTAGGCATAGACCCATACCTAATACCGTATACCAAGATAAAGTCAAAATGGGTTCATGATCTAGGCATAAAGAATGATATTATAAATAAATTAGAACATAGGATAGTTTACCTCTCCAATCTGTGGAGGAGGAAGAACTTTGTGACCAAAGAAGAACTAGAGATCATTATTGATCACAAAATAGATAATTTCAATTATATTAAGATAAAAAGTTTTTGTACAAACAAAACTAATGAAGACAAGATTAGAAGACAAGCAATAAACTTGGAAAACATTTTTATATCCAAAGATTCTGATAAAGACCTCATTTCTAAAATATATAGAGAACTGACTCAAATATATAATAATTTATGCCATTCTCCAATTGATAAATGATCAAAGGATATGAACAGACAATTATCAGATGAAGAAATTGAAACTATTTGTAGCCACATGAAAATATGCTCCAAATCACTATTGATCAGAGAAATACAAATTAAGACAACTCTGAGATACCATTATGTGGTGATCTGTTCTTCTCAAAACACAGCCAGGTGATAAAAGTTCAGATCTTTTATTATCTCCAATATAGCCCGGGTAGCTTAGAGGTCTATCTCTCTGCTTGGTTCCAAGAGCTCCCTCCAAATATCTCCAACTACAGTGGTGTGAGATGAAGATGAATCTGGTTGTCCACTGAACTCTCCACTTGTAGCTTTATCCTCTGAAAACTCTTCTTCTGCCACCAGCCAGCCAAATGGAAAATATTCTCCTGAATCACACTTGCCTTGGAGAGAGGACTTCTGGCGTAATTCCGCTGAAATCTCCCAAAGTGCTCTATGTTTGTACCAGAGTGCTCTTCTCCAATCCAGCTGAACTCTCTTCTGCCACCAGCCAGCCAAGTGGAAAATATTCTGGAATAGCTCTCTCTTCACTGGCCTTATATGTGAATCTTCTGAGAGAATGGGATTATGGGTTTTCTCCCATAGTGCTCTCTGGCCCAAAGAGCTTTAAGGGAAGTGTGAATTCACAAAGGTACAAAGTTTACTTTGTGAAGCTGGCATACTTGTGAACTCCAATGAGTAAAGGTGCAAACACAAGCATTGTACTAATTAGTTCTACTTAGTACCCTGTTTCAGGTTCTGGCCCAAAACATCTTCTTGTAAGATCAGATCAACTCTAATTAGTTAGCAGTTTGTAAAGATTCCAACACCATTACATACTTGTCAGATTGGCTAAGATACAGGAAAAGATAATGACCAATGTTGGAGGGGATGTGGGAAAACTGGGACACTGATACATTGTTGGTGGAACTATGAATGGATCCAACCAGTCTGCAGAACAGTTTGAAATTATAATCAAAAAGTTATCAAACTGTGCATACCCTTTGACTCAGCAGGGTTTCTACTGGGATTATATCCCAAAGAGATCTTAAAGGAGGGAAAGGAACCCACATGTGCAAAAATGTTTGTGGCAGCCCATTTGTAGTGGCAAAAAACAAGAAACTGAATGGATGTCCATTAGTTAGAGAATGGCTAAATAAATTGTGGTATATGAATGTTATGGAACATTATTGTTCTGTTAGAAATGACCAGCAGGATGAATACAGAGAGAACTGGAGAAACTTACATGAACTGATGCTAAGTGAAATGAACAGAACCAGGAGATCATTATACATGGCAACAACAAGACTATACGACGATCAATTCTAATGGATTCTCTTTTCAACAATGAAATGATTCAAACCAGTTACACTCGTTCAGTGATGAAGAGAGCCACATCTACATCCAGAAAGAGAACCACGGGAACAGAGGGTAAAATACAACATAGCATTCTCACTCTCTATTATAATTTACTTGCATTTTGTTTTCTTTCTCAGTTTTTCTTTTTCTTCCTTCTTGATCTGATTTTTTTGTGCAGCAAGATAACTCTATACAATATATACATATATTGGATTTAACATGTATTTTTAATATATTTATCATGTATTGGATTATCTGCCAACTGGAGGGAGGAGAGGGAAAGAGGGGAAAATTTGGAACAAAAGATTTTGCAAGGGTCAATGTTGAAAAAATTACCCATGCATTATGTTTTGTAAATAAAAAGCTTTAATAAAAAAAAAATACATATTCAGAGAGACACACAAACATACCCACAATATTTTATCTGGTAATTTAGTCAAATGTCTATTTCTATCACAACTTTATACTGTTTAGTTACAAGACATAACAACTTTTTTTTTTTTTTTTGGCTGCAAAATGTTAATCAATGCAGTTCAGTAAATATGCTGACATTTTATCCAAGAAATCCAAAAGCCATGGGTATTGTTAAATTACTTAACAACTTTTTTTAATTGATAAAACGTATGCATAGATAATTTTTCAACACTGACTCTTGCAAAAATTTCTGTTCCAACTTTTCCCCTTCTTCCCTCCACCTCCTCCCCCAAATGGCAGGTAGTCCCATACATGTTAAATATGTTAAAGTATATGTTAAGTGTGGGGAATAGATAAGGTGAAGAACTTACAGGAATGTATGGATTCTTTTTCTGTATTTTATTATTTCTGTGTCTCCCCTATGATTTGCATAATATGTGCAGGATCATATCTACTTGAGCCTTGGCCAGCTAGAAACATATTTACTTAACCTGAGCTGATGATATTTATTGGTATTTGACATTTATCGATATTTAGTCTATTAGCTGAACCACTGTCTGCTTGATTAATCCTGAAGGCCTGACTTTCTGTTTCCTAGAAATCAGGAGATTTCAGGGAAACAGAAACCTTCCATTCCAATCTCCCCAAATAGCATCAACCAATTAGATGCCTCCCCCTCCTCTTCTCAATGCTCTCTTACTTGTGATGTAATTTCTTGTATAAAAGCTATATATCTTTACTACTTCTTTAGCCCTCCTACCGCGAGCTTTCTCTTTCTTATCTCGTGATGGGACGGCTCATCCTCTGGAGGTTTTCAATAAACAACTTTTCTGCCTTCTACTGAGTCATCTCTGAGTAATCATTTTGGGTAAGGGTCTTCTACATCCCTCACATTAAGTATCATATATGTATACATATTTATATAGTTATCTTGCTGCACAAGAAAAATCAGATTTAGAAAGAAGGTAGAAATAACCTGAGAAGAAAAACAAAAATGCAAGCAAACAATAACAGAAAGAATAGAAATGCTATGTTATGGTCCACACTCATTTCCTAGTATTCTTTCGCTGAGTGTAGCTGGTTCTGTTCATTACTGATCAAGTGGAACTGATCTGGATCCTCTCATTGTGTAAGAGAAACATGTCCATCAGAATTGATCATCATACAGTATTGTTCTTGAAGTATAAAATGATCTCCTACTTCTGCTCATTTCACATAGCTTTAATTCATGTAAGTCTCTCCAAGCCTCTCTGTATTCATCCTACTGGTCATTTCTTATAGAACAATAATATTCCATAACATTCATATACCATAATTTATTCAGCAACTCCCCAATTGATGAGCATCCATTCATTTTCCAGCTTCTAGCCACTACAAACAGGGCTGCCACAAACATTTTTGCACATGTGGGTCCCTTTGCCTTCTTTAATATCTCTTTGGGATATAAGCTCAGTAGTAACACTGCTGGATCAAAGGGTATGCACAGTTTAATAACTTTTTGGTTTTTTTTTTTTTTGGTTACTCAACAATTTTAAGTTCTCTACTTAAAACTCTTATAGCTTCCTATGACACTGTAAACTACATAAATATAAAAATACATGGACATACATATTCAAGGGGCAGCTAGGTGGCATAGTGGATAGAGCACTAGCCCTGAAGTAATCAGGAGGACCTGAGTTCAAATCTGATCTCAAACACTTGACACTTCCCAGCTGTGTCCTGGGCAGATCACTTATCCCCATTTGCCTCAGCAAAAAAAAAGAAGAAAAAGAAAAAAGAAATGCACATTCACATATATATTTAAAATGCAGAAAATTCTGAATTATGTTACAATTTCTTTCCCTCTATTTGCTATCCACTCTATTAACAAGCCTGGTTTAGAGCTATCTTTTCATGATGAGTAGAGATTCATGATATTGACATAAACTGCTATTTGTTTCAACACTGTAAATTAAAGATATTCTATGTAAGATTCAAGTTCATTTTCTGAAATGCACATTTAACCTTTTCCATGATATATACAAGACTAACATAAAGAATATGCACAATGCAGGTTATCTGAAGATACCATACTCCTTAACACCAAGTTGTTTAGAAAAACTTACATCAAAGAAAAGCTTTCTGAGGAACTATTGAATATATTATAATGTTTAACATTAGATACCTTGGAAAAATCAGAAGGTACCTAAAGCAAAGAAAGAAAAATGTTTCCATGTTGTTTTCTGTTATGTTTCTGCTGTATCTTCCTGGAACAGAGCTGTGGGCTAAAAGCCAGATATTAGTCTCTGGTCTTCAGGCCTCTCTGCTGCGGCTAGAACAATCCACAGCTGAAACCAATCAAATTTTGACAAGGCACAGGTGTAGCTGAGCCTAATGGGTAAGGTTCATTTTGACATTTTTGGGTTGTCAATAGGACCTATGATCCTATGATCCAAATGTATAAATCATTGTTTAGCCCATGAGAAGTCCTGACAGAATTAAACTCTTAGGAGAAAGAAACAGAAGCTACAAAGGTGCCAGGGTAAAAAGGCACACAGAGGCAATATTCATAGGAAAAAGACAGGTAAATTATCAAAAAAGAAAATGTAGAATGGGTAATAGTTTATTAATTGGGCCTTAGTTTTTTTTTTAAGTGAAGCTTCATATCTACTTTTGTTGAATTTACAATTCTCATTGAAATTTCAAGTGAAAAGGAAAAAGATGGTAACTAAATAGCAATCATCATTAGCAGAAATTGTTAATCACTAATTGTAAATTGTAATTAACCATAAATTATAAATCATTAACATTTGACTCTGCCAAATTAATTGATTAGAAAAGTAATTAAATAAGGATGGCTAGAGCACCAGCCCTGAAGTCAGGAAGACCTGAGTTCAAATCTGGTCTCAGATACTTAACACTTCCTAGCTGTGTGACCCTGAGCAAGTCACTTAAACCCAATTGCCTCAGCAAAAAAAAAAAAAAAAAAAAAAAAAAAGGTAATTAGATGCACATAAATTGGGGAATAACTAAATTATTATACATGAATGCAATAGAACATAACTGTGCTCTAAGAGACAACAAATATGAGGAATATGAAAATCAAGAAAAGATTGATATGACTGAATTTAACAGTCAAGAAAATAATATACATAATGACTGCAATAATGTAAATGGTAAGAACAATTAAAAAATCAAAAGTGAATGCAGGAAAATCATAAAGTATAAGGATGGTTCCAAAGAAGAAAAATGAGAAAATCCTCACTCTCTTTATGGATGTTCACATTTTACTCCCTGGCAGAGACAGGAAGTCAACAAACGTGATATACTGCATACGTTTTCAAATTTTATATGTCAATCAGTTTTGCTGATTTTTTCTCTTTCTCTTTTTTCTTTTTTTTCACTCACTTTAAAAATATTATTTATTATAAAGGATGGTTCTTTGGGAAACTGGAAGAGAATAGAGACTAAGAGAACTTTGATATAAAAAACAAAATATATCAATAAAAATTTATTTTAAAAAAAAACAAGTCACTCAGGATGTAAATTGGTCACATCATGAGCCTTCATCTTTCCAACAAATAGTATGTCTCTTCATGCTATGGAACCTCAGTGCCTTTAAAATACTTCCATTTTTCAACATTCTTTTTCTCAGTAGTAATTTGACAAAAAATAACACTAAACAATGTTGAAATGTACAAATAAGTGAAAGTTATAGTAGAAAAAATAGTCAACTTCTTCTGGAACAACTCATTAAAATAATTTTATATTTTGAAATTTAAGTTAATGTACTCAAAAGTGCTTTTCTTAAATGTCCAGTGTTATAGTTGGCTCCTGGAAAAACTAAAATATTGTTAGTGTTAGAACACAGCAAATTATGTCACAAGATTAGGATTTACAAAAAGTTTGCTTACTTCCTCTACAAGTTGAAAGAAAAATGTAGTTTCAAACTTAATCACTGCAAATACACACACACACACACACACACACACACACACACACTCACTCAGAGTACTAAATAATTATAAAGGATTAGTAGAACAGTTTTATTAACAACATTCTAAAAACATTTGTTCAGTTGTCTTCACTGCTAAAGCTTATAATATATTACAACTGTTTACAAAGAACTGAAAAAGCTTGATTAAAGTTAATATAAGTATTATTTATATAAGTAGAGTTAATGGTAGAGGAATTTACTAAAGAGCTGTATACTACATTAAAAATATATAAATGCAAAGTTCTTAATTGGTCCATTTTATGCTCTTTTGGAAAAGTGCAATGGCCTGTTTTATTAACTAAATAATAATGTAAAATAAAAGTGCTGTAAAGAATGTGAGAATTGCTTCTCCTACAGTATTCCAACTATTCTTGCTAAGAGTTCTAGTTTCATAACATATTCTAGCTCTTCTGGGAATGCCTGAGAATAAACTTGAAGTTTTCAAGTCATTGAAATTATTTCTAACATGGTAAATTGCTAAGTAAAAGTTGAATGAACCCATATTGAGCCTTCGAAAATAGCTAAGTAGCTCAATGGATAGCGGTGAATCTGGAGTCAGAAAGACCTGAATTCAAATGTGGTTTCAGACACACACTAGTTTTGTGACACTGAGCAAGTAACTTAACTCTGTTAATCCACTGGAGAAGAAAATGGCAAACCACTCCAAAGTCTCTGCCTCTTTAAGAAAACCTTATAAATAATATGATTCATGGAGTTACTGAGTTGGACACAACTGACACAACTTTGAGCTTTTATTCTAAGACAAAACAAGCAATTAGGGACACACAAAAAAGTTCTGCTAGTCTAGAACAACATCCCTGCCTTTGTTACCCTTTGCATATATAAAAATTTTATTCCTCTCCTTTGCAGTTATTCCTCAATTTAAACCCAAACAGACACACCCTAGGAGGTTGCCTTCCTGGAGCAGGCTGAAAAGAATAGTGATAGCCATAGTGGCACCACATTCAGCAAAGTCTTTCTATATAGCAATCCCTTACTGCCCAAAATGCCCCAAGTGCCTAAAAGGGAAAGCCCATTGTTTAGACATCTTATTATTATACCAAGGGGGGTATACTAAAAATAGCAAAAGATGCTTACTATAATGCAAATTTTATTTCAATAGCAGAAGTAAAGTAAAAGATACATACTGCATTGGTGACATCTATTTCATATACTTTATGGAATGTCTGACGCTCAAAAAAGACAAGCCTGCCATTGCCACCTCCCTTCTTAATAGATGTTCCAGTGACCAAAAGCTTATCATCTGGACTGAAGCAGCAATCGGTCCTGAGGAGAAACAAACAGTTGCCATAAGCTTTTGAAAAGGTCATGGTGTAGTTATTATTAATAGAGCAAGCAAAAGACTAGTAGTTAATTCCTAAGTCTTTTCATCTTTATTTCTGAATTTCGGCTAGAAACAGAAAGAGGGAGAAAAAAAAGATCAGATTAATTTTATGACTAGACTCTATGATATTGGAATTATTTTTTTAGTCCAATTCCCTCCATCACCAAAGCTTTGAATTGGTCTTGCCAGTTGCCATTAAATGAAGTCCAAACTGGATAGTTATAGATGGCTGTTATTAATAAATCTTGATATTGGAAGTCTGGTTGTATAAATAATCTGCAAAACACATGCACACAAATACGTATAAATCTTGACTTCTGGAAATTTATGGTATGATCTAAACTGCACAAACAGTATTATTGGTAGCAATCTTGTAAATTGTGTACATATTAAAATATGGGATTTTTTTAAAGATGAAAACTATAAGGTATTTCTATGTACTTTTAAAATCTTGCAGCTTTCTAAATTTGGTAATTCAGTTTCTTTCAACACTAATTTCAGTGAACATCAATGTAAAATTACATCTCTATAGTGATAGACCAATCTGGCACTGATCTAACCACAGAGTTGGAAGCTCAAATCCTGGTTCTGCTGCTGATTCACTGTGATAATCTACAAAACTATTTTAGTTATTTAATAAAATGAATATAATACCCATTCAAACTGAGAATGCTATGAAGAAGTAAACGTTACAAATGCTTGGTTGAGAAATATTATGTGTAAATGTATTTGCATAATAAGTATTAGAATTAAAATCTATTGTAAGGAAATAAAATATATACTATATAATATTAGCACATATATGTGTGTATTCGTCTCTCTTTTATATATAAAATTAATTAATTACTTTGGGAAATGAAGTCTAGCACCCGTTCCCCACAGGAGGCAGCTAGCTAGGTAGATAGAGTTCTGGGCCTACAGTCAGGAAGACAAGTTCAAATCCAGCTTCTCACTAGCTGTGTGACCCTGGGCAACTCACTTTGGCAAACCACTGCAGTATCTTTGCCAAGAAAACCTCATAAAGCTCCAAGAAGTCAGACACGGCTGATAACTGAAGAAGCATGTAGAGGTTTAGTGACATGTCTGTGATCACACAGCTAAAAGTGTTAAAAGAACCCCAATCCAAATCTTTTTGATTCTAAAGCTGGACATTTTTTCATTAAGCAAAAATGCTTCTGATATCTACATTTATACACACTTATACTGACACATATATTTTAGTATATGTTCTATTAAGAGATCCTTCTATTTCTTTCTTTCAAA